>NC_036456.1:3160448-3881905 GCF_002775205.1 Xiphophorus maculatus | reverse complement strand
AGGAACATTGTATGGAGTGTAAAATGTGTCAACTTTATAATCTTTGCTTTTGAAGAGTAGATTTTTTTTTTTAAAAAAGAGGAAAAAATGGGAGAAATGATCACAGCACAAACTTTTATTTTCACTTTTACATTCAATTTTAATTTCAGCCATTATTTTCCAGATGACAGCCACCTTTGGTCTGTTGTCTAAAATTAAACTGAACAGCTTTAAAATTATTCATAATTCTTATTTTGGCAAGACAATTCAAACCATTCACATTTTACACTCAACACAACAGCAATCTAAGAAACCATGTGGGGATTAAAAGTTGAACACATCAGTGTGCCGCTTAACCTATCAGCTTGATTCTATGGGGGAGGACTCAAAGAACTACTGGTTAAAAAGAAGAAGCTCAGTAACACCTAACAGAAGTCTCACTAAGCCGTTATCGAGCTGGAGGGGAGTTCAAGCAGCCATCCTAGAGTTTATACAGGTAGCACTTCTAAGTAGTCATAATTAGAATCAAAATATACAAGTGAAAACAAGAGCCGAACACTTAAAGGACTGAACAGGTGCAAAAACAGTCAAGACTACTATGATTGTAGGGGTGTTGGAGGGGTGTGTGTCTTCCTTCAATATAAAAGCTTGGCCGATGTGTTCCAGAGCAGAGAGCCTGTCGTTTCTTAGGGTTATTTACAAGAACAGATGTTTTCAGAAAAAAGCTTCTGAACATGATGAACTAGACCAAATTATCACAGCTGGTTCAGGGGGGAGGGGCTACCTCCACCTGCCCAGGCTTCAGGGGGGAGAAAATCAGTGCATTGCAGAAGGTTCAAACACTGCCTGTGACTGAAAAACAAACGGAAGAGTCAATCAGGAGGAGCAGAGCCAATCCCAACTCCTGAAATGAATTCGTACAGAATGTAACACTGAGTAAAAGGTACGGTGAGCCTGGCCACAGCTCCACAGAGCCTGGCTGTGTGACCAGCCGGACGCTCCTCAGTCTACCTGCAGGGAAGCGTGTGATTCCTGGGCAGAAGCGGTGTTGCTCGGAGGCAGCGCCCCGTCCACCCTGATGCTCTGTACATGGTGGAACCAGGTCATAGATTCAGTCTAGTTCACTCAGGCCGGCCTTCCCCCTGCAGCTGGGAATGCTGCAGTGTCACATGACCTGCTCATAAGCATGGTGCCTCATGGCTCTGCAGGCACGCCTCTGATTTTATGTTTGCAAGTTAAGCTGCGCAGTAGTTTTACGTTGAACATTGAGTAGCTCTGAGATTTTCTATCTAGCACGGTTCAGTGTGTGTGTGTGTGTGTGTGTGGGAGCGTGTGTGTGTGTTGGGTGGGGGCGGAAGTGAACACGTCTGGGTTACTGGGGAGGAGCTGGGTGAGATGAAGGGTTGGTTTTTCCAGAGTGATGGAGATGAGGATGAAGATGACATGTGGGATCATTCAGTTTTGCTGCGTTTCATAGCTCCTGGAAGTTTCTCTTGCAGTCTGGCAAAGAAAAGCAGAACAAGAATTACTCCAGGTCAGAAAACATTAATGCATTACACAGGAAATACATGCGAGGCTAGCTGAACCTTATGAGATAAGGCCATAAGGTAGGGGTGCATCAATCTGCTAATTCTGATTGTTTTTTTACCAAAAAGATACTAAATATAGTGACAAAGTCACTGAGTTGGCAACAGTGGGGTGACTATTGTTAATTTCAAACGTTCAGACGTGACCTGTGGGCGGTTGGTCAGTTAGGCCTCTCACTGCAGAGCAGAAGAGGACCGTGGCAGATGAGATCGGTGAATAGGATTGGTTTTATTTGAAAGCATCAGTCGATTGCTGATCTCCCAAAGTTAAGGAAATCTGGACGGATTTATTGGTCAGTATGACCTACCTAGATCGTTCCAGGTCCACCTTACATCTTTCTTATAGTGACGAATTGGGAAAACGTCAAAGTCTACCGTAAAAGTCTTGATGTCTAAATAAACAGGAAGCAAAGCTGGGTCTCCAGTGCTGTTCAGTTTGTTTTCCTGAATGTGTCTTCAGCTGATTCCTGATGTGAGTGACATACCACCAACATGGACAGAGAGTACATCAGTAGGTTCTAATACAAATAAATCGTTTCCTTTCACTTACTTTGCAATTGTGTTGTTGACTTGGGTACGCACAAGATCGATGTAATGATCAATCTGGGTCTGCAAGGGAAAACAACCTTAAGTTTTTTTATTTACTTTCTTAAAAAACAAACAACAAACAGTAAGACAAATGAGATACTTCCACATGTAACTATTGAGAGTTCATTTAGGTTTTCTGAAGTGAGATTCTGTAAACTACAGGCCTAAATCTAGTCTCCCTTAGTAGTTGCTAATCAAGTTTGAGCATCTATACAGTAAAAACCAGTTTGAAGAGTTTCAGTCAGGTTTCATATCACTGAAACAGAACTTGTGAAAGTTACAAATGATATTCTCTTAGCCTCACATAGTGGACTTGTGTCTGTTCTGGTTTTGCTAGTTCTGAATGTTGCTTTTGACACAGTTGATCACAATATTCTCCTGAACATGTAGGTACGAAGGGAAGAGCATCAGGCTGGTTTAAATCCCATCTGTCCCACAGATTCCAGTTTGTTCATGTGAATGATAAATCTTCACACTCCAGGGTTACTAGTGGAGTACCACAGGGCTCTGTGCTTAGATCAATTCAGGTTCAATTCATAAATACATGGCAACTGTCCTTGCTTGTAGTAGGCACCTGCAGCTTTTAGATGTGTCCCTTATCAAACACACCTGAATGGCTCACTACCAGGTCTCTGTGGAGCTGAGTTACTCTTGGTGAAGGAATTCAGCCGTCTGACTCAGGCGTTTCAGACCAGGAATGGATCTAAAAGGTGCCGGGTGGTAGCGCTCCAGGACTGGACCTGAGCACTCCTGACTAACCCCAACTCATCATAGACTGACTGTGGCTGATGTTTTCATCCCAAGCTGACCAATAAAACAGCCAGCAACAGCAAATACAAGCTAGAGCTCATTTTCTGCGATGTCTGTGCAGATGCTAATGTCCATGTGTTCTGACTCTAGAATGACATCATGCTCTCAGTAGCTGGACTGGGTCCACAGCTAGAGGGACGCAGAAAGCCTTCAGTGTCTGATGGAGGCTGGGAGTCATCCAGTGAGCTCACTGCTACTGCGTCTATCTGCTCTCAGCTGACATGACTATAGTTCGGCTTTAGGGTGGGGCTGACCTTGTTCTTCTCATAGACTGGAGGTACGGCAAAGAGCAGGATATCCGCTGGAGAACAGAGAGAGAGTTCAACACGAAGACAATGATTGCTGTTAAACATTGTTCGCCTTGCAATGATCTAAAACCACATTATATGTACATTATAATGGGAATACAGTTAACCTGGTGAACCACAAACAATGTGTATGTATATATGCAAGGCCTTAAAGAGAATCAGCCGGACCAAGCTCTTAAATTAAACTAATTATTGGTCACTGATCAGGGAACAGGAAAGGTTTCCATAGCGCTTACCCAGGATGAGGATGGTGATGCCATTAAAAACTGCTCCAACATAGGTCAGCATCCACATGACCACAGCCAGCTGTAAAAAAACAACCCAAAAAACAAATGTTTTGTTTTAAACATTTAGGAATCACTTTCATGTCACCTGAAGTCAGAAGCTCCTTTCCTCCCACAGCAGATTTCATTTCACAGATGTCACCTGCTGCACTCTCATGCTGTTCCAGGCCTTTACAAAACCATCACACAGACACTTTTGACACTAGACTTAAGCTGAAGGTAAGCCAGTGGTTCCACACCTCAACACTCCCAGCACCGGCTGCCTCTGCACCTGTCTGGGAGCCACAGCTGGATGACTTGTTTGAACAAAGTCTGGGACGATTTGCCAGTATGAATGAAACAAAACTGAGTGGGCTGTTCACTTACAGCCATGTTGTGTGAATATAAAAGCCAAACGCGTCTAGCTCGTTTTAATGAATTCTTGTCATACGCCTAAATTAATAAACATAATCGGAACGAGACGGACGTTTTACCACAGAAAACCTGTTTGCGTAATAATGTTAAATCTCCATTAATTACTTCCACTAACTCATCAGCAGGTATGACAAAGTAACTTGAAACAGGATGTTATATAATGATGATGGAAAAATGTGTTTATTTCACATGAAAGAAAAGAAAATGTAAGCAAAGAGAGGCAAAGGGCAGCTTTCCTCTGCCAGTCCCAGGTAGAGCATGTTATCTGGGAGGAGTGTGGGATGTCAGATACCTGAACTGAATCACCTGAAGGTGAAAGTGCCTCTCCCAACAGACTGATTCTGGTTTACAAAGCCGATCTACTCATCAACTGAGGTGGGGCTGGGAATGTGGATAAACCAGAGCTTCATCAGCTTCACCTACTGAGTGTCTGCTAGACCCTGCTTGGCTTAAAGCAGAGTAATATTGATACAAAATGTAGATATTCAGGCTCACTGCAGTAGATTTGCACAGTTCATGCAGAACATAGTGTCTCAGAGGGTAAAGGTCACAGAGTGTTAGAAGCAGTAATACCATGATCCAGTTTGATAATGTCATGCAGCCCTCCTTTAAAGTACATATTTATTGAAGCCAAAGGTTTTATGGTTTTAAGGTTTCCAGTGTTTATGGACTGCAGGTGGCTGCTTTCAGGTGCTACAGTTTGAATTTACAAAACCTGACTGAAGTAAACTGTAAAATACAAGAATGTGCACATTTTTCTTATTTCCCACATCTTTCTAAAAATTTAGTTAAGTTTCAGTTTATTGAACGTGGTGTACTAAAATAATAAAATATACAAAGAAAAACAATAACAGTAAAGTGTACTTACATGTTATAACTGTGTTTCCATTACAAATGTGCAGAATAGGACTCAATATTCTCAGAATGTTGAAAATATGATTTTGCAATTGTGGTGTGTGCATTAAATAGGACATGTTAAATCAAGTTAATGTGTTAATGATCATGATAAGTCATTAAAAACCCTGGTGGCGGCGAATGTAAACGCCTGCTTGCGATATATTAAAACTTGAGCCACGGAGCCGTCGCTCATCATCTATCAGCCAATCAGAGGAGACGTCGGAGTCTTACTGAGGATTACACTGATGATCCCGTGTACTTGGGTGTGGGTGCGGTATATTGTGGAAATTGTAGACAGTGATTTCACAGCAGAGCAAAACTTTTTATGGAGAAATGTCAGTTTCTTTTTGAAGTTGCTGTGTTTCCATTAAGCAAATTTAACTTTGCAAGTTACCAGACAAAATCTAGAAAAATAATAATAATAATTTGGTGTTTATTAAATGAATTTCTGGACTAGTTTCATTCAACTTAGGATCTGGACACCAACACTAAATATATTGGGGAAATACAGTATATTGCTCACATTGTAAAACTGGAAACATAAAAGCGCTAAAGTGTGCATCTCCACATTACCGTAACAACAACAGTCATATTCACAATGTCATGCAACATAAATAACAGCTCAACTGAAACCTGTTATCTGCCATCGTAACAGTCATCCTCCTCCTTGGAGATTTCGCTTTTGACGCAGAACTTATTCCAGTAAAATGAACTCTTGCTGAGCAACTATAAAAAGACTGCCTCTGTGAGACTGGCCTTGATGAGACAGGAGGGAAATAGATGTCTAAAAAATGAAAGGGAAACAGACAGAACCCAGGATGACAGTGGGCAGTAGAGCTGCTGCTGCTGCTGTTCACCTTTAGAGAATCCACAAGGTCCTCAACCAAAAACAGGCGGCTCATCTGCTTCAGGGCTCGGTTGATGTGGGTCAGACTGGTGTCCACGTGCTTGCGGAACGTCTCGGGAGGAATGGTGACATCCTTCTCTATCAGCTCTCTGCGGAAAAATTGGGAGGAGGAAAGAAAATGAGACCACAAAATGAGGCTGAGTGTTCAAGCAGAAAAGCAACAGATATCCAGAAATAACCAGCCAGTGGTGGAAAGGGGGTACACATGTTGGCACGTTTAGCCCAAAAGCCTTGAACAGAACTACAAAATAAGGCATGTTTTAATGAACATGTTGGTAGAGGTTGGCTGCCTCGAATAACTAGAGGCAGCAAATATGAAGAAAATAGAGAAAATCTCAGCAGAAGTTCGTCTAGAACAAACCATGGCAGGTTTTGGTCTTACCTGAAAGGGTGTCCCTCAGTAGACTTCTGCACAGCCTGGACCACAGACTTGTAGATGCGAAAGGTGATGGTGACACAGAGCAGGGCGAGCAGCATGTAGGAAACCACGCTGATGACACTGAAGGCTGCCAGCGAGAGCAGCAGAAGCAGGGACAGGCCGAACACCACACCCGACTTCTTGGGGTCCCGCCAGTGGATCAGGTCATTAACTGTAGGAAAGTAACAGGTGGGGAGGGGGAGGAAGGGAGGGGCGTTAAACACTTTATGGTGTGACCTACTGGCCTAAAACTATTAAAGGAGGGCTGTCCTGATCTACTCTAAAACATCACATTGGGTTCTTGATAAACACATTTTTCCTAAAATCAATATCAACTTCCTGACCAGTCCACACCCATTTATATACTGTGTTGATTATGTGCAAACCCTGTGAGAAATGCAGCTGCATTAGGTACGACCAAGATTTGAAGATTTGTACGTAAAACTACCCTTCAATTACCCTAAACATAGCACTACGCTAACCTTAACATACCGTTACCCTAAACAAACCGCTATAGTACCCTAAACATGCCATTATATTAACATAAAGATACCACTATATCACCCTAAACACACCACTACATTACCCTATCTAACCGCCACATTACCCTAAACATACCATTATTTTGTCCTTACCCATGTAGTTATGTTGATCTCTTAAATCTGAATTTTCTCTAACAATCCAAGTGTTTTTCACCTCACACAATGTTGTTCTGAGTGAAGAAGCTGTATTGGTTGCCAGTCTGTGTCACATGACCAGCTCTGGCCCCCATCTAAACCACATAACAGCTACATTCTACTAATTCAATTCTTTAAATCGAGTATGCACAGATTTACCTAGATTCACACGAAGATGTTACAAGCAGATGTGAAAGTCATATCAAAACAAAAAGCAGGGATGCTGGTGTTAACACAGCTTTTGTGTAAAAACATTGCCAACAGAAGTAATAAGTGAGTTTATTCAAAATTGTAGGTGTGTGTTTTAAGTCACACAAATCTTTAGAAAAAATAAATATTTAGTTGTGAATGCTCCAGGGGATGTGTTGTCAGAGTTGGAGCAGTATACTGAAGCTGCCCTGGAGAAACTCTGGCCTCACAAAACTCATGAATGTCTCTACTGAGTTAGGACGGACAGCCTCTCAGAACTAACATGTAACACTGATGAGGTGTAATGTGTTATTTCAATGGGGGTTGTTATAAGCAAATCTCTAATAGGTAGAAAAGAATGTCTGATTTTCACATCCCGAATATTTTGGTACTATTCAGTTCAAATTCTCAACAGTAGGAGAAACTGTGTCCATGTAAGACCTGTCATTAAATTTCCCCACTTGGGACAATAAAGGTTATCTGAATTTCTCTGTATTCTATTCCAACAACTCTCCACCTATGAAAGGGTGGCCATGTTTGAACCAGAGGTAACTACGACAAATACTTGTCGTACTTACCTTGTCATACAAATGATAGTATTTGTATGACAAATACTGGCATCAGCAGGGACGATAAAACATGACCATGTTCCAAAAACATCATCTGCAGCCCAGAAGAGCTAAGGAGAGGAACACTGCTATTGATGTCCGACTTGTGTTTAGAATAGAATAGAATATACTTTATTGATCCCCAATGGGAAATTGTTTATTCGTTGACAAGCTACTCCATTTAGGGTGTTAAATATTAATACAAATATAACTGTAAGAGATGAAGTTTATAAAATATATATATACCTAATGATGTAAGTAATGTGTTTGTGTGTATACACACTTGGTGAGCAGTCCTACATGTAGATGCATTAGCCTCAGTACAAGCTGGTTATGCAAGGCTAAAAAGGGTTTCCCTTTCAAACAGTCACTCCTTCCCTGAATGTGGGGGAAAGATGTTTTAGACAAACATCTTTGTTTGTGATAGTAGGGAAACCATGAGGCCCAATGTCCCTGGGGCTCCATGCAGCTACCTAAATCCTCAACCCCCTCCTCCAAACTAACCCCCCTCACCTTCTGTCAGCCATATTATTCAGAACATTTCAGGAGTTTAGGCAGATTGTTGCAGCTTGGTACTGTGTGCATCTGAATCAAGTACAGAACTCTAAGCTGTTTGGGACAAACACTGAGATTTCGACAACAAATTAAGAAACCAACTTTAAAAACTAATAAAGCCCCGGCAAACGAAGTCCAGGTTCCTTTTAGTGCAGGATCTATGAGGAGGCAGAAAACTGATGTGAATTCACCAGATCTAATTTCATCAGCCTCTGAAATGAGCAGTGGACAAATCATAACAGTTGTTAATAGAGAAGGCTCAGCTTTTCCTGCTCTTTTTTCAGTTGAACCAAATAAAGAAGCCCCTTTATGAGCGTTTACGTGTTTTTAAGCTTTGTGACGAGGTCTAAATGCTAAAACCAAAACATCCAGCAGCTGGTAACATTAGCCTCAGAGGAGAGGAGCTGCTAATAATCATTTTATTAATGTGATTTTAATGCAGATGATTATTATAAAATGTGACTGAAGAACTTCAGACTGAATTAACCTCTTGAAAAAACTAAAATTTACTTTTAAAAAAAAAGGTCACATTTACATTTTGTCGGGGAACAACAATGAAAAGGATTTCTTCAGCCAGTACTGTAGGGGTTACGGGTCTTCTCCCAGCATGCTCTGCTCCTTGTACCCACAGGGAAACAGTCCGGGTTCTATGATCCTTATTCTTCTTTCCCTCTCACCCTCACTGTACTCTGCTGAGGCACAGCGGCCTACTTTCACAGAGTTCTCCTCTTAAATATAGAAACTCGCATAAACATCGCTGCGGCCCTCTGTGTAATGAAAACGGAGCCAAAATAAACCACATACACAACAGTAAAAATGATCATCTCTCTGCCGCCTACTGCCAATAGTGACTGCAGGTTTGCTTTTGCAGCATTTTTTGAGATTCACTCATTTCAAAGTAGCTTGTAGAATTTTTATTAATGGATTCGATTGCTTATTGGATGGAGATTAGATAGCAGATAGTTTGTAGTGATGTAACAATCAATCAGAGTGAATTGTGGCTCTGGATCACTTCACTTCTTTGCTATTTTATGTTGCTATTTCACAACAATCTTTTCATGATGTTACTTACTGTTTTCAGTATAAACCTATAGACGAACCATTTTCTACCAACTAGAGTGGGGAGACGTGGCCCATAAAAATTTGCGCAATATGTACTTTTTTGTACTGATCGGTTTCGATTCTTCTTCCAGGTCTTCAGCTTGCTCTGTTGTGTGATAACATTGAGAGCAGTGAACTGAATGCAAACTGAACTGTTCTTGGTTAATGCAGTTATCACCTGTAAAAATGGATATAATCAAATCCTTGAACTATAACAATGACAACATAAAACCCAGCATTAGCACCTGAAGCTGCTGTTCCTCTACAAAACTTCTAAATGAAGAAAACCAAAAATCCTGAAACTCGGCTACAGATGACATTTCCTTTATCTACTGCTCCCTGACTGCAGGCTGCCCCGCCCACAGATGCATGCTGGGTCAGCTCTTGGATTCCACGTGTCGTCCCCTGAATGTGTCAGGATTACCGTCTGGTGTGTGTGTGTGTATGTCTTTGTAGAAAGAATGAATATGACATTTACTACTGTCAAACATTTTGTGTGAAAACTGAGCTGATCTGAGTAACCATGGAAACAAATGCATCTTGAACCGCTCTCACGCTGATTACACAGACATGCAGCAAACAAGATCCAACTGAAGGAGCTGGCGGCGTCCATCACCTTAGATGGCATCTTGTTGAAACCCAAGTATAAAATGACGGCACCAAAATAACTGCACCAGGGAGGCTGCAAGCTGCGCTCTTCACTTTGATTTCTGCATCGTGTGTCCGCTCTAAGTGTGCTGTGGCCAGAAAGCTGACCTGGGGATTGACTGTTCTGTGTGACGTTCAGGGCTCTGGACAAACACTGGGCCACCATGTTTAATCCCTAACTCGCCGTCTGGTGGGGAACCACTGACTAGCTCAAAGGACAGAGGGCAGGGGAGGGTCACCGGCTCAACTTACTGAGGATCACATGCAGCCTTGAACTAAGGTTGCTTGCAAGTTAAGTCAGTCACATCAGCGTTTCTAACTTAAATATTTGTGTGGATATTGATTTAATAATGAATACAAAAGAAAATACACACGCTTTTCTAAAGTCTAGGCTAGTACGTGTAATACTGTGTACTACTCTGAGTAACTCTAGTATTAGGAGTAAATTCAGCTTTTATACTTTTGATTGGTCTCTTGTCATGAGGAAGTAGCTGTTTTACAGAATAATTACACATTACTAAAAATACTAAATTTGTCTAACTGATGCATTCCTGCACTGTGGTCTTTGGAGCTGCACAAGTACAGTCATGATGGAATACCTAACAGTCTGGGCCCTGTTCATGCTAGCTTGTTAGATGTTCAGGGAATATGCTGTCAATTAAACAGTTTCAATGAAACGCTTTTTTAAAATTATTATTATCTCCAATAGGTTTTCATCAAAATGAATGCTTACATTTACTGCTTAGCTAACCATTGCAGTAAATGTTTATTGCATTTACACACACACAAAAACAACTGCAAACGTTCAATCTGAAACAGTCTCAGAGTATAACGCTTCACATTCAAACTTATAGGGCAATTTTTCTGCCACAACTCTGCCACACATTTTCAGTCTGAAAGCAGGATTTCATGTTCTGTTTCAAACTGTATTACTTTTCCTAGCTGCCATGACACATAAAAATGTTTTTTTCAAGTTTCCCTGCTTTTTGTTTACTTCTGTCTTAGTTGTTCCTGTGTACCCTCTTCATCTTATCCCAGACTCAGACGAATTCAAGCAGTGTCCTTGAATTCGAACACGACTCATTGGCAAGTGAGCAGAGAGGTTTACAAGCGGACATTTGCTCCAAGCAGAGGCGAGTTTTGAGCGCGAGGAGAAAGTTTTGAGAAAGCACAGTGAATACACAATGAATACAGTACAAGCATTACAAGTTTTCAGAAGAAAAACATGAAATCCTGCTTTCAGACTGAAAATGTGTGCTCTCGAATTATGGCAGAAAAATTTCCCCACTACAAACTACCCATCAACACCCAGGTGATACAGCCAAATGCATTGGAACTACACTTAAGAGTAAATAAATAAATACATTAAATTAAAAATGTTTCTTCACTGCAAAATCTGTCAGTTTAATCACTCATAGCGTTTATCTAGTCAACATACTACTGCACAAATACAGATTTAGTCATCAAGTGCACAGCTGATAAAATGTGGTAACAAAAATAAGCCAATCAGACATATTCCCTAATGAAAAAAATATGTTTTACAAAGAAAAAAATAGATAAATAAAAAATAAACTCAACATGAGTGTACTGGAGGGCTTCTATATGTAGCTCTTTTTTTTTTTTACAATCATTTATTTTATTTCAGCATCTTCTGTTTACAGTTTTAAAACAGCGCTTTGACTTTCCCCTTTAATAATCAGTCTATAGTCCGAATACCTACACCTCTCCCAATAATTTTCATTCTGCGCAGTATGCTGAGGAATTCCTTATCGAACATTCTAATACTATATGTGAGAGTGTGGGTCTGTCCACGCACGTGTTAAACTAAGCAGAGAATTCCTGTTTGAGGGTCCCGCTGAGGGAAGTGCATGGGGTTAGCAGGCCTACTGCCCAGAGGGAAGGAATGTTACCTGATAAGTGGGTTAGTATTGCTGTCAAGACATGCTCTGCAAGATGGTAGGCTTCAGCTACCCATTCGTCTATAGCTTCCACATCACTGGAATACTTGCTGTCAGACGCACGGTTGGTTTGGGAACAAGGAGGTTTGGAGTCTGATGGCTGTGTAGGGCTAAAATCTGACTTTGGCTGACTCTTCTCTGAGACTTTATGCTGAGGATTCACACTCTCCTCCTTTTCCTCTTGGCTCTTGCCCAGATCTTTGAGAGCACTGATTGTAAGGTGTTCTTGTTCAAAATCCATCACCATGCTTGGAGAAGCCTTGGGGAGAGGAGAAGTCTTGTGGGGCTCAAGCTCCTGGTGGATACTGTCAGCTTCCTCATCCTGCTTTGATTTCAGACACTCTCTCATGAACTCCACAAAACTATCCATAGGCTCAGAAGGTGGGCTGCCACTGTCAGTTCTGTTGGGACTTCTTTTCATCTCATTTATGTTGTGACCAGTTTCAGGGTTATGCTGAATGTGTGTAGCTGATTTCTGAGATGGGAGCATGTTGTCATTTTCCACATTTTCTGAATTAGTGGTCTTCTTAATGACCTCCTGTTCAACAGTGCTGCTCACAGTCTCACTTTTGAAACAGGAATATGGGTTTTCAGGATAATCTTCTAAAGATGGCTGACTATCGGATTTGGGGATGTCATCACCATTCAGTGAAATGGCGCTGTCCAGATCCTGTTTGGCTTCAGCATCGTCATTCTGAGCTGGATTAGACAGAAAACGTTCCTTTGCATTGTTGAACTTCTTAACATCAGTGTGATCCAGGGAAGAGCTGATATCAAAGTCATAATCAAACGACTGTCTATCATAAATGTCATCCTGCATGAAGCTGGACATGGGAGGAGGAGTGGGTTTTATGTACGCCTCTTCTCCTGTTGAACTGCGATTTTCATTGACTGCAGGCTTATTGTAAGGAGCTGATTCTTGTGATGACGGATCAGTCATTGGGGGTTTGAACAGAATTTCCTGGGTTTCATCTGACCAATCATCATCATTGTCTGGAAAATCCACTTCTTCATTTTCAACAACAAATGGGGACTTTTCATTGCCAATTTCATTTGACATGGTCTGGGATTGGTCAGGCTGCAGGTCCGCTGAGTCCGTTGGATTGGGACAGACCTCTGATTTTAAGGCAGATGCCTTATTGTCTTTTTCAGAGCTAGAGTGGAGGAACTTGTGCTTTGGGGAGTATTCAGACTCAGAGTCCACAGGTGAGGAAGGAGGCGAGTAGCCTTCCATGAACTCCGTTTCTAACGGGCGTGCTCTGGGGCCTGTGTTTTCAGCACTCTGTGGGTCTGGTTCAGAGGTGTTTGGGGGTCCTGTGTCTGGGCCTTTTACTACCTCATAGTCATCATCATCTTCCTCTGCCTCAGGTTCCATCTCCTCTTCACTATAATTGGGCTCATCAGTCTCAATCACATTTATTGTTGGAACCTGCATTAGCTTTCTCTCAAGCCTTGGTGGAGGAGTCTCTTTCTCCTCAATGGAAAGATCAGCAGTGGTGCAGGGAGGGTTTGTGGTGTCATCATTAGAACTTTGATCCAAAGACTGAGATGGAGCAGACTCACATTCAGCTATATGATCTTCAATTACCGTATCGTCGGACTCTCCTGAACTGTCACCTTCATTTGCTTCTGGCTGTTCCAATTCGTCCGTCCAAATTGCTTTTTTCTCATCAGAAACATTCTGATGAACAGCAGAGCAAACTGTGGGGGATGACGGAGGAGATGTGGAACCAAACTCTGCAGGAGGTGCAGGGGAAGCTGTAATCACCAAATCTAGATTAGATGGATCCTCCACACTTGATTTTTCTTGATGATCCCACATGTAAGCTGTTGGCAAAAAGTTAACGTCAAATTCTTCAACCTCTGTTTTTTTGGATTCCCCATCAAGCTGATCGTTTTGTTTCGGAACTTCAACAGGACGATCCATGAAAGCATCAGGAACACCAGCAAAGGCAGCAGGCATATCCATGTCGATCCCCTTCACTGAGACTGTGTTAGTGCTTTTAATTAAACCAACAGTATCAAAATCTGGTACTGGAGGTAAGTGTGTCTTCATCCATTGCTCTGTCTCTTCAAAGTCAACAACTTGCTTCAGGTCTCCCAGGATTTCAAATGGTGAATCTGGTGACTCCTGATCAGCAGAATGTTCTGTTTTCTGAGGTGTCTGTATAATCTTTTCAGGAGGAAGTTTGGGAACTTCAGCTAGAGATTTGGGACCCTCAACTGCAGATTTGAGGGACTCTGCTGTAGATTTGGAGCCTTCAGTGGGAGATCTGGACCCCTCGGGTGTAGATTTTGACCCTTTGGTGGGAGATTGGGGCCCCTCGGTTGCAGACTTGGGTCCATCAGGGGCAGCTTTGGAGCCTTCTGTGGAAAATTTGGGCCCCTCGGGTGTAGATTTCTCATGATGTCGGTCCCTGAAATGAGTGAAAGTTCCATTGCCTCTAAAATCAGGTTCTTTCTTTTTGGCTGCAAGAGCTTCTAGTGCCTTTATACGTTCTGAAACGGGAGACACCTTTATTGGAGAATCCTGTTGTCCATCTGTTGGAGATGTGTCACTACTGTAACTACTGGGTGAGAATGAGCCTGGTTGGGAAGAAAACCGTAGCGATGTAGCTACACCTTCAGTGGACTTGTCAGAACTCTGGACCCCTCTCTTGTCTGCATCGTTATGAAGAGGTGGTAGTGAAGAGGACAAAAGTGGGGAGATTGAGTCACTACCACTAAGCTTCCATGCACTTCTATTACTACTAGGCTATGCCTTAAGGTAGCAGCCCAAGCATTCATGCATTGCATCATGACAATGTGAAAAAAAGAAAAGTCATAGTGATGGGTTTTTCAATCTTGCATGCTTCTCTTAACTACTTAGAATCTAAACTAAGCATCATGGAGCAGTCAATCTGGAAACTTATCTGATCTGTCCAGAGCAAAAGAAGGGAGAGGAAATAAATCTCACTAATGAACAGTGTAGCTATGCAATTATTTGCAGCAAATGTATGTAGCTAGATACAGTATAGTTGCAGGCTGAAACAGTTTCTTTTTGACTGTGTTTTGACTTTTGTTTAGCTTTGCTATGTAGTTAAAACAGAATGTCTGTAAAAACCGAAGCTTTACTAAGACATCCTCTGCCATACAGGGACTCAAAACATTAAGAGTGGCATGGATCACCTCATTAACAGTTACTTTATCATGTTTAACCTTTTAATCCATTTGCAAATATTAAATCTGCGTACATTCATACATAAAGTGTCAGAACATCCTGTCTAGACTAATGTGTAGATTTTATTTATGATGGTTCTGGTGCAAAATGTAGCATTTCTGCTGAATGTACACAGTGCAAATTTAGCAGCACAACACAATATTACTAGATTCTAAGAGACGATCACTGAAATCTGTCCAGTCAGCCATTTCAAAGAAATCCCTGCAAGCATGTTTGTCTTCATGAGTTGGTTTGTGGCACAGTATCACAACCTTCAACCAGCCCAATTTTTAAACAACTTCATCCTCAGATTAAAGTTAGTGGAAGTGACAAATGGGAGTGTATTTTTTGCACATTAAAAACCCCTCCGTTTATTGTTGACTAATATTATAAATAAATTAAAATTAGCTAAAAAGCAAAATGTTGGCCAACAATAGCATGTTGATTACAGGTGAACCGATTTATTGACCAGCCAATTTATCTGTGCCGATTTTCTTAATTTTGGGGAATCAGTGATTGGCCGATACTTACATGGGAAGCTGATCTTATCCTCTGATCTCATCTACCTCAGCAAAGGTCTAAAAATCAACCACTGTCCTCTTCTGCTCTGCTGTGAGTTGACTGACAAATCCACCCATCAGGACATGTCTGCACAGCTACTTATCTAGTGATTATTTACAACAAAACAAAATCAGCTCCAGGTCGTGATATAAAGGTCCAATTTATATCCTAAACCTTAATCCAATTAAATATCCAATACTGATAATTCATCAAATTTATTTTAATACAGATCAATCAAACTTAAATTACTGTCGAGTTTTATGCAATTGTAATATAACACAGTCATGTTCAGTCCATTACATTGTGCCAAATAGTAAAAAAGGAAACTTCGTTTCTTCATATGATGTTTTACCAACATCAACCCAAGTCAGATGGGATAAACAGAAAGTCAGTGATTGATTTGCTAAGCTGGCAGCTATTTAGCTTTCAGACATAGGTCATCTTTACATTTTTCTATTTGCTTTCCTGAGGAAACCATGATATGGGGGTGGAGGTGCTCTAGTTATATACAAAAGGGCTGACTGTATTTTATTTGATCATTTTTGGGACCAGGTTAGCAGGCCAAGCATTAGAAATAAACCAGGTCAAATTGCCATGACAAAATATATTTACCAGACAGACGAATTGTTTTGAAAAATAAAGTATGTAGCACAATTAGCAATGCTAAGGAGATTTGGGGTCCTTGGTTTGTAACGTTTATATGTGGCCCAATTGTCCAGCACAAACATGAACTACCCGTGTATGTGCAGACATGGAGCACAACTGACTGCTTCACTTTGTCTTGAATTGGACCGCCACCTCCTCTGCTTCACAATACAATGCCTTGTTCAAACTAGGCCACAAGCACGGACTTTCCATCTGACCAACAGTGTTGTAGTTTTTGGCTCTGTACTTGTAAACACATTCCCAAACAGTTAGTCCTGTGACAATACATTCACAGCACCGGAGCTATTTAACCAAAGATAGTAATAAGTCAGGATTTTCTTCAAAAACAAGGTTGAGCAGAATCACTCAGTAACTGGGCACATTAAGAAGCTGACTAGTTCATCAACTGCAAGCATATTTAAGAGTAAAGAAAGCCTTTATCTACCTCCAGATTATCCTCCTCCAAAACGCACAAAAGTATTTTCATCTCCATTTGTGGTACACCAATCAATTGATCAATGATTAAAATCAGCCAATACTGATATGCTAATAGTTAGAGAAAACTCAGGTTACTTCAGCTTATCTGTGGCCTATGTTCAAAAAGAACTTTAAACTGTTGGAACTATGATGAAACAATTCAGCTGTTTGGTTTTTTGAAGCAAGGTTCTGTGATGTTATCGTCAGTAACAGTCCCTTACCTGTAGAAGAAATGCATAATGTCATCTTCAGCTTTTAGGGAGTGAAATAAATGTTGAGAGCTGGGAGCTAACAAGCCAGTCAGACATGTTCAGTCAGTTTTAGCCGAATTTAGTTTAAAAAAATTAATAAAAAAAGCTCGAAAAGAAAGTCCTGACATTAACAGGAGCAGAAACAATTTCACTGCCAGATCGACCACTAATCAGTTTGTTCAGGTTCTGCCAAGAACAACATAAACCTTTGAACTTTGCATTAGCTGTGCTGCAGCACTGAAGATGGTATGCTCTGGTACTTTCAAGGTGTCAAGTCAGCAGTGGGTCTCCTTAGCTTGTTAACTTCAACCACTCTGTTCCAATTTTCTAAGATAGTTAAGGGAACCATTACTGATTTCTTCAGAAGACAGAAACTTACTTAAAACAAACAGCAAAAACAAAAAAAAAACAGAATCAGGACTAACCCTTTAAAACCATGACATGCCATTAAGATCCTTTTTTTGTGTTTTTTCCTTTTAACCCTCTAAAACCATGACATGCCACCTGTATGCCAAAAGATATTTGTAAAGAAAATTTTGCGAACTAGACTAACACTTTCTGTTATGCAGCGTTACTTTTTGGGCAGGACACAAACCCAGATCCCATGATGCAGTGCATAATGCCGAAGCGTTTAACTAGCTACTCAGAAATGGAACAAAGAATTCCATCTTTTCTAAATGGAAGAATTTACACTCCCTGATTAAATGATTGACCAATATACTGACCAATATACATTTCTGCTGTGATTGTGACCAAACTGTCTTTACAAAAGCTAAAATATGTTGAAGCACTGTTGCTACATCCCTGAGAGGACCTGGTGAAGTTGACCAACTGCAAGTTGTCCCATCTACTTGTTTTGATGTTGCTTTACCCATACAGGACAGGAAAATATCAAAATAGGTTGTTTGATATTCAAACTGACCCATTTACATTTGGCTATATGACTGGTTTACATTGCTATTGCCAAGCCACATGATTATGTCAAAACTTTATTTCTGAAATACTTCTTAGTTTTTAAAATCAGTTAAATTCAACAAGATGGTGCCTTTCTGGAGTGCTATCCACAGCTTTACTGTGGCTTAAAAAACATGGCAGCTCTAGAATGGCAACAATGCACAGGTCAAAAAGAGGCTGTTAAAAAAAAAGCAGAACTATACAAAGAAAACCTACTTTGAATGTTTTATGGTTTAAGACATGCACAAACCCTACTGAGCCATAAGCAACTACGAGGATGCAACATGAGTGAGGAGCAACAGGCAATGGAAGGCCCGGACCACTAGGTGGTGGATGATATCTCCAGTGCCACTCGTCCTCTGGAGACACAGCTGATGCTGGGGGAGGGGGATTCAGATACTAGGGCAGCTGGAAGGTAGAACCAACCTCCCGGGACACAAACCTGATCTACTTTTAGGTTTCTGCACACAATGTGAACTTGAACTTCTCTGCTTTCTTAAAATAAGGTAGCAATCTTGGGATTATCCTGAACTTGCAGTCAGTGATGCTGACCTAAATAATGCCTGCTAGCAGCTGGTAAACTGTAATGGATTAGGCTCCTGGCATCACAAGAAGCCAAGTTTTCCAGGTGTAATGCTCAGGGTCTAAAGACTGGAGATGGGTGAGCCATCAGTTGGACAGAGAAGGTAATGACTGCTGCTGGTTTGAAAAAAAAATGTTTAAAGACATGTTACAAAGATAAAGTTGTTTAACAGACATAAAATTTTTAAAGGCTTTTTGGTAGAGCTACTGCAGCTCAAGACACAGCCATGCATAGAGGCATATCTTGCAAGCCTAAAAATAAACAGCCAATGAAACCTGTCAAAGGTCGAGCTGGCTGTTTTGGGCACTAGCCGGGAAGGTTACATATCTGGTTGCAACAGAGAAGAGACGTTGCAAAAATGACCAGAACTGCAAGTCCCTGAAGAGTTGGAGAAACATTGCTATCTGGTCAACTAGAGTTAAGCGTCAGCAGTGCTGGAAACATAGGTGAAAAACCAGAAAGAGGGGTCGGTAAGGACTAGTTGAGGTAAGAAGGCAGCTGTGACCAGGATGGGAGCCGCTATTTTTAACAAACTGCTTTGGGGCATTTTTATACACAGCCTTACGAGCAGGAGAGGGGCACTAGATAGAAGGATGGAGAGCAGTAAAGCAACAGGCCAGCAAAAAAAAAAACAATATCGAGGAATAGAGCAGGTGAGCAGCATTAAAGAATCCATACACTTGCCTTGAGGAGACTGAATGAGAGATACAGGCGAAGAGGAAAGAAAGGAATCTGAAAAGATGGGAAAGAAAGGACAGAAGAATGATCATACTAGAAGAAAAGAACTTCTTGCTGCTGAAACCCATCCAAATAAAAACATTCAAATCAAGAGGGAGAAGTTAACTTATTCAATGTTAACTAAATGCTCTAGAACTTAAATCTAAGAGTGAAAGAGTAATGTTAAACAAAAACCATCCATGCATTTGTTTCTTATCTAGTAAATGCAAAAACCAACCCTGTACATATAAGATAAGGACAAAACCAACTGCTCTTCTTTTACAGTTTATATCACTAGTACAAAACGCAAGACAATGTTCCTGGTGAACGTCAGAATGTTGGTGGAATTCTGAGGTTTTTACATGATATCTGAGGTGAAAAGAAATTAAAAGTGAAAGGAAATAAGAATATTGCCATTTTTCCCCTTAAGACAAACAAGGAAAAAGTTTACAAAGCATTAGACTCAAAGCTGCAAAACAGGAGATGCATAATGACAGATGGAAAAGCTGGAATTATGTTGAGGAGGAAAGGGAAGACAATCTTCAATAAACCTGACCATATCTAAGGGATAAAAACTATAGTTTTCAATTCTGGTGAATGTAGTCAGAGATCATAAAAACCACCAGCTGATGGATACTGTCTGTTACCCAACCATACAAGACATTATCCAGACTCTAATTATTACTGAGGCAGCCACTAATTCAGCACTTTGTTTTAACACCATGCTTTCTTGCATGAAACTGTTCAATAGAGAAACCATGTGGACCATCCTCAAGAAGAAGTCCAACACCACACCTCCTGTCAATATGAAAAGGAAGCCATTAGGTTTGTAGAACTGTCCTCTGTCTGAAGGTTGGCAACTGTGGGAATTTTTCTCCTAACAGACAGGGTGTGGTGTTGCCCATCGTGTTGCTCAGCTCAAGTGGGAGTTAGCACAGGCTGGGCAGGTTAAGCCTGGAGCAACAACATTCCTTCAATCAAATTCAGCAAACCGCTCCTTCACTTTCTACCCACAATGCAACGTCTCAACCTTATATGTGAGAGGCAAAGCAAAGACAGGCACAACTCCATTAATTATGTTCGAACCACTTCTTGCTCGTGGTGTGTTCAGTTTACAAATGTTGTCAAGACTGACTTTTAAATTCTGATGGGCAGAAAACATGTTAGACAGTGACAGGCGTCCTGTTACTGGCTGTTAACTGCAGCATCATGTTGTCTGACATTTCCCTGACACCCTACAGAGTCCAGCTGTGGATTGTCTGACAGGATTCGTCAGCTCTTGGTCGACAGCGGCTGTTCTCATGGACTACTTCACTTCAAATATTAAAACAAACCTCTGCCATACATTCTGAATAATTGTCGTACGATATGTTTGCATAATTCCCAGTGTCACAACTCTTCTAACAAGTACTTGATTCCTTCTGTAGACAACAAAAATGCATCTTACAGTTTTCAGTTTGACCAGTGAGAAAAAGAAAGAATTTTTGAGTTTCTGAAAAGTCAGGAAAAGCACCATCAGTAAGTGGCTGGGACACTCTAGTAACACTCTTCAGAGTGAACATTGTTGTTGAGGGGGAAAAGGGTGTAAGAAACTAAAGGAAGGGAACTTCTCTCACACACCATGTGATGTTGCCATTTAAATGATGAGCCTTCAGCACAGGAAACCCTCAATACAGACAATATTTTAAAATATTGAAATTTAAGCATTAGCTTTTTCTTTTTAAATTTCAAGTTGGACGATGTTGATTGGATCCTGTAAGGGGAAAAAAAGCAGCTTTGTTACTTCAGGGTGATTTGAAAAATACATCACTTTATTTTGAATACTGGTACATTTTTAATTCAACTTGGAAGTAGAAAAAGTTATTCAGAATATTAGCAGAATAATCTAACATTTGTACTGCTAGATAAAAACTCAATGTGCCTCTAATTCAGTTCATGCTTTACCCAAGTGAATGAAAAAAACATTGTTTGACATAAATTTACTATGCAAAGTAATAAAATGCTTGCTGAAACTAGATCTAGTCCCATTTTAGCATACCTGAGGTTTTTCTTTTAAAAACCCACCATATGTATGTTTGCAGGATAAAACTTATACCCTGACCTAGAAAACTGGCTATTTAGAAATGAGTCATTCACAGAATCAGGAAATATTTGTTTATTATATTACAGAAGTCTATTTTGAGGAAAGTGATGAGCAAGAACTGGGTGAAATGGACCAGATTTCTATTTTCTGTTGGCTTTAGTCTTTGATCATGACCATTCATCCTGCCTGCTGAGATCTGCTGGTTTATTAAACAGCACTGTTGTGTGGTAAGTCAGTTATGGAAAATGTATTTGTCACTGGGGCCTTCCAGTAGGCATCCACAGCGTACTGTAGAAACAAAAGGGAGTGTGAATGCAGGGCCCCATCTCCTGCCATTCCTGTAGATCCTCCATTCGGCTTTGTGACCTCAGTGACATGATGCGCTCCAGCATGGACTGCAGAGAGGAGGGTCAGCTTGGCAACACATGAAGAGATGGAGGAGCTGGTTCATTAACCAGAATAATGACCAATCAAAAAGGAAAGTAATGAGCGAGTGTGGATGGGAAGCTTTGGGAAAGACGATCAAACTGAAAACTAAAATCATAAACTATTATTGAAACGTTTTTTCCACATGAACAAAAGAGAGGAGCCAATCAAGCAGGAACCGGCAATATCTACAACATCTGAGAGTTTTACTAATACAATTTTCTTAAACAACTTACAAGATAAGGAGATTTACTAAATCTGATAAAACACAGTGATACACTAACAGCCTATCTGATGTAATGTAGTTTGAGAAATGAGGGCCTGATTAGGAAGTGTGCCACTTCCTTGGTGACTGCTGTCATTGGCTCATACGGAGACTGCTGGAAATGTGAGGGCCAAGCCATCTGGTAGTTGGACTAAAACTAAACCTAGTAAAGATCACCATGAGGAACCAGTCACTGGTTGGTCCAAGTCATACACAACACCACAGCAAGGTCTCTGGCAAAAAGAATAGCTCTGCTTTGAACCAATACGAGCAATATAGAGGAGCTGATGGTGGAATTCACACCCGTTGAAGCAGATCAATAATCACTGCTGAATAAACAGGAGGAAGCACGTGTCAAAAATTAGAAAATTGTCAAATTCACTTCTATCATTGACTTGCAGCATTCACTCTTCCTGTGCGAGAACGTAGTGACAGTCACGTGTGTTGAGTCGCTGAATTAGCAGCAATCCCTCATACCGAGAATGAACATATAGCGAAAAACTCCAGAAGAAACAGATGAACTCATACGGGGTTATTTTAGTTGAATATTTTTGTCCCTCGTATCAAAAAGTGAAACTCATATTGATTCATTACACACAGAGTGAAACATTTGAAGCATTTATTTAATGTGCCTTGATGGTTATGGCTTAGAGATTCAGTGTGAACAGTAATGCCAGAATTATGAAAAGTATGCTCGCTACTATGCACTCAATATTTATTTTATTTTCTTCCTTTTTATTTTGCATCAATGCAGCATGGCATGAGGTAGGATGTCAGCCTTCAGGTCAGATGCACTGTTGGTTCTTGTGTTTTCCGTAGGTTCTCTACGGAGTTCAACCCGGCCCGTACAGCACAGGAACACCATGGTCACAATTTATTTATTTTTTTCTGATGTAGCTACCAACCTAGTCATGCAGATGGCTTCTACAAACATCTGAGAGAATGGGTCACTATCAGGAGTTCAGTGGACTCTGTTGTTGTACAAAGTCATAACATTTCCTCACTAACAAATATTTTACAGCCAATCTTTAGAGGTATTATAACAAAAATGGAAGGAAGTGAGAACAACAGCAACACAGCCAAGGAAGACATGTTTCAGGTCTGCTATAAAACAGGACAGTTATTCAAATAACATGAGTGATAGTGGTTGCAAAGCTCAGGCCTTCCCTCATATTAACACAAACCATCTACTGTACAGAGCCATTTTACATGAAAATATGATGCAATAACAGAGGGGGCGGTTTTAAGAAGAAAGGAAAAAAGAAAACAGGCCTGCAGGTGTAGACATTCACATTCAGAGTGCAGAGTGGTAGAACACAGGAGAAAAAAAACACAAAGCAGCACATTTGAACCTAATTAAAAAAAAAGCATGAATAAAATTAATAAATTAATAGAAGGCAAAAATATATTCTGTAGCAAAATGTTACAATTTGGAGGTTAAAGGGAAAAAACAAAGGGATGGTTTGTATTTCTTTACCAACTGCAGAGCCCAACTAAAATGATTCAAATAAAGAAAACTGGAACCATGGACAGAAATCAGCAGTCTGTTCGGATCTTTTTGAAATCTAGAGAAAGCCGTTCATTCTCTACATGAACTGCAGACCACACTGACAGTTGTTACATGTTTGTGTAACAACAATTCATACTAATCAGTAATAGAATGTCCTATTACTAAGCATATTTATTAATAGCAGCAATAAGGTCCTGGCTTTGAATTCCAACCAGTCTTCATGTTCTCCCAGTGTATGTGCGGGTTCTCTCTGGGTACTCCAGCTTCATCACACAACCCAAAAATATGCATGTTGGGTCAATTTATCTTAGGTGTGAGATGTCTGCTTATGTGGCTCTACGGTGGACTGGTTTTCTGTGCAGGACATCCCCCACCCTTTGTCCAATGACTGATGAAGACAGAATTTGTTGTGGGGATCATTGTGAATTAGAATAAAATATCCATTCACAAATGTCAGCACGAAACTGACTGCATGGCTACTTAGAAAGTCTAAATTCAGTCTGTACTGAATTAAAAAAAAAAATAAAAAAATCACCAAGATGCTTTATTTTTTTTTTTGTTCAACTACATAAGCTTCACCATGGCTGATTATCTTTTCTTGCTGCTTGTAGAATACTGTTTAGTCTGCTCCATTGTTTAAAAAGAACCAAACTCAAAAGTGACTTTCTTTTCTGGTCAGAATGCAAAAAAAAATTATAATTTGATTCATTTTACTGTTTAAATCTAACATGGGACATGGGGAGCAGGTGTGGATGCTAACCTTCTAGAAGTCTCTGAGGTAAAGGCAATGATCTTTATTTTCTGGGGAATACACACAGACATGTCGGCTTCGCTCATTTCATTAATCATTAATATAAATTATTCAAGTAAGGTGAAAATGTCAGCTCTGTGTACACTGTGTTTTAAATAAAAAGAAAATAGCTGTTTCCATGTGCTACTACACAGCATGATGTCACGTCTGTTCCTAATTTAAATAATGACTGAGTAGCCAGGAAATATATTTTTAACACAAGTTCTATATAAACATTGAACACAGCGAGTGAAGTAGATTAAGTCACATGAATCAGTTTTAGGACCCAATCTATTGTTTTCTTACTACCACCTGCATCCTGACCCACTGTAACCAAACACAGACTTGTTGAAGCTAGGTTATTAGCTGCCTGTTTTCTTAAATAATTACATGTTTTGTTGCATATCACTTGTGCTGAACCCAAATCAATGCGCTTGAGAATTAGTGTGGATACATTTTCATCTAGTTCATTTTGAGCAGTTTTCTTTCAAATGGTTTGACTATCCTTAAAACCAAAGAAGCAAGTCACCATCATGCCACACCCTGCTGCACTGCTCTGTCATCCAAACACCGTTGAGATGAAATTCTTTCAAATGTTCAGCCCTCTTGATCAACAACGCAGATTTTCATACAACTCATAGCTAAGCATGGGGTGTGCAGCTTAAATCAGAGATCTCAGCAAATGCAAGCACAGTGATGGAGAAGCAGCCACTCCCACGGACACAATGAGCTGCCAGTCAGTGCCAGAGAAAAATACGCATCCCCTGCTTTTAGGCTCCTCCAGACGGAGTGATGTGAACAGAACTCATGTCTTATGAATGGAAAATAAGATGGTAAAATGATTTACTTCTTTGGGTGTCAGAACACAAATAGAAGAACCATCATTGCGCCTTTAAGAGGATCCTCCCTTCTGCTCAGTAACAATACATCTGCAGTGCAGAGCAGCGCGACAAACCTTATTCTATAAATTATCAAGTTATACATTAGTTAACCCATCCACCAACAACTTGCATAGAGAAATATGGCGCAAACGTGTAAAGCCACGTGTTAGGATTCATATTCCAATTCGGCTAGCGTCATATAAACCAAGCGTCGGGTATTTTCCTCACATCTCTCCTTTTGTGTCTGATGCCAGCCTCCTCTGGAGCTGGGACCAGCAGGCTCTGCCAGCCCGCAGGTCTGGTTGTCGTAATGCAGGTCTCCATTAGTTAGAGGTAGAATGTAGACTTCCATTAAATGGTTAAACTCGTTTTCCGCCGTAAAAATGTTTCAACGTGTGACATAAAAGTAACAGAACTGCGAGGGGTTTCCCTGTAAAAACGACTACGGGGCGTTAAGTCTGGAGGCCGTAGCTACAGCCTATACTGAAGATGGCATCCGATTCACAGCTCCGAGTAAAGGGCTATTTCGGTGCTTTAAAAGAATCTGGAATACATGTAAGCATATGAGATTCTTTAAAAGCACGCTCTGTAAAATGCACAAGATCTTTTCTTTTTTTTAATGTTCCTAATTTAATTCGGACGACTTAGGGAAGTTAAGGGCACTGCATTAGCCAGTTTCTTGAAGAGAGAAACTGGAAGTTATAGAGTCAAGAATCGACTGAATCAGTGTGGTTTGATCGCTAAGCTAAAAAATGTGTCACAGTCAGTGCTGAATATGGAGCTACGAATCGGATGCTAACTTCAGCACATTAATCATATGGCGAACACGAGTCGAGCAGATATGTTAACAATCACAAGTTGTTCCCCTCTGCAAACAGCCCAGATAAATTAGACACACACAAGGATATAAGTGCTTATTGTGCTGAAGGATCGACATTGATTTAGTGTTATGCAGTAGAGTCAAAACGTATGTCAATAAACAGCTTAGCTGAATTCAAATAGCACACCTTATGTTTAAATTAGAATGCAGTAATCTAACTTATGTGTTAGTCAAATCTTACCGGACAGTTTTGATTCTTTGGCTGCAGAATTCTGTCCATCCGTAAAACCTTGCGACGATGATATCTGGGAGGACTGAGTATCCATTTTAATGAAGCTCAACACACAAGCAGAACCGTGGCAGTGAAATGTCTGTTGTCTAAGGTAAAAAGAGAAGCTTCCTGTCCTTTTTCAAATCTATTTGTATTGTGCGACCTGTCCCTAAGAGTGGGTCTCTGCTCCGCACCTCACCACTACGACTGAGCTCTGAGGAAAGAGCGCAGAGTAAGAATGAAACAAGGCAGAGGAAAATTATGGAGGAGGGGTAAAAAAAAAAAAAAAGAAGAAAAAAAAAACATGTCGGCCGAGATGCATTCAAGGTCTCCCATCAAGCTCCACTTGTCTCATGTGTTATCTTTAATATGGCTGTTTTTATGTTGTAAAGCAGAAAATCTTATGATGGTAATAATTACTGTGACTAAAAACTTTTCTCTCCACGGTTAATTAGGTTTGACATACATTCTAAAACTTCTTCAGATTAACCAATTTTTTATGGAGCTCAAATGTTCGACACCAAGAAAAAGCAACATAGAGAATATTCCTGAACAACATTGTCAGATGTAGAAGATATCCATAATAAGGGGTTTTAAAATGGACAGCCCGGTCCGAATAAAATCTGTTTTGTATTTTAGACGTCAGACAGACGACAGGACACATTTTAACCTAATATCAAAGTGTTGCATGATTGTACCATATAAACATAATTTATATTAAGCTTTACTAATACATTTTATTAGCATGAAGAAAATAATTTTCAGTCATGGGGCTGTGAATCATATGTAAAAGTGCATAAGTTTTCATGTAAGTCTGTTACCCATTATGTAATGTTTACCTTTGTTCTTTCTTGAAGCTATTTATGTCATAAAAACGCTATGCTGCCCCCTACTGTGTGTTACTGTGACCTGCTCAGAAAAACTACATTTCCCAAGACAAGCATGGGGGACCAGAGCTAAGATTTACAAACATAGGGATAGGCCCCGCCGCTGTTCATTTACGTGACATGGAGCGCGCCGTATTGCTTTGAGATCTTCTAAGATTCGCTGACGTCATGAGTCGTACGCACTCTGAGTAATTTTCGGGCAGCCTGAAGTGCGCGGTAAAAGAAGAGGGACAC
The DNA here is from genome assembly GCF_002775205.1 of Xiphophorus maculatus. NCBI lineage: Eukaryota > Metazoa > Chordata > Actinopteri > Cyprinodontiformes > Poeciliidae > Xiphophorus > Xiphophorus maculatus. The sequence continues at coordinate 3,854,424 of NC_036456.1, read as the reverse complement.
AAACAAAAACATGTGGCTTCCTCTATGAGAACACGGGTGAGTAACGTCTTAAAACAGAGCTAATACCGACAGTTGATAGTAGCTCTTTAAGTTACTATAGCGGCCCAGAGTGATGATGTATTTTATTAAATGATGAGGATGCAAGTGATCCCAAAGATTAGTTTAGCTAACTAGCAGCCTGGTAGCTTGTTAGCTGGTTTCGAGCTGTGTAGCTACTGTTTGTCCAGCAGCTATTATACCTTTTTGATATGTATATATAATAGTGCGCTTCCTGCTTTGGACTGCTTGTATGGGTTGCCTCCTGACTGGAAGAAAAAAAGTTTGAATAAAAAAGAAGCAGAAAGAAAGCTTAAAGTGATCAATGACTCAAGCCAGTAAAGTTAGCTAGTTAGCCGACGTCAATCGGCTAGTCTGGTCAACACATTTATCTAACGGGTTACGTTGTTTTGTAATGAACGTCCCTGTGTGCGTCGTTAATAATCCGGATATGCTGTGGTAAAGCAATCTGTCTTCTGAGACTAAATAGGTTATGATTGTCAGCTCGGCGCTGAGTGGTTGAGTGTAGCAGTGGGGGTGCCCCGCCCACCACTGCACTGTTCCATCTTCAGCCAGCTGCGCTCATAGAAGCTGGGTTATACAACGAGCCAAGCAGCTTGGGCTAGGATCAATTCAGTTCATTTTATTATGTAGAGGTGGGAGCCTTGTTTACCACTGCTGGCGTATTTAAAAAAGAAGCCAGTATAGTTTTCAACAATATGTTTTCGTTGTGGCTCGGTAGTGATGGGTAAATGAGGCGTCATGAAGCGTTTCGACCCCTAGCAAAACTGTATTGATACTGTGTCGATACTGTGTCACTGAATACTGACACCTGCTGGACATTAAAACTCCCTACAGGCAACGCAGTTGACAGACTGATTTGATGACCTAGTCTATACAATAAGATTTAAGTCATTATATTGTATATTATAATGTACCATATAATATTGTTATTGTATATTATATATTGTATTATGTCACATCTTCAGTTAAATTCAAAATATATTTGACATTCTTAGATACAGTCAATAAATAATGTGAACATGTACCATAAAGTGAAAATTTAAGTGAACATGTTTGGAATGAGGAAGCTTGTGGACTGGGTTTTTTTTTTCACAAATTTTCATAAAAAAAAAAGTTTTTTCAACATTTCGAAATTTAGTCTGTTACGCTTTTTTGACATAACTTCTCCTGCTGTAGAAAAACATGAAGTAAATGATACATTTATATAAAATAATTTATAAAATGAGTAATTTGTAGAATGGCTGTATACCTGAGTTTATCCTAGGTGTATCTGGGACTTCATTCTGATGCCTGGCCCGATAATGCCTCAGCATTGAGGAGGTGGATTTATTTAAATAAGACAGTTCCGTCAAACATATGCAACACTTAACCTGTAGAATATAATACGAAAGTAAACTAAGAGTCAATTTCAGCTGAATTTGGACTCAGATAGATCAATTAGAAACTGAAAAGAACCGAATGAAACAACAACGAAGTGATAACCAATACCTTATTTTCTGATGTAAGATCAAAATGGTCCTAAATTACGAAACCTTTCGTTTCCCTTGAGGCTGCTCCATAGTTGATGCTGTACCGTACCTAATTTACTATATCTCTTGGTATTCATAACCTTCATACTTTTTATAAATTTTTCACCCCATGGGGGAAATCGCTCCATCCTGTGGCATAATTGAGAATTACAATATAAAATGTCTGTTGTGTTTCACAGTGGATGTTTTAGGTCCTGCCTATTAATGACAATCAATCATCCAGGTTCAGGGCTGTCATGGAGGACACAAGGCAGTGGCCATTTTGAATTTGGACTGTTTAACAGCTTTTATGTTGTTTAACACCTGGGAATAATTTGAGCTCTTGACATTGTTTTTTTTTTCGTGCTGCATGTGGCATGTTTTTTGTAGTCACCGTACTAAATGATGTCCCCAAACAAATGTCGATATCTCAGGAGCCATAAAAGGTTTGGATTTCATTCACCCACCGTTTTTATCAGAAGGAATAGGGGAATATTTCTGTCTTTTTCAAATTTTAGGTTTTACATGAGTTATTTTACATTGCATAGAATATATTACCGGTACTGTAACTCTACATGCAAGTGGAAGCCTAGATGCACCCGTTAGTATTTTAGCTACTCTTTGCCTTTTATATACGTAATTTTACCTTATAAACTACGGTGACCCTACGGTTTAGGTTAGGAACCGCTGTTCTCCAGCAATTTCTAATACTGTTTAGGTGGAATTTTTCCATTATTCAAAAGCTTTTACTCCTCTTCAACAGTTTTCTGTTATAATAATCCCATTTAGGCACTTTGCAGGATTATAATTTGTTCTGGTGCGTCTGCCTATTTCTTGCATCTGCAAGTCTTCAGCAGTTGATCTCAAACATTTTGGCATCTTCAACAAAAGCATTCAGCATTTACACTTGCATTTTTTCCTTTCTCTTGTTTGTAGTAGCTGATTCATTCTTTGCGCCTGTAAGTTTTCACATTCCTGTGTTTGGGATTGTTATCTTGATTTTAAATTCATGCATGTGTTATCTACAGGTTTGTTTGGAGAATGTCCCAGTACATTTCTCCATCCGTCCTCCCTGCAGTCATATGAACTCTAGCAGGACCTCATGTTGTAAGATAGCCCTCACCCTGATGCTCCTTTCACTTCTAGCATGGTGCGTTGTGGATGATGTGCAGAAACATTCATCCTCGGGGCAGTTTGTGCAATAATATCTAAAGAGTTCAGTTTTTGGCCTCATCTGATCCAACTTTGTTCTCCCAGTGTTTCACTATTGGTAAACGCGTATCTATCATCAACCTGCTTTTCATATTTACTGAGAAAAATGATGACAGGTTAAATATTTGATTGGTTGGTCGACTTCAAGGCCCCAGGTGTAATATGATATGAAAGGAGTTTTAGAAATGACTGTAAATACCCACATTTATGTTCACAAACAGAGATGATATTTTTCATGATAGTTGGTATTTAAAACTGAACCAAATGTCTTTTGCAACGAAGACGGTGAGCTCGGTTTAATTCTGCTTTCTGTGTAAAAATGTTCTGCATGTTTTCCCTCTGCAGGGTCACTGTGAGCTGAGGATGTGGATTGACTTGACTTCTTGCTAATATTCACACTGCAAGACAGGAGACGCTGATTTAAGTTCGTACTGGAAGCCAGGATCATCATGGGTTTGCACTCAACACAGAAGAAGTTCTTCCCCCTCAAGGGGATCGATGGCGTGGTCCAGCTGTTTGATTCCGAGCTCCGCAAGTCAGAACCAGACCTGGCTCTGCTCTCACTGGTTCTGGGTTTTGTTGAGCACTTTCTGGCTGTGAACAGGGTCATCCCCATTAACGTTCCAGGGGTCCGCTTTGAGCCGCTGGAGCCGGACTGTCCCACGTCCTGCTTCCCCACGGTGGAGCTGGGAATGATTTCTGCACTGTACGAACGTTTCACAGCTCAGATCCGTGGCGCCGTGGACCTGTCCCAGTACCGCAGAACTGCCTCCGGGTCCAGCAGAGAGCTGGTGAAGAAAGTGTCAGATGTCATCTGGAACAGTCTCAGTCGGTCGTATTTTAAGGACCGGGCTCACATCCAGTCCCTGTTCAGCCTCATCACAGGTACAGCCTTCACAGGTCAATCCAAAGAGGAAACTCTTCTGGGATGTACTCTGGTGGGAAATGTTGGAAAGGAAAAACCTGTGGTTTGATTTATTTCTATTATTATTTTTAAAAATATATTTTCCCTTGTGCTAGTGCTTCTTAGGTGAATATCAGTCATTTCTTTCACTAATTTGGTTCAGAAAGGAAAATCATTGTTCAATAAATCAAATCTTATTTACAGAGTACTTTTCATACAATCTGGTGTAACACACAGCTTTAGAGGTTCATTTCACACTATGCTATATTTATTTCAATGAATTTCAATGATCATGACTTGCAGATAATCACAACCCAAAGTTCAGTTTCTAATAAGGTTAGAATATTACATCTGATCCAATAAGGGATGTACTGTTACAGAACTGTGGGCCCACTGTTAACATACAGAGCATCAAGGACAGTATGTTCACAGTGCTTTACTTTCCCACAAAGCACTCTATTATGGATTCAATGAGCTTATCCTCTTCAAACTTCCAAACATTGTGAAAAACGTCTGGTTGAAAATCTAGCAAATTAATTCAAAGTAGTAATGCCAAAAAAAAAAAACCTTCACAGTCTTTGCTCAATGTTTTGTTGAAGCAGCTTTAGCTGCAGGTCTTAGTAATGTCAGCACTGGCTGGTTTTGGATATTATTCTTCTCTTCTGATCCTCTTCAGTCAGCTAGATTTTCCACAGGTGGACTCTCAGAAAGAACAGGATGCACCTGATCACAGTTTGAAGTATCTTGGCAATGGCCTGTAAAAACGTAGGTTGTTTTGCTGGCAGCCTTCGGGTCACCAGCCGTGTCGGGTCTGCTGTCTGTCGTCTTCCTCTGGACAACACTCCATAGATTCTCTGTTGAGTTTAGGTCAGGCAGGTTTCTGGTGTTACCATGGTGATAGAAGCTGGTATTGGTGCCTTCGACAGTGTTACGGTTGGCCCCTACACATGCACCCTTTTATGCCATACTTCTCCTTCCACTTAACCTTCCAATAATATTCTTGGATACAGCACCTGCCCACCACTACCATGGAAGATGAATGTTGAAAAACGTCAGTTGAAAGACATGAATAGCATTTCATATCACAAATCTTTTATTATTTTTCTACTTCTCAACTTTTCTAAACAACTGAATTCTGGGTTTCTATTAGTGTCAGTAGTTGGTCCTCAAAACCAACTGAAAGAAATACTTCAGATATGTCACTGTGTGTATTTCATCATATTTTGAATTGAATTACTGAATTATATTAGCTTTTAGATCATATTTTGTTCATTGATACTGTTGGATGCTGACAGAAATAGATTGGCTGTAAAAATGAAGTGAAAGTTGAACTCTAACATTTGTCCATCATCGTCATTTCCTTTCAGTTAAGTTCTGTTTGTCTTAATGTCACCAGTTCACATTGCATGTAATGTATTTTTATGATGTAAAGCACTTTGAATTGCCTTGTTGCTGAATTGTGGAACAAATAAACCTGATTGATGAATTATTATTTCTGTGAACCAGGCACCAAGCTGGACAGCTCAGGAGTGGCCTTCGCTGTGGTGGCGGCCTGTCAGGTGCTGGGTCTGAAGGACGTCCACCTGGCGCTGTCCGAGGACCACGCCTGGGTCATATTTGGGAAAAATGGTGAGGAGACAGCGGAGGTCACCTGGCATGGGAAGGGCAATGAAGACCGCAGAGGGCAGACGGTCACGGCTGGAGTCAGTGAGAAGGTTAGTCCAGACTGAGTCGGTGGAGCTCCGCAGGGAAACGGAGAGATGAGCTGAGCTCACATCGCTGCTCTGTCCCTGCCTCTGTCAGAGCTGGCTGTACCTGAAGGGGTCCTACATGAAGTGTGACAGGAACATGGAGGTTGCCTTCATGGTGTGTGCCATCAACCCTTCTCTGGATTTGCACACGGACAGCTCAGAACTCCTGCAGCTGCAGCAGGTTAGCACCAACACTTTGGATCTGTTATTGACTAAATGTTTTTTTTTTTAATGCAACTTCCTCAAGGCTTTCAGAACAAAAGATATTTGTATATTGTGGATACTTAAATGAATTATTCAGATGCTCATCAGCATCAACATCAGCTCAAATGAGGGGAGCACTCATTGAAGTATTTTGGCCGAGGGATAACTGATCTTCAAAAAGCCTGAACTTTCATTTTTTTTCCAATACCAATTTTCTTTTGTCTGCAAAGTCGCTAAATGTAGCAACAAAGTCGCTAACAGTTAACCACACACGTTGAGACGTGACCTGGTGGGCGTGTCTGTCAGTCAGACCTCTCTCTCAGCAGAGCAGAAGGGGAAACTAGCTGATTTACAGATCTTTATGGAGGAAGATAAGATCAATGGACAGGATTAGTTTCTTATGTAAGATTGGATTAGACACCCTTACACATACACTCTCTTCTCCCATACTTTTTCCTTCCACTTAACCTTCCGCAAATTAAACTTAAAGCTTAATTTAAGTATAAGTTTATACTTAAATTAAGGAAATCTGGGTAGATTTATCAATGCCCCTAGTTTTATCCTGGTCAGTTTTTCTCTCATGGAGTTGTCCTCAGACAATAGTGCTGCAATAACACAGACCATTAGCCCAAACCACCTTACTTACTGCTGCGGCAACAAAACCAAAGTTAGCTTCTAATTCCAGAATGCCTAAGGAGTAGAGTTTAGATCGGACTTAAAAGAATCCAACCCAAAGAAGCCATGCTGTGATGAGAAATGATGTTGGCCTTTACTCATAACTCTGTATTTTCATTTTATGGCACAGAAACTTCTTTGGTTGCTGTATGATCGAGGGGACCTGGACAGGTGAGCCTGAAATAGCAAATGAAAACCAGTTTAGTTTTCTGTCATACCCCTGCTTCACTGTCTCTGCTTCACTGTCTCTGCTTCACTGTCTCTGTTTCACTGTCTCTGCCTCCAGGTATCCCATGGCAATGGGAACTCTAGCAGACCTTGAGGATCAAGAACCAATACCAGGAAAGGAGAACCCCCTGCAAATTCATCTGAAGGTACGTCCCTTTACTGTGAAGGGTTCCTGCTGGCCACAGATCAGCAACTAGAGACAGGAGTAGAGTTTGATCAAGAGTTTTTGTTTTGTTTTGGGGTTTTTTCCCCAGCAGAAACAGTAAAAACAATGAGTTGTGCCGAACTTAACATTCAGCTTTCAAGCAGCGGCAGACTTCCCTCCTGCCTAACTTGTTTCTTTTCAATTCAGTTACGTAGCTCTAATTTACAACAAATGACATCCGACGGCACTTTACAAAGAAAAAAAATTCACACATTGAGTTTCCCAAAGTTGCAGCTTTTTTTCTGTTCTTTGCAAAAAAGCTGAAATTTGTTCCACCGGATGGAGAAAAATCCTGCCTTTTCTAAATAGAAAGTTGGGTTTGTTGTGTGATTGATGTTGCATGTTTGTGTTTTTTCAGGCTGTAGGTTCTGCTCAGAAGTTCTACAACAATGAGCACATCTACCCCTACATGTACCTGGCTGGGTTCCACTACAGACACAGGAATGTGCAGGAGGCGCTGAAGGCCTGGGCTGAGGCAGCACAAGTCATGCAGGAGTGAGTTCACACCACAAGGGATGAGAAGTGGGAGAAGTTTAGAACAATAGAAGCATGTCAGTGTAGATTACTGTAGACCGAAACACAAGCTGATGTCCTGTCAGTTTCTGTAAGACATTATATGTTTCTACTGCAAATGTTCCTCAGTGCACTGCTGCTGTTCATGAATCTTCATACTTTATTATGACTTTACTTGATTTATGAGACATGGATATATACTGGCCAATCATAACACTGAGTTACAAAATACTATATTTTGGAAGTTGTCTTTGTTTTTTCAACTGAATTAGGACTATTTTGCAACACTGAATCCAAAAATGACATCCATGTTTCTCAGTCAGGTCAAGTTTTTATTCTAATTTGGTTTGGAGAAATTCCATCTTCTGACTAAACTGATTCCATTCTTATGACATTATCAGTTCATTTCTGTTAATATTTCTCATCCCAAAAAGGCTTTAGGAAAAAAAACATGTTTTCCAACAGAGTGTATTAGTTAAATGTTACAAACTTGGATTTCTATAAATTGAATAATAAGCACTGACAAGGGTAGGTACATGTGAACTGAACATGACGTCTTCATTGTGTAAAATTCTCCGTCTCTGTTCTGTCCTGATGGAATCTCTCCTCCTGCTCATCACTCATTGATCAGATTCTCCAGATGTGAGAACAAGTCCTGCATTTTGATGCTCATGTTGCTCCATAGTTCAGAAAGTTGACCTGATTGAGCAAAACCAATGGGATTTTAGGATTCAGCACATCAACATGATCCTAAAACAGTAGAAATACCCAGACATTTTATTTATCTATTTTTTGCTCTTGACCAGCGTTATAAACAATTAGGCATAGTTCTTAACCTGGCAGCTAAGAACTTTTGTCTTCCATTTATTTAGAGTTTCTGTGTCTTTACCACCAAAATTTGTGACAAGAAAATGATGTAAATGAAAACCTGAACATAGTCTATTGTATAAATATTGTGTAATTCTTGCCATGTTAATAATTTAACTGAGGAACACAACTGTTTAATAGGGATGCATCAATAAATCAGCCCCAGTTTCCTTTAAGTTCTGAGATTGGCTGATGCATACATGAGAAGTCAGTCTTATCTTCCTCTGCAAAGGTCTGAAAATCAGCCACTGTCCTCTTTGCTCTGTCATGTGAGAAGTTGAACTAACAGAGCCACCCCCCAGGTTAAGTCTTCACATATGCTGTTAGCAATAGTCACCTCAGCATTGCCAGCTTAGCAACTTTGTTATATTTAGTGACTTTTCAGACACAAAAGGATTGGAATCAGCAGGTCAGGCTTCGTAAAGATCAGTGATCGACCAGAAAACTTCAATTGGTGCAGCCCTGGTAGTTATCCCCTGCATGAGCTTTTTGTTGCAGTGCAGCACCTGTAAGGAGCAAACTGAAGCATTTCTGGCTTAGAGTAACACACCAAATATCAGCTTTCATCATCTTCTCTAAAAGTCTGTAGTTTCTGATGATAAATGTTTTATTGTTGCCTTGTTGGGCGGGGGTTATTCCCCAGGGGTGTAGTGTGTTTGGAATAGACTCGGTTGGGTGTGTTCTGTAATTCTCATGAATGTTTGTATAAACCTTGTGGGAAGTATTTCCTTCTCTAGTGGACTTGTAGACATGTTGGTGGCATTGTGTTGGTACAGTTCTGAGATCTGATTATTTACACCATGTTTGTGAAATTCCTCTAGCTGCTTTGTCATTTCTGCTTTTAAGGCCTTCCTGAGGCCTTTGACTGCATTTTTAGCTATCTGCGTATGAATAATTATGCACAGCAAACACTTAAGTGACGTGAATGGGCAAGAAAATTCTGACACCTCCACATTTACAACAGAACATCTGACAAATATGTCCTAAAATGAGCTCACGCAGTGCATTTACAAAGCAGGTTCAAAGTTCCACCAGCAGGTGGTGTAGTTCTGCAGACATAAATGAGACCGCATGAAAAGCCTTCAAATTGTTGCCTGTTTCAAACCGTTTCAGTCAACCCACAGTCAGGTTGTTACAGAGAATTTCCTCTCAGTGAACACAGGGTGGTAGTAGAAGCACACCTTGTTGGTCCTTCAGATTCCTAGAGTTTTACCCAAACTATTCAGTCTGTTTACCTGTTGCCTTATCAGGCTAGAAGCGGAAAGTGCCGGCCTGTAGCCTGTCAGGTGGTAGAGCAGCTCTCTATGGGGATTTTCTGTTATCACACTGCTACTAACAAAGCCCAGACTGTTGAGACTCCTGGTGACGCTCGGCCTGAAAGGACGTTGTGTGATCCAGGAAGCGTTCAGCTTGGCATCCCCACACACCCGTTCATGAGCTGTGGCTATTAATACCAGCACACACACACACACACACACACACACACACACACACACACACACACACACACACACACACACACACACACACACACACACACACACACACACACACATTCTCCTCCCAGTCCATCAGCTTCCTTTTCCTGCTTTCCCATTGTCCTCTGCTGCAGCGCACCCTCACTGCACAATCACAGGGAAGTGTGTGCATGTGTTTCAAACATGATGATGGTGGAGCTCAGATCTTATCGAACTGATCCAGAGCCGCAGTTAGAAATGGACGTCTGATCAGTGGGGGGTTGGTGGGGATAAATCAGTTCTTTCATTTCCTCAGATGTATTAAAGCACTTGTGTTGCTGCTGCAGGTATAACTATTTCCGTGAGGATGAGGAGATCTACAAGGAGTTCTTCGACATCGCAAACGACGTCATCCCCACTCTGCTGAAGGAGACGGCTACAGCTGACGGTCCTGGGGAGGATGGAGACGGGGCAGAAGGGCCCGACAAGGTGAGCGCTCACTGCTGCATGTAAGGGTTAAAGGTCAAATTTAACAGAGAATTGAAACCTGCATGAGATCCATCAAAATAGACTGGTCTGAACTGGAGAACCAGCAGCTTTTAGTGGGATTCCTTTGACCAGGTGTGTTCCTTCAGGAGAACGGCAAGCAGATGACGGCCATCTCAGCACTCCAGGACCCAGAATGCTTTGCCCACCTGCTTCGTTTTTATGATGGCATCTGCAAGTGGGAGGAGGGGAGTCCCACCCCGGTTCTTCATGTGGGCTGGGCCACATACCTGGTCCAGTCTCTGAGCCGCTTCGACTCTCAGGTCAGGAGCCGCTGCTTCTAAGCTACAATTAATGTTTCTTTACTTTTTCCATTTTTCATTTAATTTTTATATTTTTACATTTATTTTATTGTTATTTTTATAATTGGCTGTTGCTCTTTCTGTGTTCATTGCTGTGTGGAAATATCAGAAGTACATCATAAAAAAAACGGCTTGTTTTAAACTGCCAGGTGCGTCAGAAAGTGTCCATCATCACCAAAGAACCCGAGTGCCAGGATGATGACGACCAGTCGAGTGAGGACCCCCGGGAGGGCCGGCGGCGGGGCCCCAGGAGGGAGTCCAAGCTGGAGGATCAGAGCTCCTCCCCCCCCACTGCCCCCACCTCTCCACCCAGCCAGCAACCTGCAGCAGCACCTCAGCCCAAGAAGGTCGGGGACGGAGCTGTTCGCCGTCGCTCCTCTCAGGGTCTGCGGGCCGGAGAGACAGACGGGACTCCCAAATCCCCCAGCTCAGAGTCCGTCTCCTCCCCGTTGTCCCAGCAGCTGGCCTCGCCCTGCCCCGCCGGCCCCGTGGTCGTCTTCCAGAGTGAGAAGATGAAGGGCATGAAGGAGCTGCTTTGTGCAGCCAAGGTGAACTCCAGCGCCATCAAACTGCAGCTCACCGCCCAGTCCCAGGTCCAGATGAAGAGGCAGAAGAGTACCCCAGCAGGGGATTACTCCATGTCCTTCATGAAGCGCCAGCGCAAGTCACTGTAGACATGCTGATTGTTGAGGAGAACGGAGGGAGAGAATACTGTGAAAACCCTGTGGGACACTAGTGGTCTTCATGTAGGTAACCACCTCAGTTTACATGTGTCATTCTGAGCAATAGATTTGAGTTGCACAGATGACGAATTAAACATCACATATCGGAGGAAGTGAACATTTCATCTAGTTTTAATTTAAGAAGTGAAGTTAGGAGAAGAGGCTGGCTGATAGTTTGGAAGCAGCCTCTCATTAGTTTGTGTTTTAACTGACAACTTGTGGAAATTGTCATTTATTTTTATGTAGAAGCCAAAGTGATGGAGAACATCAATGTAAAAATAAACCCACCCACCCCAATAAGAAGAACCTGTTGATGACTGAAACCTTGGAAATGATTAATTTAGGATAGTTACTGTGTAACATTGTCCACTCTACTCTACTGACAGCTTCTTTCTTGCTAGCTCTATGTTGCCTTATTTGGTTTTTGTTGTTTCTGAAGTAGGTGGCCTTTAGTTTGAAGAATGCCTGAGCTCAGCCTGATTCTGTTCATTGGAGAGACCATGCACTGTTTCAATGGAGCCCCACTGGGTCACTCTGCTACGTCGTTTTGCTTGATAACTTGTGGTTCTATTTCTTGTATCTACAAGTAATAAAGACCTAAAAAAGACAAGAATCTGTCATGATTTTCATAAAGTCATAGTGCTTGATTTGTTTTATTGACTCACCGATGAAACACATTCAACCCCTTTAACTAAGTAGGCTTACTAGGAAAATGTACAATCAACTGAACAGCAAACATGAACAACACAAATAGCTCAACACATCACTGAGCATCAGTCAGTCTAGAAATTAACTTAGAATTTTGCCATTGGCCTTAATTTGCAGAGTGCGTTATACAACAAATTCATCTACCAGTTGGAGGCGTTCCGTAAACAACTCAAAGACTAGTATTAGTAAATAGATTAGGGGGCTAGTATATTGAAAGGAAAACTAGTGATGGAATTCTGTAAATGAGTGATTAGTTAGAGTTGGATCCTGAGCAGACGATCAACAGCAGCAGCACTGCTACATGACTCCAACAGCAGGAATGTAACACACACCTTCACACACAGGTTGGTCTGGATTCCTTTCACCAGCACCGTGAGTCAGCAGGACAATCTGCAAACTCAAATCCTGAACCAGAAACCAGGGCAGTGGACAACCTGTGATATACTGAAACACCTCAGAACTGCATTCACCCAGAGATCTGCCCTGGAACCACAAACCATCAGATCACAGAAACACAAACAGATGAGATAACAAGTATCATCTGTTTGCCTGTTAACATGATAATAGCCTCAGTTTGGAGGCATGTTGTGGTTCTGTTAGCTTGATGGTAACAGTTTAAACTGTTTGTGGTGAACATGTGAAGTTCACCAACTTCCTACATCAACTTTCATCCGGTAGGAGCTTCTTGGCTGCCTTTGGTACAAACTTTGCCATTGGTATAATGTTCATGTCTCTTAACAGTGACTAAATTATCAGTTAATTGTGGCTTCAGTCAGTTGATTTACTGTTAAAATATAGTTCACACATTAATTAATTTTAACGCCTAGCATCACCTATTTTACACACTGCGTGAAATGTTCACACGTATGGCTGAGAGGTTTTTCATATGTGTGTGTGTACCATGTATTTGATGCATTATGGGGACCATTTTCCTGACACGTTACGTTGAGCCACAACGCAATATGTGACCAGACTTTGGTTACCACAAGGAGAAATGCTGTTTTTTGGGTTATGGGTTAGATTTGGGACGAAGGGGTGAATTTGGTTTTGGTTAGGATTAGTGTTAGGCTGTAGAAATGAATGGAAGTCCACGGGAAGTCCCCGCAAATATAGCGAAACAAACGTGTACGTGTGTGTGTGTGTGTGTGTGTGTGTGTGTGTGCGCGTGTGTGTGTGCGCGCGCGGGCGCGTGTGTTTCTAGGCTAAAAAAAAAATTCCGAAGCATCAAAACAAATGATATCGTGCTTTATGAGACAAATTTAGTAAAAACCCTCCATTTCAGAACGTTCTGAAGAAATGATCAAACATTTGCTCGTAGAAGTGAATATTTGTTGCTCTAAACACGCTGGAGTCGTTTGAACTGTTTTACAGTGCTGCTTCTGCTCATGCGTGCTGTGGTTCCTGCGCCTCGGGATGGGCTGTACTTTCAGACTGCAGTCAGAAATCAGCGCCTGGCCTGATCCAGCAGCAGCAGCAGCAGCAGCAGCAGCAGCAGCAGCCTGCAGTCAGACCCCATCACCCCGCCAGGCTCCAACAGGACCGGGATCTGCTTTCTCCATCGATCCGACTTAGGATGTGGAAATAGAGAGACTCAGTCTGAGCCCCAACAGGTGCCTCCCAGCATGGACAGGATAGGGGTCTCCTTCCTGGACCCCCTGGAGGACTACGAGCTGATCCACCGGATTGGTTGCGGAACCTACGGAGATGTGTTCAAGGTAAACGTGTTAAAGGCATGTTTTCACCGAGGCGGTGGGGCAACTACATGCCCGTGTGTTCGTTAACGTGAACAGTTGAGGATCTGCGCAGAATGCGCACAGGAAGTTTAACTTCCTGACATGAGAGTGAACCTGTTTGTGAACCAGACAGATTAGAGCTGCTGGGGTTATCCACCACGGAGTCCAATCTCCCTCCACCCACCAACGGATCAGATCAGATCCAGTCGGGACGTGGCTGTGGGAATTTTACCTGTCAGAACCTTCCTGTCATGTCATCTGGACCCCTGCTGAGCCTCCACCCTCCCTCTGTTAAGCTCCTCATCTCAGTTGGAAATCACTTTTTTGTATATCATCTCTTTATGTTGAGATATAGCAATTTATTACATATTACATGAATGTCCAATATTTCAGCCTGCTTTAGAAAATGTACAGCGTATCATTGTGTCTTTTTCCTCTGATCTGAGTGTCAGGATGCAAACATCCTGCTCTGTTCTCACCGCCGGTGCCTTCTGCATCCTGCAGAAACTGGGCAAGAATTTGTATTGTTTCTTCTTTAAAAAAACAAAACAAAAAAAACCCACACATCACATATTCCATATCTGTGATGTGAGGAGCTTAGGTGTAAACAGGAAAAAAATCATCACCACCTGGTTGTTGCAGTTTAGTTTGGATTTCACATTTAATATAATCCATGAAAACATGATTTGAGTTGCAGGGCTCCAGGGCCGGTCCAACGGTTGTACAGGAACTTGAGCAGAATTTGGTGTCGGGCAAACTTGTTGTTAAATTAAGCCCATCAGACTCCAAACACTAATAGAAGCATTTCAGTAATGTTTTGGGACTTGGATAGATTACATTGGTTGGCCTTACTAACAATCAGTTGAAATCAGCAGTTAATTGTGGAATGTTTTTGCCAACAAGCACAACACAAAAGACTGAAGTTTGAAATCCAGTGAATCACAGAGGATAGGGAGCACAGTGAACAGTGAACAGCTACAATGAGATTCCTTCTCAAGACACTTAGAACTTTCTATTCTAATAGCTCACACATCAAATATACCTTAAATATTCAATAATATGTAAAGACAATAAATGGCCCTTCTGGATTGGCTGCTTTGCAAACGCTGGTTGTGTTTAACTCAATAATCATTTTTTTCTATTTCTAAGCTCAAACTTAAAGCTAAATTAAAGAGTGGTAAATCAGAATGAAAGTCAGCTGTAGAAACATAAAGCAGAGCCGTCCTGATCCAGATTCATTCATGTCTTCTGAAACACCAGGATTTCTTCTCGGCTGGCCCACAGAATATTTCTGGTTTGACAAAATAATCTGTTGGGGTTAAAATCAGGTGACGTCCTTCAACCCAACCTAGTTTTAGATTGTTTGGAATGTTGGACTGTTTTCAGAAACAGTCATTCTATGAAGTGTTTCTCAGCCAGGAGATAGTTTCAGTTTGAAATTTTCTTCACCTGCTCTGGTGGCCGTCGGCCCCATGAGACTCTCGGAGTGGTAAAGGAAGTGATGCGTTTTCAGTTAGCAGCCGGTGGTTTGTTCAGTGCACAGATTGGCAGGTGTGTAAATGCTGGAAGAGTTCTTGTTTGCAGATTTTGCCTTTCTCTTTTCAGTTGCTCTTATCTTGTTGAAGCAGTTGTGTGCTGAGACCGGCTGCATTTAGCTTGATTTCAGTTTGAAAGAGAAGGTTATAACAGTCTAAAACATGAAGCATACTGATTTAGCTGCCTGCTGGGTTTTTACAGTGTTCAGTACAAAAGTATGTGCAAAAAGCATTTGGATGACAGGTCTCAGCGTGTCTTTTGGCACTAAAGTTTTACCTGCTTGTGTTTGTTAGCATTAGAAATATCTGGCCTGGAGCTGTAGAGACACTGAACACACTGTCACATCATCCCCTGTTTGACTACATGTGCTGTGTTCACATGTTACAAATTACAAGTACAAACCAAAATAGCGGCACAGACCCGACAGAACTGTACCGAGCGACCGCTGGGTCCCGCTCTCTGATGGGGCCACAGACCTTCAGCCTCTGATCAGCTGACTGACAGTCTGCAGCACCTTTGTATTACTCTGACAGCTGAACATACTGTGGCCTGTGTCTCAGCTGGGAATGGGAGCAGCGCCACATACAGTCACAGACAATAGCACATTATGACTTCCCACTTCTCCTGTTGGCGGATTTGGTGGAGCTGCATCGTCTGGAGTGGAGGGAGAAACCTCTGGACATGTGACTGTGTGGGCGGTCAATAGATCCTGGTGTTACTCAGTTCAAGTGTGTGGCTCTCAGAAACCACAACGCTGTCATATTATTATAAATGTTATATAGATACAGTTTGAGTGCAGGTTCATCATTAACTGAATTTAGGTCAAATAAAGATAATGACCTTGAGATGATTTCAAGATGATTGATTGAGTTTTTTTCTTCTCATCTTTATTGTTAAAACATTAGAAATAATTCCCCCCTCCCAATCTCCTTTTTTTCTCCTTTTTTGTGGAGAAAAAAATGTATTTTGTGTAAAAACATTCTGCCCATCTAATCCACATGTGTGGGGGTGGGCACATGTACATCCTAAAACTAAACGCGTCATGATCTTTGGTTTTTTGAGTTAGTTTTTGTTTTGTTAATTTCTGTTCCTTAGTTCCTTTTGTTTGATTAGATCAGCCGTGTTTCTGTTCTTCTTTGGTTCAGTCCTTGGTTCAGTCCTTTCGTAGTGAGTCTAGTTTATTATGTTTATTTCTTGTCTAATTATTCTGTTACTCTAGTTGAATTACTTTAATTACTTCTTGGGTGTAGTTATTCTTTAGGGTTTGAATTATTTCCTTCTCCCCTGTACCACTCTTTCTCTCTCTCCTCTGGAGAGGGGTGGGGGGCAATGTACTAGGGGAACCTCAGGAACAATAAGTTGTGGTGTTTAAGCAATAAAACAATACTCAACTGGTAACAGCGGTACAAGTGTAAGAAAATGTGACTTAAAAATCTTTCACACCATCTCCCTGACTCGGTTCCTTCAGACTAGCCAGCAGTAATTAGCAAACTGTGCATCCGCTGAGCTCATTATAGGAGCTACTTCTCAGAGTAACGCTGGTAAAAATTTGGTTAAACGGTTAATAGAGGAGAAATGTTGTGAAGACTTCCTTAAGGTGGAGGATTAAAAAAGACAGCGGTACAAATTAAAGGAAGTAAATTTTATTTTTAGTCATATTTTAAATGTGTAGCATTTATGTGTCGTTGTACTCCTACTGTGAAAACATCAAAATACTCAGAAGAGTTCATGTTGAAAGGAAATGGCCTTTCAACATGCAAGGCACCATCTTCAGATTAACAGTATGGAGCTGCCAGAACAATCCCTGAACCTTCACCCAGCAGAAAACCTGAGGGATCACATCAAGCATTCTGTTCTCACAGAATCACCTGGAAAGGCAGAGGAACTGGAATGAGGTCCAGAAGTCCTGGAGTACCTGCTCACTGCTGCCAGAAGTTAATAGTAATAATAATAGTATGAGTAGTAGGAACAATAATCCATTTTAATTGTTAGCACTTTTCAAGACACCCAAGGACACCTTATAAGAAAAGAAAATACAAGAATACACTAAATATAAAACCTTAGGTAGAGGAAAAAAAGTTGTTTGACTTCATGTAAATCACATGTGAATCAACGAGCAGAAACAGTGAATATGCAACTAAATATTAGTTCAGTGATTCACAGGAACTTTATATCTTAAAGCATTTCTTGGTTTATACAATATAAACAATAGACAACATATAATCTTATTTGGATTTGTAAAGAAAAATGCAGATACTGCTATCTATACAGCCTTTTCAATTTCTGCAGAGCGAGAACAAATGTGATACATTTTTATTCATGTTTTCCTTTGTTATTCCAATGTCTTCATGGGAATAAGAACAATTATCAGGATTGTTTTTAAAAACACTTCTATTTAAGACAAAACTGTCTACTGTATGTGATTAAGGTACAGGTCACAGATTTAGTAGCAATCACTTTACATGACTAGATAAACTCTTATTGCACAAAGCGATACTGAGAGGTATATCAGCTAATATTTAGGTTAAATAAACATGCACATGTAAAACATACGTTGACCGGTTTGTGTTATTGTAATTTAGGAATGTTTGCTGATGCACATTTGACATGCAGCATGTTCAGATTCCACATCTAGGATTCAAACCCCACATATACTTGCATCGGACCAAACATTTTCATTTTAAGTAAAGAATATCATTCTCTGAAGTCGCATTATGCTACTGGATACAAACCTAAACAGCACAAGATTACTGCTTTATTTTTTGTGACTTTTTTGTCTGTTAAGCATTTAGAAAAGCTTGGGCTCAATTTAGTTAAATTACAGTTTTAATAATAGTTGTATGTACTGTATCTCTGGCTATGAGGTAGTTTTGGTGTCTGCTGAAGTGAAGTGTTCTCTTCTTCCTGCTGTATGTATACAAGCCTCATTGAGCAGTAGCTTGAAAAACCACTTTGTGACATCATCATTACTGTAGCTACAGGAAGCTCTAAAATGGAACAGGAAAGAAAACAGGAAGTAGAAATCTGACAGGCTACAGGTTTTGTTGAGGGAAACTGTTTGTTCCATCCATTGGTTCTTACCTCATTTGTTATGGATGCCCTGAGCGGAAACCAGTCATTCTGTTAGTGAATGGGAATGACTAAAGTTTTCAGGAATAACTGAGGACAGTTCAATTAAAGTATTTAAAAATAACGTTCAGCATTTATTCATGACTTATGCAAAGAGAAATACCTAAACATTTACTGGTTCCTTGAAGTTGAACAATATTTTTTCCACTTTCCATGACGGCAACTTTGTGATGTTAAGTTTTCAGAATATATGGGATGCCACGTGGTCCACTGTGAAAGGTTATCCAGATTGTGGCACAGACTAACTATGTCAAGAAAGTGGTGAATACCATAAAATGTTGTGGTCCTAAGGCTTAGCCTTGGAGGACTCCATGGAGAAACCCAGAGAAAGCTCTCTGTCATCCCCATGCTGCTGTCAGTCAGAATGCAAGAAACTTTTATGGTTGCTGGCAACACTTTGGTCAACTGTTGTTTTCATATGTGCTATATTAATAAGTAATATAGACTCCTGTGGCAGCCTGTATTATTATTTATATGTGTGCTATATAAATAAATATACAAGTAATTATGTCATTGACATAGTGAATAAGACAATTCACAATGTCAACGATGTAGTTTTTCCTTTTTATATGGTGTTATTAAAAGGTTTTTTAAAAACATTTTTTACATATTCTTCAACATGGCTGCCATGATAAACCCGTCTTAGCCCACATGAGACTTTCGTAAGTCAACCACTTGAGCTGGTCTTGAGATGTGGCACTGTGTGATGATTACACAAACACTGCTGCTCACACACCTCTCCTCCACCACATCCTACCAACGCAACATGTTTTCTCTGTGAAAACGTCTCTTTCTCCTGCAGGTTAACATCAGGCCTCCTCTGTCCCGGAACAGTTCACAAAACAGCCAGATGTCTCAGACAAGATTTCCAATTATCTTGATTTTTGACTCTTGTTCTCTGTGTTAGACAGTTTATGCTGTAGTTTGATCAAATCTGGATTTTAATTTAATAACCGTTTATCCCAAAGGGAAATTAGATCATGATGATTTCATTTGACATGACTTCATGTAATATGTAATTTGTCAAAATTTTCAGTGATGTAAATTAAAGGTGGTGACTTTGTTGTGATTGAAGTAGCGCCTCATTAAAACACCTACCATCTCAGATTTCTTCTGTATCTGTGTTTTGTCACAGATTATGATTTCAATTTATGCCAATCCTCTTGTTTCTCAGAAAAAATTTACCAAAAAAAAAAGAGAAAAATCTAATCTTTAAACCCGAGACTTTTGGGAAAACATTATTGAGACTACGAAGAAAAAAGTGAAACTTTTTACAATGTGCGTGTTGTTTAATTCTAACTACTAGATGCTAACATAGCAGAAAAGAAACTGCAGCATACCTTCATTCAAACAGTGTCCTGGTATGAGTCTTTCTTACTTCTGGACCTGATCTACCTGCTCTAACTGAACCATGAATTCTGCTTTACCAGACATGTCCAGCCAGAAGTTTGTTTCTTCAACTAGTTGTTGTAGAGGCTGAAGGGATCTCCTGTAACAGTCTGTATTACGGTGAATTTGAAAAAGCCTCTGACTGAAGACACTCATATGTTTCATGAAGAAGATGCTCAGGGTTGTCCATCATTTCCTTGATTTTCTTTATTTCCTCTCTATCTGCCTGCCATTAAAAAAAATTAATTTAAGCACACAGGTGGTTGCAGTAGGAGACACTCTAAATCTTGTTTTATGTGTCATAGCTGTTTGAACACCCCCCCCCACACACACACACAAAGCACTGTTCTTTAAGTCTTGATCTAGTCCTTCTTCCCCAGGCATTCCTTCTGTTTTTGCAGTTTTTTCTCGTGGCTAAATTTTTCCAATCAACCTAATTTTTGTATCAAAGATGCAAAGGATGACTGGTTTTATGAGAGGAAAGAACCCGACTCATTTCTTTAGACCTTTAACTGTGACAGAAAAGTAGGAAGGAGGAAATATGTTCTGTATGAACTGTGATACTGTGTTTGGCCCAGATGGTGGAAGGACCAAACTTAAACCTCTAGTTCCTTTCTTTTTGATTACTCTGGACTAAAGTGTTTGTAAAACAACCTACTGTAGAGTTCTTGATCAGACTGAGAATAAAGGAGGAGGTTAGAGGTAAAACTGAAGTTAAACAGACAAACACTGTGCAGGTTTTCTCCAGACATTCATCTACAGTCTGATTGTATAAAGTATGAAGCTATTAAAGCATAGATATTGATTCCTTTAATAGCTTTTTGACATCATTTATTTTTATTCTATTCCAGGCCCGCAGCATCAGGACATCTGAACTGGCAGCGATTAAAATCGTCAAGCTGGATCCTGGTAGGTTTAAGAGTTTAAACTCAAATTTCACACCAGTCAGTTTTACTCTGAGTCACTGACTGAAATGATGTTATTTAGGATTCCTTGAGATTGACTATCAAATGATTTTACACTTTATCTTCCATCCATCCATTTTCTTTACACCCTTGTCCCTATTGGGGTCACCAGGGGTGCTGGTGCCTCTCCAGAGAACGTTCCGGGCGAGAGGCGGGGTTCACCCTGGACAGGTCGACAGTCTGTCTCAGGGCAACACAGAGACAGACAGGACAAACAACCACACAGTCACACCTAGGGAGAATTTAGAGAGACCAATTTACCTGACAGTCATGTTTTAGGGGAAGCCTGAGTAACTGGAGAGAACCCACCATGCACACGGAGAACATTTAAACTCCATGCAGAAAAATCCCGGGCCGGGAATCGAACCCAAGACTTTCTTGCTGCAAGGCAACAGTGCCACCTACTGCGCCAGCCCACATTTTATCTTTTATTTTTAAAAAAGATAAAGGTTAAAAAGGAAAGCTATGTGTGATGCTTCTTTAGCAACAGGAACTTTTCATTCTCCCTGTCTCACATGTCTCTGACACGTTTGTAGGAAATGTAGGCCCACTCTTCTTTACAACATTGTTGTGGTTCATTGTGGCTCATTTGCAGCTCACATCCCAATGAGGTCCTATCAAAATGTTTCAACCAGGTTCTGGTTCTTTTCCTTTTCAGCCCTTCTATTTTAGATTTCCTGTCCTGTTCATTGTTTCACTGATGAATCTTCAACTGTAGAGCAGATTCTAGAATACTTTGGTTGATGGATAACTCATAGACTACACACTTCATGGCCCTCCTTGGTTGGTCAGATTTACTTTATTCGTGATCAAATGAGGTCAGTTGACGCAACCCATTCTCACTCCCAACTTATCATATATTGACGCTTCGGACGGTCCGTCCTTGTCACATATTGACGCGGGTACCCCTTTCGCGTCAATATGTGCCGCGAGGGGTTTTACCCTATGCCTTACCGTAATTTTTGACCTAAACCTAACCAAATTGTCGGGTTTTGAAGGTTCGGCAGCGGTTTCTAGAACCCTTCGCGTCAATAATCCACGTAAAACATGTGACCTACCCAAATCGTCAACATGTGAAGCTGAAGGACCCTTCCCAAGTCGTCAACTATTGACGCGAAGGGGGTACCCTTCGCGTCAATATGTGACGCATGGTCAGAAATCGTCCCGACCCGTCAATATATGAAGAGTCGGGAGTGAGAATGTGTTGCTTGACGACACGGCTTGTTCTAAACAAGCAATGTTTTCCTCAAAAGGCTTTTTATGCAATGGTCTGATGAAAGAGGGGGTCACCTTGGACAGGTCACCAGTCCATCACAGGGTAAAAGGTCCATCCCACTTTGTATACAAATAATTGTTGTGACTTTTCATAAACCCAATGCATTATGGGAGTCAGAGATGCAATGATTGTAGACTGATGTTGCATAAAAAAGGAGTCATCTGGTTGTTCTGTGTACTCTCAGTGCAGGAAGACTCCATCATAAACCATACAGTTGATGTTTTCTGTCCCAACAGATGAAACAGGGACGAGGCTCAGGATTTAGTTTGGCTTGTTTTCTTCTTGGCTGAAAGTGAATCGTTTTCAATTAGATGAACATAATGAATGAATTGAATTATGGTACAGTCAGAATAAAGACATATTAGAATAAAATAGAGCCTGCGGCTAACCTACCAACTAACAGGTAGGTTAATTACAGGCCC
Organism: Xiphophorus maculatus; assembly: GCF_002775205.1. Taxonomy (NCBI): domain Eukaryota; kingdom Metazoa; phylum Chordata; class Actinopteri; order Cyprinodontiformes; family Poeciliidae; genus Xiphophorus; species Xiphophorus maculatus. The sequence continues at coordinate 3,832,112 of NC_036456.1, read as the reverse complement.
CTAGAACCACTGCAATTTATTCTGCGTCTATATTTCCAACCTTCAGAATACGCAGCACCCTGTTACAATATTGTTCTGTAACGTCTGAATGGGTGAAATTGCAGGCTGTCTTACAGAGCACCACAGTAAACAGGTGGCCCAACCTCTGCAGACCATAAATACATCCTACCCTATAGCTGTTAGTGCAGGTCTGTGATTTCCAGCTCGGTAATTTTCTCTCCTTGTGTTTGTGACATGAGAGTTGAGAGGAAAAGACTCACTTAGACGTCTGTCTGGACAGGTGATGACATCACATCCATCCAGCAGGAGATCACCATGATGAAGGAATGCAAGCACAAAAATATTGTGGCCTACTTCGGCAGCTATCACAGGTGATGAATGTTTTTAACACAGGGGGGAAGCTACTGGGATTGTGCATGGGTGAAAATGTTTGGGAGTTTAATGTTCATTTTCCCCAAGATGCAGCTGGATTCCTCTGCCGCTGGTTTTAGTCGGCGCAGCAGCAGCATGTCTTACTGGATCTATCAACTTCCTTAAATGATAGATTAAATATGTAATACAGTAAAAGCTGCTACTTTACAGTAGTGAATTAATTATAAATCCTCTACACTCCCATGTTAAAATGTGTTTTCTGATAGAAAATTTTGATTCACTTGAAAACATTCTACACATTTACATGTACACTTTCTAATTCAACTGAAAAACACATTTATTGGGGGAAAAATATATTTATATATAAATCCTAAACACATATAAAGGTGTTTATACAGGCTGTGGTTCTTTGGTACTGTGTTGTTAGACCCTCATGCTCTGTGTTGAACCACCTTTTAATTCAGTTTCAGTCCTCTTAGGTACACACCTCTCAACATTTAAACTGAAATAAGGTTCACCTGATCTGGCTGGATTTTCCTTCCAATTGTTTCCTTCAACTAAAATATAATTTGCAGAAAGGTAATAAAGAACCTCAAAGATATCATTGCTCAAATCCACCTCATTTTCCAACCCATCCAGACCTTCTGTAAAGGTTCCAGTGAGCACTGTTTGTTATTCAGCCTTAAACTGGGCTCGTCCAGCTGCTCACTGCAAAATTTTATACAGTGGAGCAAAAATAATTATCAGTGTTTAAGAACCACAGACCACTAGGGGAGACCTTCAGAAGGACCTGTAATTAGCAGGTACAATTGTTAAAACAAACAAACAAACAAACAAACAAAAAATCAGTATGTAATGCATTCAACCACTGTGGCCTGTATGCATTTTCATCATGTAAAACTCCACTGCTGAAGAAAAAGCATGTTTAAAGAGACAAGCTGGAAGCTTGTCAGTGAGGCTGCCAGGAGTCTGACATTGATGGATTGATTCATGTTGGCCTTATTTATTTCTTGACACTAAGCTGCCATTTCAGCAGCAGTGAAAAGTTTGTGTCTCCACAGGAACACCAAGCTGTGGATCTGCATGGAGTTCTGTGGGGGGGGATCGCTTCAGGACATGTACCAAGGTACCAACACACTTACATCCACTTTTAGTGCTTTCTGTGACTGACTTTGATGTCGTCCTGTTTAACTGACATTCATTTTGTTCTGATATGTTTCTCCTTCTGTGGAATTTTTTTAAATTTTGTACTTTGGCACTTATCTTATAAAATTAGACCAAACTGTATGACGTAAACTTACAATAAACCTTATATTTTGCAAATTCCCTTTTGTTACTATTGTGAAAGAAAGGCCAACTTTAGAAAAAAAAACATTCAGTGTTTGTTGGTCTCTAAGCTGTTAATCAAACTGTTGCTTGCAGTGACGGGTCCACTAAAAGAGAAACAGATAGCATTCGTGTGCAGGGAAACCCTTCAGGTAAGGCTTTTTGGCTCAAACCGTCTCATTGCTGATGAATTTTTATTAAAGTAAACTTTAAACAGAAATACTGCTGCAGCCTACCAGCTAAACCTTACTGTCTTACTGTCATTGTGGCACACTGATAGACTCTGTGGTCTTCATTGGGTAATCAGTCTTGGTTAATCTTCTTATGGAGCCATGAATAGAACCAGTTCTACTGTTACCTCAATGCTCTTTACAAGACAAACAGGCCCAGTTCATATCCAACAATCTAACTTTATGACACAATGTTGGTGGTTCTTGTCATGTAATTGGTGGGATGCCAGGTGTCTTGACAACATGCCCACTATGGCCGTTTCTTCTGGGTTCTAGATTTGCTGCTTAACTGTTTTAGATGGTGAGCTTTATAGATCAGGATCTCCCTGACAGTTGAATCTTCCTTTGTCTTTAACATACTTGAATTAAGATAATTCAAATAAAAACTACATCTGTATGGTGTTTATCTAAATTACTTTCTGCCTTTTTTTCAGGGTTTATATCACTTGCATGAAACAGGCAAAATGCACAGAGACATAAAGGTATGGTATCTCTGAGCCTGACTGGTGAGGTGATAAAATGTGGTAAACTGTGGGATATGCTGGACATGCAAACTTAGATGTGTGTCTGCACCTTTTAGGGAGCTAACATCCTTTTGACTGAACGAGGTGACGTCAAGCTGGGCAAGTAGAGATCTGCACTTACACACCTTCACAGACACTGTGAAGGTGTGCATGAAAAAGCACTGCATGAACTGCATGAAAAAGCACCAGTTTCACTGGGAGATTATTTCACTTCTAAAAGACAGTTTTCTCATGTAATAAGTGAAATAATCTGCCAATGGAACTAGAACTTTTTCATCAGTATTAAGGAATTATTGACTTAAAACATGCTCTTATTTCTTGCTGCAAGTTAGTTGTAAGACAATTTTGTTCTGCATTAATTCTAGTTTACAAAGATACTTAGGTAACACTTTATTTGATAAGGTGTGCATAAGACTAAAATGACAGTGTCATAAACGTGACATAACACCTGACATGAAGATGAAGGGAGTCTTCATGTCTATTTACAAGTGTTGTCATGAAGTGTCATTCGGTAAATAAAGACACTTTTAATGCAAAGTTGCATTAAAAGTCCATTGAATTGATCAACTCTGCATTACAACAGTCATGAAGACTCCTTCATGTTCATAACAGCTGTTATGTCACATATATGACAGTATCATGTCAGTCTAATGCAACAAATAAAGTGTTACCTAAATGTCTTTGTAAACCTGAAATAATACAGAACAAAATTATCTTACAAGTAACTTACAGCAAGAAATAAGAGCATGTTTTAAGTTTACTGGACCAAAATTACTTGGCAAGATGTTGTGTTTTTGCAGTGTGCACATCCAAAGGGTCGACTCTATGGCATGTCTGAAGCTCTCTGTGTTGGATTTCAGCCTCCAACATGACTGTGTGTTTGTCTCTTCTTCCTGCTGTGTGTAGCTGACTTTGGAGTGGCAGCAGAGATTAGCGCTTCAGTGGCCAAAAGAAAGTCTTTTATTGGAACTCCTTACTGGTGAGTTGACCCAAACTTCCCTCTCTACCTTATAACTGTTGATGTGTTGGAGGTGTCTGGAACAGACAGTGGTGTTCATGCTCCAAACAATCAATACTCCAGTCTGACAGGGGGAGCGTGATGCGGGTTTGGCCTCTTTAGAGTTTCTAAATCATTTTTTTAACAGACCGTGCTTGAATAGTGAACTTCTGTTTACTTCAGACAACTAATGTCGGTTTGTCAAGGCACATTTTTTAAGGTTAAGTATGTCATTTACTTATATTTTATTCTTTTGACAATTTTTATTATTATTATTAATTCATGCCCTTCCTGTAAAAAAAATACTTAATCTATAATTTCTCATTTATTTCATTTGAATGCTTTGCTTTTATTTGTTTCTTAAAGTTAAGGTTGGACATATTCAAAAAGGGAATATGCTCTACTGTTCTTAATCCAGGCTTTGGCTCTTTTTCTTTTCCAGCTAAAGAGACATTTTTGAAAATTGTTTTCCAGGCTTTCTAAACATATTTTAGAGGTTGGTTTTTTTGGGACATTGGTTGTTTATTCTTGACTTAAGTTTGCCAAGCTAAAACAGCAGCATTACATGAAGAAGACGGTTTCCCAAGATCATAAATGAAGCAGCTTTATCAAGGATGTGTCTGGATTGTGTTAAGCATTTAGGTTAGCATTCCTGTTAATTGTTAGACCACTTTTTACGATTTTTTTCTCCTTGTGTATTCTCTCAAACAATTGAAGAAATGACTGCTCTCCCTGCAAAGTATTCTTCTTGAACTGAACTGAAAATCTGCAGATTATCCTCAGAAATCCTCTGAGACTTGCAGGAAGCTTTGTTCACCATAGAGCTGTTCCTGTTATTGTTCTTCAGCTGTGTTCATGGTTTGGTGGAAGAATCAGTTTTAAATCAAAACACTCAACAGAGCTTTACTTCATCACAATTACAAGGTACATTAATATCATACAGTGTATGCAGAGATGCATGTTAGATGTCATTTTATTTTTCCTCTCTTTCTCATCTGTTCTTCCAGCTCTGTGTGAACTTTAACATTTTATCATCAGTGCCTGGTGAGACTGTTCAACTGACTTAATGTTATGTTAGCATGTAAAATGTAAGTTCATAACACTTGAAATATATTACTGTTCATGTTCCACTCTTTTTATATAGCAAAAGACTACAGTAAATGGTCAGTTGCTATATGAATATTGCATACAACCGGCTTTCTAATCAGACGACCAGACAGAGCTGGTCTGCATTTCAAGGATATTGAGCTGTTAGCATGTCATCAGAGTCACACATCAACACTCTTCAGTCAGAAGCCTCTTCAGATTTGTTGCAGGACTGACTGCTACTGGAGCTCCTACCTGACAACAACTCCACCATCCAGAATGATTCATTGAAAAGATCTATCTGATCTACAGCAGAGTGAGATAAGGACTGGTTCCCACCAGACAGGAATGTGAGAGCATTCTCTCTCTCTCTCTCTCTCTCTCTCTCTCTCTCTCTGTCTTCCTCTCTCTCTCTTTGTGTTGGTGCTGAAGTTTGCACTAATTTTAGAACCTTGTACGAAAACGGCAGGAGCAGAAACACAAAAAACTCACTCTCACACACCCCCACACACTAACAGCAGGACTAAACTTGCAGAGGACACAGAACCTTTCCTCTTTTATTAGAACCAGCTCCAGTGGATCCAAACAACCAGCATGCAACATAAACATATGGGGGTCATAGAGTGTGTAAAATCTGTTTTGAAATAGGTTGTTACATTGCTGGTTTGACCAGCAGTCACCTCCCCTTCCCCTGTTCAGGATGGCTCCAGAGGTGGCTGCAGTGGAGAAGAAGGGCGGCTACAACCACTTGTGTGATATCTGGGCTGTTGGCATCACTGCCATTGAGTTGGCTGAGCTCCAGCCGCCCATGTTTGACCTCCACCCAATGAGGTGAGTCAGCACAGACAGCTGGCAGAGTGACTCAGACAGGAGACAACCAGACTCACAGAGACCACAGAAAACACATTATGGCGAGCAGTAAAGGTCAATTTATTCTCTGCAATGAAATGTGTTTCAGAGCATTGATGCTGATGTCCAAGAGCAGTTTCCAGCCTCCAAAATTAAAGGATAAAGCCAAGTGGTGAGTTTTACTGAGCTGCTTAAAAATGATGTAGAGTAGCAGGTGAAATGATCCAAAGATGAAGATGAACCTTTCTGTAAAACAGAAAACTATCCTTTGTGTAGTTTGTCAGGCAAACTGTCTGACTTTTCTTAGATTCTAATTTGTTCTTATTGGAATCTTGATTAGCAGAACTTGTACATGGATTACTTTTTAAATTCATATAGCTGACATATAGACAGTTTGCATTAGTGATGAGAAATTAGAAGATATTTTTCTTTTTTATTAGTAAATATAAAATAAATATGTAATATAAAGGTAATTAAAATTCTGTGAATAAAACAAATGTTCACAAAGGCCTTGGAGGTGAAAAAAAGAAAAAACGTTAAATTGATTTACACAGTGTTTGATGGAATATCTCATTTTTAAAACCTGTTGTCCTTCAAATGAATCATTTCTGTATAAGCCTCTGGGCAGACATCAGGAAATCACGAGGCTTTGGGGCCATTTAACCGGGCATCGCTACTGTCTGTCACAGAGAGACATTAGTTTCTTTTTCTTCATTTTCTAATAGAAATTTTTGCAATTTTTCGGCACACTTTTCAATCTATGCTTAAAACGTCTGAGCAAAATGGAGAAGTGTAAGGAAAAAAACAGTGAACTAAAAACTTGTGTTTTTAGATTAGTGATTAGTGACACAGCTGCCTGACGTGGTTCTGTATCCATTTGTGTTGTGAGATTATGAAACAGTTTAAGTGGGGATGAGAGGGGAAAAAGAGAAAAGATTATTCTGAAAGGAATTTATTATGGATTATGAGAGTTTGAAGAGTGTGTTATGTCTGTTCCTGGGGGAATATGTACTGTTTGTGTGGGGGGGTGTGGGCGTGTGTGTGGGTGTGTATAGTGTGAGTACTTTTACTTAGCTATAGGCTCTGATTATATGTTGTATTCAGGAGTATTGATGTGTAGATTTATTAACTGATACTAAAGTGAGGTGGGATTCAGTGAATATAAACTCCCCCCAGCTCCAGTGTAAGAATGTGTGGCGTGTGTGGAGGTCTGAGGTCACTTTGTTTACATTGTATTTAGTTATTTTCATTTAATATTTGCATGTTTGAAATAAAAAAGACAACAAGTGACAACAGAGGGATGCAACTTTACACAAGAATTGGACAAAAGACAGTTGTGTGTCTTGTGAAGACACTATCAAATTTTGAAGAATTAGAAATTGTGGTTTATTTTATTAGTATGTCCACATGCAACCAGGGGACAACAATGTCAGTAAGTGTTAAAGTGGTACTAATGAAACGTTTGGAAAGAGACACACCTAGCCTCCCACTCCCATCTCATGTCTCATAACAAAGCTTCTACACATAAAAGCCTTTTTCTCCCCTTTAACCTCCAAATGCCCTGGTTTTCAGCCACACTGAAGAGCGTTCAGGCTTACTTGGAAAATCACATTGAACTCTAACCAAATATCTTCTTTTCAATTTGGCCTTCACTAATTAGGAATTAGAGAAAACCCGGTTAAGGATCTCTCATGGTTTGGGGGATTCAGTAATTGACTTTTGGGATACTGTCAAAAAACAGAGATTGATTTAAAGCAGTAAAATCAGTTTCGATTGTCAAGCAGCAGAATTTGGGAGGCAATTGTTTAGAGAAGGATTCATATTTTTACAGGACCAAAACCCTACAGCCTTTGTCAGTTTAAGACTGGATCTGGATATTTATCAGATACAATGAAAGGTTCCTTGTCTCAAGCCTTTTGCTTGATACTGTACAGCCAGTGTTCCTCAGCGGTGTTAAAGACTAACTGTCACCCTTTAAGCTGTTTCATTGAACTCCTTACCCTGAGAGGTTAACATCAGCTCTCCATCTGGTTACCGAGATTCCTAAACCTGCTGAGTTTTACCCTGATCTGGAACTGTAGGAAATCCATCTTTCTGGTTTACTAAGGAAGACCCACCTAGCTCTGAGCCCCACCCCTCTCCCTTCAATGAGCCTCAGGAATGTTGTTTTAATTACTTTGGGCTTAAGGCAACCTTTTAAAACCTCCCATAAATTTATGAACCATACCCAAACACTATTTTTACCACCGCTGAAAAACTAAAGATTAAGGCGACTCAAATAATCGAAGGCCCACGTCTTCTCCAAGATTTTAGATGCTTCTTCAGTAATTATTTGCAAGTACAGCTTAATTCAGTAGTGCAGATTCAAAGGGTAAAATTAAATCAGTTTAACTAACCTGTCATTCACTAATGCTGGAACTGAAGGATGCTGAGTGGAGGCTATCGGAGAGGTTTTCATACCCCAGTCAGATTGGATCTTCTGGAAAATGACTTAAAAATTCCTTGAGTGGAAGGCAGACTGCAGCTCTTCTTTTCCTCTGATGGATTCTCACTGACCATGTTCTTTGTCTTTGTGGTTTGAGCCACAGTCTTTGGAACTTAGAGGTTACAAAGCATAGTCTTCAGCCCATCTATGGCCCCGGGGCCTCTACTCCTGCTGTAGAGTTCTTTGTCCATCTTGATCATAGCTCAGTGTCTGCCTGGAGGAAACAACCACTTCCTCCTACTTTCCTCCTCTTTATAAGGGTTTTCACCAAAGAGATGCATTTCATTGGTTAGCTTTGTTGCCAGGCTCACTTCATTGGCTGTCTGTTTGGGTAAATAACGAACTCATCTTTTCCATGCAGTGTTCATGAACTTTCACCTTTCACCCACTTCTTTTCCCCTGGCTATTTGCAGACAGCTCCCCTTACTATTGTACATTACATAGCTTATGTTCTCTTCAAAATCAATGTAAAAAATGACATCTCATTTAACTGAAACTATTTTCATTTAATATGTAATAACAAACATGATTACATATTAATCATATTAATAATAATGTTCATTATTACATTATAATAGTGTAATAATGAACATTATTATAATGTAATAATAATAGTAATTCTAATGAATTACTTACAACTAAGTAATTCCTTAGTTGTATGATTTAACAACTAAGGAATTACTTGAGTCATGATCAAACAAGTATGTTTCTGTAAAAGAAAATATGAATAATCTGACCTGTGATGGACTGGTGACCTGTCCATGGTGACCCTGCCTATCATCTGGTAACCGCCAGAGATAGACACTAACACCCCTCATGTGTTATGATGAGGGTTGGTTGGTTGGTTGGTTGGTCTATAATTTTAACTGTTTACAATCAAAATCATAGTTGCTCACTTCTTTAAGAGAGAACTGATGATGTTAATACGTGTCTTTTGTCTTTGGCCCAACACTATAAAACGCTTATACTTTCTTCACAATCCTATTATGCAAGGAAATAATGAATGGTCTCACCTGCTGTTTTTATTCCTCCTGTCACTCTCCTCTCTTTGCAGGACTGCAGGTTTCCACAGCTTTGTGAAGATGTCTCTCAATAAAAACCCCCGTAAAAGACCCTCAGCAGAGACACTGCTGCAGGTTAGATGGCCCTCCCTACTTTATAATTAAAGTTTGGGTTCACAAAATGATGTGTTCAATATTCATGAGCTCAATTTTAGCTTCAGCTATACAGACAGAAAAACGTCTGACAGAGGTTCTGTGACTGAAGAAAGAATGAAGTTAAGATGGAATTTATACTGTAAAGCATTAAAATAATGTAATGAGGACTGTAAGAAGAATGTAGTTCTAAATTTGGTTGAAGAACTGAACAAAAACTAGACAGGTTTTGTTTAGTTCTTCAGCCCAGAAAATCTGTGAAGCAGTTGTTGGAGCAGTGGCTTGTGTCTCTGAACTATTTATACAGAAAGCTCAGCATACCTTGTTGTGGTTTCAGCATCCGTTTGTGACCCAGCTGCTGACCCGGAACCTGATCATTGAGCTGCTGGACATGGCCAACAACCCAGAGCTACACAGCGCTCTCACACACAGCATCGATGACAGCGAGCTGGAGGTCAGTGACTGAGACTCATCAGGGCTCAGCAGCATTTAAATAGTTCCTTAAAGCTGCATTATGAAATTTTTACAAAGAATGTGTTTTTACATATTTACTAAAACTTTCACCATGTTGTGACAGTATGTTATGAGACAGATAATCTGTGATAAGATTGATCTCCTCCACCTCCTTCCTGTGCTGCTATTGCAGTATGAAGAAATGCAGCACTCACAACCAAAAACAACCAATAAGAGCCTGGAGAAAGGTCTTAGCGCTGTCAATCAAACTCATGTACTCACCGCTAAATGTGCTAATGACGAAGAAGCCAATGTTTTCCCAGAAGTCTTGGGGATCATCGAGACAAATTTAGGAGAAACTAAGTCCAGCATGTTCTTTTTGACCAGCAGTGGTTTTCATCTTTGAACTCTGCCATGCAGGCCATTTTTTCTCAATCTCTTTCTTATGGTGGAAAAGGAATGACCTCTGACCTTAACTGAGGCAGATGTATGCTGTGGGGTCATTTATGATCTCTTGGATGAGTCATCACTGAGGTCTTGGGATGATTATGGTTGGCTGGGCGCTACTGGGAAGGGTCACCACGGTTCCATGTTTTCACCATTTGTGAATAATAAACGTGACAAACATGAAGAAAAAAAATGAAATCAGGAAGGAGATGAACATGTTTTCACAGCACTGTAGTTAAATTTTGTTTCATTTCTGTGTTATTACTGCCATCCCTGAGTAAAACACTGATGAGTCTACTGCTGTTGACAGATTGGGGAAATGTCTCCAGACAAGATTCAGTCAGCAGGAAAACATCTGTCTGTAGAGAGGACCCTGTCTGAAGAACAATGTGAGTTCAACACACACACACACACACACGCACACACACACACACACACACACACACACACACACACACACACACACACACACACACACACACACACACACACGCACACACACACGCACACACACACACACACACACACACACACACACACACACACACACACACACACACACACACACACATGACATGAGTCACAGTCCAAACAGAGTCCCACCTGATGGAAGCAGGTTTTTCCTGTCCCAGTCCTCTCTTTAGATGATGGTCTCTTGGTTTCTGCTTCCAGTTGTTTCTGACCTTGATGCAGGACGATGTAACATCGCTCTAGTCGCATCTGTCTGACAGAATCTGTGAAGGCAGCTATAGATGATTAGGGTGATGGCAGGAAGCCTTCCAAGATGAAAACCTTGGAGCTTATCGCCTAAGATCAACAAATCATAAATCAGTGGAAACACACAAAATACCGCTGGGCAACCATAACCAGGAATTGACTGTTGCCAATAAAGATTGCATTGCGATGTTTTGTCTCATTTCCTGTCAGAAACAAACTCTTTGGTTGAATAAAATACAATTTGAAACTTGATATTTTGGGGGTATGAATAATTTTGGGCTTAACAGTAGATGTCAGAAAGAAAAATAGCATCAATGTTTCCCAACATGTTTAACTTTCAGTCAGTTTGGCTGTTTTATATGTTGGTATATTTTCTGTTAGAAAATCCAGTTTGTTCTTGATCTCCATTGTATGTGAACGTACACTTGATGCTGGTTCTTGTATAGCAGACGGAGAAATTCCTGTGTATGCTGCTTGTACTGGCTGAAAAGTGGCTTCATTGTCTGCCATGACCCTCCGTGTCCAGAGCTGCATGAGCCATATTTGGGAGGCTCATGCAACAACAAGCTCTCAGTCAGGCTGCTGCTGTCCTGTAGCTGCTCTGTACATGTGGGATGAAGGCAGAGGATGGCACTAAGAACATGCCTGCTGTGTGACAGACACAAGCGCTCCTATGCATTCAACCAGTGACTTCATTCTGTCGGCCTGCACAGTGTGTCTGGTGTAACAGACTAGCCTGACACTCAGACCACTGCATCAGTCTAGTGTTCACACACAAGCCACAAACACCTTTACCTCAGATTTACCATTCAGAGCTCAGGCGACTCAGACGGCTGCTGCTGCAAAGCTTGGCTCTGTGTCTGAAGTGTCGGTGTCGAACTGGGCTGGGTAAGAATGTGGTGAGCTGGTGGACCGCAGGCCTGCTGACAAAATGTTTGGCTCAGAACTTTATAAATATTCCTTCAAAATTGAAGAATGTATAAGTAAGAATCAATAACACAAACTGCAAGTTCCATTCTGGAGCAGAATGGAACTTGCATTCCTTATCTTATGGAACAGAATCAATGTGATCTTTGATGCTTTCTTCACCACTACTGACCACACCCAATACACCAAGCTTTGTGCAGTTACATCACCTTGGCTTTGTGTTGCTGCAGTGTCTCAGTTTGGCAGTTTGTGAACTATAAAGTGTGGAATTAACACAGAATATGCATTATGCAACAGCAGGTTTGGTTATGACTAACTTAAAAATGCTATAGGACATTTTTAACAAACTCACGTTTTAAAAACCTTTTTATTGAGGTTGGTAAAAAGAGAGGAAAGAAAAAAATTATAACACGGAGAAGCTCACTTTACCAAAGAGATAAAACTTATTAGAATAGAGTTTGGCTTACTGTGAGCCTCAGCTCCAGCTTGCTCTGAGACCTGCTCAGATTTAATCATCAACAGTGTAAAAAACCAATCATGTGACATTTAGAAACAATATTCAAATTATTTATCCTAAGCTACCTTATCTCTGCCCAGACATTACCTCTTACTTTAGTCATCCTTGATAACCAGTCAGTCTCTACCTGGTGTTGTGGTCAGAGGGGCTTTTGCAGCATTTCCTGGTGAAACTGCAGCATTTGTGGGGGAAACCTGGGAACTGTCAGCCAGCAGCTGAAGGAGCATCGTTTCATCTGGGGAAATAAAGGTGGAGGCTGCTTGACTAGTGAAGGGGAAAACTTGTGGAGGTGTTGCTCTCTCTCTCTCTCTCTGGATGGTGGGATAAATAAAAAGGGAGGTGGCTAAGCTGTTCTCTTGTCATCTCTGAAGCTGGAGCAAGTGAGGGCTGTGGAAGAAGTAGCGGGAACATCAATTCGGTAACACAGTCAGATGATGTCTCTGTTTGGGGAATCTACAATTCAAAGATTCCTTCTGCAGAGTTATGAATTCCTTTGGCCAGGATACAGACACTGGATGCTTTAACCATATTCTGAAGTTACTTTGGATCCTGGGAGATCTCTCCCTTTGACAGCGAAGAACGTATTCTCCTCTGGTGGAAGGGAGGCAGGGGATTGAGGCGTACAGACGTCTCGTCCAATGTCTTATGATGATAGCTATGGGACAGGAAGTGAGGTGTTTTTTTTTTTACCTGTGTCACATGATCATGCTGTGACACTGGAGTTTCAGAAGAAAGATGTTTCTTTCTCCTGAAACTGAAAGTGGGTTAATGCAGTGCATTCTGGGATTCACAGTCTTTATACCAGTCTCTCTGTTCCTTGTGGTCCAACACATGCATAGTAACCAAACCATGGCTATAATCACAGAGAGATCTGTCAACTTAAGGGAGGAACCCTGACTCAGCTTCAGTGAAAATGTGCTCTATGTCTAACTATGTATTGAATCATTACAGTCAGAGGAAACCTGAAGTTAATGTGCTGCAGTCTGAATTGCTATTGTTGTGTTGGCTCTGTCTCTGCTGAGTACTTTAGTGATATGGTTGTTGTAGTGGAGAATCAGCTTTTTTGAACTAAAGAGCTCTGATCTCAGCACAGTGTGTCTAAAAGGCACATAATGTTCCCTGTTGGTGTAGCAGAGTGTTTGAACTCTCAGTTGATCTTCACATCACAGCTAGTAAACTCACTGACTGCCAGAGAAGAGGAAAAATATCCCAAGCATGTGCTTTCATTTCTTAAAGGAGCATGATGAGCAGAATCCTGACATTTCCCTGTTCTATTTGTGGTTCCCACATACTGTCAAGTTTAAGAAAACTACTGCAGAGGATTCGGTGCAAATCTTTCCTCCTGGCCTGAAGCAGACGATCAGAAACATTATGAGAGTTAACTGGGATGATATGACAGCAGCTTCTGCTTTTTGGTTTAACGGTTTCCTTCTTTGCTACTTCAAAGGCTCTGTGAACTCAGCTCAGGCTCGCTGTGGTTAGACGACAAACACAATCTTCACACTTTGCGCCTCAGTCAAGTCAGAGCAGAAAAAAACAAGTTATACATTTACTGATCCACTGAGCTGCTGCGTAAAATCTGTGTACAAACATGTTCATCGATAGAAGTCGTATCAACTCTGATGTTCTCTTTGCAGTTGACCAAATAAAGTTTGGACGTCCACTGAGAAAAGTCACAGAGCCTTATCCTGACTTGGTAATGCATTCTGACTGCTCTGCTACTGATGACATATGTGGCACTTTGTTAGCATGACTGATGGCTGTATTTTTGCTCTGCTTTCTGCAGGGCTCCTATGATGACTGGAGCATGTCTGGAGATGAAGATAACTCACCGTAAGTTGTTTTGTTCCTTTTTGTCCTTATTCGGTTTTAAAGCATATGGGGGAAAGTCATTATTTTTTATTTAATGTGTCTTTTAACTGACAGAGTGATTTTCTCTGAATTAAACTAGCGGGGAAAACACTGTGGAAAAGGAATATTTCTTATCCATTTACAGTCTATATTTTTATCTTTTAATATGTTTTAAGAGATAATGGTTTGTTTATTTCCAGAAGACAGTCAAATATCTTTATTACATAATTTAGCTGATCATTTTATCACAGAAAATGTTGTTTAAGTCTTGGGATTTTTAAAACATCAGTTTAAAGAGGTTACTGTTTAAGTTGACTACTGTTTCAGGAGCAGTTACAGTTTCAGAGTCTGTTCTGAAAACAAGCTGAGTGGCAGATCTGCTCAGTGACCGCAGGAATGACCAAACATATCCTGTGTTACGACTGGGAATGTTCCTTTATTTCGGACAATTCTTGTTCCAATCTGTAGTCATGCACTTTGTCAGCAATGAAACGGTTTCCTATGAATGCACACGCATGACCAGGTAGAATGTAAATAAACAGTTGATCCAGTTTTAGTGACCAAAGCTTCAGTTTCCAAAAACAGGGACAGGAAAAAAACCAAATAAACACTACAGCAACAACAGTATTTTACTTTGATGCAGCCTTTGATAGTCCACACAGAAGTATTAATAAGGAACATTCTTTTTTTTTGTCACCCAAAATCATATTCTGTTCATATGGAATAATTATGTTTACTCCAGTTTGGTTCAATACAGAACAAATCAGATTTATAAAATAAAATGAGTGTTCCATTACACGCTTTTACCTGCCGACTTTGCTTAGACATTTTGGAAATATTAACTAATATACAGTACAGTTTACTGCAAAGGTATCATATTAAAATCATAAGTTTCAGTTTGTGTTGTAGCACTTAATGTGATAGACTAACAAAAATAATGCATAATTGTGACGTTTTAAGAAAAGAAATGTTGAATCAAAAACTGGAATAGCTTGCTGAACATAACTTCAAAAACTCAAAAACTCAAATTCAAAACCGACAATAAACTAAACCCAACGACAGTCATCACCATGTCATGTAGTCAGTGATGGTTCCCTCAGTCTGCTTCGTTATGTTGCATTGAAAATCTTTAATATTTAGAATTGAGAGCAAAAGTTTTAAATGCGGATTTAGACCATAGTGCTTATTAATAATTGTCCATCTCAGAATGAGAAGAAGAAAAGCCTCCAAACCTGATTTACAAATATGCAAAATATAAAGAGACTAG
Source organism: Xiphophorus maculatus (assembly GCF_002775205.1). Lineage (NCBI taxonomy): Eukaryota > Metazoa > Chordata > Actinopteri > Cyprinodontiformes > Poeciliidae > Xiphophorus > Xiphophorus maculatus. The sequence continues at coordinate 3,816,910 of NC_036456.1, read as the reverse complement.
TTTCTCCCTTGCAATGACTAAGAGATAAAAGTTTAGTCATTACGAGACAAAAAGGCTGAAATTCAACATGCATAATTATTTTTTATGGCATGAAGAAATAATTATGCCATAAGAAATAATGGCATAAAAATTATAATAATATACCTAAATTATAATAATACAAATAATAATAATAATATTTATATTTCTAATCAGATAAATACTATATTGGATCAATTTTTATAATAATATAATAATAATTAGTCATTACCAGATTTTTGGATAGAGAAATAAATGTTAAAAGATTAAAGAAATAACATTACAAATATATATAGAAAATTGACTGATAATTATCAAACATTTATTCTGAAGACAAACAGCAAACGTTTGGACTCCTAACCTGCAGCAGTGCAGAGTTAGAGGTGACCTAGATGTTATAAATTTGATGGTAAATTGTTTGCTTTAGTTGAAAATAAACAATTTTTATTGGATTTACTGATTGGAGTCCAAATCAGTAATGACTTGGACTTGTCCCTCATAGACTCGACCTCGCTTTGGAAAAAATAACTTGTGGGCATCTTTGCCAGCAGGACAGCAACTCTAAGTATACAGCCAGAAGTGCAATGGAATGGCATAGAGGTGTGCTGAATATAAATACATGCCACATTCTTTTGTTAAACATTTTAAATACCCTGAATGTATAATTTCCTTTGCACTTTATTATTTTACATACATTAAAATGTGTTGTAAGATGGAAGGAGTATGACTTTACAGAATTCAATCAGTAAAGTCCAATATGCAATATTTTCCTCATGTGTTTATTGTAAGTAACAAGTATTACAGTTTACATCTTTATCAACACAATGTATCAGCAAAACTATGTATATTAAATTAAAAATATAAGAAAATTAATCCTTACAGTCTGTTTTAAATGATCCATGATGTCAAGATGTTTCCTTTGTGAGAAAAATATTTAAAATGAAAACATAAGGACAACTTGAGACTCTTTAAGCTAATAGGTTATATTTCCAGAACAAAATGATTGCGGATCATTAAGGTTTTTCTTGTCTTATTGTGAGCATGCTGCTTCCATAACTAGTGAAAGTCGTCTCTGCTTCATGGACATGTTCCCTGGATTTCACGCCTCATGAACAGTGAAAATCCCACAGCACACTGCCAGTCCCAGTCTGACTCTGGTTTCCAGCACAGCTGTGCAAAATATCCACTAAACATTAGAACCATTCCCATAATCATTAGGTCAGTGCAAGACGGGGCAGCCGCTGAGCCGACTCAGTCGGTCAGCAAGAATTCTGCATTTCTACCTCCAGTCCAGCCGCCTGCACTGATAGTTAGACATGTTCAGGTACAGTAATGATTGGGCCATTACATCTTTTCAGGCCAGTTGTCATGTTTTGTTTTTCTCAGATAAAAATGGTACACCATGTATACAAATCTTAATAGTCCCTTTTTAAATAGCAAAAACTGAAACATCCGATGTTAAAGGACAGGACTTCCGGCTGAACCAAAGTTAAGGTATTTTCAGAGCCGTATTGCAAAAAGATTGAAAATGTAAAGAGTCCAGGCTTCAGTCGAAGTAATCAGTGCTTGTTAGAAGAGGACCTTTGGTTTTACTCCCTCCTATTGTTCTGGCCGATTGAGGCCTGTGGTCAGATAAACACCGGGGGTCTTCCTGTTGCAGGAGCCTGTTGGAATGTGTGGAGCAAGCCCTGCAGATGAGGTAGGCCACGCCCGCCTGCTCCAGCCTCTCCTAACAGCTCTGTTTTTCCATCCCACCTGAAATAAACCACTCTAGTTGGTATTATTATGATGCATTTGTCAGCTAATGTCAGTGTGTTTGCCATAATCTTCAGGTTTGTGTTCATGTGCTCTTAATATCGCCCTCAAACTACGTGAACTGGCACAGATTCCAACCAGGACAGGCCCAGTGGTTCTCAGCTTTGAGGTCTCCTTTGTCTGCTTCATTGTTGCGTTTCCGTCAGAGTTTGGTCCGTGTGCTGCTATTGTCCTACTTTCAAGCTCCCCAGCGTCTGCCTCAGCTTGGTGTCGTGTTGCTTGTCCTGGCTCTAATTGAATGATTTGACTAGGCATGGTATTGGTATGAGGTTATATCGAGGATTTAAAACATTGATTTTACAAAACCACTGAAATCTTCATGCATTTGCTTTGGTTTAAAGTCCTTGTCATGAGATGCTTGCGTAGATCTCAGAATGACTGCAGTTTTCTCTGGGTTTATGGACCGTGGTGCAGCTCTCTCCCTCCAGTGCAGAGCATTGCCTGCCAGCTGGCTTAAAGCAGCCTTCTACAGCTTCCCTCTGCTGACAAGGCAGACAGATTCAGCTGTTTAGAAATGTTTTAGACAGCTATGGTGTGGAGACTGATACCAAGATATGTTTTCATCATTATAGTCAGAGTTAGACTCTCATACCAGCCCATGCCTAGATTCAGCCATCAGATTTCGCAGTGATATGGTTGTTGCTCATTTGTCTTTCAGGAGTTTAACGATTGCAAGAGCGCCATCTGCTGATGTGAGTATGACTCTTATTACCATGAAGTTAGTCTTTATTTCTGTTGCCTGATGTGTTGACTAGATACAAACTTCCACAGTTTTAACTACTCTGTAATTATACTTTACCCCTTAAAGCAATCTTTTAGAGATTATTTTTTTCAAAACTAATCCCTTTACCTTTCCTTGGTACTTTCTGGGAGATATTTGTGTTATTTCATTGAGAAACCAACTTATTGGTTAAATAATCCTTCGGAGCCACAAGCTGGTGGCAAATATTAACTGTTTGTTTCTTAATTGTAATGGAGATCAAATTTGATCACAACTTTATAGAGTTTGATTCTGAGGACGGCTGTGGTTTAAGTTGCCTTCTGATCTGTTTTATTTGATCTATTTATTTGATGACAGTTAATCTAATGATTGATGAATTATCAATTAACTGTGGATGCACAATATATTGGTGCTAACATTGATATTGGCTGACATTAGTCATTTTAACATGGGTATAGTTTCATGGTATCCAATGAATAGAACCGGTCTGGGATCAATAATATTTATTTACAACTTGTTACCATTTGTTTGTAAAGGGAGGGTGGAGGAGGTTTGTGATGTGGTGTGTGTCTGGTCATGAGAGGGATAGTGATGCAGCACAGGATAGCGGTGTGGTTGTTTTTTTCAAGGTGTCGAAAGGGTAAGAAATATATGTAATATTGGTAAATATCAGTTGGCCATGACAGTAATATTAATATCTGATATCAATATCGGCACAAATCCTTAGTCAAAATGTTACTTTCCTATTGTAGAATAGAAAAGGTATTTTCTTTTCTATTTCCACGTGTGGCCCTCACATTAGCGGTGTTGAAGATGTTGGAATCACTCTAGTGACAGCATGACTCACATGCTGGTGTTTTACAGGGAGGTAGGAAGAGCGGTTTGTTCAGTCCGACAGCCTCACTGCCGGCCTTCAGCTCTTTAACTTCCAACACAGAAGACAGAGACCTGACGCTGAGACCGGCCTGCACACTCGGCCCTGACGCGGCCATCACAGCCGACTCAGGCTCTGCAGCAGGTACACCTCAGTACACACACCATTCAGTCACACACAGCTTGTTTTATATGTATCAGCAGAGGTCTCCTGGTTTTGGTATTGTCACTTATCATAAGTCGTCTGTTGTTTTTTTTTAATGCACAAATACACACACAGTTTTTCCTTTGTCTGACTCAGATGTCCATTCCATTGGGGCAGAGTGCGCTATTTTTAATAAAGCTGCACAGACATCATCAACAGCTTTATTAAAGACACAAATAGGTCCACATGAGAAAAAATAATAATATTTTTTTTTTAATTATTAAATCACATAAAAAATAATAATCACAAATACAATACAAGTCACTGATTTACAGAAAGACTAAACTGCCACTGGTTCCACATTCTGGACTTAAACCTGACTGAGCTTTGTGCAATATCAGTTAGTATTGGGATGATGTTATTTGTAGAAACATATCATCTACACATAAATCTATACACAAGGTTTCGTAATACTGCATGAAATGTGGAGACACTAACACCAACAAATAACTGACTAGCTTATTATGTATGATGTAATTTTATCCTTACTGTTCAGTATATATGTTTTTAAATATGTTATATTCCTACCTTTGTGTGTATCTACATGCTTCGATTGTCTGTTGCCTTGATGCTGTTGCACTGGAATTTTCCACTGTGAGGCAGTAACTGGTATTTCTATTCTATTCTATTCTATTCTATTCTATTCTATTCTATTTTCTTCAAAGTCTTGTCCAGGTGTTCTGCCACACAGGACATCAGTCAGCGCTCCAGTGTCCCATGTTTGCCACCACAACACTCTGTAGTAGCAGAGAAAAGGATGGCTTCCTGCCCCAGAAGAGAGACGCCGCTGTCTCCAGAGTGGAGCACGCTGCGGAAAAAGCCAGAGGACTCAGTGAGTTTTTAATGAGAATACTTCTCTCTTTAAATGAGAAGCAAACGTCAGAGTGCTGGAGTGATTTGCTAACCTAATAACTTCCTAATGATTCTGTTTGAACCCTTTAAAGGTTGATAGATTCAGTGAAAGTTGTTGATTTGGTGTTATTCCCTTGGTGTACAGTGTTTATTACTCCCTCTGTGTTGTTGTGTGTAACCTTTGTAATTCTAGAGAGCTGGTTGTCATGGGCTTCCTCCCACCCCTCAAGTCCATGTAAGTGTGAATTCTAACAGCAACCAGCAATAAAACGTCAACACCTTCATGACTAATTAGAGACACTTCCTCTCCTAACATAAACTAATGCATTGCATGGTGTTACATATAGACTTTCTTGGTAAGTTTTATTTTATTCTTTAGATATTATATAAAGCACCATCCTTGTTAATGTGTGAGGATCAAAGGATCTTATCATGTTATCAAGAAAATTCAAAAGCTTGAAAGTTTCAGTAAAAGTTGCTGGACAGATCCAATCAAAAATAACATATCAGGAATAAAAAAAATACAAAAATACCACCTTCATGTGATCCTCTCAAGATTAATACAGACAGGAAATAGAAAGATTTCACAAATTAGACTGAAAATATTTTTGTTAAATGACACAATACATCACAACAATCTGCTATGACTGAAAGTAAGGATGCTAAGAAATAAGAGAACAACTGAAATTAAAATCTGGAAACGTCTGATGGTTGAGTAGAAGAAGAATCACCAGTTCTGCGGTATCTAAATCCTCACTACGCATTGCAACATGATGTGGTCCGATGGCCCTCTTACATGATTGGTCTCTGCTGTAGATACTTTGTTTGCCTGTTAAAGAGCTTTTTGCTTGAAAGCTGCATCGATGAACATTTTGTAGCCTTACTGTGCCAACAGCAGCATGATTTCAATGACTGCTTTTTATCACACCACTCCACAACTGAAGGGCCATTGTAATCCTGTCAGACTCAAAGTCATCTGCTTCCTCTAGATGGGAGCCTGCTTTACTAAAGTCTTCAACGGCTGTCCTCTAAAAATCCACTGTGCTGCTACCTGGATCTTACCCAAAACAAAAGGTGAGGACTCTGGTTTCCTAAAGCCCTGAACCCCAGAAAGTTCAGTTTAGTGCCGTTTATTTATACTTTGCCAATTTTAGTACATATGAATAATCTCAAGGCACCTTACAAGGCAAAAAGGTCCAATTCATATCCAGGTATGGAGATATATTTGTAAACAGATTAAAATTTAGTTTCCAGTTTGAACCCTGCTGTAAATCAGTTCATAATGCCAGTTGGTAAAATGTTTCGTAGCCTAACTGTGACATCCGTTCTCCTGAGCAAGCATGTCATCTTTACTTCAAAGCAAAAGTGGTCTTTACTAAAAAAGCCTGAAACATTTAAAGGTTATTTACATACAGAACATCTGTAAATATTTCTGTGACTGATTACTGAGTGATGAGGAAAACGAGGTGTGGATCACCATCCTACAGCTCGTAGATCCACCTTTAGAGCCATTGAGCAAGTTTATGAGACGCCAGCTGTCTTATGCTTATCTCAGTGGGATTTGCTAATTGTTATAACACTATAACAACACAAGCTACCAACAAAGCATTTCTTTCCATTTCATGTGTTCAAATACAAAAGGATGTTCTGAATGCATAAATGCAGAATGCAACACATTGGCTTCCTCTGGAAACAGAAAGGGTGTACTTAGTTTTCCTCATACCTGTGCAGTCACTCATGGACATTTCTTTTCCCCCATGACTGCATTCAGCTGGAAGTAATTCTCTCACTTTAACTCATTCATCTCCTCCTTAGATCAATACCTGATTCTTGGAGCAGAGGAAGGAATTTACACATTGAACCTAAATGAACTTCACGAGGACACACTAGAAAAGGTGAGAGAAGATCTTATGAACTCACACACACATTTTCTTGTCATGTTTCAATGCTCCCCATCCTGTCCTGCAAGAGATCAGGATATGTTTATTCCTTATATTTCTTTGACAGGCGCATGAAAGCTGTTCAGTAAAGCTAACCTCGTTTCTGTCCACAGCTGCTCCCTCAGCGATGTACGTGGCTCTATGTCATGAATAATGTGCTGATGTCTGTGTCAGGTAAAGTCTCCTCAGTATGCTGCTTCTATCAGACGACATGTTGAGCTTTATGGTATGTGCCTCTCTAACATCGTGTCCTTTGTGCAGGAAAGTCGTCGCAGCTTTATTCCCACAGTCTAACGGCTCTGTTTGAACAGAAAGGACATCTGCAAAAAAAACACGGCAGCTTGTCTCTCAGTACCAATCGCTTCACTGAGAGGATCATTCCCAGGTCGGTACAGGTCAGAGATTGGTACAGGCTGGGCAGTTCAGGCAGAATACAACATTTAGAAACTTTCAAATATCCTTTGTTTAACCTTGTACTGAAGTTTTTTCATTCCTACACTGAGCTTTCTTTCCTCCCGTTTCCAGAAAGTTTGCCATATCTGTGAAAATTCCAGACACTAAAGGCTGCCGGAGATGTAGTGTGGGTAAGTGATTCAGACCGGCTCTAAAGTAGTTCTCACACATTTTCCAGAGATAATCAAGAGGGATGCAGTGTGAGAACCCAAATGTCCACAGCACTTGGTCCAAAACTTTTTTGGGCTATTTTTTTCGCCCCCGTTTGTAAGAAATGTGGAAAATCAGCAGCTGAGTGTTTCACATTGGCAAGTGTCAACAGCCTGAAGCAAATTCTCCACACATTCTCCCTAATATCTCTGGTGCTTATCTGAATAAACAGCCCAAGTGCTTCTTTTTCATGTACTGATACCAACAAAGTCTTCAGTATTGTTGATTTTCCTTACTGCAGCGAGAAACCCCTACACAGAGAGTACCTTCCTGTGTGGGGCGGTTCCCTCCGGCCTGGTGCTGCTGCTGTGGTATGAGCCTCTCCAGAAGTTTATGCATCTAAAGGTTAGTGCAGATATGTTGTCCCACAAGCACTGCGACATCCACTACTCAAAGTACAAACAAGATCCGTTTTCTTAGTTTCTGTAATTAACACCAGGATTTTATTAATTGTCATGTATGAACAGAACCATGAACTCTAATCCAGCCCTCAAGTTCAGCAGTTATCTCATATGTTGACAGCTGTATTAAGAAGAAATGCAAGCAGGAAATGTGTAACTGGAGTTAATGTTTGTTTGAATGTTTACAATTTGCTCACCTTACATTTGGCATCAAAAGTCAGAATTTTTTAGTTCAAGTCAATGAAAAATACTTGGAACAACTCAATGTCGGAATTCCACCTGGAAAAGTTGGAGACTCCTCACTGACACACCATGTTGGACTTTATGTTACATTATAACATAATGTAAAACTTACAATGAACACTTTATTTTCACTTCTGACAGGTTGCAACTCATTAAAAGGGCAGTGTTAAATGTTTTCCAGGCACATAGAGAACTATTTAATTGGCAGCGTTATTTCAGCCGAGGTTTTCTAGTAAGGAACCACAGCTAAATGTAACATCGGACCAGATGGAGCTTCTATGGAGAGAAAAAAAGTTGAGAGAAAACATAAAGCTCTCAACTTTATGTTGAGATTTACATAAAGTTCTCAACATAAAGAACTTTATGTTCTTTATGGTGACCATAAAGAACATAAAGCAGAAGAAGAAGTACCCTTCTTCTACTAGTAGAAGAAGAAAGTAAGAAAAGTGGTCAGTTTGTCCTGCAGCATAAGCCTGTAGAAACGATATAGCAGGATAACTTTGCTTCCATTCAAATCCGTCAGTACTTTCCAGACATTCTGAAATATGAATCTCAGTTTTTGTGGCACGGTTAAGTGTGTATATTAATCTTTTTTGGTAGGTGTAAAACAAACTCCTTTGCATGTCAGAGGCATTGTTCAAATAGACATTTTAGTTCAGCAACTTGTACTGTTTTATACACAAAGCACCTTTAGAGACTCTAAACTCAGAATAGATTCAGATTATTCCTGAACTTCTATTCCATCTAATCCTCCAGCAAACAGTTTTCTGAAGGGGGACACAAATTTTCTGACTTTAGAAAATAAACCAGCACATTTTCAGGGTCATTCAGTTTCTTCTTGGGTCCAAATGATGTGATGAGATGCTACACTGAAGTATTGCTGCCCTCTACTGACATTTTAAGTAATTTTTCCCCAAACAATTTATGGAAGAGTTACTGAATGTGTTTATTTTAAGTTAACATTTAGCAATTTAAGTAGTGTTAGACTCTTTTAATAAATAACATTTTATCTAATACATGTCGTTTCAGTGTTAAATAGAAATATTAGCTGATGTTTATGAGATGTTTATTAGATGCAAGATTTCTTTTGGTGATGTGAAAATGATCTTTTAGTGTATGAATGTTACAGTTGCTATCAACTCGTACAGTTAATTGCAGCCTAGTCACATTGCAACTCTCCAATGCTGCTGGACTCTAGGTGTTATTTAAGTACTTAAAGGTTTTATGTTTGCTTGATAAAACTTGTCTGACCTGAGTGACCAAGCACCAAGCATCTCCCACCTGCATCCTAGTTTTTAATCATGTAGCCTCGCTGCTCCTATTTCTGCTGATTCATGCTTCATCTCTTTCAGCACATACCAGTGCGACTACCAGAGTCTCTGCCAATATTTGAGCTTCTGGTTCTGGTGACAGATGAGTTTCCCCAGCTTTGTGTGGGGGTGAGAGAGTCTAAAAATGAGGAGAGTCCAACCAGCCAGCAGCTCAAGTTTGATATAATCGAGCTGAATGCTCCTCCTGCTTCAGTGCCAGGTAGGATAAACCACCATGCTTCCCGTCCCTTTAGACCCTGAGCCTCTCAAATCAAATCAAATCAAATCAAATTTTATTTGTATAGCACATTTCAGCAGCAAGGCATTTCAAAGTGCTTTACATCATAACAAACACAGAATCACAATGCAACATAGAATCAATCATTAAGTCAAGTTACATCAATAAATTTGTAATTGATTACATTTCAAATACAATTCTAAGCAGGTGGGTTTTCAGTTGAGATTTAAAAGAAGTCAGTGTTTCAGCTGTTTTACAGTTTTCTGGAAGTTTGTTCCAAATTCGTGGTGCATAGATGCTGAAAGCTGCTTCTCCTCGTTTTGGTTCTGGTTCTGGGAATGCAGAGCAGACCAGAACCGGAAGACCTGAGAGGTCTCTCAGATCAAATGATGTCGTCTTTCTGCAGATGGTTGCGCCCTCCGAGCTGTACAGGTAACCCAGCTGGACCGAGATACAGTTCTGATTACAACTGAAAGTAAGTCACTCTAATGTCATCAATAAAACACATTTCGGGATGATTTGTAATGAACTCTGCTTCTGTCCTGATGCTGACTGTGCAGAAACTGTAAAGATAGTGGACCTGAAAGGGCTTCCATCCAAAGAGCTAGCAGCTGAGATCGTTTTTGACTTTCCAATTGAAACACTAGGTAACAGCAACGTTCAGAGTCCCTCTCTAAGCTCGGCTTGTCTGTGCTGACAGCTGAGTAACGCTCCGTATCCTGGCAGTCTGTTTGCAGGACAGTGTGCTGGCTTTCTGGAAGCATGGCCTGAAAGGAAGGAGTTTCCATTCGGAGGAGGTGAATATCTACACATCTGTCAAGCTGAGTCCTTTGCCTGTTATGTGGCAGAATTCACAAGCCTGAGTCATGTCATTTTGAACGGCAGGTAACACAGGAAATCACAGATGAGAGCCGAGTTTTCCGAGTTTTGGGAACAAACAGGTGAGATAACGAAAGAAAACAAACATTCCGTGTTCTATTGAGTATTCATAGGCAGGCCTGAAACAATTGATCAGTTTAAATGTGATGAATCAGTTATTGAAATAATTGTCAACTAATTATGAATTGATCAATTGTTAGTTGGAGTATACAGACTTAAAAAAAAGACCATTTGCTGAAAGAACAAAAACATTAAACCAAAAACTGTACAAAAAATACATATATTTTCATTTAATATATAAAAACTTCCTTCTCTGTAAATATGTCCTACACAGAACTCCTGAAGTGGCAATCTTAGCTTCATCTGGTTCACCTGATTTTGTTTAAAAAATATCATATTAATCATCTTCTGCTATCCAATTATGAATAAAAAAAATGTTCAACAGATCAGCCAACACAGGATTGATGTTCAACCAGCAGAGAGTGTTGAACTTTTTACATGTTGATGTTAGGATTGTTTTTAGCTGTAGATGCTAAAAACAATACAAATGATCAAGAGTTCACTAAAGGAATGCTGTTACTGCATTTCAGGAAATTAGATAAATGTAATTATTTATTTGTATTTTTACATACTTCCAATATTTTACAAAAAATGCTTAAGTGGTTAATTGAAAAATCTGCAGAATGTTCCAATCCTTTGTCCAATTTATTGATTATTCATTAGAATAATGAATAATCAATAATATTCTATTGATTATTCATTAGAATAATCAATAGAATAATTGAGTACTCAACTGATAGTTAGTTGCAGCCCTGCTCATAGGAACGGTGCTGAGTGATTTGTAAAGTTTAAACTTCTGGAAAACATTTTTTTCATGAAGCAGGTTAGTGTTTAAATTCCTTCCAGTGTGTCTTCCTGGAATATTTTTTTTATATTTTCATCCATTCAAATGGTCAAATATATTAGAAATATTCAGAGCATCCAGACATGATTTCAAGGAGATGATTGTAATGCGATATATTGTTCAACTCTAATATTAACAAATAAGATAAAGATGATTCTAGGAAATATTCTAGATATATACTTTTATCAGTGAGAGTGTAACTTTCATTTCAGTTTTGCGTAGCAGTTGTCTTGCAGAAATAAGAAGTATTATCAAACTGACCTAGTTTTGTGTACTTTGGATGAGTAAGACCTTTTTCCTTTTGTTCCTGCACTAAACAGAGACATCATCCTTCAGAGTACGCCGACAGACGACCCTTCAGCGCTGAGCAACCTGTACATCTTGACTGGTCATGAAAGCAGCTACTGACCTGGAAAACAGGCTGACTTCTTAAAGAACAAGAACCAGAATGTTCTACCTGCTCAAGTTTAAGAAGCGATTCCCTTTGCATGGAAGGCGGAGAAGACCTTAATACCATCGGCTCACAGCAGACCCCTACTGGCAGTTTCTGCAGGGACACGGCTCCCATCCCACATCAAGAGGCATGTTGCTAAGAAACGGTTGTACAACTTGTCAGTTTGTTTAAGGAATGGCACAGCTGAAGCAGCATCAGCAAAGATTGTGATCTATCTTGCCAACTGTAGTCATAACACAACAGGGGGAAATGGGACCTTACACCAGAAACCTGGGTTGGATATTTTCAGTCCCCCTTCAGACACTGTGACCTACAATCTCCTGTTTTTTTGTAATAAGAGAGTTTAGTTGTATGATGAATTGGCACTTTATCCAGAAAGTGAAGGGAACATTTGCTTCTTTATCTGAGAAATGCTAAAAAATAAATAAATGGTGCAGTCTATGGTTCTGCTTCCTGTGTAGAACTGAAATGGACCTCAGTATCTCCATGTCAGACCAAAATAACTGGGATGATTTGGTATTTCTCCATTTTAATGTTTTTCTTCTATATGCTGAAATTTTTATTGAAGGGTTTAACTGAATCAGAGTTTGTCCACAGTCCTAACAACCTAATGTGTAACATCACAATTTTCAGTAAAAATAGCCAGTTCCTTAAACATTGGTTCAGTTGAGGTATAATTTGGTCCACATGGAAACTAATGATTGGTATGCAGATAATTTCATTTGTAAAGAGCTGGGATATCTAGAGAAGAACCAGAGGGTGTAGACGCTGTCAGCAGGGATGGAGTGATGAGGCTGCAAGCTGTTTCTCTCTCTCTCTCTCTCCCTGTCTCTCACGCTCTCTCTTTTCTTCCTCTTTTTCAATGTGTCCTGTCTGACAGTGTGGCACTCAGAATTGTTGTGTGACTGCCAAAGTGAAGCCAAACTGATTTACTTTCACAAGTGGAGCGTTGCAGATTTTGCTTTAATGCTCCATTAGATATATATAAAAGTTTATTAGAAAATGCTTTGAGTTTATTTCAATTCTAACATGGAGATAGAAATAGAATTCATTGAAAGAGGTGAGCCAAGATGGTTTGGACATCTGATCCTCTTGGTGCCTTTCTCTGAATTAACCTCTTTAGAATCATAAACTTCATGTTTATGATTGCCATCTTTTGCCAAGTGCCATCTTTTCTGAATAATTATCCAAAGACTAAAAATACTTTTATCCTAATTGATGAGCATCAGCAGTTACTTCTCTTAGGTCATAGCTGTTTTAATTATTTGTATTTTCATAACATACTTTGATGTTTTAGAGCAGCAAACTGATAAAATATTGATGTTGGCCATAATATTTAAAAAGTTTTGCAAGGGACCAGATGATTAAAAATGAAGGGAACCGACTTCTTAATACAGATGTGCATTTAGTTTAATTAAAGTACTGTTGATAGAAAGAACAATTCAGGTGTACTAAAACTCTCAATTCCACTACATTGCAGTTGTCTGTGATTGTGTATAATGATATTTATATTATTTATACTGTAAGCTGTATTAATAACTCCCTTTTTTTCTGAGACACATTGGGAGACAGTATGCATTCCAGGTTGATTTTTTTAATGTGTTTTGCTCTGTATATATATATATATAACAACTGAGAATGCATTTCTAATTTTACAGAATTTTTAATATGAAAAAAATAAAGATTTTAATGTCCTCTATTACTTACTTTTTTATAAATAAATTACATAATATATAAAAAATATATAAAAGGATATTCAACAACACACATTTTATTTTATTTTATTTTTTTATTATTAGGTTTTAACATCAAAATACAAAATGTACAAAAATATATGAACAAGATATGTAAACTTTTTTTCTATAACAGAACCAAACATAAGTCGTACAGAACACATGGATAAGCCTTCCCAAATAAAATCCAGAGGAATAAGAAAAGAAAACAAGAAAAAACAAAAAGTAGATATGTTAGAAGAAGAAATAAAAAAGACATTAGTCTTGTGTGCAAAGTACAATGATATAAATATAGGTCTTAATAGTGAACACACATTTTATTAAATCTGAAATCAGTGGGTTCACGTTTGAGACTGATAAGTATTACTGCTTATATAAATAGAAGCAGTAATACTCATACAGCAGCTTGTTTGTCACAACTGCCAACACTGCAGGTCAGCCTGTGGGTCATGATGGGACAGGCAAAGGCTGGAACCAACTAAAGAGTGTTGGGAAGTTTTCAACTTTATTGTGAAAACGTCATGGAGACTAACAGCATCTGACTTCTGTCACGAAGGTTTAAATTTTGTTGCATCAATCAGGTTCTAATGTAATGCGTAAAGAAGACAGATGGCTGCTGTAAATGAACAGGATCTATCAACTGTGCTGTATGACAAGTTCTCTCTCGAATATGCATTATAAAACTAGGTGGACAATGCAAAATGTCACATAAAAAATATTAGAAAAAACCCAGAGTCAAAGCGAAAAACAGGAAAAGAGCAGCAATGTATTTACCACCAGCCAGTTTAGTTTAGTAATTTTACCTTAATTACAATTATAGAATCTTTAATTTTTCCTGGAGTGCATTGCAAATCTACAGCAAATAGATTATACAGGTCAGAACTGTGGATAGTACACTAGAATGGTTGTGAAAACCACTTACAGGACTTGGTTTTTATCCCTGTCCTCTTGTTGATTTAAATATTCTTAACGATTATCATAAAAAAACAAATAATTATATGTTGTCAAAAAACTTCACTGTATACGTACTCTAAACCCCATACATGAGAACAACAGTGGGGCTTTACGTACCTGTACAAGGGATGAGAGAAAAAAAACTGTTTAGAGAACTAAAATCTAAACAGATTTTAGGTTCCATTTTAAATTTGGAGTTTTTGACTACGTAGAGCTTAGCTTACAAGAAGATTGACTTAATGATGCCTGAAGACTAAGAAGGGGAGGCAGGGGTTCGGGGTGATGACACTGTATGTTGCGGTTCTCTCTCTGAAACAGAGGGTGGCGGTGATGGCGCCCAAAGCTTGATGGCAGCCATGGTTTTAAACTTAAGAAGAAGTCTGGACGAGCGCAGTAGCGCCATTTCGCTTTCCATTCATTGGTAAGAAGGCCTTCATCGCAATATATTGGTGAGTAGGACGTTTATACCTTGTAACGTGAGGTAAACATGTTCGGTCAGAGAATGGAGATGTACTGCTGTTATTGTAGCGCTGATACAGATGGTTGAGGGGAAGTGAGCTGAAATACAACGGACCAACCAGTAAGTTAGCTAGCCATTAGCTCACTGATGCCACACTTTCTTGGTAACATAACTCATTAAATTATACTTCAATGAAATATTTTTTCTACTAAAACTACTTGTACATTATTTGTAATTATTTAAGGAGTTGTATTGTTGCATTCGAGTTGGTATTACTTTAGTAGTAATGGTATCGACGTTTAAAAAGTAATGTAACATTGGCGTTAGCAATTAGCTCCGTGACGTGAGGTTGAGCTCATGTTTACATCTTCACAATGCTAAGTATATTGTGTATTTTGTCTTAACAATTAATTACAAAACGAATTTATTTCACTTTTGGTAAATCTAGGAGAGAGGTGCCGGGTTTTCAGTTTTACGGTAATATAATCGGGGGAATCCTTCTTAAAATATTTCCATTTTAAGGACAAGGTGGGGAATTCTAAAGTTATGGCAGCTCTTAAAAATCAGTGTCAATATTTTCGTCTTTGAAATTGGGACCCAATTCTAACACCTGAAAGTAGACCAGGATCAGCATCTTGAAATTTAAATTTTCTTTCACCAAATTTCTTGCCACTTCAGGTACTGCCTTGAGGGTCAGGGAAAATAGACTTCTGGCATATTTCTTTATTGAATTTGGAGCCGAATGCTTCATAAATTAGCAAATCTCCTTGTCTGCCCACCCAGTGGACCAGATACATTTTTCTATCCAATCACAGTAACAAAGCTTCTGTGTTTGTAATTAAGATGTATGAAACCTGCTGCAGCCAAGAGTTAAGCAGAGATTTAACCTTCTTTGATACTTTCTCTGCTTTTGAGATCTTTGGAAATAATCTTCCTTAAATACTTGAGGCTTTACAGGAATACCAAGCACACCAATTTAAGGGTGGTCATGGAAGTACTTTACATTTTGATGAAAATGGTGGGGCCTCTGGCCTTCTGTTGGAGTTTTTTAATCTTTGTCTCTGTGCACCACCACCCAGGTTTGTTTGCCAGTTTCAGGACCTGACTAAAACCCCTCAGTGTAAATTACCTTGACAAGTAATGAGAGTTGGTTATAAATGAAAACAGGCTTTTAAAGCCAAACAATGATCAAATGTTACAAGCCATGCATGTCATACAAATGGAACATAGTTACATTCACTGTCCAGTGCTGGACCACACTTAGCTCACCTTAGGGATGTGACCAAGTGAGGCAAAGATTGAAGCGGGAGTTTAGCTTTTTATTCTTCTCTGCAATCTGTACCTTCCTTAAAGGGTAGTCTCATCAGTTTCAGTCTGTTTATGTATGACTTTCTGCAGTCACACATAACTATGGTTATGTAAGCTGCAGCATGTGCATGTAAGCAGATAAAAGAGATGGAGGAAAACACAGAATCCACACCACTTCAGAGTTTCTACTTTCACCTTACAGACTTTTAGTTCAGCAGCATTTAACTTTAGAGCCTGAGCAAGGCTGTCGATCATTGAGCTGTTTTCCTTAATCTGATAGTTAATGTCCTCCGACTTTGTCTCTTGTATGTCAAATCTGGAACCTAGCAAATGTATTGTTGCCAATATTAGCTTGAGAGACAGTTCATCACTTGGTCTACCCCATTTCTTCTGTGGGAACCCTTATCTGGTTGTCTAGCTTCTTTTCTATGGACCAGATTTGGCAGTTCCATACTTTCCAATGTCAAGTCATTTTGTAGCAGATCTTTGGGCTCCTTAGCAGGTTGTTCTTCCAATGTTTGTACTCCTTTTCTTGATCACTTTTGTAATTGATTAAAATATTAGAGTAGAGTATAACCCTGAATATTAGTGTGAGAAGCAAAAGCTTCACTTTTCAAAGACAGTAAGAATGTCTTCTCGGTCCACCATCTTGTCAAACCTCTGTCAGAAAGTTTGTTTCTCAATATGCACATAATGCCATTTACCTCTAAAGCTGGAACTAAGCAGGGAGACTGACTTGTGATCCATAGCCAGGTAAATCTGTTAATTATTCTGTTCTATATTCATATTGTAATTCATTACAATGTGAAATATGACTGGATGATATCTGATGTTCAGTGATTTTCACCTTCTTTCAGAACTTGAGTGAATAACAAATATCAGCTTTTAGGTATGCTTAATGTTGGAATCGTTGTTCAGCATGAGATGACATATTTTTATTACTCTTCTAGGAAATTCAAACGTCATCATGGTGAAAATCTTCATTGGCAACCTTGCATCGGAAACTACTGCCAAGGAGCTGCGAGAACTCTTTGAAAAGTATGGCAAAATCTCGGAATGTGATATTGTGAAAAACTTTGGTTTTGTTCACATGGACAACCTGTCAGAGGCAGAGGAGGCCATCAAAAACCTCCACCAGACTGACCTGAACGGCTGGCGCATGAATGTGGAGATGAGCAAAGGCAGAACCAAATTCAGCACCAAACTTCATGTCGGCAACCTCAGTGAAGAGGTCACAAGTGAAATTCTTCGGGCCAAGTTTGAGGAGTTTGGCCCGGTGGTCGAGTGTGACATTGTCAGAAACTATGCCTTTGTTCACATGGAGAAACTGGCGGATGCCATGGAGGCCATCGATAAGATGGATAACACCGCCTTCAAAGGTGAACTCTTTGGCAGGGAAAAGCTCCTTGTCTTTTCTCTCAGTTGATACCAATGTTGGATCCTTTCGTTGCATTACCTCATGGACTGCAGTTATTCACCAATGGGTTTTGCAGAGTTTTCTGCACGACCAGTTGAAAGTGTTATAGGGGCAGTTCGCTGACAAAATATCACCATAAGCTGGCTCTAAAAATGATTCTCCTTCGCATTCATTATCGGTCACATTCCTTTACCATGTTCTAGTCGGTAAGACCCTATTCGTATCGATCCTCTCGGTCTCATGCGTTTGTTCTCTCTCCTTACAAGGCAAGCTGATCAACGTCCGACTGTCCACCAGTCGGCTTCGCCCGGCCCCGGGAATGGGAGATCATACTGGCTGCTTTGTCTGCGGGAAACACGGTCATTGGTCGAAAGACTGTCAAGTCGGTCGGGACGATAGCTACGGTGATGGCACAAGATTTCACAGCGTCCGGGAGCCCTCATATGGCATGGCCGCACCTCCACCAGCTGATTACTCTATGTATAATCGAGCTAGTTATGCTGGCGGGTTGCCGCAGCCTCCTCCTCCCCCGCCACCTCCTCCGCCTAATCGTGGCTATGCCGCTCAGCTGGGGGATTGGTATGCGAGCCGAGCTGCAGGCGCATATGCAGACAGGTCATATGTTTATGATCGTAGCCGTCTCTACAGCAGTGCTGATTACTATGAGAAGTACAGAGCTCGGCCTTATGGCTCAAGCTATTTCGAAGAGCGTCGTTTGCCCTATCTCCCACCTCCGCTCCCTCCACCTCCCCCTTCTTCTCTTCCCAAGGTCTCACCCAGTGTGGATCCATATGACCGTCGGCCGGTGCCTCCAGCTTCATCAGTCCCTGCATACTACACACCGGAACACAACCCAATCAGACGAGTACCAGTTGTCTCAGCGGCCTACAACTACGAACGAAAGCGGCTGTCTCCAGTTCCTGCTACCACAAGCTCCTACTCTGTTTCACAGCCAAAAGAACATTATGCACAGCGATATGCGCCTTACTAAAGCTTTGGTACCAAGGTATTGGCTTAAATAAGCTCCTAATTTTCTTGTAATATATCTTTTAATTAAGCACTTGAATCTTAGAATTAATGTTTGTTCATTATCCAGCCTTTTCCATGAGTACTTGACAAGGCTTGTTTGTAAAAGGAAATGCTTTACTCTCTTCCAGGTCGGAACTTCAGGACTTTTTTAACTCTTTCCTCAACCTCTACAGTCCCATCACTGTATGTAGCATCCAGATATGAACGTAGAAGATGTCTGGTTTAGAAATGGGATGCCGGCTACCTGCAGAAAAGTTGTTCACATTCACAAAAGGATGACTGACAAAATGCAGTTTGACAAGTTTTCAGCTATTTTTCTTTTTAGTTATAATCTTTATTTTGTTCCATACATACGGCAGATTGTTAAAATCTGAAAATGTTTTTGCTTTGAATTTGTCATATAAAAATGTGCTGAATCAACTTTTTCTGTTTTTGTTTTTTGTCATGAGAATTTACAATATTTCACTGGTTGCCAGTAATGCAAGCCATATTTTTTCTGTTGTTGGCTTGTTCTTAATTGATGACTTAAGCTTTTTTTATGTAAAGTGAAACATTTGTTGATAATATTCATTGACTTATGATCAGTTTGGCTTACTTTGCTTTCCTTCCCTTTGGGTGCCTTTGATTTCTTTAAAGTTAGGTGTGAAGTATTTCATGTTAGCCAAAAAGGTAACAACATACCTTTTTTTTAAAAAAAAAAAGAAACGAAAAAAAGTCAGTTATTTGGGTGTTTTGACTCTGCTCTCCGATAGAAAGACTGAAATCCCAGTTTGACTACATGACTCTCTCATAAGGACGTTATGGAAGGATTTAACTACTATGGAGGCTTCTGTATATTGTTATGCTGATGGTGAGATGGATTAGAAGTTTGTTGCATTCGCAAACTTCTAGTCTTTAGCAAAGTTTTGAAAATCAAATCTAACATTTACTGCTTACTGCATTTTGCACCATCTAAACAGCAAGAGGATTAAATCAAACATGAACATATTTTCTACTTTTTATCTGAAATAGCTGCAGATTTGGTCAAACCTACAAACAACCCCATTCTTTTTAATAACTTTAACTCAAAACTAAACAGGCCTTTTAGTTTATCGCAAAACTAAAACGTTGAGAGGTGGAGCCTTCATGATTATTAATCTTGGCTACAAACATTTGATGTTCCAACGCTTGTATTCCCTGTCACAACACTGTAAAGCCATGCATTCTGTAATGTCAGACGTTTATTTTGAAGAAAGGGTGTGATGTAAAGCAGCGCGGAAAAAATATTGATATATAATATTTTTGCCACAATGGTATTCGGAGGGCTGCGACAGACTGGCGACCTGCCAGGGTGAACCCCAGCCCCGCCTATCGCCCGGAACGGGAGCTGGAGATGGGCACCAACACCCCGCTAGGGACAAGAGCGTTGGAAAATGGATGGATGGATGGATGGATGGTATTCGGAGGGTAGTAAATCTGAGAAGAACAAGGAACACCTCCACTTCCCCGGAAGTATACGTCTTTCCGGTTCCGTGTGACGTCAGGCGGTCAATGCTGCAGTCGCCATTTCATCTCTGAAAACGTACAACACAGAGCCCGCAGTTTACAGGTATGAATCCGTATAAAACTTAAAGAGCGCAATCTACAACTTGTTTTGTAAACGAGCCAACTGCACTGCGCGTATTTGCACTATTTTGAACGCATGATTCCTTTTAGAGGTGGATCTGCCGCCGACGTTAGCTTTTATGCTAACGTCTTACAATAGACCTCGACTAGGCCGCTGCAAAGCTTCAGCATGACTTCGAAATGTACACCCTGAAAAACATACATTGTTAATTTGTCCCATTGTCTCCGTCTGCTTAACATGGAGTTGTTTCTACCGTTCTGTGTTGATATTCTGATGAGCTAATCTTGAGGCCGATGTTGTTTTGGTCAGTTCTGTCAGAGGATTATTAGCTGCAAATCTCCACTGTGTTGCGCGTCCACTGAAAGGAGGCAGGGCAGTGATTACTCTGCGTGTGTAACTGTTTTACATGAATGGTTTATTCCGCTCAACAAAATATTAGTAGGCAGCATTTGGTGATTTATTCTAAAATAACTAATTTTGTTTGAG
Organism: Xiphophorus maculatus; assembly: GCF_002775205.1. NCBI lineage: Eukaryota > Metazoa > Chordata > Actinopteri > Cyprinodontiformes > Poeciliidae > Xiphophorus > Xiphophorus maculatus. The sequence goes on along the minus strand of NC_036456.1, from coordinate 3,796,401 downwards.
GGGAAAAAAAAAACCCCTGGATGATACGAGTATGGAAATGAAGGCTCAGGTGTTGGAGTGAGTACCGACGTTCAAACCGGTTGATATGGTTAGATTAGCACAACATTTTACAACAATACAAGTATAAAGGAGCCGCCCGAGATTATTCTTATAAAAGTTAAAAGTATTTAGTTAGAATGCTACTTAAGCAAAGAGTAACTGTTTAGATCATGTAATATTTAACTGATTTATTGAGACAAAAATAGAAAGTTATTATTCTGGTGTCTTAAAGACTACAATAAAAGTTAATATAACAAAAGTGCAAATGGAATTTGGTCAGAGTAAACTTTCCAATATTTGTCATATAAAACGAACACAGTAGAATTTCTTCCCCTCTACACAAAATGTAGTGTTTACTGTATCTTTATGGTACAAAAGGCTCAGCTCACAAAATGGAAAATTTAAATAAAGCTGTTGAGAAACAAGATGTCTCAATGTAACATAAGCTATAGATGTGTGACTGTTTCTCATGCATATTTGGTTAAAACAACTCTTTATGCAGTGATGATACTCTGAGGTTAGAGTATAGAAATTTTACTCAAGTAACTGTAGGATACTTCACGTTACTCAAGCAAAAGTGTAATACAAGCAGAGATGTTATTTAAAATAAGTTAAACTGTGTGATATTCATACAGTTTTGTTCATTCTAAATAACATTCCAGTTGGTACTGCACATCTGTTTTTCTGCACATTTATTTGTCACATATTGTTAATAGTCGTTTGTCATACTTATTATGTACATTTAAAAAACAAAATGATCTTATATAGTTGCACATCCCTTGAATCAAAGTACACTGTTATATTGGTACAGTAATTTGTAACCTTGTACAGTGATTTTTTCTTAATCTTGTGTTATATATATATATATATATATATATATATATATATATATATATATATATATATGTTTTAACACTTTGATTTTTGTGGGTACCTCCATACCTTGGTGCTGCTGTTACACCTGGATTTCCCCACTGTAAAACAATGAAGGATATTTTATTCTATTTCCATTCTAAAAGTAAAACATACAGTAAAACAACTAAAAGTACTTTTTTTTCTCTCCAAAAACTACTCAACTAAACTGAGTAAAGTAGTTACTACCCACCTCTGCTGGCATATAGCCACTTGTAAACATGATCTAATGGACTAGTAGTCAGTTAGCACAGTTGTTTATTCACCCTTTATTTTAGGAGGCATTTTCTAACATTTTGTCCACTTTCTGTTTCTCAGCATTCTAATTATAAAGCAATATAATAAGCCAATAACAGAAAACAGTTTCAATGGCAGTTTGATGTTCCTTTTTTTATGCCTGGACATCAGAAATTTTAACCTGACTACAAATGTAGTAGTCCTGTACAACACCTGTTACCTGAGATGTTGTAGTGTTATCTAACGTGCAACATTTATATGAACGTATTTGAATTTGTAACCAGAAGGGTGAATTTTTGTGTTCACAAAAACTACATATAAATTGCACATAATTTATATGTATTGAACCTTCATTATGGTTTTTGGTTGTGATCATTTTAGTGAAACCTTTAGAGCCCTTGGAAAGGCCACTTATGTACTGTCCGAATAAGAAAACGTTGACTATGGATTAATGTTTTTGTTTTGTTTTTTTCTATCTGTTTCCTAGTGACAGAGAGGATCCAAGATGGTGAAAATCTTCATCGGCAACTTGTCATCTGACACTACATCAGATGAACTCCGCTCTCTGTTCTCCCAGTATGGCAAGATTTCAGAATGTTCTATTGTGAAAAACTTTGGCTTTGTGCACATGGACGACAAATCAGAGGCAGAAGAAGCTATACGCAACCTGCACCAGTACGAGCTTAATGGCCAGCCGTTGAATGTAGAAATGAGCCGAGGGAAGGCAAGAGGATCCACCAAGCTCCATGTCGGCAACATCGCGTGTACCAATCAAGAGTTAAGGGCCAAGTTTGAAGAGTTTGGCTCTGTGGTGGAGTGCGACATTGTTAAAAACTATGCTTTTGTTCACATGGAGCGAGTGGAGGATGCCATGGAGGCTATTAATAAGTTGGACAACACAGCTTTTAAAGGTGAACTTTTGGGCTGGGCTTGATGGGGACTTTATATTAATGATCTAACATCAAGAATATTATGTTGTTAGGTTTCAGGTAAGTTCCAGATGCAGCTCAGGTGAGTATGTAGAGGAAAGGCAGCATTATTTTAAAGCTGTTATCCGTAATGTCACTGGTAGTTTGTTGGAGGGTTTTCTGCAATGCTGACTTTAAGCTAAGATTTGACTTAATACCCAATTTACCTCCCTGCCCAAATGTAGCCACTTTAGGCTAGGTATTTGTCAAAATTACATTTTAATTTGTTCCTTGTCTACTAGCCAGGGAGATTAAAAATAAAGTCAGATTTACGGATTACAGCTTTAACAATGGTGTGTTTTAAAACTACTTTTTGAGGTGTACTACCATTCTATTGTACATGTGAAGCAGGAAATGTCTTGTATTTAAATCTATCATTTGCAGCAACAAGTCCTTATTGAGTGTTCTCTTTTTAAGGAAAACTGATGAGCGTGAAGCTATCAACTAGCCGCCTGCGTACTGCGCCGGGAATGGGAGAACGATCGGGTTGTTATCGTTGCGGGCAGGAAGGCCACTGGTCCAAAGAATGCCCTCTAGACCAAAATGGCTACCAGAGAAATGGCTCAGAGCCAAACTCTGAGGGATTCGATTCCTCGAGATTCGGCGGGCGTGGTCGCAGCAGGGCTTTTCCAGACTTCAGTGCAGCTCCGGATTATGACGGCAGCTACGGTCCTGCTTTTTCCCGGGTTTCCGCTCAAAGCAACAGCATGGCGGGTTACAGAGGAGGTACGGGCTATGAGAACGCAGTGCGGTATGGGCCACCGCAAGCTTACGGCATAAGCGCTGTCGCTGATAATACCGTGGCTCGGATGTACGGCAGCGAGTCGGCATACAGGAGCAACGCCGCGGTCTATGGCGCGGTACCAGCCTATTCGGTGCGACGGTCGCCCTACGACGAAAGGGATCCGTACGGGGTCGTGGACTACTACGAGAAGTACAGGGCCAGTTCTTACGGAGGCACTTATTATGACGACCGGCGTGTTGTCCCTGTGCCTGGTCCAACAACGCCAGCCTCCACAGCTGTGAGGGAACGGGTTCCCCCCACTAGCATTGATCCATACGTGTGTCCTCCCCTCCCTCCTCCTCCTCCAGCAGCCCCGGTGTCTACATACTACGCACGTGACCGGAGTCCGATACGGAGAGTCGCCGGCGACGCGGCTGGATACGCATTTGAGCGATCGCGGCTTTCCCCGGTGCCCGTGACTCCCAGAAGTGGTACCTACGAGCATTTGCGGGATCCTGTTGCTGAACGGGCACGATATACTTACTAAGCTTTGTGTGGTTTAGCCGAGTGGGAGCAGATAAACGATCAAGCAAACAGAATAGCCTAAGTGCCACTGGAATCACTGAGAATTTCAATTGATGGTTTGAGTCAGGATGCATTGTGTTGTGTATGACGTGTGGGTGGGCAGCCTAGACGGTGGGCACAGAGATTTAGCCAGTCAGTAGATCTCTGTTCAGTGGAGTGTATGGAATATTCTGCTTTGTTCCCGTTTTAGGTTATGTTGCAGTGCAGTAAAATAACTTCCTTTCATTTTTGTACTGATCTGTTGTATTTGTACAGTTCTACAATGATTAAGCCAGTGTATAAAAGCAGGTTTTTAGTTCCTTTCATGTGACTTGTCCTTGTACAAGTTTAGCATATATTATCATACGCCTCAAATAAAGTAGTGCATGGTGAATATGTAAAGGTCAAACTTTTTGACGTTTCCATTGTGTTTTGTCCGTGCTAGTGTATTGTGATAGTCAAGTTCACATTGTTACTACGTATATTTTTAACAACTGCAGATGTAGTTTAAGTACCGAGTGCATCCGACATAGTAGTGCAAAATCAGACGAGTGCAGAGGTTAAAATAGTTTTTTGTCGAGGGTTGGGGTTTAGTTTGAAAAAAAAAAATTACATTTGATTTGAGGGCTTTTTGATATGAATTTATTTTTTAAATACTGATTTCATTGATCGTGATGAAGCTTTAGGTCTTCATGTTGTAATGCAACCTAGTCTCAAAGCAAAATCATGTTTGCTTTGCAAGCACAAAATCTACTGGGTAATTTTCACAGCTGGGACTCTTTATTTTTGTTTGCTTTTTAGCAGTTTTTAAGGAGTTCAGTGCTGCCACCAAACTGCCAGTTGGTGGCCTTTGGTCAAGCAGAGAACCTGAGCTAGTCTCCTCTCAAACTAACCATACTCAGCATCTTATTTTGGGCTTTGCTATTTCCTTGTTTTCTATGTAGCTGTACCTTATTTCAGAAAATGCATTAGAGTCCAGCGCCGATGTTAATACTGCAAGTAGGAAGTTAGGTTTTCTGAAACCACTTAGCTTGACTGAAAAACACGTCTGTAGAGAAATAGCTTTGTTTGTGGGTTTCTGGGTCACTGATCTCTGCCATTCCAACACGTTATTTTCAAAGCTGTGATGTGTAGCACTAAAAAGTAACACCTTGAAGCATTGTGCATGAACAAGAAGGTCCATGTTTATTTTTGTGTGAGACCAGGCTGTGTTATGTTCTAATGGCGTGACTTTAGTTACCTTATTCTCTCCTGTTTCCTTTTGATTTAAATAAATTCTTTATAGTGCAAAAGTTAACCAGTGTGTTGAGTTTTACTTTTATATTAAATTAACTTTCAAACAGGTTAACAATAGCATATTAAATTAAGTTGAATTCAAATAAAATTCGGCAACTCAATGAAGAGTTAATTTTGTCTAGAGAAGTGTGACACATATTGACATGACAAAGTGTTGAATAAATTAGTTGAGTTTTTGCAACTTCTGCCTGTATGATAGAAGAAGACTACTAACTCTAAGACAGACTGTTGCAAAACAAGTTTAGTCAGCCGTCCAAAACCTAGATCAGGTACGAACAAGAAGATTTTGAAAAGATGTCAAAGTGGTAAGAGGAAAAAATCTGGAAATGGTATGCTTAGGAAAAAATGGAATTATGCAAGCAACGATAGGGGAAAACTAATAGGAACAAACATGACTTAGAAGATGAGGTGTTATAAAATCAGCTGATGAAAATTAAAATTGCTTTAAGAAAAGACAAATGTAAGTCACTACTAACAGCTAAAGGGAGAAAATTACTATAGACGAAGTCAAGCTGTTTCAGTGACCACAAGATGTCAGTCAGGCTATAGACGTGATATCAGGTCTAAGTGTGGGCGGACAATTGCGTTTAATACTCTCCAAAAAGCTAATATTGGTTAGGGGGATGAAAGGAACAAAAGTGAAGTTGTGCTGCAGTAGATTCTCCAATTCTACCTTTCAATCCTCCACTCCATAGTTTGTTTCTTTCAGGTAGATCTACGGTAAGTTTTTAATTCCTGCTCTTTATTTTTACATCATTTTGGTAGAAGCTGGCTGCACAGTGACACAGTTGGTAGCACTGTTGCCTTGCAGCAAGAAGGTTCTGGGTTCGATTCCCGGCCCTGGGGGTCTTTCTGCACGGAGTTTGCATGTTCTCCCTGTGCATGGTGGGTTCTCTCCGGCTTCCTCCCAAAGGTTAATTGGTCTCTCTAAATTCTCCCTAGGTGTGAGTGTGTGTGTGCATGGTTGTTTGTGTTGCCCTGCCTGTCCAGGGTGCACCCCGCCCACTAGGGATAAGGGTATACAGAAAATGGATGGATGGTAGAAGCTGGATAAACCAAAAACAATGATATTTGCAGTTACTGCAAGGTCATATGACAAAGGGCAAGGAGTTTATAGTGAAAACTTGGAATGATAGCTTTAATTAGGAAAAAAATAAATCTGTTACTGCACATAGATTTTGCATTTCAATTAATTGTGAATTATTAGAATCAAATTTTCTTTTTCCTGTGTTTCTGTTAGGATTTTAAATACACCACAAATTAGGCCTAGTCCACAAGTAGCCAGATATCTGGGGAAAAATACATTTCTGTATGTTTTGGCCTTTCATCCATATGAAAACTTTAATTCCACTAAAACTTTTTTAGAAAAACTCTGACCAAAGTGGAGATTTGAGAAAATTCTGTATTTGTGCTTGCATCAGAAAATACAGATTTGGGGTTGTGCAACAAATATTGCGCCAAAATATCTACCTGATTTGAGATGATTCCCAATGGACACTGTCCTATTTTAATAACATATTTTAATACGCTGTTCAAAAGTAATTCAGTTTTTATATCTTCCACAAATGAACCTTCTAGTGCCATGTTAAGAGGAAGTCGTGGTTGTTTGGAAACGATCTGATTGGCTGATACAAGTTTTAACTATGTACTGCACTGCCCTCTACAGGTATGGCATGTTTAGAGCAGCGCTCAGTGACGTATTTGTGCAAGTTCACGTGGATGAAAATTTTCTGCAAACAAACCCGTGTGCATATTTTTCAAAATGACATGGAGGAAATATCCATTTTTATAAAAATGCTGCTACATATATACAAGCCCTAAGAGCCACTGACGTAAGTGTTTCAGTGACGTAACAGGGACCAAACCTGCCAGTCCCTCACAACATACACAGTGTAGCTCATGCATGAAGTAATCAGTCCTGTTAGGTCACCTCCTTGACTGGCTGAAAGCACATTGATGGTGTAGATCTGCGGTAGGATAACATCACCTAGAGCCTTTCAAAACTATTCCTAACCCGTTAACACCTTCACCTTTTATCATGTTACATTCCCAAACTCTACTGTATTATACTGGAACTTTGTGTAAACTAAAAGTACCGACTAATTTAAATGGAAGGAACATTCTTACAAAAAGTACCATATGCCCAAGTACAAACTCTGATGTACTTGGGAATAAAGCTCTTTACAGTGACCCAGTTATTTATATACCAATCCAATAAATTAAAACTCATTCAAGTCAGTTATTTCAGTAACTTTATCACTAAGTAAAACAATATATGGGTTAGGTGCACACAAATGAATGATTATTTCTGTTAATTATGATGATTTTCTGCTTACAGGTGATGAAAACATGACATCTAAAATTTGTATATTACATCAGACCATAAAAAAAAAGATTTTTTTTATAATGGTCACAAATGTGGGCTTAATGAAACATATATTAATTACCTGTTTAAGGGCTATTTTCATAAGGTTCTTTCAATCCTCTAACTTATTGAATATATCTGCATATTTTTCTGATGCTCCTAAATAAAACCCAGTAGAGCCAACTCTACTTTAGAAGTCTGTGTAATTTAGTCTCAACAAAAATACTAACCCTTGAACTGAAGTCTACGTACCACTTAATGGTAAATCCGATGCCATTTATACTAAACAGAATTTTAATCGACTAATATGTCTAGATATAAACCAATTTTAGATATCTGGAATGTAAGTGTGGTGAAGCTGCATTTATAATAAAATGGCCTGCCATATCTGTCCATCCTTTTCTTCATTTGGTATGGGATTTTGTTTTTCAAAGCAGTAACAGCAAGGCTTCCACCAACAAACAGATTGTCTCTTCATGAGGCTCAAGTCCTTCCAGTTCATGAAGCCAGTGGACACATCAGTGGAGCGGTGTTGTCCAGATGTAGGGTCCGAGAAGGAAAATGACATCATTAGGGATAATGAACTGTTTAGCCATCAAGTTGGATTAAGAGAAGAAGACAGTGACTGGGGGGAGCCAAACATCCAGTTTTCATCTCTCATGCAGTCAGTTAAGAGGCTTGATCCTCGGCAGTCCAACCACCTCAGGATCCCCAGCTGAACCCTTAGAATCCGACCTGAATCCAAACAGAAAAATTATTATTGGTTTGCACAGAACCTGGAATCTTGGTTTTGTTATTTTCTAACTTTAATCATGTATTAATGTTGTCTTGTCCTTTCTGTCCCCCTCTTGGTACCTCTGACAGACAGCTCACAGGTGTCCGGATAAGCCGAGCTATATTTACAAAGGTTATAGATGGAAATGTGAAGCGTGATACCACTGGGATCTTATTACTCTAATCTCAACTGCATGTTTCTCTGTAGTTTACTCTCCAAAGAGGTCCTGTAATTTGTCGTTAGATTCCTCCAAAGACAAATCAAAAAGATAATCAGTCCATGGGGCAGTTTCCAAAGATCATTTGCTTCTGAGGAAACTAAATAGTGGTTGTTTTGTTTGGAGCTTCTCGACTGTCAAAAAGTCAATCACTGCTCCTTCATTCTCTATCGATGAGGCTCTTTTACAGGCTCTCATGGGATACAGTTGGAAAAAAGAAAGTGTATATTGGACAGCTCTGTGGAAAGGACACTATCCTGGGACTTTTAGACGAGTTCATCCCTGCTCAACAAACTGCAATAAAATGGCTGAACTCCCACATCAACATGTCAGTCAGAGCACAGATTCCTGTTCGAATAGCATTTCACTGGTTGTCCAAATCTACAGCAAACATTAAACAAACCTCAACATGGTTTGTCTCCAGCAGTGGAGTCTTGTGCAGTGAGAACGCATAGAAGTGGTTGAGTTTGATAGTAAACACACAATAACCATTAGAAAATATGCATAACTACAGTCTAATGACACTCCATCCTGTTAGAATTGCAGAAAGAACGACTGGGAAATAAACTGACCAGACTATAAGTTGGCCAGAAAACATAATCTCATAAAGACTGAGCTGAAACACTCCTCCTTCTCCGGTCTTTTTTGTTTCTTGCTTGCAGGATTTTATGCAGCCCAGTTGCAGCTGCTTCTGAGTGAGGAAGCATGAAAATGTGTTTTGGAGAAGAGGAGAAAGGAGGGACATTCACAGGGGATTTGGTCCCTCACTAACAATCTCTAACAACAGGGAAAAGACTGTTTACTGGGAAAATGTGCACTAGGACCAGACAGTGTGACTTAACATCAACAGTAATTATAGTTTTGTGAGTGTTCCAGAATTATAAATACTATGATGCATTCAGACTGATTACCAAAGGATTATGTTGTCCTTCACTTCACTTGGAGTGTATCAACATAGTATTTCTATGTAGATATGTTCCACAACCTGCTTTCCGTTTGATAGTCTGACCACTGTCAAATAAAAGCCATTAGATCTGGGAGGAAAAAAAGAAACCAAAAAAGAATCACTTCAAACAGAAATTATACACTCAGTTTGAAATGTATTGTTAAAATGGCATTTTATCCCCTGAGCTTATGTTAACAAGGAATTGAATGAAGGAATAATGTGAAATGCTTATTCACACAACATCATTAAACATTTTACTTATTATTTTGGAATAAAAAATCTAGAAATTTTGTTTTAAAGGTCACACCAACTGCACCAATAGGAATAGGTCTGTTATTGATCATTTGAAAAAAGCAAAAATAAAAATAAAAGCAGTTTTAGAAGTTGTATTTTTAGATGTACACAAAGTTCACTCTACATATATGTAAGTGTTGTTCTTTTTTCTGATAAATGTTAAGCTATTTGCTACTATACTTGTATTTTATGATTGTTCTATGAAGGTGTGGTTCATCAGCTGTTTGATCTAACTGCCTTTGTTCCTGTGTGATGGCAGATAAAACATGGACAATTAATCACCAACCTATATTGCAGCAATAATAAGAAAAGATAGAGTAAGTCAAACACTGATAAAAAATGCATCAAAAAGGTTTAAAAGTTAGTATAGAACTTTTGAATGGTATAACCTTTACAAAGACGGCCAATATCTTTCGATTTCTCTCAGGAAACTTTACTTTGTAAACCTACAGATAGATGTATGATTCTGAGTTAAGAGATATTATAAGTTCATGTTCATTGTTTATCTCTTGTATACTCAGAAGCAGCAATATGTTCCCAGCTGCTTAGGATAATGTGGAGAGATAAAAATAAACTCAGTGTTGACCTGAAAAAGTCCCTGAAGCTGACACTGGACTCATGACAGGGGAAACGCTCTCAGACTGGCTCAGAGATAATTTCTGTTTTTGTAGTCATTGCTTTATAATAACCCTCAGCAGATCATCATGGAAATTTACTAACCTCTGTTTGGCTCCTCTAAGCACTATTTATGTGAGGGCCCTGTTATTTGTTCTGGTTTAGTTCCAATTGTCTTTAGCAAGACACTTTTTTATGAATGAAACAGTCATAAACGTTTCTAATTATATACTTACTAATTTAACCTGTGTACACAAAACACCGACCCTTTAAAGAGAAGCTAAACCAGAAAGTATTGCTATTCAACAAATAACCTCATGTGCAGTCTGTCATTGTTTTATCCATAGAAGATTCGTTATTGTCATTTAGAATTTCGCATAACGCCCCAGTTTCATTATTACATACTCCTGCACAACGGGAAGTTACAATATGTGTGACTTGTAAAGCTCATGATAGAAAAGTCAAGTTACACAACTACATGGGAGGACAGGAAGTGCGGATATTCAGTATGACAACAACAACAACAACAACAACAACAACAATAATAATAATAATAATAATAATAATAATAATAATAATAATAATAATAATAATAATAATTGAGGGTTAATATAATAATCCTCAAAGCTTACAGAACACCATATTGGGGTTCTTGCCGAGCTACTGACCATGACTGTGTGTTTACTTCCTAAGCCGCTGTGTGATACCTGACGTCAGGTCACGCCTACAATAACTTTATTTTGAAAGTCATCGACGCGCGTGCTCCAGTTATTCTGCGCTAGCTTGTTGCGACCCCAGACTTGCCTGAGGCGCGTGTGCCTCTGGACACCGGTGAGTCTCTGTCCCTCGTTCCCGCGGTGAAGCAGCGGGGGTCTGCGTCCTCTGCGCTGTAATGCCGCTCTGAATCGCCTCTTTGCGGGAACTATCGACTCAGACATGACTTCAGTCTGGAAAAGACTCCAGCGAGTCGGGAAGAGGGCGTCAAAGTTCCAGTTTGTTGCTTCCTTTCAAGAACTCGTAATAGAATGCACAGAAAAATGGTAAGTGTATTAATGTTTGTGTTTGTTAAACAGAGGACATAGTGCAGGTTGTCCATTCCTCTCAGTGTGCCTGGTTCTATTCAACACACATTAAAGGGACTGACTGATAGAAGTAACCAGAAAGGGATGCAGGGACTCCACCCGAAGCACTCCGTAGTCACCAGAGCAGCCAGGCTTTAGGGATCCATTAACCGCTTCATCCGAAAGTCAGATGTGAATACATGGATCTGTTCTCTTTACTGTCCCACACTTTAACAAGCGAGGCGGAAGTTGGAGCATTTAAATGCTAATGCATCAGATGACAGCGAAATGTTTGCGGGGTAAAACGCACTTCTTGATTCTAGACTCAGTCTTGATCATTTAGTTTCCCTCAGTGACCGAATAGAAAGTCGTTCTAACTAGAATGAAAGAATGTATTGTTGGATCTGCGTATTTTCCTCAGAGTACTACTCAGATGATGTCAACATGCTGACAAATGGGTACTTCTCTCCTGCGTGGCTATTACTTCCGCGTTTGTTTTTGGAATATAAACATCAGCAGTTGTTTCCATGGGATGTGGGAACTCTTACCCAGGGAACCGTGACATACTTCCAAAGGTTCACAGTGGGAGCTTTACAAGTCTGTCTCTGCGGTTACTTTTGATTTATTATGTATGCACTGCTCCATCCATCCATCCATCCATCCATCCATCCATCCACCCACCCACCCACCAAGGATGAGATGGTGCTAGGGTCCATCAACAGGTTGCAGGTAGTCCAACACATTGCTCACTTCTTTTTGTTGTATCTACACTCGGAGTTATGTGTGTTATTGGTACTTCTTTGTTCATTATCATCTTATTAACATTCATATATCATCTTTGAATTTCATAAGTATTCCTCAAAGTACTCACAGCATGTTCTCAATTAATCATTAATTCAGACAAAATTTTCATGTAAATTTGTTTTATTCAGCAGTTTAAACAAATGTATTTATAGTCTAATAACACTCAATCTTGTTAGAATTACAGGAAGACTGGGAAATAAACTGACCAGAGTATAAGTTGGCCAGAAAAGCTGGCCAACTTATACTAACTTAAACTTATACTTAAACTAAGTTTATAGTTAGTAGTTTATAGTAGTTCACTTAATTCAACTAACTCAGAGCTGCCCTCTTTGGATTGAAAGGTGACCACTGTAGTAGATTTTTCCTATTGGTTCCAGCAGTACATCTTGGTTGAGATCTACGTCACAGACTCAGGTCTAAATCAGACACGCCCCCTGGTGGCGAGTCAGGAGTTGCTATAGCAAGTTGATGGATGACGTTTCTCAACATTGCTCATGTGTGACTCATTAGCAATGTGGACCATACCTGCCAAGTCTCCAGTTAAAGCCGGTGTTCTGACTATCAGTGCTACCTCGTCAGATTTTCTTACCGTAGCACGGATAGATAGCTAAGTGTATCCAAATAGTCTATAGTAGGGTCCAAAACTCCTACTATTATTGTTTACAAACAGAAAACTATAGTGGGTTGTGTTAATGTTAAATATATTGGATAACATTATTTGAGTGACGGGACTGAAGTGGAAGCTTAGGAGTTATGCTTAGCTTAGCGTTGGAACAATTTATATCCATGACGAAACCACAAGAAGATCACCCATTTATAATGAAAAGCTATAGATGTATGCACTAATCCTTTTATTAGAATATCCTACCTGTTAAAAGTATTTTAAATACAGAGGTGTTTGTAAGAATAAAACTGTATCAGACAGGGGAAACAGGTTTTTATTGGAATTAGATTAAAGACAAATACAGATCACCACAACTCTTTTTTGCTCATTAATATGTTGTATGACAGGCTTGATTAAATGCAGCGCAGCCACAATGTGTCCATCAAACTGCGCAGGTCACTGTGCACCTGAAATGATAGGATATGATTCATGTACACTAATATTACACCGCTATTACATAGCTTCAATCTCATAGTATCGCTACCAACATCTATTTAGCAAGGTTTAGTAATTAAGAGTGTTATTAAACTAAAATATTTTAAAGTATAGGGACAAAAAAGCCCACAAAACAACGTATTTTGTCCTGATTAACTCCCAAATAATAACTTGTTTACAATAACGACATTGCAGACGGCAAACTATAGCCATTTATAAATATGTTTACAAACTGCCTGTCATGTAAACTAAAACCATGATATAATACAGCAGCTTAATGAAAGCTTGTTATAAAATAAATTAAATAAAGCTACCTGTAATCTTCGATGAAATAAAACACATGAAACAAGACTTCCACAGGTAGGACGTATTTATAAGAAAACTGCTGAGTAAGCATCGATGTGCGCATTACCACAAGGTAGGGCGGATTTATTGGTAGCACAGATAAACAGAACACCTGTTAGCTAGCATATTTAATATTTTCCCGTAAATACCCTGTATTATAGTAATTGCGTAGTTCACTTAATTCAAAGTTAAAAATAAATTTAAAAAATAAGACTTCATAAAATTATTTAAGAACAGAAATTACATTCTTCAGTTAAACTGTTCTAAATTCATCCCTGGGAGTGATGCTACCAACCACCATGTTGTATTTTTCCATCATAGACACAGACACAGGTTGTTTGGCTTGTTTGGTCCCAGAAGAATATTTTGCATTCTTCCACGATTGTCTTCCCTACATGGCCTGTGTCAAACTTTAAACAGGACGTCTTCTGTTCTCACTGTTGTAGAACAACAATGCATTAATTAATGTCAAATATCACTTAAGTGACCTAAATGTTGCTGCCAAGTTCCATGTAGTAATGAAATAGTCCACATTTTGTTTAAATAATTTCACAATATGTTACAAACACAGGTGTCAATATGAATGTGTTAATTCCCGTTCTTTTAATGCAGTTATATTTTTTACAACAGCCTTCAGTACTTTTCGGAAGTGATATGAAGTTTGAACATTATGTCCTTCCCCGTTTCAGCTGTTTCTCCATGGAACTCCTGTTTCTTACAAAAGTAATCTCTGAAAGAAATACTGAAGAAGAATACTGAAATGATTTTACTGTTGTCAACAAAACATTGTAGCAAAGCATATTTTAACATGCAACTTTTCACAACTGAAGCAACACTATGCTGCCATGAACAAATGAAAAATATAAACAATGGTAAATACAAAAGCATCAGACATGAGAAAAGATGCCATGTTCTTCCTGTCACATCCTGTTTTAATCAATTGACAATCCTAGTAAAGACATTTAGAACTCATTAACTCAGTTCATTTTTAAAATAAGTAATTAATCGTGATTAATTCACAGAAACACTATGATTTGTCAGATTACAATTGTAATTGTTTGACATAACAATGCAGCATTGTAATGTGCTTAGGGTTAGCTTAATGGTAGGTTGATGCAAGGTAAAAATTAATGCATTAATTAATGTAAAATTGCATTAACTAATGTAAAAAAATTAATGCCTGTTGTAATGTCAATGTATTTTATCTCTAAAATACATTTGCACTGTGTGTTTTTTTTTTGTTGTCACTTAGGCAACCAGACAAACTGAGGGTGATGTGGATCAGAAGAAACAGACGTCACAGCACCAAGGTTAGTGTCACCAATACCACTGCTGCCTGCTGTGGTATTAAAACTCCTCTACAATGCCCTAACCTGGCCAGTAGCATGAGCTTCACCATCTGGATAACATGGCATTTTTCATTGTTGGAGCCACTTGTACCAGACATGTTGGAAATCAGAATATTTTTATTGGAATGATGTCACACCTCATGTGTTTGAGTTACATGAAGGAAAACTAGTAGGATTTAATTGCTATGCAACGACAATAATAGCAGAACTGTCTGTAATAATATGCTTCCCTGCATTTTGTACATTTATACACTAGCTCCCTTTCCATTACAAATCTGCGCAAAGCTTTTTAATATTCCAGTAATGTCAAAAAACACAATTTTGAAATTGCAGCATGTCCATTAAATGAGAAATGCAATTAAAATCACACATGAATAAGTTTATATAAAAATCATAGTGGTGGATGTAATGGCTTTTTTCAGCTGGTGCATGATCATCATCTACATCAGTATTGGACACTATGCATTTTTTAACATGGCGGTATCTGTCTGATGCATAAAACTGGGCTGGTATTTATTTGTTTCTGGAGGGGCAGTGGAAGAGGTTGGTGGTCATGTGATAGTCATACTGATCCAGTCAGCAGTGTGGTAATTATTTAAGGTGTCATATGGATAGTCAAATATGTTTTCTATATACAATATTGGTAAACATCATATAATATAAATGAAAAATTTTGTTAGCATCTATAACAGCAACATATTGGATATTAAAATCTGGCCAAATTAAAATGTTGGTCCACCTCTAATTTCAATTGATTTTTCCAACTTGGAACTTTGGAATTCCTGCTTCCAAGTATAATGTAACACAAGATTGTTTTAAATTGAGTTAAATTGTACACCTGCTGCGATGGGCTGGCTGTCCAGGGCGTAGCCACCTCTCACCCAATGACCCCTGGATGACCCTGCAAGGATTAGTGTGTTAAAAAATGGATGGATAACATTACTATTCACAAAAAATAAGTTTCTTATTCATTGAACCTTTGGGGATTGTACTTTCAAATTGCTAACAATATGGCAAATAATATTGGATTAACTATGAAATTATAACAAAAGGTTAGGGTTAGGGATCAGTTAAATTGTCTAAAGGTAGTAGTGTAATTTAAATTCAATCTCCAAAGATAGTGTCCTCCAGAGGACTATGTCGAATCTGAATTCTGTGTTTCCTTTCTCTTTTATATCCTGTTTTGCCTTGTAAAAGGAATATATAAAGTTTTTCATATTATATTCATCTTACATGACATTTGAGTTCTCCGTTGCTCTTTCCTGTTAGCTCCACAGCTGGCAGCCTGGTATAAAGAACCCATACAGAGGCCTGGTCATCTGGCAGGTTCCAGAGAGTTTAAATATCACTGTGACTCTCTTCAAGGTATGAATTTATTTTTTACTGAGAAAGTATTTAACTTACATAATGACAATTTTGTTGCATTTATGAGTCATTTACCAAACAGACAGCTACCATGCTTTGTTGACCAACAGGAACCTACTGCTGAAGAGTTTGAAGACAAAGATTGGACTTTTGTCATTGAAAATGTAAGTTCATTATTTATTACGTTGTTAAACATGCTCACACCCTTCCACTTGCTCTCTGCTACGCTACAGGAGAGCTTAACGTAGCAGAGACAGGGAAGCCGGCTGTGAATATGCAGGCTAGTAAGCATTGTGGCAGTTTGGCTGTAAAGTCCAGTTGTTTCTCCACCATTAGCACAGCAACAGCACACCAGCAATCTTGAGCTGGAACATGCTGAACGGGGGACGGTGTGAGCACCATGTACACGCAGTGGATTGATGATTGATAGCTCTAACACATTCCGCTTGGCTCAGATTGGTTGTTTCCGACTGGGAATGGTGTGTTTCTGCAGATAGCTGTAGGACCGCTGGGAGGAGACAGAGGAGTTTGATTTGTTCAAGAATTATCTGTCTCATATTATATTATTAAGACATATTGACAGCTGTATGTAAAAAAAGAAAACATATTTTTATTAAAGATACCTATTGCACCTTTAAAAGAAAAATACTGAAGATCAAAATTGAAAACTGAGTTGTTATCTTGGTCAGTGAGTACAACACCAGTTCAGCTTTTAAAGTCTTTTGCTATGAGGGCATCTTCAAAAGTAAATGAAACATAGTGTACATTTTGTGTCTCTTAGCTAGTGAGAAATTCAAAATTCATGTTTCTATGGACAAATTAAATGAGGCAGCTGTGCTTTCAGTATTTGACAATGGAAACATTTAGCAAAGTAAAGTTTAAAGTAAAAAAGTGAGGTAATTTGTATTTGGTAGATTATTTCTTTCTTATCACAATTCTTCTTGGCAATAAATCTCACGCCTTTGGAAAGCCTGTTTACCTCCCCATTTAGTGGTGCCTCATTCGTAAGAAAAATGCATATGCAGGTAGAGTTACTAAGTTCAGCATATTATGGGTTATGTCCATGAAAGATTTTCCATATCCTCTTTGCCTTTGCCATGCAGCTGCTTCTGCTGTTGGCTTCTACAATTCAAACCTTGGGATAACCTTCGACTCAGGTTTTGTCCTGGAATATCATGTCAAGTCTGGTCCGTTCCTGTTTCTACCTGCAAAATAATGCCAAACATAACCCTATTGCCTCTCATCCAGAAAAGAAAATCTTAATTCGAGCTTTTGCTTTGTCTCATTCTGATTATTGCAATGCACTTTACACTCGTTTAACCAAAGCCTCGCCATCAGTCTGGCAGAAGGCTGCTGCCAGGCTCCTGACTGAATATTCAAAACTCCACTTCTAATGTAACTTTATTGGCTCCCGGTTCATTAGTGAGTGGATTTTTAAGATATTGGTGTTATCTTGAGAGGGGCTACATAAATAAAATTTTACTTGAAATAATCCTTTCTGTTTGGGTATGTGTCAGAGGTTGTCTTGTTTTGACCCAGTTTATCTCAAGAAAGAAGGAATTTGTTGGCAAACTTAATATCTTTGTGTATTCTTTCAGGAGACAAAAGGCCGTAGGAAAGTTTTAGCATCAGCTGATGTTAATATGAAGAAGTACGCCAGTGCCGCCTCAGCTCAATATAACGTAACACTGAAGCTCAAGCCGCTGTCTGTGAAAGTGGTGGAAGCCACGCTCATACTCAACCTCTCATGCATCTTTCTCAAGGAGGGAAAAGCTACGTAAGTTTGAGAAAATGTCAGTATTTACCTTTGTACTTCAGAGGCGCATTTTGTAAAATCCTAGAAAACTGAACATCACCTACCTGACCTGGTAGATACTCTGCATGTCCAATAGACAGATCCTTTACACAGCTGGTGGTGTGTTTGTCCATGTGTGGTGTGAGTAGTGATTCCTGTGGATTCGCTCTCTTCTTTCTCCAGGGATGAGGACATGCAAAGTTTGGCCAGCTTAATGAGCATGAAACAGAGTGACATAGGCAACCTGGATGACTTTAATGACAGCGATGATGAGGCAGGCGAAGAGAGACGAGTCATCTTTGGAGCTGGACAGAGCATCCATGTTGCTGGTAATACTGTACATTTTTGTGTTGGTGCTATTATATGATGCTAATCTTTTTCCCATCTGGTTTCTAATTTTAAAAGAAAAGAAATTAGAATGTGTTATTCTGTAGTAAAAGCCATAGAGATCCACTCTTGTTTAATGTTATGAACATTATTAGCCAGCACAGAGTACAGCTGTTCTCAGAGTTTATCAAACGTCCTGGTTTGCTAGCTGTAGCAAAATGTTTCATTGTGTGTTTTGTTTGATTTTTGATTCAGGTAAGGCACCAAATTATGTCATCTTACCTTCTATTTCTCTCTAAATTCCAACTTATGAAGTAAGTTTAAAGTGAAAAGAAAGGAGTGTTTGCAGTCTGGGTTTACAGCCAGGTTAGGTTGTAAGGTGTGGAAGCTGTAAGGTCAGAGGTCAGGATTCACCTGATCTTTCTGCTTCTTTTGAGCCTTGCTTCCCCTCGTATGACTTTTTTTCTGCTTTTATTTATTCTAGTGAAACTACTGCTCCTTTATTTTATTCCTTCCCTCTGCTGTTCCGTATCTTCGTCTTATGCTACCTCCCTCCCCCAGCTTCTTGCAGTGTGAGTGCACAAGATCTGACTGGGAGGCCTGAAAGTCAATCGGGCCCCAAAGGTAATGTTCTGTTCACTCTGCAGTCTCCTTCTTTACATCCTTGTCATATAAAATGGGCTTTCTTCATTTTCATTTTCATACGTGTCCCTTCATTTTGTGAAATGTCTCTGTTTTGTTTTCTGCTTCATTCCAATCACTCACTTTTCTCCATTAAACCTCCTACTTCCCTTTCACCTTGTCCCTTCTGCATCTCATCTTTTATGTTTCACTCAGTAACCGTCGGGATGGACAGGATAAAGTCCTCTGGCATTTCCTCCGTACATGCTCCCTTATTTGAACCTGAAGGCCCTTCAAATCCACCCGTCTTCCTGCAAACCCACATGCAACCACCAAGCCCCACCCAAACGGGTCGGCCTTCACCTCATGCCAGCTCAGGGCTGACTTTTACACATGCTCTTCCTCCAGTACTTCCAAAAATCTTTCAGTCAACTTCCAGATCAGGTATCTGCCCAGAAACTCCTAGTCCTTTGTTCGTGCTTCTATCTTTACAGGCAGAGGATTTTAAGTAGAGCTGCCCAAAGTGAAAAAACAAAACAAAAAATCACTATTCTAGCAATTTTCTTATTAATTATTAGCCCTCATTTTGTGACTCTTTTCTCTGTGGACCATTGCAAAACACTCCCCTAAAATCTCAGTCACTAAACCATAAAACTGATGTGGAATTTGAGGACATCTAAAGTTCATCCAACTGACCAGTTTTAGTCATATCAAAAAGTAGGATACACTATTATGTATTACCTCATTCCATTTATCACCGGAAAATAAATCAAATTCTAGGTAAAATGCAATAATTACTTTTTTTGCTTTCTCATATGTTTTGATGGATTGAGGAAACACCCTGTCCCATAAAACCTAGCCTAGACAGCCATTTAAAGTTGCCCCACAGCATCTGAATAAGATCAAGATCTGGGCTTTGTCTAGGCCCAGGACTTACCATCTCCACATTCTCAGCCTGAGAATTTGTGGCTCTGCTGGGTTTTAGGTTTGTGACAGTTTGCTGGGTTGATTTCTGCTTCAGGTTTGATTATTTTTCAGGTGGTTGCACATTTTCTCAAAGACCTTCTGCAACAAAGCATCCTCAAAGCATGACACTTCCACCTCTATGCTTCAAAGTATGTCTGCAGTTTTGTTCATGGAATCTGAGAATCCTGTGTTTGATTCAGGCTAAAAGGCTTCTTTTCCCATGTCAACATAGTTCAGTTTTAGTCCAAAAGTGCTTATTCCAGAAGTCCTGGTGTAATGGATAGTGAGCTATTTAAAATAAATTGTCTAAATTATTTCAATTTGTAGACTATTTAAAGTAAATTATTCAAAGTGAATTTTATAAATTAAGAATGCTGCACATTGTTTATGGATGTTTGTCTGTTTTGATTAGCATTGTCGGTGGCTTATATTTTGTTTTGTTTAATGGTATTTGCACTTTGTAATGTTTTGGGGTTTTTTTGTATGTACCTCACTGGCTGCCATAGCTAATGAGGGCAGGCCCTATAAAAGCAGGTAGAATCATTGTGCCAATGAATGACTTGAACTGTCAAGTCATTCTTGACAGTTCAAGAATGACGATCCGAGAGTTTGAGGAAGATTTCTATCAGCATAACGGGAGGTAAGTGAAGCGACGCTTTGTGTTTTTTCACAAAGAAATCAACTCTTAGTGTTCCCCAGTGAAAGCAGCGAGGTACGTTTTGTTTTGTTGTTTGTATTGTAAGTTTATGTTTTGTATTCTAATATTTGTATATGTTTTAGTTTTCACGGTGACTGAGGTCATTGTGGAGACTGTGATGATCATGGTTGATCTTCATCAAAGAAAATAAAACGCTAAATTCACCTGTTGAGACTGGCTCAGTAATTTAAATGCTGGGGAGCTGCTACACCTGGTCTTTGTCTTAGTTTACATTCTACCATCTTCTGGCCTTAATGTGTTTCTTTGAGAGCAAAAGTTTTCTCCTCATAAGAAAAGTCTCAAACGCCTTCTGTAAGTCCTGTCAGGACATTAGATGTTTTTTTGGAAAGTTTTATTATTGTCTTGTGATGAGTCTTCTGGGTGAACTTGCTGGGACAGGCAGACTTTGGCATGTTGGTAGTTGTCCTGATGTTTTCTGTACTGTTGGAAAGAGTGATTTCAGGTAGTTTTAACAGCTCTCTAAACCAGACTGATAAACTGCTATAGTTTTCTTTCTGGTGACCTCAGTCAGCTCTCTGGCTCTTACCATTATAGTAAAGCTGGATAAATGTCTCAGCAGTAAAGCTAGCCTTGAGATGACAATTGTTGTGAACTGGACCGATGCAGCTCTTCAGAGATGATCTCCTGCCCTGTAATCCTCTGCTCCCTTGGCTGTGCTGACACTGTCTTTACACTGTCATCTCTGACTGTGCTCTTCCTTCTTATTACGGTAGCTTTGATATTGACTGCATTGTTATATCCTCAGTTTTAAGTTGCTTTGGATAAAAGCATCTGCCACATGCATACCCATGAGTGTAAATATTAATATCGACACTCATGCACAAATAAATTAAAGACTCAAAAAACGTTGACACACACTTTGAAAGAAAAAACAAGCAAAAGTCATGCTAAGTGTTTTGTCACTTTTGTCATCTTCAGAGATTTGCTCCACTAGACCTCAGACGGTCTGGTGTGGTAGTAGCCTGTTCAAAACTGTTATCAACACAACCTTTGTGTCATGAAACTTGGAAGGTCAGATTAGTATCAAGCCAAGGCTGCGCCTGCAGGTCACTTGACACTTGGTTTATTTGGGTGATGGGACGTTGTTGCCAAGACGTGCACTGACAGCTGCGGCCGTCCTGTGGCCAGGCTGAGCTGTCTCTGGGTCACGCACCTAGAAATTAGATGAGATTATTGGGCAGAAGGATAATGTCGCAGATTGATGAATAATTGGGAACTATGCTTGAAACAAAAGATTTTCTATAGCAACCAGAGAAAATGTAACATGTTAAACAGACAGAAACATATTAAGGTTTTGGGTTGTTTTGGATTTAATGAAATAAAAAAAAACTATTTGGTCTCAATAGTGTCTCCTCCTGTCATTAATATAGATTAATGTTCTTCAGTCCACCTTAAACATGTAAAACAGTTTTTTTTATCAGTGTTTTGAATTGTCGCAACATCGCAACGTGAAAGATCCAACCTCACCACACAGCAGTTGTAGTAATCAGTAGCATATTAAGACACATTTCTAAAGCTGACAATTCACAATTTGCACTGAGTCATTATTAAGATGAAGGCAGGAGGAAGAAAATAGATAAGACCTGAAGGATCTAGAATTTTTTAAAATGATCTGCATGCCATAAAAAGTTGTTTAACGTAAATTAGAAACTGGAAAATAAATATGCTTGTATTTATTTACCTGGTTTTGTGCTTTAAAAAAACCCACCAGTGGAATTATAAGTTTCCCACTGAAATACATAACAGGCAGGTTTAGTTTGCCCCGAACACTATGTGTGTTTTATATTCACCTATTAATTTTTTTCTTGTTATTTTCTACAGTACCTTCTAGAAAATACTCTTATCATTTTCCATTAATTTTAGCCCTGCGAAGGCCCCATAGCTTCCACAGTGATGCCTGCTCCTCTGATGGTGTGGTGGCCCAGTATTTCTCTACACTCGTCCCTTCTAAAGCTCGCTCTACCTCTTCTCTGTCTTCATCTGATCCATCTCCCCACCTCCCTGCTTTCTCTGACAGATCACAAACAGGTTTGTTAAGCAGCATGATTTGGAACCTAAATATAAGCCATACGCAGCAGAGAATTTGCATCTATTTAAGCTAAGACTAGCCCTACTTTTAGTGAATCTCACCCCTTACTGTAACCTTTTGTCTCAGATGTATTTCTTGTGAAATGTTCCATTTAAGAAGGAATTTTGCATGTTTTACATTCTGTGGACAATTTGAGCTTTTAAGACTTCTACAAACATTTGGTAAAGACTGGGTTTTGTTCAGAAGCTCAGTTCCACTCAATTGTTATAACAACAATGCCCAGTCACAAAACCTCTTACTTGGATAGGTCATCTATGTTCCAGAGGAACCGTGTCCAGGTAGACTGTCTGGAGCTGACTGGAGCAGGACATTCTGCTGGGGTCTGCAGTTCTGGGGCAGCTTGATTCCCAGGCAGCAAGAAAACATTCTGTAGATGAGAAAAAGGCTCCGTTAGTTTCTCCAATTGCTTTACCTTCTGAAAGACTTGTTAGGCTTTACCTAAGAATCTCAGTTTTTTTTTACTGCACTTCAATAATATGTCTGTCATTGCTTGGGTGCATTACCAATCATGGTTGCTCTTAGTTTTTGACACACTTAAGAATCAATTAATATTCAAGTTTAAAGTCACTGGCATGTCCAAACATTATTTAAATGTCCTTGTAACCATAAAGGAAGTGTCCCATGTAAACATGGGCTCTATTGAGCCGTTTCTCTTACTGCACACTTTTTTATGGATAAGCCTGTTATGTTTTCTGGAATCCACAGAGATTTCTTTTTCCCTCTTTCTGCTCCTCATCCTTAGTTCCTCTAAGAACCTCCCCTCCTATGCCTCCCACTTCCAGGCAGCCCAAAGATCGACCCACCTCAATGGTGGAGTTGGGCTGTACCCTCACTAAGCCCACAAGTCTTCCATCTGCCCGTGAGAGAGGTAAAAGGATGAAGACACAGTAGAGAATTGGGTGTTTTCACCTTATGCTATTTATGTGTCTTCCCACCATTTTCCTGCTCTTCTTTTCCAGCTTCCTGGCAGACCGAATGGATGCCTCCTAAATTTCAGGCCCCGCTAGCACAGCCGGCCCTCTCCCCTAAGTTTTTACGTCTTTCTGCAAGTCATCCAGGAGACGTTCTGGTGCTGCACAAAGATCAGGGAATAGAAATATGTAATGCTGTAACCTTAGTCCCTCCAGGCTATTAGTGTTTGTTGTTAGTGGGATGCGTAGTAGATTAAATATTTTTTGCTTTAATTAATTTTGTCTAAACTTGCCTGCACTTGAATCACTAATTTATTTGTGATTATCCCTGCCTGACGTAGCTTGTTTAGTAGTCGAGACGAAATTCAATGCCTAGGATTACTAAAACATTCTGTTAATCTCCTAATATTTGCAAAGTGGCTTCATGCACACTGGGACCTTAGTGACTGCTGACTAATGTGTTCGAAAAGAATTCCTGATCTTCCCCACCGTCATTGATATTTAGGTTTGGGAGGTTATGAGATAAAAATGTTGTCTTTCTATTCTAAACAGAACAGCTTCATTGTTTTGCCTGTGAATTCAGAAATAATAAACAAGGCTGTTTTCATGTTGCCATGGAGCTACCAATAACAGGAATATACAGTGAAATTCAGTATGTATTGAATCTTAATTTTACATTACACAACCTGTTTACCGCTTTGTGAAAAATGGAACAAATTGCTGGTCAGTTGCTGACAAACCCACTGGATTGATTAACAGGTCATGCCACATCAATCAATCTCTTCTGCGCTACACACCTCCCTGCATGGTATTGGTACTGCTTCAGACTTTAGCTTGACGTTGATACTTTTTTCCCTACTTTTCTTCCCATCTCCTCATCCTTCTATCCATGCTTTTCTTCCTCCCCGCCAGCTTCATCCTGTTCGTCTGCAGCTCAGTCTGTGCATCAGAAACAGCAGGGAGAAACAGGATATGTTTCCTCTGGGAGACCTCATGGCAGTGTCACTGTACAGAACCGCTCACCTACTTGTCATAGTCCTTCATCTGCCCCTCTGCTCTCTGGGGCTCCTCATCCTCCCCAGCCACACATATTTGAAACAGTCATAGTCTCCCTAAGTAGACAGGAAGCAGGTAAAAAAAAACAAGTCATGGGTCTGTATGCTTTCACATAGAGACTAAATAGAGTAAATAGAGACTGGACACTAGTGATGGTTATCGTCAGCATTGAACCAAGTAGTAAAATCTCATCTGTTGCTCTCTTTGTGTTTAGAGTTTAAGAGACAGCTGAGCACCCTGAGTGAGGAGGAGAGCCAGAGTTCAGGCCCTGCAGCAGCCAGCCTGAGGACAGACACATCCACAGCACCGGGGCAGAAAACCAATGCACCATCAGCAGTGGAGCTCATCAAAGCTTCAGCAGGGTGTGTATATGTGCACTAAATCATGACTGATAAGTAGCTCCAGCATTTCTGAATATTCTGTATGTTTTCCTTGAGAAACGAACTGCAGCGCTTTGTGCATCTCGCGCTGTGGTGACATGAAAACCAGGTTTTAATCTTGTCTCATAGTTTGAAGGTAACAGTTGTTTGAGGCCAGACCATAGCTGACTCAGAACTGATGAATGCAACAAAATGTTTCACCAACTTCAAACATTATGCTTGTTTGAAACACGAAGCCTCCACTGGGGAAAACATTTAGCTGTTCTTTTGTAACATTTAAAAATTTCTTGCAAAATCAACCAGAATGTATGTAACAATTCCTTGAGCATTTGAAATGAAATTAACTGAAAAAATTCTTTTCAATATTTAAGAAGAATAATAAAGCAAAACTTAGTCTATTTGAGATTAGATATTATAAATGTATTTATCAATAAAACAAATTTTCCTAAGCTTTGGCACTTCCCTTTTTTCTATTAGATTTTAGTAAACGGTTTTAAGTGTTTGGGGATAAAACAAATATCAGCCATTTTTGATTAGTGTTCTGCCCCAATCAACTGTCTGAAAATCACTGTGACTGCAGATGAACTTGCACTCACCTTCTGTCTTTGTTGACCTTGCTTTACCCTGGTGGCAGCACTGGCATTTGCTGGATGTTGTGAAGCCTCCTTCTCTGCACCTGATGTTTTCAATAACCCAGAAAACTGTTTTATCTGCTGCAATACTCTGAGTAGGAGCTCCCTGTGTGGGAGGGTGCCTTGATATAAAATAATGATGGCTTCACCCATCTGTTTGGAGGAGGTAGCTATTGTTGATCATCTGTCTAAACTGGAATCATGTTAGCTAACCATTCTGTCAGTGCAACAATACACTGAACAGGTTTTTTAAAGAATGTTTTTGTGTAAATAAATGCCTAAAATGTGAGATAAATATAAGAGATACTATTAATGTGCTTGCAGAATAATCCAACTGCCTCAGAAGAATATTTTTTCTACACTGGAACAGGCCAATGATGGAGATCTAAGATACTAATGAAATGTTCACATTCAGATGAACAGGTGAAATCCCTCTAGCCATAGGTCTGCATGGGCTTTGATGAAAAGATGCCACCTCAGGAAAAAAATATGATAGACATAAAAATGATTAAAAAAATTTTTTACAAGGGTGTTCTTCATACCAAAAATGAATAAAAATCTAATTCATGATAATTACCCAGGTGTGAAAATTCTAGAAATAACAACCAAGTACTACATTTATTTTGTTAAGTTGTTATGTAGCTTGGAAAGACTGATAGATCATGATCAGAATGTTTATCAAGGAAATCTATCCTTTTACTGAGAATTACCCACATTGTTAAATTCTCCAGTTATGGTAAGAGGACAGCTCTACCAGAGTACATTTTAAAGGGATTCACAATTAGTTGAAAATATTGGCCTAAATATGTTGGAATTTTTCTATAAAGTAAATAATTGCTGTTTGTGATATGTAAAAACTTATTGCTTCAATAATTGCATACCTGTGGTTATATTTTTCACCCATGGAGGTCATGGTTGAAAAATGACCTGATGGGTCGATGATGCAGCTAGATCCGTTCTGTACTGGAATCTACCGAGTAAACACAGGAAGGCTAGCATCACCCGAATTGTTGTTTATTGTATTGCGTTTGACTGGTGTAAATTTAGACAATGCCACCCTGCTTCACCATTGGTTGAAAGTTAAAAAAAATAGTGAGAGACGTTTGCATCACTTCCCTCATGATAAAAAGAAGAGCAGGGAGGTGAAAAAGCCGAACACAACTTCCAAAGGACCAACATTTATGCTCTGAACATTTCTCTCCGTGTGATAGTATTTTATTCAAATTTATAGAAACCAAACGGCCTACAGTATTTTTACTATGCTATTTTTACATCTAAAATAAAGATTTCTCAAAGTCTATTGTTGCAACCCTGTAATAACGTGGCACCAAGAAACAAGGATTAGCAAATTCACTTCAGGACAAAAGGTTAGGAAAAGCAGTGTGATTTGGAGTTCTTTGTTATTCCACCAGGTTCGTCTTTGAAATATTTGCTTTTGGACTCTGTTTTCATTTCAGAATGTGGCACTCAAGTCCTTATGTGCCATTGTTGTTGACTGTTAGTGACAGGTGGGTTAACTTGTTTGGCTTGTGATGCATTAGTGTGATGCATTTTGCAATGAAGAATTTCATCCTTAGCTGGCTGGCTCATTATTGGCATTCTTTTAGATATCCATAATATTTTATCATATCCAAAATTTCCCCTTTATTCTCTTATTGTTCCAGCCCCGTGGCTCAGAGGGACACTGAAAAAGGACAAACTGTTGTAAAAGATACAGACACTACTGAAGTCACCGTGGAAAGACTTGTACATTTGTCCTCAGGGGAACCAAGAGATTCGTGTCCTTTAGAGTCATTGTGTCGTGATTCTGTTGAACAAACATGTACCAGACATGGTGAGCGTGGGTAAGTCTAGATTGACAGAATTGCCTAAATGAAGCATTACATGCTGCATGGCTTTAGTGATTTGCATTCAGCAGAAGTTCCATGACTGATGCATGATGTAATAGCAAAACCGTTTCATCAGCTGCATAACACAATGCTACTCGGCAAAGAACATCTTCAAAAGGTAGCAAGAATATTGGTTTATGAGTTACATAGTAAAACATCCATCCATCCATCCATCCAACATATAAATAACTAAGATAGCCTCCACTCTTTTTCTGGACTTTAGCTCACCACTTTACCAGAGGTCGCTATCACAGATCCACACACTCTCCTTCATGTAGTCACCTCAACAGATGCATTAACCTAAAGAGAAGTAAATAATCCTAACAGATTTTGCAGTAGTATGCCAAAGCTTGTTGTAAAGTTTGGAGTAAACAACAGCTAAATTTACAAGCATGCACTAAGAAATGCTGTTTTAGAGAAACAAATTATAATGCATTACATTTAGTTTTTCTTCGCTACAGAATCTTGAAAAAGTATGAAACCAACTTGATGTTTACCATATTTAGTTACAATAAAACTGCAAATACTATGGGACATGACTAAATTTGTGATCTTGAATTAAATGAAGAAGATATTGGTGAGACTCAGAGCAGCACATGCATCTAATGCAAGGTATTTACTTTAAATGTCTAGGTAAAAATGTGCTACTATCTTGTCTGTTTCATGAATTGAGTTTACCAGATTTACCAAGTAGATCTCTTACAGAACAGGTGAGATTGTGTTTTATAGAGTGTTGTGTATATTTAGGTCCGGGTACACAGAGGCTACATATTATACATATTATAGGGATACATATTATAATTTATTGGACATTATGTATTCTGGACTTCATTTGTTTATTGAAACTCTGTAGCACAAGACAGTCCTAATGCATCATAAGTAATTATAAAAAATATAAAAGTAATTAAAAACAGGAAAAAAAATATGGGTGGGTTAAAAGTAGATAGATAATTATATTTGACTTTTCATTGCTTTTTTACAGTAACAAGCCTTAATTTAGTGTGTCACTTAACATAGGAAAGAGGAAGAAGAAGCAATGTTGCAGAATGTGCAAAGCTACATTTGCACACTCTGCAAATGTAGCAGCACAAAAACCTCTAGAGGTCACGGACAAAGGTCTGCAGACGCACACATACTGTAGAAGCACATGGGTTGATCATAAAACGATGATACTGAAGATGTTTCAGTTCTTTTCCTTTGTAGAAAGTAGTTTCCTCACAAGAAGCTTTTTTGCGCCTTTGCTGATTCCTTTGCCATAATTTTAATTACTTCTCTGATAGTGAAAGTGGCTGAGAGTTTTTATTTTTATTTTGAAAATGTCAAACATCTTAAAGTTTTGGAATTTTATTTTTATTTTCCGTACAGTACAATTCTTGCCCCTAGAGTTGATGATAGGATATGTATGTTTGGGTTTTTTTCATGAAAACTGCAAGATAAAATGTAGAAATAAAGATCATTAACTGTTTTGTTCAGTCTTGTAAAACCGAGGCATTGCTTTGCAGCAATGCAGTGGTTTCATCCACAAAGAGCTAGGATAGCTTCGCTTTGACAACCAACACAATGATGAGTCTAAGATTCTTGTGGTTGTACTTTCTGATAAATTAGGCTTTCACAAAATATTTTCATCAGAGGGTTTAAGGCTGTTTGAAAATTCATCTTAAACAAGTTGTTTTGGTCAGTTTATACAATCAACCCATTAAAGGAACTTTAGTGTTCAAGTTGAGGAGTAATGCATACTTTTTAAAGAGGTTTTTGGAAAATTGTTTGAAATTAATAGCATTTTTGCTGTTAAGCATAAAATACACTATGTAGTTGGTTGTTATATTGTGATGCATATTTGTAGGACAATTGTGTCCATTTTGTGAATACATTTATAGCTATTTACATTATTTATTAATTTGGTATTGTCCAAAATAAATGTTGACTGAATTCTTATATTCTACTCTCTTTTTAGAGATGAGAACATGGTTTCACAACAACCTCCATGCCCATTTTTTACTGAATCCAGAATACTCCTTTCTCAAACTCAAAGAGCTATTTCAGCACATCAGTCACAAAATGCTCCTGCTTTGGGAACCATAAAGTGGCAAGAGCCTAAAGTGAGAACATGGAAATGTCCCTCAGACAGGGAAAAGCTTCCGTATGTAGCTACACAGGAATCTCTAGAAACAGAACTGACAAAAGAATCGGCTGGTCTAGCCCCGTCAGCTAGTTCTTCCATAGTGTTACACACTGATGACAATGAAAAAGAAACTGCGATGGAAAACCAGTTACCTGTTGAAAATGAACTACAAATTCTTGAAACCCCAAGCAATGAGTATGATCCTCAGTCACAAAGTCATTTGAAACACATGGAGGATGAAAGCTCCTTGTGTCCTAGTGCAGGTTATTTGCCACATTATCCCATGCCGGAATCTTACAGTAAACAATTTATGTTCTTGAATACATGTCCCAGAATGACAAACATACCTGGGATGTCAGGCTTATCACTAAGTAGTGATGAAAAACACTGGCCACTCGATGAAATTACAATCTGGAGCAAAGGCTTCCACATGAAAGAAAAGGGCCTACAACTCACATCAGGAGAGAATAAAAAGCATGAAAAAGAAAGTGTCTTACTGAAACCATGTTGTCCAAAGCAGGCTAGAATTTCAGGTTTCCCATCGGTGTCCCAAAAGAGTGGCAACAGTTATTGTTGTACAAAACCAGCAAAGAAAACTTTTTTAAATGATGATAAGCAGTCAGAATCTCAACAGAAAGTGTTTAGAAACAAGAAAATACAAACAAAAGCTCTTACAAGTATAGTGTCACCAAATGAGGACTGTGAAACTGAAGAAAAGATGGCTCCAGAGGTCTTAAAGCAATCTTATACACCAGATATAGACTCAATTGTACAGACTACTGTCACATTCTATCAATCAGACATAACTATTTTAGGTTCTTGTCCAATGAGCTCACCAATTGAAGGCATTCCATCATTAGTTAATCATAATTTCAGTGAAAGATGGATTACAGAGTTCAAACTCTTCACAGTTACACATCTTAAAGTTCGAACAGTCACAATTAATGACGTACCCCATAATATAAATAATGCAGAGTCCATAAAGGGAATGACAGCATTAGCCCCAATTTGTCCAAAACAAGCTTGTGCATTTGGACTTCCATCTGCATTTGAACTTACTGGCATTCTTAATGGATCTAGTGCGGTTAACCTTGTTCCATCCTGTCCTTCTGTCTCCAGAATGGTTGGCATTCCATCTGTCCAAAAGCCTGACAGCAAAGATTGGAAAATCAGTAATAAACTGTTGTGGGAGAAATTGTTAAATATTAGGACTCTAATGCTGCTACCAAGCAACAAAGCAAAGAAAAAATGGAAAAGAAGTGTTTCTCTTTCACAAAGTTGCCCATGTGAGTCAAAGAGCCCTGGATTTCCTTCTAGAGCAAATCCTAGAGTGAGTGAAATTGAGACAAGACGTATGGTGAATCTTTCAAGTTCTTGTGCAAAAATCTCCCAGATTGCAGGATTTCCATCTTTTTATAGTCCAATATTGTGGACAGTAAGCAGAGAGATACTGTTTGAACCAAAGGTGAAAGAAGAACACTTGTTCCTTATTAACCACCATGACAGAGACAAGAGACAAGCAAAAGAAATGGTTTCCATCTTGCCTTCTTGTCCCAGGGCTTCAAGAGTTAAAGGTTTCCCTTCGGTTCCCAATCCAAAAATGGAGCATTATGGACCAAATATGGTCAGTCTCATTCCCTTGTGTCCTGTAATTTCTGGCATACAAGGATTCCCATCACTGGAACCACAGAATGAGGAAGGTTGGCCTGCTCACATAGGTTCATTGATGTACAGGACACAAAGGACTGTTCAGTTTTGTTATGATTTATTACCAAATGTTGCAGACAATGCAAAGGACATGTGGCATTTTGCTTCATCCTGCCCAAGAGAATCACTCATTGTTGGTTTTGCATCAAAACCACAACCCAGTGTGACTGATATTGAGACAATAAGTATGGTGGGTATTTCGAGTTCATGTCCAAAGATCTCTCAGATTGCCGGATGTCCATCATTTCATTGTCCAAAATTGTGGACAGTAGGCAGAGAGACACTGTTTGAACCAAAGGTGAAAGAACACTTGTTCCTTATTGATCACCTTGACAGAGACAAGAGACAAACAAAAGAAATGGTTTCCCTGTTGCCTTCTTGTCCCAGGGCTTCAAGAGTTAAAGGTTTCCCTTCGGTTCCCAGTCCCAAAATGGAGCATTATAGTCCAAATATAGTTAGTCTCATTCCTTTGTGTCCTGTACTTTCTGGCATACAAGGATTCCCATCACTGGAACCACAGAATGAGGAAGGTTGGCCTGCTCACATAGGTTCATTGATGCACAGGACACAAAAGACTGTTCAGTTTTGTTTTGATTTATTACCGAATATTGCAGACAATGCAAAGGACATGTGGCATTTTGCTTCATCCTGCCCAAGAGAATCACTCATTGTTGGTTTTGCATCAAAACCACAACCCAGTGTGACTGATATTGAGACAATAAATATGGTGGCTATTACGAATTCATGTCCAAAGATCTCCCAGATTGCAGGATGTCCATCAATTCATTGTCCAAAATTGTGGACAGTAGGCAGAGAGACACTGTTTGAACCAAGAGTCAAAGATAAACACTTGTTGAGTATTGAGGCCCATGACAGAGACAAGAGACAAGTGATAGGAATGGTTTCTCTCTTGCCATCTTGTCCAAGGGTGTCCAGAAATAAAGGTTTTCCATCTATTCCTAATCCTAAAGTTGAGTATTATAGACCAAATATAGTCAGTCTCTTTCCCTTGTGTCCTGTGACTTCTTGTATACCAGGATTCCCATCCCTGGAACAGCAGAATGAAGAATGTTGGACATGTGACTTAGGTTCATTGATGTACAGGTCACAAAGGACTGTTCAATTTACTTTTGACTTCTCACCAAGTAACACAAACAAAATGAAGAAGATGTTTTGTTTGGTCCCATCTTGCCCAAAATATTCCCTCATCCCTGGTTTTCCGTCTGTCACCCAATGCAGTGTGTCAAGTCTTAAACCTGAGGAACCCTCCAAGCTCAAACTCAAATCCAGCATGGAACCTAATATAACAAATTTTGTACCCTGTTGCCCTATTACCTCATGTATCAGAGGATTTTCATCCTTGACTCCAGGCCCAAATACAGAATGGCTAAGTGAAGCAAAACTGATACTGTTGAAACCTCAGGTCAAGCATAAAAGTATCTTGATTCCGGTACAGGAGCAGCCAGATTTATACAACAGAAAAGGTATGCTAACTTTAGTGACATCCTGCCCCAAAAAGACCAGAATTTATGGCTTTTCTTCTGCCCAAAAGGTAAATCAGCCACCAGATATGGTCAGTTTATACTCATCTTCTCCATGTGTTTCATGTGTTCCTGGTTTTCCATCTGCAAGAAGGCTTAGTTCTGAATTTACAGAAACATACACCTGGATCCAACAGAATATTGTCCTGTTTGAGAAGAAGCAAAAAGAGAAGGCTTGTCCTGCAACTTTGCCAGCGATATTGCTTCATACACCAGAAATTAAGTCTATGGTTGCACTGGCTTCATCTTGCCCACATGTAGCTCAGATTCCTGGATTTCCCAGCTATTTCCCAGTGAACACAGCTGATTTGAAAGCAAAGGGTATTCAACGTCTTTCTGCTACTGAAGCATATGCTGCAAATGCGTCCCAACATGCGCAGTCAAAGCTCAGTGGCATTCCTCTCTCATTTGTTAGCAGTCAAAGCTCTGAACTTTCTTATGGTGAGACATCAATGATATTCAACATTCATATTTCACATACTTGTATTTGGCTTGCTAAATTTTAAATCTATAAACTGGATGCTGTTTTAACAGAAGAAAAGAGGGGTGCAAAGGAAAGTGTAGATCGTTATCTATATTTTGGGTAAGTGGAGGAGCCCAGTGCTCCTGTGTGTTTTGCTGTGAAAGTGACTTAGTGCTTGCTTAGCATAGATTGTGTGGGATAAGACTTCTTTCTGCACCGTGTGTGGTGAAGTTGTGCAGATGGAGCATGATAGTTCAGACTACATTTCATTGCTCAAGTTTATGCCATGAACATTTTATGGATCACAGTTTTAAAGCTTTTGTATTTGGGTCCTCAGCCAATCGCACGTAGAGAATAAAACAGAAGAAATGCAGACAGGGAATAAATCCTGGGATACATCAGAGGCAGCAGGACTTTTTGGATGGGAGGTTTTGGAGGCAGAAGGATCAGTGTCTGAAAAAAAGAGAGAACTCTCCTTATCAAATTCAGAAGAAACTTCTGGATTAGTAAAGACCCTTGTTGGTGTTTTCCATAAAGGGTAAGTTTAAGATTAGTCTAAATCCATAATTAATAGCGTGTATTTTAGAATTTTTGATTGTTGTTATTCCAGAATTTAAAAATGTGATATTACACCAACTTTCAATCTTTTTCTGCCTTTTCTTGTAGTTTAATGACAGTAAAAAACTGGATCCAATTTAGGATAAAATGTAAATTTCTATTTAACTTTTTTTCTGAACATGTACGATGACTTACATGTTCAGTACTCAGTGCCCATTCATCCTTTACAGTTATGAAACAGTAGCATCCATCCTGGGCCCATCTAGCTCTGCCGTAGCAGACGTTGACCCCCCACTCGCTGTTCCTTCTGTGTATCTAGAAGAAAAGATGTTAACTCCTTCTGTTCCTTCTGCTGAGTGTTGGCCACGTTTCACTGACAGCAGGACTCCTCCACAAAAGACAGATGACAATTCTGAGGACATTCACACTAAACAAGAATATCTAATAAGTGTGGAACCGTACATGTGGAACTTGGTGGATGATCAGTCAGTCTCTTCGCTACCAAGTACTGGCATTGAGGACACCCTTTTTGATTCAAGTATGAATCGATTTCCATTGGCAGAGGAGGACAAGGGTGTAAGAGAAAGTAGTGAAGGAACAGATGAACATGAGTTACCTCTGAATCAAGAACATTCAAAGGAAACGTTTCTGACTGAGCAGAACTCTGTTCAAACATCAAAGTACATGGAAAGTTTGCTAGCAAGAGATCAGGCTTATGTAGAAGAAGATGGATTAAAAATTATGATGTTCTCTCCTCATTCAGAGAAAGGGTGAGTGATAGTCGATTGTTTTTTGATTGCATGGTGTGTGACTTAAGCTTAGTAATATATTTTATATTGTGATGTGAATAATCATTCCAATCAGAAATTAGTGAGGGTCAAAGATTGTAAAGGGTCATTGCTGCCTTCGTGTCTTGAGTATTACTGTATTCTTTGTACTATTTTTTTTCATCTCTGAAACTAAATTAAATCATAAAAATAATCAATTAATTGTTTAAGAATCTTTTAAGAATACAACTAAACTTTGGTCTCTTTTAACCAAGACGTTTACTACAGAAAGGATGCTTGCAACCAGTGCATGACACAGCAGCTGATTCTGAAGATTCTGTCTTCTCTTTTCTCTAAGCCCGACACAAACGAGCTCAAAAGAACTGTCTGCAACTTCTCTTCAGCCTACAGACAGTAATGAACAAAGACATGCAGAATTTGATTTACCCTTGGACCGATCAGCGTGTGATCAAGATGATAATCCACTGGTGCCACAGCCTGGCATTGCTGGTCTTCAACAAGACAAAAAGCCAGTGATTCCACCTGAACTGAAAGAAAGTGATCAAGACATATGCATAGCTCCAAGAAGGCCAAACAGAAGGAGGGATCATTTGTTTGATAAGCCTGTTCCAGGAGTTATTCTCTCTGCCTGTGAGAATTCTCTACAGTCAGACACTATCCAGTCCAACTGCACAAAACCTCACATTATTTCTGATTTGGACAATAAAGCACAATGCAACACAGTTCTTTCACAAAACACACAGGAGAAAGAAACGGTAACAGAACCTTCTCTAATGACTGGTTTGTTTCAGAGTCCGCCTCTACAGACAGAAACAGTGCTAGTTTGCTCAAAGGACACTGAACTGGACTGGCCTAATGAAGACAGCACAGCTGGAGTTCAGGCCTCTTCTAACACACTGCTTTCTTTGGAAGCAAAAGAAGTGAAAACCCTTCCCCCTGTTCCAGAGCCAGATGTATTGCATGATGAGCACGCTGCCCCTCTTTCAATCATCAAGAAGATTCATCTTCCAAAGCGAGTTAGAAAAGCTGGCAGATTCAGTACTTACAAAGACTTACTCACTGCAGATGATTCACATCACGTTTACCAGCTGCCATTAGCTGGTAGCACATTTGTTGATATATCCAACACTACAAACCAAAAGGCAGAAGATTCATTTTTTAAAAATCCTGTTCCAAAGCCTCGTGGAAGAAAACATGTCAGTGGCACCAACCCAGACAGGCGTACCGCTGGAGTACATGCATCTCAGGAAGCCCATGGCAGAGTAGCACTGACAGCAGGGAGAGGCAGTCTGTTGAATATTCCTTCCAGACCTGAAGAGTTACCACAAGCTGAAGATTGTTCTGATCCTGTAGCTGAATCTTCTTCACCCTCAGATGGGACTAATCTTGCATTAAGAAGAACCAGAATTGCATTTGAGCAAAGCATTCCAGCAGTGTGTGGTGATACTTCAGAAAAATCACCAGGACCCTCATGTCTACCAGTACCCAAAGAAAGAAGGAAACACTCCAG
Source organism: Xiphophorus maculatus (assembly GCF_002775205.1). Lineage (NCBI taxonomy): Eukaryota > Metazoa > Chordata > Actinopteri > Cyprinodontiformes > Poeciliidae > Xiphophorus > Xiphophorus maculatus. Next base: position 3,760,353 of record NC_036456.1, on the reverse strand, counting down.
TGATGCACTCCTACAGGACTCAAAGACTGCTTCTCATTCAGACAGCGTTGCAGATGCTAAAGCAGTCCCAGAAAATAAGAAATCAACATCGCCTGTTCCATTCTGTCAAGTCCAGAACGACCTTAGAAACACTGATTTACCACCTGCAAACAATTCCTCTTCCACAGAAATGGAATTATCTCAGACAAACTCAGATCAAACATATGGCCTGAAAACAGAAGGAGGTTCAACATCTCTCAACTTGAAATCTGATGGAGGTTCAGTTACAGTCCAGGGCGAAGGAGCAGTTCTGTTACAGTTGGAGAGGGATGTGCTAGAAGCAATGGAAGAAGTGTTTACTCAGACACGGTCCACAGAGGACACTGAAGAGGCTCAGGAGGAAATCCTGCAAGATTGGACCTTTACAGATGAACCACTTGTTACAAAAACCTTACAGAATGATGAGAAAGTAGATTCAGAGAAGGAGAACATCACAAAGGTCCTGGAACGAGAGATCAATAGGTCTGGGACTGTCACTATTTTTTCCTCTCAGGATGACTGGCTTCATGTAGAGCATAAAAAAGAAAGCAAGCTTGTGGAAATAAACACAAGAAGGGAAGTGAGAGATGAAGAGCTGGACTCTGTGTCTGTAGATCTAGCTGCTGGTTGTTCAAAGAATCCAAGGTAAGATTAGTCAATAAGCTTTAAACTATTGCAGGATGCACTCAACTAATATTTGTTTTAAGTTTTCAGTGAGCATAAAATTATTTTTGAAAGGTTCTGATTACCTTTTTAAATGTATGCTTGATTTTTTTTAGCAGCATTAAAGGTAATAAGTAACAGGTGCATTTGTGTTCTGTTGTGGTTTTGTTAGGTCATCAGGGCAGCCTGTACCTGTTCCTCGTGGCAAGAAGCGCTTGAGTGGTTCCTCTCTAAATGGCACCAAGTCACAAGCTGAAGCCCTTCAACAAGCCCGTGAGCCGACAACGCCTCAGAAAAGACCTGCAGAGGGCGCTCCTTCTGTAGAGGTGAGGAAGCTGAATGCTTCTTCTCCATGTTTGGTTCTGGTTCTGGAAGAGCAGAACCAGAACCAGGATACTTGAGTGGTCTGGAAGGTTGATACAATAACAGCAGATCTTTATTGTATTGTGGTGCTGAGCCCTTCAGGGATTTATCAATTATATTTATATTTTAAATTTATATTTTAAAGTCTCTTCTCTCAGTGGAAGGACTGTAGAACTGGGTGATGTGCTCTATCTTCCTGGTTTTAGTCAGAACACCACCAGCAGCGTTCTGGATCAACTGCAGCTGGAGGATTGATCTTTTAGTCAGACCTGAGAAGACACTGTTGCAATAATCAATGCGACTAAAGATAAACCTATGGATGAGTTTCTCTTAATCTTGCTGAAACATTAGTGCTTTAATCCTGGAAATGTTCTTCAGGTGATAGAAGGCCGACTTTGGATTTGTCTTTATGTGATACTGAAAGTTCAGGCCTGATCACTGTTTCTAGCTGTTTTTATCTATAATTATTGAAGCTTTGTGCTGGACTCTAGATTGTTCCTCTTTAAGTCCAAAAATAATTACTTTGGTTTGGTTTCTGATCGGCTGTAAAAAAGTTATGGCACTTCTCCTCATTGAGGGAACTGAATTTTGGAAAATCTGTGTGGATTTTACTTTTTATTAACAAAATAGTCAGGAAATAATGGAGAAACTGATGTTTAACAATAATTTCAACAAATGATTTCTTAGAAAGATTAAATTATCTGTTAACCAACCAGTACAAACCTACTTCATGAATGTTTTATGCATATTGTCAGATCATAAAAATAGCTAATTAAATTATTCAGATAGCAGTAAAAAATGGTTAATTGGCTGAATTTACATCATCTAGTGACACCAACCTATCAAAACCTTACATTACAGCCACATTCAGCCAATTGCATCACCCGTTCATGCTCTGTTATTTCCTGGTTATTTATCATATTAAAGTACTTAGAGACGATAAAGGTATTTAAAAAAAACAGACTGTGTTTTTTGAGGATCAGAAGTTCCCTGGCAGCACCGTTCTTCAACCCGCCTCTTTCTGCTGCCCTGAGCAGCTGCCCATACAGCCCAAATCAAAAACTGCCACTGATTATATTTGATAGTTTCAGTTCTGTGCCAGGTTGAATCTCTGTATTGATTTGTGTGTTGTAGAATACCCTCGGTAGTCCAAGCTTAGTGACCTCCAGTCGGTCTCTGCTGGAGTGGTGTCAGGATGTAACTCAGGGTCACAAGGGAGTGAAGATCACCAACTTCAGCACCTCCTGGAGGAATGGCCTGGCCTTCTGTGCTATCCTGCATCACTTCCACTCTGAAAAGATGTAAGAAACACCTGCCATAGAAAATGCTCCTTACTACAAACTGCTAGTCAACATTTCTCTGTCCGTTTGTCTTTTTCTAGAAATTTTGAAATGCTGAACCCGTATGACATCAAGACCAACAACAAACAGGTTCAATACATTTTATTCATTTTCCAAACTGGTCTGACTGGTATTTGGTCAAGTTATTATAATAATCCCACCGTCTTCTGTCACACATTTCAGGCTTTTGATGGTTTTGCTGAACTTGGGATTTCCAGACTGATCGAGCCTTCAGACATGGTCATGCTTGCGGTTCCTGACCGCCTTATTGTCATGACCTACCTCAACCAAATACGAACCCACTTCACTGGCCAGGAGCTCAGTGTGCTTCATATAGATAAAAACAGCAGTGAGTCTAGTTATGCAGTATCAGGGAAGCAGGAGGCCCAGGAGGACCCAGAAGCAACTGTTCGCTACTGCGCCCAGAAACTCCAGGAGAAAGGTCTAAGTCTTGAGCTTATTGGAAGTGGAAGCCCTGCAGAAGATGAAACCAAAAGCAGCGATGAGATGGCTGCACCTCCTCGGTCCAAACGGTTGCAGAATGCTGGTACAGGAGGAGCAGCCAGCTCTCAGTCTCCTGTGGCACCACCAAGGTCTCACAATCTACCCAAGTCAGGCTTCTCCCGAGTGAAAGACGCTGATCTGCTCAAGAAGCGCAGATCACAGAAGAAGAGTGGCTCAATTGATGATGGAGATACATTAGTGGTATGATGCTTTTTGGGGTATTTTTATTCATGTTTAACCTCCTTCTTATTTTCTCATGACTAAAATACAAGAATCTTGTTTCTCTTTCTCTAGGCTGCAACAGAGCAAGACAAAAAGAATTCAGAGACTGGTAGATGTTTTTTAGGTCTTTTCTCCTTTTTGCGGTCATCATGTACATTTTAAATAATTGTATTTATTTATTTGTATTTACTTTCTGCAGAAAGAACAGAGTTTGTAGTTGAAGAAGAGAGACCAGAAGGTCAGGTGAGTTGGTTTTATGGAACTGATAAATGACTTTACTAGTGATAACTCCTAAAGGAGACATTTTCTCTTTCTGTTTCTCAATTGTGCATATTTAGAATCATATTAGTATATATTTTTGTTGATATATCTAGGACACAAGCCAGTATGTGTTGCATCAGATGGAAGCGCTGGAAGCCGAACAAAAGCACATTGACAACAGAGCAGGCGTGGTGGAGCGGAAACTCAGGCAGTTAATGGAAACAGGTAAAGTATGCCATGATGGTCAATACACGAAGAACCGGATAAATTCTGCTAAACAATGTTAAATTTAACATTTAGATTTTATGGAACTGACATAAAATCTACATGATTGGACAGAAAGTCCAAACTGATTGGACTGATGTCCAATGAGTGTGTAGTTGTGTTTATATCAGGTTAGATTGAAATTGTTTTAGAACCTGCTTATTCATAAGTGAAAACCCTGGAGATGACAGAGGGTTCACTTACTTTTTACCATGACTGATATAGTAAATTGCAATTAAAAGTAAATAGTTCACTCTTATGAAGGCCATTAGAATCATATCTTTATCCTGCAGCTAAGTATCTTCTTCTCATTCATCCAGGGAAAAAACACATGAGAACATCACATATTATCATCCAAGTTCAGTCATGATGATTTTGGGGATGACTTTGAGAAATATCATATTTAACTGCCTTGTCAGCTCCATGGCTACAGACCTGAAGAGAGGAGAAAACATTCTCCACTGACTTAATGTTGTCAGTTGACGCTATAAATAAGGTTGGAGGACTGTGACGTTATGCTCTGATGCGTTATTATTACAGACCATGAAACTAATTAACTATTAAACTTAAAATCATACCTAATCTGTTCTCAACATGACTGCTGACCTTTACAGAGGCCAACATTTCTTCTTTGATAGTTGGTTGTAGCTCAGTTGGGCCAAAGATAAGCTTCAGTTTATAAATGTCCAATAAGTCACAAAGCCTTCACTGTGTCACTTTAAATCTAGATTCTTCTGCCACATTATTGTTAATTACAAATGAAAATGAGCTAACCTGCTAACAAATGACTTCAGGGCTATCGCTCTCTACTTACCAAGACAAGCCGCTTTGTTGCCGCTCCAGCTGGGAAAAAATGGCCTCCATGTGAGAGCTCCACTCACCAGAAACATCTTGATGAACTCCAGGACTTTTGGGAAAACATTCTGTGCTCAGATGAGATAAAACTGGGACTTTCTGAGATGTGTCTGAACTGTTACATCTGATATAACAATAAAAAGCATTTCTAAAAAAAAAAAAAAAAAAAGGCATCATACTGACAATGAAACATAGTGGTGGGAGTGTGTTGGTCTGGGGCATTGCTGCTTCAGGAACTGGACATCTTCAGGGAATTGATGGGATCCTAAAGGAGATTCTACTGGATTATTGGATGTGAAAACAAACACAAGTTGAGTGCTCAGTCCTTCTGATTACCTCCAGTCTGACGTACAGGTACATCATGATGGACAGTCTGGGATTTACTGTCTTTCCTACGTATGGCACATGAAGAGGCAGAGCATCATAATACTTTCAAAGTTATTATAACAACAGCTGCTGGTAATGCTGTGTTTCTGCAGGCAGTGACAAGGTGGAGGAGGAGAGGCTGATCCAGGAGTGGTTCACTCTGGTTAACAAGAAGAACGCTTTAATCCGAAGGCAGGACCATGTGCAGCTGCTGTGAGTTCGGCGCCATGATGCTTCATTCCCCTGTCAGAGCAACATGGCCGAGTTCTGTCATGTAAAACATGTTTCGTTATCAACAGGCTGGAGGAACAAGACTTGGCAAGGAGGTTTGAGCTGTTAACCAAAGAGCTGAGAGACATGATGGCAATTGAAGGTGCATCTTTTTATCTAACGCAGAATTCATCACAACTTCATGTCTTTAGAGCTGGGAGTCTTCTGCTCTATTTTCTTTACCAACTTCCTGCTTTTATTTTTAAAATAACAGAGTGCCAGAAGACCCAGGCCCACAAACACAGAGAGCAGCTCCTGCTACAGGAGCTGGTGTCCCTGGTCAACCAGAGAGATGAGCTGGTTCACAATATTGATGCTAAAGAAAGAGGGTAAGATAAATCCACCTCGCTGTTCTACCCCGGCCTGGTACCCTACAGCTGGAACCAAACACCTTGGAGCTTTTCTCAGGAAGTGATTGTGACAATGAGATTTATTCTAGACAAAGTTTACACTTTCTCAAGAATATACTGAAAGCAAACTTATCCCAGCTCCTTTGAAGGCCCGATCTCAGTCCTGTTAACAACATATGGATTCAGCTTCAAAGCCAGCTCTGTGCCAAAATAAACAAACCAGAAAGAGGTGATTAGGCCAACATGTGATTCATCCCTGTTCTTGTTTTCAGAGCTGAAGAGGAGGATGAGCGTCTGAACCGTGGCCTTGAGCAGAGAAGAAGCAAGTATGCTAAGGAGCAGAAAGAAAAGTGTGTCATTCAGTGAGAAAAGCAAAAGAGGAAAGTTCAGGACAAAATCAAGAATGAGGAAGTTAAGTCATCCAGATTACTATTTTAGGTCAGAAAACTGATTCAGTCTTGTTGATGCAAGAAAGCACTGAAACTGTGTACTTACTGTGCAGGTTCTGCTGGCACTAAAGTGCAGAACAGCAGTTTCGTTCTGAGGCAAAAACGAGCTACAATATGTTGGATCTCTAGATAAACTGTTTTAAACATACCGTTTATTATTTCTCTTATTGAAGAAAAAAACAGGTGATCTGGAACAACTAACGCTCAATTTCCCAAAGTCATTTCATGTGAAAGGAATTGTGCTATTTTAGATGAAATTTAGTTGGAATATCAGGAATGTAAGGCTTTGACCAGATCAGCTCATGGACTTCAGGGACAGCTGCAGGATCACAGATGTTTAGGTAACACTGCTCACTTATATTTTAAAGCCATTTCTTTTCATTTTTTTCACTGACGAAGTTACTGAAGTGAAACGTAGTACCAATGTTTGATTTTCTACTATATAGAAATGTAAAAGCCATAAAAATGTCTCCAAAGTCTTGAGCACATTATTTACTTTGGCAAATACAGAATTGCCACTTGTATTGTTTTAAAGTGTGTAAAGCAGCTGCTTGTCTTTGCTCTGAAAAATGTTACTGTTTGTGTTGTAGGTTAAGGAAAGGATGAACCATTTCTGAAACCAGACGCTTTTAATACTTTTAGTATTTGCAGTTTTTATGACCTGTAACTAGCTCCAGTTTGTTTAAAGGATTGCTCCTGGAGGTTTGTTTTTAAGAATTTAATGTGAAACTTGCACTATTGGAAATACAAAAGATCTGAATGCATCACGTGTGTGTGTGGGTGTGTGTATGGGGGGGGGGTCTTAAAGCTGTTCTCGCTGTTCCAACACATTTTAAGTCCAGCTGATTCCAGCTCAGCTCCATCTGAAAAGACTGGTTGTTGTCCCACTTTCAGTATTAATTTCACTGACCCAGAAAGGATTCAGCCAGTGGGTGTGACTGATTCAGCTGTCAGTGCACTTCTTGGACTAACTTGGATTGGTACGGAGCTAGCATGTCAGGATCCTGCTGCCAGTCTTCTTGCAATCAAACAGCTTTCCTTCCATGTGAGAAACCTTCCTGAAGTTCTGAATCCTCTGTGGAGGAAGTGATTCTAGGATGACTCAAATAAATAACCATCAAGCCCACAGATACGGATCAGTTCAAGTCTCCAACCTCAACTGTTTCAAAATCAGCAGCTCTCCTCCATAAACACAGCATGACTCGTTTCTGAAAGTTTCTCACACCTCTTCTCTGCCTAGATGAAAGGTCATGACTTGCCTTTTATTTTAATAAATGTCTGTCAACCATCCTTTGTTGCCTCACATCATGACAGAACACTGAGGGCCAAAATTTGAAAACCTTAGAACACGTTTATTCATCAGTAGGAGGGACTCACCTGACTGCTTTGTTACAAAAAATCAGCTTAACCCTGCTGCCACATACACGTTAATGTTCCTCAACAGGAGGAATGATGGCTTCCAGTGCTGTGATCTGCTGCTGCTGGTGGGGGGGGTTCAGTTTCAGCAACATTATGAGGTCAGCTGACTATATGAACATACTGAATAACCAGGTTATGAAATTTTTCTTCTTCCCTGACTCATGAATATTCCAACATGAAACTGTCAGCATTTATCAGTCTCAGGTTGTGAAAGCCTGGTGTGGGCAGCATGAGGCATCATGGATTAGTCACCACAGAGTCTGGACCTCAACCTCACTGAGAACCTTTAGGATGTGATGGAGAAGGATCTGGACAGTGGTCAGACTCTACCATCACCAATACAAGAGATCCTGGTGAAAAATTAATGCAGCACTGGGTGGAAATAAATCTGGTGACATTGCAGAACCTTATCGAAACAATGCCACAGAGCAAAAACACAAAATCTTTTACGTTTGGTTTAGTTTTTGGTGAAAATATCTTTGTATACTTGAAGTAGGACAAAACTAACTTACAATTAACTTTTCAGTCAGATAAAGGAGCATGTCCTAAGTTAATAATTGCTTAATACTGATGAAACTAGTTTTACTGGCAGATTTTTTCCCCCCATTAACATGGAAAATGTCTTAAATAATCTGCCAATGTAACTAAGTTTGAACTTTTTTAGTTTTGTCTAATTTCAAGTGTATTGGGATATTTGCACTAGAAACCAGACAAAACTACATGGTAAGATTTTGTGTGTTTGCAGTGTGTGTTGTGATAAAAGCTGAAGTGGATACAACAGATTTTGCATCTGTGTTGCCTTATTATTGATGGGACATTTTTTCATGTTAGTACATTTCTGCTCAGAGTTCATTTCAGCTTGTCACTATCTTTGCTCAAATAGGAATATTTGGAGAAATCGCAACTCAGGCTGAAGAAACTGACAGAAAAGGAAACCACAAGGAGGAAGTACACTAATATGGCATTCCATGTCATACTGACATATGATACCGAGATCATTTCTGTCTTTTTCCCAGCTGAGCAACACTGCAGGAGCTGCAACAGTACACCAGTGTAGTGGTGGCACACATCACCACCAGCAGTGTTTTTTTTTTAGGTTTTTTTGCAGTGATTACTCTTGGTTATTCTTTCATTTCCTTCATGTACACAAGAAGTGCCATGCTTACCATCAAAAGCCAGTGTGTGGGTTTTTTATGTTTTTGCAACTCTTCCAAATGCAGACAGATACTCCTAGCAGACAGGTACCACTTGTAAAACACACGTGTGTTTCTTACTGGGGAAAAAAAAATCTTAACACACCTGGGTGCGAAGGGGATTTTTTTAATATATATATAGCACCCCTTTTCATATAAAAATAAATTGCAGTGGCTTTTACTATTTAGCAGACAAGAGAAAGAGGAAATGAAAAAGCAAGTTGCCAAACATTGGAAGAGATAACAGTTCTTGGAGCTCAGAGAGGAATTGACAAGAAATGACACAGAATTAAGGAGAAAATTCCTAAAAAAAGTTCCTCTTAGAACAACAATGAAGAAACTTAATACCAATATATATTGGTATTATATTGGTATAACATACCAATGGTATAATATCATATTATTAAATATAATAATATTTATTATTATAAATTGGTATAATTTATTCAGTCTTGTTGCTTCTAAATATAAATATATTTATCCCTTGTGTTGTCTTGCGAGTCAAAAGTGACCCACTACATGTTTAGCTTTAACTGTCTTTATCCAACTTAAAATGTTCTGACTTTTCCTTTTCCTAAATTGACCCCTCATCTGTTTCCGTGTGGGCTGTACACCACTGGTTCGATTCCTGGCATGATGACCTCAGTTGCATGTCTTCCCCTCTTTCATTACCCACTTTCCTGTCTGATTGCTCTCAAATAAAGGTTGTCTGAGTTAAAAAAATAAAATTAAAAAAAGCATTTGAAAGAGAGATCCTTTATTAGTTTTCCTCCTTATTTGATGTCAACTAAATGATTTGAGTATAACTGGCTTAAATTTGTCATTTTAAGCACACTTGTTGAATTCAGTTAAAAAAAACTTCATATATAGATTTGGATAAACTTAGTAAATTCAGTTGGTTAGATATAATAAATTGAGTTGGATACACATAACATGGGTTGGATAAACTTGAAAACTTGAGACAGATAGAGATAATAACTTGAGTTTTTAAACTTAATTAAGTTAGATGAACTTAATTGAATTACTTGTTACCAATTGCTGCAATTCAATTAAGTTGGTTCAACTGTTAAATGTGTTAACCTTTGTATCAGGGCATGATTTTAAAATTGTTTTGTTCTTTAAATTAAAATGTATCAACAACATTTCATCCATCATGGAGCATCGTGGTGTTCCATGATGAAACGCCACAGTTTATTCAATTTAGACTTCACTCTAAAAAGTGTACACTTTCGAGAATTAAGTGAGATTAATTATAAATAAGTCCATAACATGAACAACAACCGTTTTGAGAGTGCACTCTCAAAAGTGTACACTAAGAAGTGCCTCTCAAAAGTGCACTTCTTGGTGTAAACTCAAAAGAGTTTAATGTATTTAAGTCCAGAACATGAACTACAAATACACTTTTGAGAGTGTACTCTCAAAAGTATAGACTTTTGTTTATTTAAGTCTATACTTAAATAAAGTATAGACTTTTGAGAGTCTACACATATAAAAGAATGAACAGTAACACTTTATTTGACGGGTTGTGCATAAGACTGTCATAAACATGACATAACATGACATAACACCTGTCATGAACATGAGTACGTCTTCATGAACATTTATGACTGTTGTCATAAAGTGTCATTCGGTAAATCCGAATGACACTGACACTGATTAAATTTGAAAAATTATGTAGCTTTATGTTATTAAAGCTAAAGTTTAATCAGTAATACTTTTATAACAAATGTATGTCAGATCATGATTTCTTGGTTAATGTCAAGATGTCATAACAAAGACATTTTGAATAATGTCAACTTTGTATTAAAAGTGTCATGATTTACCGAAAGACACTTTATGACAACAGTCATAAATATTCATGAAGACTTACTGATGTTCATGACAGGTGTTATGTGATGTTTATGATGGTGTCATGACAGTCTTATTCACAATTCGTCAAATAAAGTGTTACTGAATGAACTTCTGACAAAAACGTTACAAATTGTTGACTTTTTCCCTTTTAGTATAGTTAATTCAGACGTAATTACTTCACATTTATATAATTACAATAATAAACCTTTACTGTGTGTAAAAAAAAACCTGTTATGACAGTTGCTTTTTGGTAAAAAGAAAAAGTGCAATACTGTTGATTGTCTTTCTGTACTGTGTAACAAAACACACATGATAAAAAATTAATTGAGTTGAATTGATAGACAACAGATTTTTTTCATCATGCAAAATAGATGTTGGATTTCAAATTAGCTGCTTCATTTTCTAAAACTCATTTGTTTAGAATTGCCTAATTTATAATAAATGAAAAATAGATTAATTCTAGTCTGCGTCACATCTTTTTATTACTTCTTATTTTGCTAATAAAATGTGCTGTTTCATCCTTATTGAAATGAAAAACAAGCAATTTGATGGTCTGATTTAATTCAAGTCAATTCAGCATTCAGAGCAATGTGATGTGGGTGTATACTTTCGAAGAGGAAGGCCGATTTGGGGAAAGAAATGTCTGAGTCATCTTGTGTTAGATGTAAACCCAGAACGTCCATCAGAACTGCAGCCTGACCAGCAGCAACAGGATTAAAGGATTCAGACTGTTCACAGGACAATATGGAGTCTGCTGGACCTGCTTCTGTCCTGTTGTGGATGCTAATGTGGACCACTGACTGTGACACACAGCCTTTGGCAGAGGAAGGTGGGTCATTCATGATTTGAGATATTCAAGTGGAGAAAATGGATTGCTGGCAGGTAAAAACACAAAAGAACAACATGTGATTATAATTCCCTGGAAACTGAAGAAACGCAGCTGTGATAAAGAAAATTATTGGAATTGCAGAAACTCTTTATTAGCGCTTTGAGAATTTGCATTTCATTAACTAAGTTCTATTAACTAATGCTGTTCATGTGTGAAAACCTTCTGTTTAGTGGTTGAATGTATAAAAGGCAGAGAAATTTTGCTTCTAGAAAGTCCACAGGTTGGCAACTCCAACATTCGAGACGAATGGAGTCCAGCCTGAGAGGAACAGAGTATGTTTCACATATGGGCCTGTTGATCACACTGGTCAACAGGCAAAAACTTGTCTGTTTTTCATCTGTTTTAGGGTCATGTTGATGTGCTGAATCCTAAAATCCCATTGGTTTTGCTCAATCAGGTCAACTTTCTGAACTATGGAGCAACATGAGCATCAAAATGCAGGACTTGTTCTCACATCTGGAGAATCTGATCAATGAGTGATGAGCAGGAGGAGAGATTCCATCAGGACAGAACAGAGACGGAGAATTTTACACAATGAAGACGTCATGTTCAGTTCACATGTACCTACATTTAACAGTGTTTATTACTCAATCTACAGAAATCCAAGTTCGTAACATTTAATTAATATACTCTGTTAGAAACCTTTTTTTTCTCCTAAAACATTTTTTGGATGAGAAATATTAACAGAAACAAACTGATAATGTTACAAAAATGTCATCAATTTAGTTAGAAGGTCAGATTTCTTCAAATCAAATGAGAATAAAAACCTGACCTGATTGAGAAACATGGATGTCACTTTTGGATTCAGCCATTCAAAATAGTCCTAATTCAGTAGATAAAACATAGACAACTTCCAAAAGATATTTTTTTGTAACCCAATGTTATAAAATCTGATACTGTGAAATAGATTTATTTATGTTCGGAGCTGCAAGTGGCTCTTAGAGCCTCTGCTGTGGCTCTTAACTTTGACCAAACATGATTCAAATGAAGAGCAATGTTTTAAAATGTAAAGGTAATTTTTTTTAAAAAAATTGCTAGGTTATTAATGTTTTCTAGATGTCCAACAAAAGCACATTTTCACAAATATAGGAATATTCTTTTTTATAAATCTTCTTCCCATAGATTGCAAATTATGTGCTTTTTATGTCATGTTCTATTCATCTAGGAGGCGTGCTAAACGTAATTAACTGATTTACATCAGTACAAAAATAAAATTTGACATTTAATTTAAAAATCAAAACATATTTCCTATAGTGGAGGTAAAAACAAGTATTTTGTGTTGAATAGTTGTGTAGTTTTTTTTTATAGCAAAAAGCAAATTTTGTTAAAAAATGACTTAAATTTGGGGCGTGCTGTGGTGGCGCAGGGGTTTAGCACGCCCCACGCTTGGAGGCCTTAGTCCTCGACGCGGACGTTCGACTCCCAGTCCCGATGACCTTTACCACATGTCTTCCTCACCCTCCTTCCTGTCTGCCTACTGTAGAAAAAAATACGAGTCACTAGCGCCACAAAAACTCTTCGGGAAAAAACAGGAAAAAAAAAAAGACTTAAATTTGCAGTGGTTGCTGAGTCCTGGGCTGAACTGCCACAAGTCAGGAAATGAAACTTTCACTAACAGTTGTATGTTGGCTGAGTGAAAAGCGTTCTTCTTCATGAAGGATTCCAAAAATGTTTAAAAAAACAAACAAAAAAATGAACAAACACAACACTGTTACTTAGTTTAAAAACGTTTTGTTGTAGTTTTTAAATGATTTTGGGTTTGAAAAAAAAAAACCTTCAAAACCATCTACCAACTGTAATTACTTTCAACTCTCACTAATTGAAAGTGACAGAAAATTCTCATTCAAACCAAGTCAATCAATCAATCAAATTCAGTAAAACAAAAAACAGGGTTTATTTGGAATTGATGTTGGAAATTCATTATTTTCTCCACCTGTTTGAGAGGCATGAGTGAAAATGAATCCACTGATCCACAGAATGCTTGTCAACATTTACATCTGGAGCCCTGAAACCACAAACTGTTCTGATTCTGTTATTGTCCTGTTGGTTCAAATGAGACATAAATGTAACTAAACCAAGTGATGGTGGGACGTTCTCCTCTCTGCAGTAGAACTTTTCAACTCTGGTAAAGCGGCCGGGCTGGGATGGAAGTCAGAACCGCTCTTACAGGTGAGTGAATCTTCTACACTTACAGTTCCATATAATCTTTGTGGAGGTGGATTTATTCACTGTGTCTCAGAGCACTGAGCTTTCTGAGTGAAGCTGGTGCTGTTCTCCACTTACATCCATGACTAGGTTCTGGGTACTCTCCCATACGGTCCACAGCCGCACCGGCTTGATTCTAAGTTTACTCCAGGCTGGTCTTCATTGATGTTTGTCTTTTCTGTCTCTGTCTGCTGGGCATCATAATCTCTGAAGAGGACAGAGTGGAGAAGTGATGTCACCACTGATATAATTCAGAACTTCATGGCCAGTCTGTACAGTCAGCACTAAAACTCTCGCTCATACTGAACCAGGCTCTGCTTCTGCTGGGGATTTCTTCCTGTTAAGGGGGTGGGGACTCCATTCTGCTGTCACTGCATGCATGTTCAGTGTGAGGAATTGCTGTGAGTCAGTGATTTGATGGAATTTGTTGGGTTTCCTTTTAAATCAACTTAAGTAATAAACTGAACATGACGGCATTGTTTGAGAACCAGAATCACACTGACTGTTATGAAAGAACTGGTGTTGAGAATTGGTGCTACCTGAATAAACTGAACTGAATTTCATTTCATTCAAAGAGTGGAGAGGAAATGCAGTGAAAGCAAACTACAATCAATGAAACATGGTGTTGGCAGCATCATGTTGTGGAGGTGATGGGCAGGGAAACTGACAGAGGAGAAATCTGAACCTGCAGCCAGAGCTGCAATCGACCACAAGGTTTAGAACAATGAGTTAAAATGGTCCAGTCAAAGCCCATATCTTTAAAACTCATTAAGAATGCGTGCTAATACTTAAAGATTCACATTCACAGACATTTTGCAAAGAATTGTCAACAAGACATGGAATTGGTTCTGACAGCCCTCAACATGTTCGACCATGGCTGACTTTTTTATGCCTTTTTCTTTAAATTACAGTGGAGTGAAATTCGACTACAGTTTGGTTCTGGAGGTTCTGAGCCCGTACTCCAGGCCTGTAGAAACTCCGGATGGAGATCAGTCTTAAGCAAGTGGATGGAGCGCAGAGAAGCCCACCATTTACTGATAGATATTTCAGTTGCTCAGGAGGGAGAGTCGTCTGGTGAGCTCAGTCCGCTGAAAGTTCATCTTTTTGACACAGACGATGCCTTCTCCAAATTCCCAAAAGGTCCGAGTGTCCTGGACCTCCAGAATTCCAAACTGTTCTCCAGTTCCGATGGTCTGGACTCCATATCCAGTCACTTTAACCGCAGCGTGTCCCTGAGCCTGGGTCCGGTCTCACGCAAAGGCTTCCAGCTCGGCTTCTCCTACACGGGAGAGTGTGTGTTCATCGCTTCCATCAGAGTGTATTACAAAGCATGCCCTGACCTCGTCTCCAACCTGACGTTGTTCCCGAAGACGGGGGCCGGCGCAGAGCCGGTGTGGGGTCGCTGTGTGGCGGGCGCCATGCAGTGGGCCCCTCCTGTCAGAGAGTGCGGCCTGGACGGAGCGTGGAGCTCACAGCAAGGCGGCTGCTCCTGTGGGCCAGGCCTGGAGGAGAGAGGTCACACATGTGAAGGTAGGAAACACATTTGTACGGCTGACACAAGGAGAGTCATGACCTGCGCTGTTGTTCAAAGTATTCTCAGGTCACACATGATAGCAATATCTTCACTATGTAAAATAAAACCTTCCGAATAGAATTTAACAGTGAGCAAAATGAACTGAGCTGCTTTGATCCTATTCTTTATTTCTGCACACAGAAAGAAAGGAATAAAACTTGTGACTGATTTGATGATATTTGGAACTATAATCACTTGAATCAGCATGGATTTTTTTTTTTTTATTTATCTGCTTTAACTTTTCTACAGAGATGATGTCAGGGAGACACGGGTCTCATTTTAGCACAGAGCTGATTTAACCCTCCTGTTATGTTAAAATGTCCATTGTTATATGTTTCCTTGCAGCTATGAACCATATTTCACCACACACACAAACACACACATACATGCACACCTCGACACACACAAGCCCACTTTCTCACTATTCTCTTTACTGCACTAGGAAACTGCGAGAAAGCAGAAAGTGTTCACACAACTTATGACGGGAATCTTTTCTGTTCCTGTGGATAAACTCCACCCACACTGAGTGACACTCAGCAGAAGTGGAGGAAAACATCAATACTCTCTGCATGACTCATTTATCTTGATTTTAATCAGCGGGTCAATTTCACCCTGAACAGTATCTGTGTCTCAAGTTCAATTATAAAGATCACCCATTAAAAAAAAAAAAAAGTAATATAAAAAAAAATGATCAAAGATAAATTTCAAGGAAATTATTGTTTTTTTGTGTCTAGGTTTTTTTCAGTGGACATTAAAAATGTAAATTCAATTTTTTATGCCCAAATGAGTAAATGAGCAGGTTGTTGTTATTTATCCTTAATTTCTGAGAAATAATAAATCATCATTGCACAAATATTGATTGAAATGGTTAGTATTGGAGTTAATAATCAGATACAAAAATGTTTTGGAGGGATTTTTTGGATTCTGACACCATTGCATGATTAAACACTCCCCGGGTCAAAGTGACCCACGAACATTTTTGCTTTACCTCAGAAACGAACCTAACAGGAGGGTTAAACCATCTGCTGGGAGATTTTAGACCTTGACGAGTTTTTAAGACTTTCAGCTTTGAAAATAAACTCTGCTTGAAGTTTGTGTTAGTTTCAGCCTACAGGAAAAACCAAGAAGAATTCTCACTGCAAGTAAGATAATAACTGCTCACAAACACCCAGACGCCCACTTCAAAAAACTGAATGACATGATCAGTCATTCAGTTCAGGAAGACGTTTTTCCTTCTTCCTAATGAGTTTTTTCTCTGTTAGCTACTTGAAAGTGAACTATGGTCTCATGATGTAGAGACTGAAACAGGCTGCAGTTTTTAAAATTAGACAAAAATGAATTTTTCATATTTCTTGGATCATATTTCCTGTGCTGTAGATCAATGAATGGATGAATTCTGAATCATAGCAAAGTAATGTTGTTATGCTCTCAGCATTTCATTCAGAACAAATTATTGGAACAATTTGGGGTTTTTTAAAAAACGCCCAAAGTTGGTGTGTTGATGATATTCTCATGTGATTATTTATGAACAATTTATTCTTGGTGGCTTTGGAAAAGTCAACTCATGACTTTCACATCCTCATTTTCTCTGTTGTCTTCCTTCCCATTCTGAAGGAGGACTTTATGTTGGAAATTTGGCTTCATGTTTTCTCAGTTTTGCGTTTCTTAAAAAAAAATTTAAAAATCAAGTTTTCGCATTTCTTGTTTTCATGGTAAAACATAACCCAACTTTCTGTCATAAACAGTATGAGGTTTATCAAGGACATTTTAATAAAAGAAACGTTTTAGTTCCCTAAAGTGAAAAAATGCTTCATATCTTAAAGCTTCAACAAGAAAATAAGTTATTAAATAGTAACTCTGTGTTGCTATTTAAATGCTTGAACTTAATTGGTGTTTATGTGACGTTTTAACGGCAGCCTGTCTTTGGAATGAACATGAATACATTTCTTTACCTGGGATATTTGTGCTGGATTGTGTGCTCAATGGTTGTTTTGATTGATTGTGATTGTATTTATTTATTTCAAACAAATTTTTAATAGCAAGAAAAAAAGCAATCAGTCAGAAAACAAAACCTGTGCATACATAACCAAGAAGAAAATCATTTGTTTACCACAACTTTTCTGTTTGAAAAGCAGAAGGAAGAAGTGAACATTTATTTAATCCTTCCCCTTGTCTCAATTTAATGAAATATATTATTTACGATTCTATAATTATCAAAAACAATTATTAAAGTCATGCTATAATAGTCATATGCCTGTTTAATGTGCTGTGAAGAATTTAGCAGAAAAGAAAGAAAAGCAGAGAACTTAAAACTGTGGAGGTGTGTTTGAAACATGGTCACCATGTAGTTGTTACAATCATAGATTCATTTTGAAGGTAGTTGTTTGAGATAACGCCCCCTGCTGTTTTGTTGTTGTAAACCCAGACACAAGTTGTCTGATATACGAATCTTTAACACAGACAGATTTAATATAGGGAATGTTTAAAAAGCGTGGCCACAAAAGAAATGACAAAAAAATGCTATTTTGTTTACATTTTTGAAGATGCAATCTCATAATTCAGAAGATCGTGGTTGCACTTTGGAAATTACACTATAAACGGTAAGAGATGATCCCTGTTTGTCCCACAGCCTGCAGGATGGGCTACTACAAACCCACCAATTGGGGAGAAGAATGCCAGCTGTGCCCACCAAACAGCAGGACCCCCAGGGAGGGGTCAGAGAGCTGCGAGTGCCTGCAGGGATTCAGCCGCCTGCCCTCTGACCCCCATGACCTTGGCTGCAGTAGTAAGGAATCAGTTATTTTCTGCTTGTAATCAGGAGTTTTAAACATGTTTATGTGGATTCATCTGTTTGTACAGGCTGTACAACCTCTGGGTGCTTGTACAGCCTCCAGTCTGCTGTTTAGATCCACCTGTATTTACCTCCATTCTCCATAACAACCAGATCTGTGTTCTGTAGACATGCACAAGTTCATCACTGCACAACCATTAGTCATCCAGTCAACAGATTCTCCCTGCTGGGCTGTATTCTGTCTGTCTGTGGATGATGGATGGGACAGTTCTCCATAAGATGTTCAAAGTTGGGATATTGTTTTATAATCTAAACCTGAATAAACTCACACTTTTCAGGTTTGTATTTGTACAAAAAGACATTCGATCTTTCCAGTAATTTGCTGCTTCATTTACCACACAGAGTCCAATAAAACCTGCTTCAGTTTATGGTTGTAACATGACAATGTGAAAAAGTATGAAAGGCGTAAGGCAGACAGGAATATAAGAAAATCAACAACTCTGAAGTTGAACGGAGTATGATATGCAGGATATAAAAAGGTTAGGGAAATAAAACGGCTGAAATAAGCAAATATTAAATAAGAAAAGAGCCACACTCTGCTGACCTGGATTTAATGGTGGTAAGAGGCTTTTACTCTCACTGTTTGAAACTGACTGCTGCTGGAGAACTGAAAGTGAAGCTATTGAAGTTATTGCTTCAGTTTCTCCCACATGAATCACAGCAAACCATATTTCTGCAATATGTAACTATTTAGTGAACACTAGTGAAATGTAATGAAAAAATACAAATCACATCCTTAGTCAAAAATTCATTTTTGAAACTTTTGCTCTCCACAAAGGTGGAGCGGTGCTGTGCAGAAGGATGATAGGAGGGGTGTGTGTGTGCGTGCGTGCGTGTGTGTGCGTGCGTGCGTGTGTGTGTGTGTGTGCGTGCGTGCGTGTGTGTGTGTGTGTGTGTGTGTGTGTGTGTGTGTGTGTGTGTGTGTGTGTGTGTGTGTGTGTGTGTGTGTGTGTTTTCTTCCACAGAGCCGCCCTCTGCTCCTCTAAATCTAACAACCAGGGCTGTTAATGACTCGGTGCTGGTCCTGAAATGGGACGGCCCCCACGACCGGGAAGGCGGGACAAACATAAAATACCAAGTAAAGTGTGAAAAGGCAGCAGAGATGGGAGGTCAGTGGGAGCCGTGTGGGAACCAGGTGCTTTTCCTGCCAGACTCTGATGGACTGAACGACACGTTGGTCACCGTCCTGGGACTGAACCACCAGCTTGACTACAGACTGTCAGTGCAGGCCTGGAATCACATCTCCTCTCTGCAGCCAGCGGCACATTCATCCACTGCGACTGTCATCTTGCACAGAAGTAAGTCAGCCTATCAGAGAGATGGGATTGCACCATCATCCTGGGTTTGATGGGTTAGCTTCAATGAACCAGACATTAAAAATGCTTCATAATGCTGCATATCTACTACTTCTGTTGCAAAGGTAAGGTAATTTCATTTATATAGCACATTTTCAGCCACAAGGCAATTCAAAGTGTTTTACATAAATTAGAAGGAAATACAAACAAAACAACAAACCACAGGAAAAGAGCAAAGGAAGATAAAGGAAGGCATGAAACCAAATGTTGGTTCTCCAGGTTTGATGCTATGAAGTAGATGGTGCTAAATGTTGATCTAAAGTATATAAACTAAACTTTTAAACACTTTTGGATTGTTAAGATAATTATAAGTACTTCATCATTTATGAGCTACAATGAGTTTCTTTGGAAAAACTAATAGGAGCTGCTCTTCATGACAATCTAAAAAGTATAATATTGGTCTAAATAGTGAATTCTCCACAATTTCCAAAAGTAAAAAGCTAAGCCTTAACCTAACACTGTGAGTTATCAAATTCCACATTTCAGCATATCCACAGGGCAAATATCCATGATTTACTTCACCTGAAGGCTCAGTAAATACACCCCAGTCACTGGGCAGCATTTTGAGCTGTGGCTCCCGTCAGAATGCCTGACCCGCCTCCTCCTGTTCTGCTTCAGGGAGGACTGTGGTGATCACTGGGGCTCCTGCATTAGACGACTCTGCTGGTGGAGCCGCTCCGGCTCAGGCTCCGGCTCACAGGTGGTCCCAGTTCCAGTCCACATGGCTCACAGTCGTGGTTTTACTCAGCACTGTGCTGCTGACAGCTGTGATCTTTGTCGTCATGTACTTCATGCGCAAAACCTACACTAAGCTCAGGTAACAGTAGACTTCCAACTGACTCTTTTACTCATTTTGTCAATCTTGTCTGTCCTCAGTGTTAATCCTATTTTTGTTTTTTACACACACACACACACACACACATATATTTCGGACAATCTCTGATTGGTTAAATCATAATAAATACATTCCAAATAAATGTCCATATTTGGTGCTATTTATTTAAAATAAGTGCAGTTTGAGTCCATTAAAAACATTTATCTCAATTTATTTATTGTTTAAATCAAAGTTGTATTAAATCAGTGCAGTCTGTTTAATGTATCAGTATTTATGAAATAACATATAGATGTTTAAAAAGGTGCAGCTGAGTTAATGTCTCTGTCCTCTGAGCAATGAGAAGTGATAACATTACGTTTCATGCTTTCATGCAGTACAGAACTAATAATGATTGTGCTGAAACCAGGTCGGAACCGGACCATGAAATGCAGCTCCTCCCAGGGAACGCTCAGATCTCCTACCATCCACCGAGCATTACAGAGACCGGAGCTCAGCTGCCTCACAGTGAGTGTTTAGTTATCTGAACTCTGGGGGTCAGTCATGATTTTAACTAAGTTTGCCAAACTAAATTTTATTCTAAAACTAAATTTTATTCTAAAACTAAATTTTACTCTAACTTTCCCAAAACTGCTTTTATTTTCATGCTTTTCTATATTTTCCCAAAGAATTGATTTGAAGGAGAACTGGGTCTCTTTGGAATCTGTTTACTAACATAAGTCACAGAGCTGGTCACATTTTAATCACATTCAAAACTAAAACTGAAGCAAACAAGAAAATTGTTCATCTGAGACATGATGAACAGAAAGGTGCATCAAAGAACTTTGTGATACAGTCAGTATTCTTTCAGTGAGCTGTGCAGATCTGAAAACTATCATATCATAAGAGGAATTTCTTTATGTGATAATCAAGAGTTTGCTAAGAAATGTTTGAAGTTGCATTTTTCTTTTTAAATGAGAATTTTTGTTGTGCTTCAGATCAGCAGGGCGCGGCCCAGCTGCTGGAGGGGGTTGGTGGACGCTTGCTGGACAGTCTGAAGGACGTCTTGGTGGAAAGAAACCAACTGACCCTGGGCAAGGAGCTGGGCAAAGGTCAGACCAGAACAATAGTTTCTGCATGCTGCTTACATGAACAAGACATGAACAAGACATGAACAAGATATGTGACTCTGTAGTAAATGAAGGTGACAGGATGTTTGGAGCTGTTTTTACAAACAGAGCAGTAGAAGAACATACTGCGATGGCAGCCTGATGACGCAAATGCTTCCTAAGTAACATCAGCTTCCACTTACAGGAGAGTTTGGGTCGGTGTATGAGGGGATCTTCACGCCGCAGGCTGGTCCTGACGTCAGGGTGGCTGTGAAAACCATGAGAGGTTTGGAGCCAACAGAGAAGCTTCATCCGACGTCTGCTTGACCAGCTCTCCTTTCTCATCATTTTCTCTGGTTGCAGTTGGAATACACAGCCAGCGGGACTTGGAGGAGTTTTTGAAAGAGGCTGAGATAATGAAGAACTTTGATCATGAAAACGTTGTCAGGCTGCTTGGTAAGAGAGAACACAGAGGAATGATTAGAACTGAGCCCAGACTCCTTTCAGATCCTCCTGTCCCCTCAGTCAAAGGCAGGGGTGGGCACTCCTGGTCCTCGAGGGCCGGTGTCCTGCAACTCTTAGATGTCTCCCTGGTCCAACACACCTGAATCCAACAGCTGAATCTCCTCCTAAGTGCAGTCAAGTTCTCCAGAGTCCTGTTAACGACCTCATTATTTGACTCAGGTGTGTTGAAGTAGAGATGCATCTAAAAGTTGCAGGACACCGGCCCTCGAGGACCAGGAGTGCCCACCCCTGGTCAAAGGAGTCACATGAAACATATTCCATAGAGATCATTATTAATCTGGGTGGATTTGGGGGAGGGATTGGGTACTGTGGGTTTTTAAATCAGTTGCTCTAGTTTATACGTGTGTTTTTCCTGCAGGTGTCACTTTAAAGAAGGAGGAAGATTCTCCTGTTCCTGTTCCTCTGGTCATCCTGCCGTACATAAAACATGGAGATCTGCGACGCTTTCTCATTGCTACACGCTATGGGGACATTCCAATGGTGAGGTGCTGTTATGAGGACACACACACACACACACACACACACACACGCACACACACACCCCTGTGTACATACAGTGCTTAAAAAGAAACTCACCTTGTTGGTGAGTCATTGTGTTTCTTAATGGCTTTTGCAAATCAATCATGAGCAACATAATCAGACTTTTTTCTTTTTTTACAAATATTGCAATAAAACCTATTTAATATCAAACTGAAAATTTATTTTACACAATAATGACATTATTTTATTTATCATCAGATGAGTGATTTGATAAATACTGCCCCCTTCAGTCAGTATTCAGTAGCTGCTCCTCTGGCTGCAGTCAGTCAGTGTGGATCTCAGTCAGGATGCTCATCTGGACTTTTCCTTACTTTTACAATCATTTCCAAAATGACACTGTGCCTGAGAAATCTCTGTGAAACATGAGACATTAATAACTCATCTACTTACAGTGTCCTTGTGTTTCATAACAATGTTTGACTGGAAGTCAGAGATTCTCTGAACCTCTGACGGCCAGATGCGGCAGAGAGCAGGAGAAACCAGGAGATGCTAAAACAATAAATAAAAAAAGTTTTGTTCAATTGTACTATTACACTAGTCAACACAAGCAACAAAAAAGTAAAATTAATGTGGAAAAACTGACCCATAAGCTCACAAAAGTCATAATCGGCACACAGTATCAATAGAAGCGCACTATATAAACTAAAGAAGTAATTATTTAACTTTAAAAATCAAGACCAAAACAAAGAAAATCTGAATCACAAACAAGATAAGACATGAACAACACAAAACAATACTTGTGAGCTCATAAATTGTTTGAATTGTTTAAACATTCAGCAGAAATCTGTGCAGGAGAAATATTCTCTAGACGTGGAAATAATCCTGCCTGGAATGAAGTTAGTTTCAGAAAAAAAAACTTCCTGTTTTTCCTCTTCCAGTTTGTTCCCTTCCAGACGCTCCTGCGATTTATGATAGACATCGCAGCGGGGATGGACTATCTGAGCACAAGGGGATTTCTGCATCGGGACCTGGCTGCACGCAACTGCATGTGAGTCTGACCTTTGAAGGTGGGCAGATGCAGGTTAAGATGGGAAAATGCATGAAAATGATGTACATATGCTTTGATCCATGCTATAGAAATATGTATCTGTCTCTGCACAGGCTGGGGGATGATCTTCGGGTCTGTGTGGCCGACTTTGGCCTCTCTAAGAAAATCTACAGCAGCAATTACTACCGTCAGACAGTCGCTGTCCGTGTGCCCATCAAGTGGATGGCCATTGAGAGCCTGTCTGAGTCTGTCTACACAACCAAAAGTGATGTGGTGAGTTTGCCTAGCAACGTTTCTATTTTTCTGCAGTGTTTCATTTCCATGTTGCCTTAACACAACAATCAACTTTTGTCACCAAAAAGTTGTATAATCCTGATCAAGTTACTGATCAAAAAAGAAGAAAACATAACAACTCTGTAATTCTTGCTGCCAGATAAATGGAATCTGAAAATGCAAAAAGAACAAACATAAGGAAGAGACATAAAATATTTAAAATATATATATATTAGTTGGTCAAAGGTATAGGACCATAGCAATCCTATGTGTAAAACAATGCAATGAAGTTCAGTTTGTTATTGTAACTGGTAAAAAGCTCAACCTGAGTAAAACCTGCAGATTTCATCGACTCGCTAACTTTGCTTTCTGGAAAACATGCATCATGATCAGTATATGATAGAAAAGCCTCATAGCAGTTACTTTCGTCCTATAATCCTCTTCTCCATGTCATAGTGGTCATTCGGAGTAACTATGTGGGAGATTGTGTCCCGAGGAAAGACTCCATATCCTGCTGTCCACAACCATGAACTGCTGGACCTGCTGCTGTCCGGACACAGACTCAAACCACCTGCAGAGTGTGACGAGAAGCTGTGAGTCGGTCTGCTTTTTCTTGATGAGAAACTTTAAATAACCTACAATTTTGCTTTTTGTAGGAGTTTCATTATTTAAAATAACATATTTTATCACAAAATAATTAGCATACATTTTTTTAATGAAATGAATATTGCATATCTTGAAAAATTGGCAAAAGGACTATGTTCCTCATGCACCTTGAGGATGTATATTTTGCCGAGATCTCTTCTAATTGGTGATTGTACAATCAGTCAGTAGAGTCTGAAAAGATAAATAAATAAAAGAACAAGAACAGATCCAAAAATCTGTAAGGTTTTATAGATTTTGCAGATAATTATTAGAAATCAGGTGCAGCGTTCTGACAGCTGCTAGTTTTGTTCCTTCTTATCAAATCTTCTTATCAGTAGATTTGAAGAAACAATTCTGAAACTTTACCAAAAAAAAGAATGCACCTTGAGTTATTCAGCAAAAATATCCAAACATACACATTTGGACTTTAGAATAAGGAAGAGCATCAGGAGAAAAGGTAAGAGAGCAAGGAGAACATGAAAACACCACTTTATATGAGTTTTATAGTTGCCCAGTCCTTTTTGTTCCTGTTCTAATTAGAGAAAAACCAAAGATAAACAGAGAAAATAAGTAGTTTATGATTGCAACGTCTATGTTTTATGCACATGGCAGGCATATTGGATTTCGAGGTCAGGGTTAACATAGAAAACTTTATATTTTCTAACTCAGAATTCTGAAAACAGTTGTAAATTTCCCACATTTGTAAATGGGAAATTCCAGTTTCTGAGTTTAGGTTGCAGCATCACATTCCTCTTCATTCTTCAGATGAAAGGCCGGTTCTGAGAGGACAACTTCGTCTGTGGAAGAGAAAATAGACCAGAGTCCTAATTCAAGTTGAAATGTGAGGAAATCTTAAAAAACAAAGATAGTTGTGTTCTATCAAATTTCTCCCCATTCACAGTATGGGAAAACATGCTCGAACAAAAACTGTCTACATATTATGAGGGATTTGAATGGGGAAAGTCTTTAGTGGAGGAATGAATGACTCCAACACCAAAGAAAATCACACTCAGCATCGTTGTGTAAGGAAGGATTTCTGCACCAAGATGTTCAATAAAACAATCAATATTGTGAGAAAAGTCTAATTCTTTTTCTCACATCTTGCCCTTCAACCAGCTACAAAATCATGAAGAGCTGCTGGGACCAAGAGCCGCGGCTGAGGCCAGACTTTAGCGGTCTGCTTGATGAACTGAAAGGTCTTCTGTCCGAGCTCCCGGTTCTGGAAGCCTGGGAGGAGGCCAGTTACATCAACCAAGGATTAGATGCTGCATCTGCTGCTATATCTGAGGATCCTGAGACAAACTCTGGAGGAAGACAGGAGAATGTCTACCTATCTTCTCCTGTGGGTGCGGAAGGATATGGAGCAATGCCACACTGATCACATCCGTTATTCAGACTTAAATACTGTTTTACTGTTCAGACGTCTTTAATCTGGTTTAGGATCCATAGGGACTGGATCTCTATTCTAACCTAGAAGCAGGAGACAGGCGACCAGTCCATATAAGACCAAGAGACATAAATGACAAACAATCTTCAACAATCCTTATTCTGATATATTTGCTCATTTCTGCTGTTTTTGCCATAATGTCACAAAAGGAAGCAGTGTGTGCGATATGTTGGTGCGCCTGCAGTTAACTCAAATGTGTTGAATTGACCTAGAAGATTAGAAAGTCATGATATGATTATTTCCCAAATTGTTTTAAGGGAATGTAATCCTCTAGGTGAACTTTTGACTTTATCCCTAATGACCTTGAAACAAGGAAGTTCAGTGTGGTTGGATGTCAGGCAGTAAGAAAACAGGTTATATGTCTGTTTTATGGAATATGTAGATATTTGGTTCCAACTTTACACAGCACCTGTAAAAAGGAGGATCTACCAGGCGTGAAGACCAGCCTCCAATGTTTACAAAAACTACCTGGACATATGCATTATGCATTCGAATGGATTGGTAAAATGGAGAATTCTTCCAAATCCAACCAGCTTTCACGAGGGTCTTATCAACATGTGGCAGAAGGAAACTGGAATTGAACCTACAACTTTCAGATGGCAAGACCTTTTCCTTAGAGCCACAGTGGCAGTGTCACATATGAAACTTTTTAATGTAAATTTCAATAAAACATTGATATTATTGAAAAGTTCATATATTTATTTTATATCTTATCTTTCTTTCTTGGGATGTAGACTAGAAAAAAAAAATAAAAAAAAAAAAAATATATATATATATATATATATATATATATATATATATATATATATATATATAAGCTGGCAGTCACCGGTTTGCAGATTTTATTTATTTATTTCAAGATTTCTCCATGTATTTATAGCATTATTTATTTATTTACTTAATAATAGTGTTCTAACTCCTACTCAGGTGCCCAAGGAACTGGTTGGAGAACAAACACCGCCGACACGGCGCCGCTCTCCTTGTCGGTTGACGAATGGGGCAGACCCCACGTCTTATGGCGGCCACAGATGAAAACTCACAGACTATATTATCGTCTGTGTCACAACCTGAAGCCACCAACCTTATTCAGATATTTTGTCGTTACTAATTGCTAAATTTGTTTTCTTCCCGACTGTTTACCAGAGGCGCAGTCCACCTCGTAGTGACACATCACCTTTCGTCACTACCGCACCTGCGCAGTCATCCTTAAACCTTTACCAAAGCAGCGAACACAGAAAGGCAGGAGAAAAAGAGGAGAATATAGCATTATATGTGACTGTAGTTGAAATATGCATGCTTAAAAGAAAGATATTTGAAACAATTAAGGTAGGATACACAGCGGTAGGCAGTAGAGACGGTTGTAAATCATCTAAGTGCCTCAGAATCGAGCTTACCGTCCAGTCATCTGTTCGGTTTGTCGTAGAGGGAAGGAAGAGTCTGTTCGCCCAAAGAGACGCAGCGCAAGTGAAACCATGAATCCCGAGTAGTAAGTTTTCTCTTTGCCTTTCTCGGCTGTAAGACTGCTGCTGCTGCTTCTATGTAATGTGCTTTACTGTGGAATATTCCGAACAGTGCTTGTTTAATGGTCCTGCCGGAACCATTAAACAGGTCGGATAAAAGGAGCTAGCTGGCTCCCAGGAACAATGCGGAATGTGTCAGTAATCCTCCAGTCGTCAGGTGACGGCTTCTGTGCCGCTTTGTGTCGGTTCTGCTTCTGCTTCTAGCCGCTACGAAACAACCTGCCGTGGGAGATGATCCAAGAAAAAGCGAATGTTTGGAGAAGACGCTGCCATTTTTACTTTTAGCCGATAGAAACTAGGGAAGGATTGTCCGGTCCTGGCATTTAGGCAGAGGCTAATGAATGAATTGACACACTTTCACTAATATTTAGTACTTACGCAGGTTGTGACCCGGCCACACTTTTCTGAACCATCAACAGGCATCATTTCGGCCGGGATCTTTGACATTGTTCTTTCTTCCTCCCTTTGACCTGACTCTGAAGCATAGAGGAAACTTTCAACAGAAACTGAACTCCAGGGTTTTTTCTTCTTCTCCATTTCCAGCAGACATGAAGTGAGCAGAATTATCTGAAGAAAGGAGGAGACAGACAGTTTGGAGAACGTCTTTTTCATTGAAATATGCGACCAAAAAAAAACTCTGTTGCATGCTACTGCCACCACCGTGCTTGACAGTCACTATTGTGTTGATTTAAAATTCCCACTCAAATATACTTCTCATTTTTGCTTCTCATTTTTGCCTCACCTGATCACATCTTCAGAAAACATTTGGTATTTTCATGTTGATTGATGAACTCTTGAGTCAGGCGTGAAGGTCCATGTTTTGAAGCAGATGCTTTTGTCTTGGTCTGAACCCTCCTGGTCCATGGCGGTGAAAACATAAAACCTTACTGGTTTCCAGCCATATGCAGTATATGCTGATGCCATGGCTTATTGTTATGAAATATTTAACTATCTTCCGTTGCTCTCCTATTTTACCAAAGATTCCAGTACTGATGGAGGAAACAACATACAACAACTGACAAAAAATATATATATAAAATTACTGATCACATGATGAAGATTTAAAAGTGAGAGAAATCAACCAATTATAGAGTTTGCTGAATTGTGGAAATGCAGTCATGTATTTCCAGATCCTTTCAACTCTTTAAAAAACCAACCACATAATGGCAATATTGACTCTTTGCTGCAGTTAACACCCCAACTGCCCCCAGATGCTATATATATATATATATATATATATATATATATATATTAGGTTTCATACCTGATTAAAGGTTGTTTTCAAAAGGTAATTTTACCCTGACAAACAAGCCTAATCAAAATGCATGTTATGATTTATTCAATATAATTGAGTCTCTGTATAATTCTAACGTGATCAGGTTTAGAGATTATCCTGCATAATTTCAAACTTGTGTGTCTGATTCTTGTTCTTCAAAGTATATGTGTTGTCATATTAATGGTATAGTGTCCATGATGAACAAATGGAACCTTTGTTTGGTTGAATTTAAAGGGACAGTATTATGTATTCTCCAGGCACATAGTGCTATTTTCTAGGACAGTGAACTGGCAACTGTTACCTTCAGATGAAATTGGATCTCTGTCTCTTTAAAAACTCCTTCTCTGTCTAAAATTGCCCTTCAGGAAGTCATCACAACATGGCTCCTCTATTAACCCTTTGACAACGTTTTATCAGCCTTACACTAAGACGCAGCTCCCATAATGACCTCAGTAGATGTGCAGTTGCACCATGTGTTTGCTAATTGCTGCTGGCTAGTCTGAAGGAGCTAATGGAGAAGTCACAGGGGAGGGCTGTTTTGTGAGACAGAAGCTCTGAAGTTTGTAAACTGAGCTTCCACCATTTTTGAAGGCGGGGCTAGGTCCACCCAAGCCTTTTGCACAGCTAAATGGTTACCATGGAAATTAAAGGACTAGTCAAACACGTATGAAAAAGTGA
Source organism: Xiphophorus maculatus (assembly GCF_002775205.1). Lineage (NCBI taxonomy): Eukaryota > Metazoa > Chordata > Actinopteri > Cyprinodontiformes > Poeciliidae > Xiphophorus > Xiphophorus maculatus. The sequence continues at coordinate 3,731,280 of NC_036456.1, read as the reverse complement.
AGGCAACACTCCAGGTATGTTTTTGATGAGGGAATAACATTATAACATCATGTAAAGCTCAGAAAAGTACATTTTGCATAATACTGCCCCTTTAACTTTTCATAAGTTTTTTTCTATTCATGTTCTTATTTCTGTTAGTGCTGAACTGTAACTGATGGAACTGCCTGGGCAATGACAAACCCCCCGATCTCAGCTTTAGATTTGTATAATAACAGCACCATCCTGTAAAAAAGATGCAACTGGAAACAAATCAGAAAATAAAAGTTCCTTACCTGTGTGAAGTGGTGTGTTGGTGATACATGGGGAATCATGGGGTTGATTCTACAGTGCAACACAGTGGGTCTTGTGTTGCACTCAGTATACTGCCATCTTTGTATCTGTGGGGGTTTGTTGATGGGAAGCAGTCTTCGCTTTAAACTCCAAACTGGAATCGGAGGAAACACACCGAACCACACACTGCATACTGATCAGTGTGTGGCAGCAGCACAGAGACCTGGAGGACTCTGGTGAACTGACTCTGTTTTGCTTGGAAAATGTCTTTAGATATTATTTGTTTAGAAGTGACGCCATGTAAATGAACTACATTTATTGTTTAATAGAAAACTTCCATAAAAACCTTATCTACCACTGTGCTGTATTATAGCCACTAAAGCTTTAAATTACATTAGAATAAGTCAAAATGCATATTAATATATACTTGGTCATAAATCATGATGGATTCTTTCACTTTTAATTTTTCAGTCAGCTAAGTCAAACGTTCTTGATTAGGTTCCAACTTGGGTATGGAAAAATAAATAAATGCAATTCATTCTGTTGACATTTTTAATATATATGTAAATTAATTTAAATTACTTGCCAACCCCTTATAAGAACATAATTTACAATTAAAATATTGATGTGTTTTTTGTTTTCAGTGATTATCTGTTCAAGCTGCTCCTCATCGGAGACTCTGGAGTGGGAAAGTCCTGTCTTCTTCTGCGCTTCGCTGTAAGTAGTTCTCTGTACCAGCAGGCGGTTCCCTCCTCATCCTGCAGTCTTTTCTTCTTCTGTTGTCAGACGGAGCCTCTCCAGTTCTCCTTCTCTTTATGTCCCTTTATACAGGATGACACCTACACAGAGAGCTACATCAGCACCATCGGAGTGGACTTTAAGATCCGCACCATCGAGCTAGACAGCAAGACTATTAAACTGCAGATTGTGAGTTAAAGCACACTAATATTGGAACACCAGCTCTGTTGCCAAGCAGAGCGCTGCCTTGGTTACAGACCCTGTTGTACCCCAAAACCCTGTTCAGGGTCCACCAGGTGTTTTACATGCTCACAAAACATCCTTCTACACAATGTACAGATGTTTTCATGCACAAAAGCGTTCTTGTTCATCCAAATCATTGGGTTCAGTTGTTCTTATCACTTCCAACAGATGCATAAAATGCAGCAACTAGCATGCAGACTGTGCGATTAGGAACAAGAACAACTGAGTCATGTTAACTCACAGAGCCGCGTCAGTGGACTTCAGCTTTCTGCACAGTAAATACCTGCAGACCTCCAAAGTTTAAGTAGCTCTCAGATTAGCTTAGCAACGCTGCATAGAGGGCTTCATGGAATGGTATCCATGGCTTTTGTCCCCGCCCCCCAAAAAATCTGATCTATTCCACTTCTGGATGTGGAACTAAATGGTACGTGATCATTTTCAAAGTGTCTTCGTCATTGACATGACACATGCTTCATAATTCTCCACCAGAAGAAGCCAGAAGAGGAAAATCCAGATGTAAACAATGAAACACAAATTGTAATTCTGAAATACTGAAAGCAGTCTGCGTCAGTGAACGCATCACATCCCAACCCGACCACTCCTGGTCTGACTCCACATCCAAACAGACATCTCTACAGAAGCTGCAGTCAATGCTCCATAACTATTATTAGTTATTGTTATTACTGTTACAGTAAGATACAAAAGTGTCTTCAGTCAGAGGCTTCTGCTAATGTGCTGTAATATTGACCGCTATTGGAGATTCTTCCTTCTATAGGAGAAGCCACCAGTATAGTATCATAAAGAACTTTGAATAATTTGTTGAATAACAACATTTAATTTCCGTTTAGGATCAATAAAGTATTTTTATTTTTTTAAAGTATATTACAACATTTCTGATTTAATAGCAAACATTTTAGCGACTAAAAAGCCTGAAGACAAATGACACAACAGAGCTGCTAGTTAAACTGGGGACACACTAGTGAGTGTTTCCCTGAGAGCTGGATGCAGCAACGGGTTTAGCTGCCCTGATAGACCCAGTAGGATCTGTTAACGCTGATCCACAGTCGTTCAGTCAGAACACAAACCAGTTGTGTCCTGGTGTGAACACCTAGTCTGTCATGTAGGGGGTCTCCAGCTTTACCTTCCAATTAGCTTCAGCATGTTGGGGGTAGGAAGTGGGGGGTGTCTATAGCAGAAGCTGCTAACTATCTCAGCTCCTGGAGTTTGCAGAAAGAAAACAGTGTGATATAAAAACACTTCAAATCTCCCTTATCTGGTTCTAACCAGTCTAAATCTAAATTAATTATTGTTAAAGGTGATTTGCCATTTAATTGTTAACCATAACTGGTTAGCAGCAGGGTGGGATGTGTCAGGACTAACCATGTTTCTGTGATTTCTGTTCCACTGGTTCCACTGGTTTCATCCTGCCCTGCCTGGTGTCTGGTACCGAGACGCAGCATTGTTACTTCTCTCACATCAGTGAATGTTTCTGCTCTAACTCCATTTTAGATCTGCTGGTGGAGAGAAGAGTGAATGTTACACTGTTTTTGGTTAATCCACCATTACTTTTGACTATAACATACAAAATCCACGTCATGATTGTATGTATTTTCTTACTCTTGTCTTCTCTCCTTGGTCATCAGTGGGACACTGCAGGTCAGGAGAGGTTTCGAACCATCACCTCTAGTTATTACCGTGGAGCCCATGGCATCATCGTGGTGTATGACGTGACCGACCAGGTGAGTGCAGGAACAGCCTGATGAATAACAGGAAGTTGGAGTGTAGCCAGGCTGTTTCAGTCTGCCCTCTTCCTCCTGTCAGAAGCCTTTCAGTTAAATCTGTGCATCGCCTTTTTTAGGAGTCTTATAACAACATCAAGCAGTGGCTGCAGGAAATCGACCGCTATGCCAGTGAAAATGTGAACAAGCTTCTGGTGGGCAACAAGTGTGACCTCACTACTAAGAAAGTGGTGGACTATACAACAGCCAAGGTACGGCTTGTTTCTGATGGAAACTGTGGATGCAGCTGAATGGTTGATTGAGTTTGACAACAGGAAGTCGTATTTTCTTCTCAAGAAATAAAGATGTAGGTTTTATAATTTATTACTGTTATGGCTTTGATGGACTTGACAGTGAAACTGGTCAGTGTGCTGGTGAAGCTGTCAGGTATTTATGCCATCTCATAGGGCACCAATATGCTGTAAAGCAGGGGTGTCAAACTCCAGTCCTCAAGGCCGGTGTCCTGCAGTTTTTAGATGTGCCACAGGTACAAAACGCTAGAATGAAATGGCTTAATTACCTCCTTCTTGTATAGGTCAGTTCCCCAGAGCCTTGCTAATGACCTAATTATTCTATTCAGGTGTGGTGCAGCAGAGGCACATCTAAACGTTGCAGGGCGATGGCCCTCCAGGACTGGAGTTTGACACCTGTACTATAAAGGGTTATTGGGTCTGAATGTAAATCTGAATGTGTAAACCCAGCTGCTGCAGCAGCTCCTGCTTTCTGTCTGAAGGGGGCGCTGTCTGCACCGGTCCCCTTTATGTTTCGGGTTGAATGTTTCAACTTCTTCTTCCTCTTCCTGGCAGGAGTTTGCCGACTCTCTGGCTATCCCCTTCCTGGAGACGAGTGCTAAGAACGCCACCAATGTAGAGCAGGCTTTCATGACCATGGCGGCTGAGATCAAGAAGCGCATGGGGCCAGGGGCCACAGCCAGCGGTGACAAACCCAACCTAAAGATTGAGAGCACCCCAGTGAGGCAGTCTGGAGGTGGCTGCTGTTAAGGGACCCATGCCCTCGCACCCCCAACCCCCACATCTCTTGTGAATCCCTCTTTCATGTTCGTTCTTCCCTTTCCCTCACCTTCACCATTTCATCACTTTAACCCCTCTGACCCCTGCCACTCTCTCCCCAGCCTGCCTTCTTAGTCCCGCCTTCCATTTAGCACCCTTGGGCATCAGAGAGGGTTGAAAGGTCAGGTAATGACCCCTCTGAGTGCTGATCTGATGGAAGCATGGCAGAAGGTTCCAGAGTCTGATGGGTGAAGCTGCAGTGATGCGTTCTGCTCAGAGGATTGTTACAGGGAAGGCTGGTTCACTGAGAGACTTCACCTGTTCCTGCTCACACACTATTGTCCAGTTAGAGTTAAAAGACTGAAAGTCAAGTTTCTTCACCTCTGTCATTTTCATCCCCACCCGGTTCGGTCCTGGGAGGATTTCCCCTTCTGCTGTTGCTTTCAGACTGTAATCATCACACAAGTTCCCCGTTAAGGCTCCAGATGGCGCTCTCTCAGGCAGCCTCTTCCATCCGTATCGCTTCGTTAGCTTCCTCCTAGCCTGCCGTACAAACATTAATTTCCAACATTTGGGGCCTTAAATGTCTGCTGACATCACAACTCATGTCTTAGCTACATGCTAACATCCCTCCTCAGTCTATATACTGACAGAGGAGTACACACACACACACAGATCCAGGTGGTCCACCTGGAGAGTTGGGGTCAGTTGGGGTAAAACCTTGACCTTCAGTGTTCAGAGCACACCTCTCAACTGGGCCTGGGCGGATAAGGATGGTGCCATCCACCCTTATCCGTCCAGGTCCAGTGGAGACTGGAATCTATGGCATTAGCTTTTCCTTGATGACTGAACATCGAGACACTAAGTGTTTCTGTCAGCAGGTGGCATTATTCCTTATAGATTGTAGCATTAGAAGAAGGGGAAGCACTTCATCAGCTTCATCATTGTTGGGGTTTTGTTGATATCGGCCCAATAAGATTTCTGGATAACACGTGAAGCTATAGATGCGTCTGCGGTACTGTTGTCGAGACGACCTCTCCGACTCAGTTGTTTGGGTCACAGCTGTTGAACCCATAGTCCCTCATCAAATGACCTGTGATCGTTTTGAGAAAACAGCATGATAACTATTCACGCTCGTTCACAGATGTGTATCATTTATAGAGATTGTCTTAGAGTTCAGTTATCTTGGGCAGCCAGATCTTCCTATTTAACTTCCAGCTGCCCACCTTTTGCTGGTTAATATTAGATACATCACCCTTTTGTCTAATCTTGTTAGATGATAATTATCTGGAGGTGATCCACCTGGAGAGTTGGGGTCAGAGGTCTTTTCAGTCTGTTGTAGGAAGGTTTGACAACACGACTTGAGAACCTAGGAGGAGTCTGAACGGACCAGAGGACATTCCAGCTGGACTCACCAGTTCTCACTCTCATGTTGGTATTGTAGCATCAGAGGGTTAGGAGTCTGTTTCCAAGCCTAGAGCTCTGAGCGATGTTAGAACTGATAGCCATGTCTTAGTGGACTTTAGGGGAACCAGAAGGGGGGAAACCAGTGTCCCTCTGCAATAAGGGGACACTTATTGCAGAGTGTCCCCTCTGCAATAAGAGGGCAATAAGTGAACTGTCTTCTAGCAGCACTGATCCTCCTGCTGTAAACTAGAACTGGAAGTTTTCTGCCGTTGTCCTCCAGAGCTCCTATCTCCTTCTCTTAGTGGTTGTGATGCTGTTGAGCTTCATCCTTGGCAACTTCCTCTGGAGTTTCAGGGACTGACTGGTCTTGGTTTGCTGACCGGATATGAACTCCCTGATTTTCCCTTCCCTTCCGTCCCACAGCTGGCGCTACCCAGAAACACCCGGATGTAGGAGACCCCTAGTGGTCAAAGGCACCAACTGATCTGGTTCAGCGCTGTTGCTGGCCGCCTGTCATCATCTGGGGTGGGGTTTCTGTCAGGTTGAATCTGATGTTGAATGAAGCTTGAGCAGTCGGTGGGTACCCCTCCCCTCCACAGCATCACGCCGTTCTCACATGTAGATGCACAACTAGAAATCATGAATAAAACTTTGTCTAACTCTCACACATGGAAGTTTTTGCTTTGATTACATGTCTATATTTTCAGCCAGTCTTTGTATTCTAGGCTGCTGGTTTTGGTGTATTCATTGAATCCTATACTGTTTACTGAATGGAAGTAGGGGGTGGGGGTGCAGATAGTGGGGTTTAATAGAAAGGGTGGGGGGGTTTGCTCATGAATGTGGTCTGCATTTACTTTTTCTTTTCTTTTTTTTACTTTTCACTTTGGATTGTTTTGGTTAAGGGGGTATTCTGTGTCGTTTGCACAATTCTTTATTGCTTTTTAATAGTTAAATGCAGCAAAGGCACTCATTAGACGGTGTTGGTTGAAAAACACCAGGTAATAACTGTTGTCATTTCTTTGTCTCGTTTGGCTTGTCCCCTTTGGTTTTGTCTTACTGCAGAGTTTGATCATGTTTCTTTCTGTACATATTAAAAAGATGTATGTAATAAAATTCTGAAAAACAATGATTGGAAATCCAGTCTGAACTCTCTCCTAACAGCAGGGTCCCTGTCACTGATGTCACTGATGTCCTTGCTTTGTTCTGCCTGGAGTCGCTCACCTGTGTGCAGGGAGCGTCTCCTCAGTGAATCACTGCTGACAGGGCAAATAAAACCCACAGGACATTTCATACTCGCTTTTGCTCCCACTGCTAGCATGACTGTCATCCAGATCCAGACTTCATGGCACACAAACACAGCCTTAAAAAGCCTGTTCACCTTAAATATATGGAAGGGCATGAGTTGGAACAATATCAAGCTTTAAGAGTCATGTGCGCTCGCTCTCCTCCTGCAGGAGGTTGAGGGGGGCTGCAGGTGACCTTCAGTTATTTTTAGTAACAGGATAACAAGCTGTGTCACATGTCTTAGCAGTGTCTGCACAGCTGGTATTATGGGGTGCTGATTATAAAGTTACATAGTAAAAAACTAACAGCAATATGTCAGTTTATTCAGCCAGTGTTGATTTAATGTGTGTGTGGGGTGTGTGTGTGTGTGTGTGTGTGTGTGTGTGTGTGTGTGTGTGTGTGTGTGTGTGTGTGTGTGTGTGTGTGTGTGTGTCAACCCAGCTGCTGCAGCAGCTCCTGGTGGAACTTGCTCTCAGTCTGAAGGGGGCGCTGTCTGCACCCGTTTCATTAGGAGAAAAAACGGGTTCATTTTTCAAAGTCATATTTAGATCGTGCTATTAATACATTTATAAATGTCACAGTTTCAAATAATTAATTCACAAGATAAATATTTAGCTTGCAAATTAAATATTTAGTTAGCAAGCTAAATATTTAGCTCCAAGATCATTATTTTCAAAGCCAAACATTTCATTTCTAAACTAAAAATTTTATTTACTAACCCAATAATTAGGTTGTGAATTAAATATTTAACTGCGACTTTTCTCTTTTTTTATTATTTTTATTTAATTGGGGTTCCTTTGAAAAATTAACCTAATTTTTTTTTTCTCTTATGACAAGTTAAGTAAACCAAAATATTGATGTTAATTTATGTACCTTGACAACAGGCACTCCATATGGCAGGGCGCAAAGACACAGAAATCTGAACTTACTGTTTACAAAGTGAGACATACCAGAATTACTGTCCGAATGCTGTTGGTCAGGAAATATCTAAGCCCAACAGAGTCCCATTCCTGGCTGAAACAGCAACCATTGAAGTGGAAGCAACAGTGTACCAGTGTGGCATTTTCTGGAAAACAAAATAAAATCATAACAATAGAAATATGTATTTTGTCACATAAGGTGGGGATGTTCCAGTATGCCGAGTCCTGTTACACCATAATTGTACTATGTCCCTAATTTTTCTGAAGCTCCTTCAGGTTTGACTTTCTGTCCTCTGTTTTCCTTCATACGTCCCACAGCTGAACCAGGTTACTTCATCCAGGCAGTCTGCCTCAGTGGACCCACTGAGTAAATGATATTAAAAGGCCATGATTCAATTCAACACTATTTATTTACATTTTCTCCAGACAGCTCTTCCATTCAAAGCCTTGGCATCTACTATTGCTTTTAGTTTTATCACGGAAGGAGTCATCTTCCTGTACATCAGCGCATTCACATTTTTGCTCAATAACACAGTCCTTAGTCACCAGTCATTCACTGAAGTCCTTCATCATGGGAGAGGCTCCTGTGTGTGTGTGTGTGTGCGTGCGTGGGCGTGTGTGTGTGTGTGTGTGTGTGTGTGTGAGCCTCAGTCGACGGGCCCCTGGAAGATGAGTTTGACGTGGCCCTGCTCCCCTGTTAGCCAAGTACCGCAGAAGGGACAGGCAGCGTGGAAGGCATGCGTGCCGTGGGGCAGCGGGATCTGGCTCCATCCCACTACTGTCTTTTCAGAGCACACATGGCCACAGGGGCAGAAGGCATGTGTGGGGGGGCTGGCATCCAAGTACAATCCGCCCTCACAGCCTAACCACAAAGGCACATAGGGGCCCACCCTCCTGCACATTGGACACTCTCTCTCACCAGTGCCGGCTGGTGCTGTGCCCCCCGGGCAGGTGGGCCCTTTCTCCTTGCGATAGCCCCAGTTGTGGTATCCGTGTACGTGGCCACAGTTGACATAGACCCAGGGCTGCTTCTTGTCGACAATCTCGCGCTGGGCCAGGCTGGGGAAGGCCAGGGTATTGAAGCCAACGGGGCACTGGGGCCGAGCGGCGTTCAGCTCTTGCCGAAGGGACTCCAGCTGCTTGAGGGTGGGAATGTGGCGCAGTCCGGCAGGGGTCCGCCAAAGCAGGGTGGCCCCACACAGGTCGATGAGAGAACCGTCCTGGAGAGTGTTTGACTCGTTTTCAACCTGAAACGAGACCAGAGGAAGACGAAGAGGTAGAAGAACATTGTTAGAAAAGAGCATCACTGTCTGATTTCCTGTTCCAACACCAATAATCTTCTTAATCTGATCCCTGCATCATCCTAAAGGTCTTTAGAACAGATGGTTTGTTCTGCTGTAGGGGAATGGTCAACTCAGTCTAGATGCATCTTTTTAAGGTCTGCATTATAAACTACAGTTATGGTCACAGTTATCTGGAACTCTGGCAGGTTCAAAGTAATCTTTAATTTGACCAGCATGTTGGTTTTAACTCAGTATTAATGTTTTGCAGAAGTTGAGGACAGTAAAGATTAGGGTGATAGCACGGAGACCTTCCAACGTCTTGGAGCTAATCACCAAGAATAAATTATTGAAAACATACAAGAAGGGTTTGATAAAGTCAATAATTTATGACATGCCATTTTAAGTAAATGTGAATAGAAACTGATGGATTTATTATTAAAACTGGATATTCCCTTTCAATTGTGTCATTTCTTTTCCTGATCAGAATCAAACTTCTTGGTTGAATAAAAATAATTATAAATCTAAACCCAACATGAGTGAATTGTAATAAAGTTTCTTATGGTGTTTTTCAGTGAAGGCTTCTTCTTCTCTGCGTTCAGTTCATGTTGGTTCCTGGTTCTTCATACAGAGGAAAACTGAACTCTTGTTTCCAGCTTCAGCATCTGAAGAGGCTCAAGGTCTTCTTCAGACCTCGAGCTTCGTTGAACATTTCACAGCAACACATGCTCACCTCTGACCTCTGACTCAAAACACAAGTGGTTCCTCCATTTAACTCACATCTAACTCAGTAGGTGCAAATGTTTGAGTTTAAAGAAACTAATGCCACATGTTTTGTTGTAAATGAAAATAAATGTGGTAATCATAACTGAAAGTTCCATCTGAGATCATTTCAGCAAGTGAGAAAAACTGTTTTTATAAAGTGTATCTGGTTTTACATGCACAGTTAATCAGAGGCAGCTGTTTGTATTCTTCCTCTCACCAGTTTCCCCCTCTGCTGGGCTGAGCGGGTCTCCCTCAGGGCGAACACGTTGCCACACACTGAGATTTCCCTCCACACACCCGGAGCCGGTTCAGACACAAACTCTCCGACCGGGTGCATCACCAGAACCCCGTTGGTGGTGAGGCCGTCCATCAGGCCGTCTGAGGTCCTCCATTTGGCAGCCCGTTCCTGACATTTAACACACACACACACGCACACACACTGTTGGGATTTAGCTAAAACTGCAAACGTTGCTATTCGCTTTCTATATTGAACATAATTCATACTTTGGAAATGAACAGAAATATTCAAATATCTAAAAATAGACATTCTTTGACTTCTGCTTTACCAGGAGAAAGGCAGAAACTGACCCCTAGGAAGATGTTTTTGGAGGAGTCGAAGCCAGCAGCGTAGATGCGGGCCGTGTAGGGAGCACTGCGTTCACACATGATGCGACAGGCGTAGCGAGAGATGGTGCTTTGGGCCGACTGACCTCCGCCACCACCCTCCCCTGCTGCACCTCCACCATGACCGCTGCTGCTGCCTGCCGTGTCCGTGACCACAAAGTCAATCATGCTCTCTGTAGATCTGCCGATCTGAGGGAAGCCAGACGGAGGTTGTTGTCATCACAGAGACAAATTCATCATGACTGAAACATGAAGCGGCAGCAGGGGAAGAATGTGTTTGAGGTCCGCTATAGAGGAGCCGGACCTGGTGGCCGGCAGCGCCCAGGCAGCCCACTACACCTACATTACTGTTTCTGCTTTTATTTTCCAATTTCATTGATCACATGAAAAAAAAAGTACTCAGAACTAGTTGTCTAAATAATTGTTATTTTGACATGACTGATACTAAAAATTGAATTCAAAAATACCCATTTGTGTGAAAATCGTCATGAATTGACCCAGTCACTGCAAAAACACAACGTCTGATTGAGTATTTTTATCTAGTTTCTACCACAAAACATCTTGTAAACACATGAAGTAAGATGAACTTTTCAGCAAGAAATTGGAGCTTGAGTAATTCCTTAATATTGATGAAAAAATTCTAGTTCCATTCGCAGATTATTTCACTTATAAGAAGACATTTTTCCCATGTTATAGGTAGAATAAAGTGAAATACGTAACGGTGGCAACCCACCTGACCTGCTGGTGTTGGTCAGATGTGGCTATATTCCAGTTGCTTGCCATCAACAGTGTGTGAATGAGTGCTTTGAGATTTCAGTTGGAGAGATAAAGGGCTTTATAAATGAAATTGAATATTATTATAAACTGCCAATGGAAATAGAACATTTTTAATCATTATTAAGGAATTACTGATTTAAACAAGCTCTTATTTCTTGCTGAAAAGTTACTTGTAAGTAAGTAACTTGTAACACTGTGTTATTACACTTATTTCAAATATAATATAACAAAACTTCTAGAAATGCTAGAAACTAGACCTAAAATACTTGGTAAGATTTTGTGTTTTTGCAGTGTTCACATTGACCTAAGCTGTTTCTTCCAGCAGCTGTGCTGCAAGACATTCAGTCTCTTCCATCCTGCTTTACATGTACAAAGTTCTGAATGTTCTGTTTTACTCTGGAACCAGTTAGGTTGTTTTTTTGTAAAGGTGCTGAGGCTAATGTGGTCAGTAATAATAACACAGGTAAACTTCAACAAAGGTGTAACCAGACTGAAGCTGACAGAGCAGAGAGAGGTGCGAATCCATAGCAACCAATCCTGCAAAATGACCAAATTAGGTCCTTTACAGTGCAGCTACTGATTACATCCAGACATGAGAAGAAAAAAAAACAGCATCTATGTGCCCTAGATCCACGTTTGTTTTGATACACAATTTATTTGAGTACAGAATGACTCTTTGTTTGAAGCGGCATGGGGATGCAGTTGGCAGCATTGTTGCCTTGCAGTAGGAAGGCTCTGGGTTCCAATCTTTCTGCAGGTTTGCAGGTTCTCTCAGGGTACTCTGACTTCCTCCCACAGTCCTAAAACGTAACTGTTTAACACGCGAATGACCCCTCGCATCTTTGAAGCATGTCCAAGTGTGTTTATGGACGTTCTAACAGGATTAGTTTTGTTTTCGATTCTGTTTTCTGAATGGAAATGCTGGTCAATCTGATTTAGGATTTTTTTTAAAGAAAATAAAATTCTCAGGTTTGTGTGGAGGACGGGAGGGGTGTGTGTGTGTGTGTGTGGGGGGGGGGGGGGGGGGGGGGGGCACATGTGTGTGCCTGCGGGGTGTGTTTGTGTGTGTAGAAGAACCTACTTGAAACATATCTGTGTTGATGTCATGTGTGTACTCCACAATGACAGAGTGGCTCCGTGACAGTGTGTAGGAGATGCTGTGCTGGCTTTTGTTGCTGAGAGCCTGCCAACAGGAAGGTCAAAGGTCACTGCATAGCACTGATATTTTTTGGTGGAGAAAGAACATTTTAGGGTAACTACCTTTGACACCAGTGGTGTTGAGACATTGTGGATAACATCCGGTTTGACTCCGTTGGCTTTAGGTCTCTTATAAAGGGCAAGGCGACTTCTTCTACGACCTTTGTCACCGTTTGCCAGCGACCCATTGTGGCTGGGAGGAGTAAGAACAAGAGATTTACCTTGATGATCGTAATACTACTATTGAGTTCAGTTCAATTCAGTTTATTTACATGGCACCAATTCACAACACATCTCAAGGCATTTCACAAAATAATAGTCATTAGTCCAACATCGCTAAAACAGGACAGGGTGAAAGCTATTCCAGTTCAGTCTGTGGTAAATAATTTGAATAAAAATAAATCAGGATGTTATATCGTCTGCCCATCGTTTCCTATTTATGAACAAGATTTAGACTTAATGGTTTAATATTTTTGCCATTCCTACATTAATCACCTCCAACCAGATACTGAATCTAAATGTCAAACACTGTAGTTGTTTCTCCTTTATGAATCATTTAAATGACCGTACAGTATGTCTCATTTTCAAACAATAAACTTCATATGTGCAAGCAGGAAAATTGATCAAATACCTTTTGATTATAGAAATGCCACAAACCATGTCAATTAATCCTCAAACCTGCTTGTCACAGTTATTCTGTTACAGCATTGCTTCCACTACAGAAATAAAACAATAACAATCTAAAGAATGAGTTATGGGAAAACCATCATCCCTTCTACTGAAAATATACAGTAGTATAATTTTAGATACATTTACTGCAGCAATAAGATCCAGGTTTCTGTTCCTGCCAGAAACGGTGCAGTGTGAGTTTGTCTCTGGGTATCAGAGTAACGGTTTCCTCCCAAAGTCCAAAATCACACACATCAGGTTGGTGGCAGCAGACCCAATCCCCATGCAGGGATTCATATCATGGAACCTTTTCTGTCTTTCCCAGTTCCTCCTCCCAGTCAGCCCAGTGTCTCCTGTCATCATCTGAACAGTTTACTTCTTTATCTTGACCTCTAATCTGAACCCAAAAGTCATTTTGGTAAGACTTTATTTGAAGGGATGTGCATAACACCGTCATAAACAGGACATAACATCTGTCATGAACATGAACATGAATGTTTATGACTTTTGTTATGAAAGTGTCATTCAGTAAATAATGCCACTTTTAATGCAAAGTTGACACTTTTAATTGACTTTTAATGCCACTTTTAGTGCAACTTTGCACTAAAACTGCCATTATTTACTGAATGACACTTCATGACAAAAGTCATAAGCCTTCATGAAGACTCCTTCATGTTCATACCAGATGTCATATTATGTTTATGACAGTGTCATGTCAGTCTGACCCTCGTTTCTAATCCTGTTTGAAGAAAATAGTTGCTGCCACTTTCAGCTCCACTTCCTGTCTTCATCAGGTCTCACTGCCATCCAAGTCATACATTAAATATTGTTAATAACACTTATAATAATGTTGTCACAGACTGAATGTTCCCAGGGTTGCACAGGGTTTCCTACATCCCATCAGGATCTCACAACATCCTGTGAGGTGATTGGAAGCCCAGTCTCACAGTAACTTAGACTAGTCAGCCACTCAGCCTCGTCTCAACAATTAGTCATGAGAAAAAAGATTCCGCTGCATGACCTCACCCCAGGATGATGAGCTCGCCGTACTTGATGGGCTCCTTGTCCTCAGAAATGACTCCGTCGTGTGGCTGTGAGCTGGAGCCCAGAGGAGGGGAGGGCTGGCTCTTGTTGCAGGACGGGCGCAGCTCCAGAGATGGGGGGGGACACAGCGCCTCTGAGCTGCCCTTCAGAACCATGCCCACAGGCCACAACTGGGGCTCGCTGCTGAGGAGCAGGACACAGAGAGACGGTCACAAAATGATTCTTCCTTCTCCTGAAACACTGCAAGCCTGTTCACACACTCTGAATTCAACTGCAAATGCAAATGAGAACAACATGATCATTGTAGGAACAGCAGCGGGACCTTCTGTCCTACACACACACACGCACACACACGTTACTGAGACACCAGGCTCCTCTGACTTCAGTTTGAGAGTCAAAGCTCAGTCCATGTGTCTGCGAACAGATTCGCTCTGGCTCTGAATGTTCAACACTATTAATAATCAGAAGTGGGCAAGACCACCTACACATGGAAAACAGAGCATCACAGAGCTCTCACACTTTGTTCTCTCTTTGAAAAGGTTAGATAACCATCCTGGGAATGTTAACGGCACATCCCAAATTTGGGCATCCTCTTTGTTTTCTAATTCCTGGTCAGCGTTGAGAAACAGTCTGAAGATCTTCAGGTAGAACCAGAAACACTAATAAAGGAGGTTTTGGACATGTGACACACAGTGGTGACTGTTTAACTTCAGAAAAACACAGAGGATATGGACGAATGAAACACACCTCTAAAGAAAACAGGGGAATTTACTGAGGGCTTATTTACAAACCATGCATAGACACATTACATGAAATAATTAGCCAAGGTTAACAACACTGGATGATGATTGGCTGGGCTTTGAAAGATAAAATTTTGAGTAGCAAATAACCAAGAAACTAATAGGTTGTTGTTCAAACATGAAATGATTTTCATAATGAGACAAAGTGTGTTTAAACAGTGATATGGTGTCACAACTTGATAGCTTTACACTCTTCAGAAATACTTCCCAGCCTCCTCATCCTGATGCAGCAGGTTGAGGATCCCACATGTTCTTCAGTTATCACTGATTCTGAACCGCAACATCAACGTCTTCTGGACTCAGGCAGAACAAGATGGCTGCCCAGAGCAGAGTAATGATTTAGTTTAGACATTATTCCTCCTAATGTTTTGCTAAGTCAGGGCCTGGATCCCGTCAGACCCAACGCCAGGCCCAACAGAACCTCTGTTCAGCCCAGGAAGCATCATTGGATCCCTGGGCGGAGAGACGGTCAGGGCTGAGGGATCTCTGGCTGTAACCGCAGCAATCAAAGAGCACGGGCAGACAGACACGAAGGAATGAAGACACTAAAATCTACATTTGTTTTTCTGCTCTTGCTGTGATTCTGACAGGTAGATGCCAAGCATCCTGAAAGCAGAGATCTGCATCTGTAGGCACTAACAGCAACTTTACTTTATAGCGATCCCTCATACTGAGCGTGCATGTGGCGACAGTGGAGAGGAAAAACTCCCCTTTAACAGGAAGAAACCTCCAGCTTTAGAATCCGCTTTTCAGGACAGTGGAAGAGAAACAGCATGCAGACGAATAAAAACCGTCTCCAGGTGAGCTTATCACAAAGAAAGCTTCAAGTCCAGATCAGATCAGAACCCTGTTGATAGACGGAATCTAAACTGACTGCAATAGTAACCTGAAGCCATCACTGTACCTGGACTGTCAGCCCACACTGAACTGGTTGTTTGTTCAGTAAGCAGAGAGCCACCTGAAAACAGGGAGAAACGCTCCCCCTGCTGTTGGAACAGCCTTGGTTAGATTGCACCGTTCTGATAGGCTGACTGTAGTCTGCATCACCTCTGCAACCTCTAGCATCAGATGTGTGCAGTCTGCAGGAAATGAGACCAAAAAAACTCCGTTTCCTGTTTTATTTCACGTTTGGATTCAGTTTTGTAGAGAAAATGTTCAACAGACCAGAAGGCAACTAACACCAACCCTCAACTGAACAGTCTGAGGTTCACGGCTTACATTAGAACTGAGACACCTGACAGGAGTTTAAACATTATTTGTCTGTGCTGACAGACTGCAGAGAGGAACTCAGTGAGGTGTTTTCCTTAACATCAGCATGAAAACTTTGTAGGTAATACCAGATCTTTCATGGAAATTTGGTTACAGAAATAAAAGCCTCATTTCCTCCAGCTTGTCTCCCTGCTGTATTTCACTGCTGCCAGCCTTTTTGCACAGTAAATATTCTAGTTGAGCTGAATAGATTCCAAATATTGTATGAGAGCAAAAGAAATACACCCTGCATAGTTGAGTGGATGTTGACAACAAGAGAACAGAGGGAGCAGATTTAGAGGTGGGAGGCCCATGAGGTTCAGCTTTGGTGGGGAAAAAAGAAACAGAAAAGCTTGAATCCATCTTTGGACAGAGATGGTGGAAAAAGAGAAGAAGAGGAAGTAGAGTGTGTGTGTGTGTGTGTCCAGATTTGGCAGGCTGATGGATTGCCTGTGCTGTGCCCACCCATATTCTAACGAAGCCACAGTCCCACTGTGTGGGCAGGAAGCGACAGACGAGGAGAAGCTGTCTGACGGAGGAAGAGGAGAACACAGAGGAGAAAGGCGAGCTCTCGCTCAAAAACACAAAGATCATCTAGAGAACATATAGATCCTTTTCATGTGATTTAAGTGGATTTATTTCTGTTAGCATCACTTCCTGCTTCATTTCCAAGCATATTCTTCCTGCTGCCTCCACCCACAGCTCCACCCTCACAGTGCTCGGCCATCAGCTGCAGGTATTCACGGCTGCGGCCCTCACTGTGACCTTCAGAGTTTGGACCTTCTCTTCTGCAGTTTTATGGCTGCTGCTTCTGTTGAAGAAAGAACTGAGTCTAGAAGCATAGATCTAGATTTACTGTTCGGACCCTCCCTTGATTGGCCAGTGGAGCCACTGCTCCTCTGCATCAAAAGGAGTTGAGTTCTGATCCACCTCCAGGCTGATAGATGGAGAGTTTCACTTAACATTACTCTACAGGATCTGACAGCAATCCACTTCATGTTATTAATATAAATCAAATGTATCTCTATGTCTTCGCTTAGCTTAATGATAAAAAACATCTTCATTCCCCATGATGTGAATATAAACCTGATCCTCTTGTGAAATGAAACTGTCTGACATCCAACCTGTGATGCAGACATGAGGAGTTTTCAGTCGTTCTTTCGTTCGTCCTAAAGCTCATATCTACCTCCGATTTTTTGCACAAGGGTTCTGCTGAGTGGGTGTGAGTAGTCAGTGGCTTAACTCCATTAGATCGGCTCATAAACTCAGAATCAGAACTGGAAGATTCTGTTACTGCTGAAATTGTTTTTAGGTCTCAGAGCCCTCCACTATTTCAGCATCTATGTCATCAGTGCAAATGGTAATGGGGGGAAAAATGAAATAAAAGCGTTTTCATAGTTTGAGTAACGCAGTCTGAAGGAAATTTTTCCCCATCTCAAAAATACAATTATAATTCCTCCTGATAATGATCAGGACCCATCTTTTATTAACATTAAAGATGGGTTAGATTTACTCTGATTTACCTGTCCATGTAAATCACTCACTGTGAAACTGAACATGTTGAGTAGATCTGAGGCTGACCACAGCAGCTGTCTCTTGTAAAAGTAAAGTGCTACAGAAGATAAAACTCTTATATATCTAGTAAATATCACTCTGCACTCAGCCTCGGTGTGTTCTGTTTTGCAGTGCAGTGCATGTTCCGCGAGGGAGGAAGACAAACCAGTGCAGCTCAGTGGTTTGACTGGCCGTTAGCTTCCAGGAAACCTTCTGAACTCTGCTCTCTTTATTCAAGCACAGTGTTAAAGAAGTGATGTACTGCAAGGAAATTCCACAGAATCGCCCTTTAGTGGATCCAGCTAATATTTTTCGCATTACAGAACATCATCCTGTCTCACTCTGTTGCAGGGTAGAGTCTGCAGTGCTGAGGGTGTAACAGGTTGGCACACAGAGTAAAGATGGACTAACTGAATGAATGTGTAAAGGTGTTTTTTCTTTTCAAGGTGGACTGAGATCATCACTGAAGAATCAGATATAAAAGTTAGAATTTTACCAGAAGTGTTCATAAATACATAAGGTCAAAAGTATACATACATCCCAGTTCAAATGAACAAACCTTCTGCAGCCATCACCTGCTGCTGGTCGAGTTCACGTTAATAGAATTTATTAATTTATTTCCTGTTGGTCCAGTTGAGCTTCCTGAAGCGTTTGTTGTCCTGCTCTTTGTTTTCCAAAAAAACAAACAGTTTAGATGAGAGAGGCTGAAGTGGGATTTGCACATTTTGTGCCACGACCCAGAAAGACTTGCAACAAAACAACCCCACAGCATGATGCTGCCTTCACCATGTTTGACAGTTGGTGTTCTGAGGTCAAATCACATCAATTCAGTTGTTGGGCAACAAACAGCCTAGACATATACGTAGATCTTATTTTTATATAAATAAATATAGTCAAATTAATACCGTTATGTAAATATCTTCACATTGAAATACTTGCCCTCAAATTTGACCCAACTGATGACACAAAGTTAAAGTTAGTTTATAATGTATACTGAAAACTATGTTTACCTAAAGAGGTCCAGCAGACTGCACCGAATTCATAGCAGTCCCTCCTAATTAACAAATACGACAACAGTGGACCGTTGACTGCATTAATCCCTCATACTGTGCAAGCATTGTGGACTCTCCTGTAACAGGAAGAAACCTCCAGCAGAAGCAGAACCTGGATCAGTGTGAGCTGCAAACGACTGGGTGTTTGAAAAGACAGAGCATGCACACAGAAAGCACAGAACTCTGATCCAGGACCCACTGAAACCAGTCTGCTGGTGGTTTCCTTAAAGAAGAGCAACACAGCCGAACTGTTAGACTCTCAGCTGATAGATAGAACAATCCATCACATGAAGCTACATAAAGGCAGCATTCACTACTTTGATGCCTTTGTCCTGGAGATACACTATGAAACAGAAAGACTGAGCCAAGCACATCACAGAGAGGTTATGTTCACAGCAGCAGCTCTGACATTTAGGGAGCAAGGTGACTATAAATATTTAGCCAACATGCTAATTCACATGCAAATAAGTGGCACTGGACTATCAAAATAAAAATGGTTCATTTTATCATTATTATTACAGCGTGACTTTACAAACGGCCCCCCATAACAACGCAGCTTAGCTTGCTTGTGCCTTAGGCCGACTATGGAAGCAACAGAATCGTGAAGAGCAGTTCACAGCACCATGAACTCCTAGACCTGGGTGACCCTGAACGCATCACATCATCCTGTCAGAAACGGAATTCTCTAGAATCTAATGACTGTTGGTTCTGGTGGAGATGCAGGCCCGCAGCAGCCAGAACCACGGCTCTGGGTCTGATCTGACCTGCGGCTGGGAGCCAGCTTTTGTTTCCTCCCAACAGGACAGGCTGTACACGAGCCATTACTCAGCAAACCGGGCTGTTTTGGAGCAGGAGCACGAAGAAGCTGCCGCTACCTTGAATCTGCCATTTTGAGCTGCCGTCCCACCACGGCCTCTCCTCCTCCATCCACCCTGGAACCATCTAGAAGACAGGAAACACCTCAGCGGGCCGCTAATGCGCCACACAAGGGAGATGTGTTTCGACTGAAAGAGAGTCCCTTCTCCACGTATTGTTCCCGCCTGCGGCGTCTGGCTGCGGCTTGCCTTTTCCCATGACAGCCTCCCTCTTCCTCCTCCTCAGAAACACAGTCGGACTGGGACCAAAGGCCGGACGACAGCAAACAACCACAACCGGAAACCGACAATACTTGTTCTGCCTCTCGGTGGAGAAATGAAGCAGCATCTCGGGATGCTGGAGACGTGCGCAGAGCCCTGCTCGCACAGGGGACTCCATCACACACACACACACACACACACACGCCCACACACACACACACACACACACACACACACACACACACACACACACACACACACGCACAGTACACCCTTACGCAAAAAACACACAGCTGATCAGCCATACATACTGACGATGATGATGATGCAGAGGTTCCCAGTCCTGGTTCAGATCTCAGCCATCACTAATACCGACACAACCCAGAGGATGGAGAGGAGAGGCTGCTGAAGGAGCAGCAGCCCGCCAACAAAGAGCAGACAGCAGCCTCCATCACCTCCACCAGCCTCCATCACCTCCGTATCCTCCTCTCACCAGTAGGAAAACACACAAACAAGCTCAGTCGGCCCCTTCCTGCTCCTGCGATCATTCTGAAGACATAAAGCCCCCAAGCTGGGGGGTCCGTACCAGCTGTCTGCCAGGGGAGGTCCAGTACCGGTTCGGTTCTGTGGGATTCCTTCTGCGGGTAGAAGAGAAGGCGGGCTCCGTCTGTTCCTGCACAGCCTGGATCAATACGAACCAGAGTGAGGAAGGATGAGATGAGAGGCAGAGGAGGATCAGGGCGTCAGGCGCGTCATCGCCTCCCATCAGGAGACACGTCCGCTGCTCCCGGATGTTATCAGACAGCCAAACCCCCTCCTTCCTGCACTCTCTCTCTCTCCTCCTCTGACATCCATCCGGGATGATAAATGGCGGAAAACACCGAGCGAGCAGCGTCTACTCTACGGGATCCAGACGCGGGGCGTTTAAAGAACCGTCCGCAAACATCGGTGAAGGTCCGCGGTTCCATCATCTAACAACCCCCATCATCCCACCTCCCCTCCTGGCTGCGACCTCAGAAAAAGGCGCGACAGACTAGAAACAGGCATAGCCAAAAACTTGACACACACACACACACACAACTCTGGAACATACGATTCAGCACCAGTTTTACTGTGACTGACAGGTTAAGATCTGGTGAGTTTATTCTAGACATGCACTGATGTGAAAATTTGCCCTGATATTAATATCCAATCATCTTTGTTGCTGTTATGGCCCATAACCAATATTTACCTACATTATATTTCACTACCCTTTCAAACACTTCAGATTATCTTGTTTCTTGCTCTTGGACATCCTGGATCATCCTTCACCATAACTAAAATATTCCCAGGAACAGATTTAAGACTCATCTGTTCGTCCTTCATAGACATCAGTCTGGATGGAAGGTTCTGTTGGACGGACTCCATGACAAAACTGAAATGAAAGTTTGTTCCACGATAAAAATCCAGTGAAAACTTATAATCATAAAGTGTCATTTCGGAAAATTCAAACTGGAATTATATGAAGCAAATTTTATTTTAGCACATTTAAAACCTTTTATTTCCATGCTGAGAAGGTTTCTGGATGTGAAATATCCACCATGTGCAGATATGGCATGGAAATAATCCTCAGAGCAGGTCTGGATGTAGTGCATGTAATCCATGACAGATATTTACTACTTTAATGTAAGAAAACAGAGTACAGAGAGAAAACAATTCAAAAACACTAAACGGTACACATGAACCAAAAAGAGTGGACATTTCTTGCAGGATGATGCCTGTAGAGAGAAGCAGAGTTCTGACTAACATTTCTTAGCTTCACTGTTTTCCAGAGAAATGCCGATGCTCTGTGAACACAGTTCTGGTCAGTTCCAGGGTGGTAACAGGAAGGCTCCATGCTCCCATGTCCAACACAACGGAGCACAACACTTTCCACCATCGTCAGAATCCCAGACAGTACCTGGTTGCTCAACTATGACTGGAGACAATCAACTCTGTTCTGAGGTCACTCAGTGTTGAAAACAGAGCAAATGTCCATGATGGTCGACTCAGTCCGTTCAGGTGGGCGAGTGTTTATGATTGGTTGGATCCTGAGGCAACATCTTCATCATCAGGTGGACAGGCAATAAAATCTGCCAACATGGAGGCCATCGCTTCATCGTCCTGCTGGAGAGCAGACAAACTCCAGTAATTTATTATCATCTTCAAACATACAGAAAACCAAAGTCTGTTAGGAAACCTTTAGGTCTAGACCCAGAAACAGGCCTGTCACAATAACTAATGTTTCTGGACGATTAATCGTCCCAGAGGTTATCGCGATAAACAATAACATTGTTGTTTTGAGACAATTTGCCAGTAATGATAATAACGGCATAATAATGCAAGAACACATGCTCAAAGATCATTAAACTTTAAATTCTAATGAGCATTTAACACTGGAACAGGAAGTGGAAGACATTTTAAATATCCAAAATAAATCAACAAAACAACAGAAACAATTAATAAATTGAGTTATTAAGTTTCTGGAAACAAAATTAACATAAACATTTTTTTATTTGAGACCAAAATTTTAGACTTTTTACATCCAGTTTTTGGTAGAAAAATGATCGTGAAATTACAAATGAGTCCTCCTGACTACTTCCTGTACCACACATCCAGAACCAAAGCCAGTCCAGCTCCTGGACTGAGTGACTTTAATGTTGTTTTAGTTTCAGCTGCTTTTTTATCTTCCATGGAAATATTGTTCACATTTAAGTTAGGAAACATTTAAGGCGGAATTTTAAAAGAATTATAAAAGAAGAAAAGTTTATTGAAAACATATACTGTAATAGCTATTAAGATCTAAAACTTGTGAAATATGACCAACATATTCGGTTCTTTACCTTTTTCTTTTCAGGACTTGGTCTAGCTTCGTCCTCTATGACCTCCTCTTCTCTCTTCCGCTTCATCCCTTTCTCCTCCTCCTCAGTATTACTCTCTTCTTCCTTTTCTCCTTGTTCTCCGACGGGTTTCGTCCATTCTGCTTGCGTTTCATATCCTTGCTGCGTGTCGGTCTGATCCTGTTGAGGATCATGAGGAGCAGCAGGGGTCTCCTCGCCTCCCGATGCTCCTGCTGCAGCTTCCTCCTGCACAACGACTGGCTCTTCCTCCTCCTGAAGCTCCGCCTCCAGCGCCACCTCTTCTCGCACGCCAGCTTCCTGTTCACGTTCAGCCACAGACTCCTGTGGAATGGGACGGAACTTTAGACGAAACGCTTGGATCCCTGATCACAAAACGCTATGAAGATAATAAAAACGTTACTGACAACACTGAGTCCACCGGTTTGGTTTAGAATCGAGATTCCTCTGGAAGATAATCTCTGTAGCTGATGGACTTATTCTATTTCAGAAAGATGCAAAGTTGCGACTGCATCTACTAATGCTAAACGCTAACATTTGCCAAGTCCATCTTTCAGTCTTAGTGATCTGCTAAAACTCTTGGCAGATTTAAAATAATTTTTATTACACCAAGAAGGCAGGTATTTTCTAAAAGACACTAAAAAAGTAAAAATAGTATCAGTTTGGAAAGATTATTATTATTATTTTTTTTTTTTTTTTGAGAAATGTGGACTTAAGGGTCTCTGAGGTTACACAGACGTATGTAAGAACCCAACTGGTCTTGCTGTTGCTCACAAGGTTTTTCCACATGATTTGTTGCATTTTGGCGAATTCTTCTGATAATCAAGTTTCTATAGAATTTAACTTTAAAAGACTCTAAACAACAGACGCTTCTTCAGAACCACTGGAACACTGACTGCTACAGCAGAGCAGTGACCAGAGCAACAACTCTTAGAAGAAAAGTGAATAACATTCCATGTCCCCGTGAGGGTCCAGGTCTGGAGCCTACCTCCTGACTGTGAGCAGTGGGCTCCTCCTCAGAGGCCCCGGTGGGTGGGTTCTGCTGGTGGTTCTGGTCCCACAGTGTGAGCTGGTCCTGAAGCTCCCCTGCTGCCTGGGCAGCCTCCTGGCTGCTGTCTGCCCTCTCCTCCAGCGCTCCTCCAGTAACACACAGGATCTGAGGCATGCTGGGGTCGTCCATGCGCTCGCTGTCGTCCTCCCCGTCCCCCCTGTCTCCCCCCCTTGCCTCTTCCAGAACTCCGATGCTCTCCACCTCCTGGACCTTCATCCTCTCCTCTCCAAACAGAGCTCTGCTGCTCTGCAGCTCCTCTATGCCCCCCTCTGGGTTAAACCCCGCCCCCTCCCCCTCTTCCTCTTCTGCTCCCAGGGCCTTCTCCTCCTCCTCCTCCTCTTCCTCCTCCTCCATGGTCACCTCCTCTGACTTGTCCTCTGATCCCTCCAGAGGAGGCATGTCCCCATCTTCATCCTCCTCTTCCTCTTCTAGCTCTTCAGCCTCCTCATCATCAAAGTCTTCGTACTCCTCCCCCTCATAAAAGTCTTCACTCCCTTCCTCCTCCTCATCAAGACCATCCTCCTCCTCCTCCTCCTCCAGCTCTTCATCATCCTCCATATCCTCTTCGTCTTCGTCCTCATCATCGGTGCTGTTTATGTTGATGACGGCTGAGTCCTGGTTGCTGGGTGGAGCTGGTGGTGGGTGCTGGTGAAGGTGGCGGCCCTGCTGGGCCAGCTGGTTCTGCAGCTGCACCTGCAGCGGCAGGGCCACGGAGCCAGGGGGCCCCTGGGGCCCCGGGGCCGGGGGCTGCAGCAGCATCTGCTGCAGCTGAGGCTTGACCGCCACGGGGTCCACCAGGCCCCCGGCAGGAGGGGGGGCGGAGCCGGGGGTCAGCGACGTCACCAGGGAGACCACTGAGCCGCTGGACGAGGGGAAGGAGTTGGCGGGGGTGCTGGAGGTGGGGACCAGATCGTTGGGCAGCGACGTCACGTCCAACGAGGCTGGAGCTGCCGTGCTGGGAACCATGGCGACAGTGTCTCCCCCTGGCAGGGGGACACCGGCCCCAGCTCCAGCAGAAAGCAGGTTCTGGGAGCCAGGGGCCGGATCATCCAGCTGGCTAACTGATCCCAGCATGCCTGGCGGGACGATGACCACACTGTCGTCTGAGTCGCTGGCCAGAGAGATCTCCACATCCTCTGCCTCTTCTTTGTCGTAGCGGACAAACACGGGCCTCTGGCCGTCCGGGAGCCCCAGCCCGGCAGGGTCCGGCTGTGGCTGGCCGTGGGGCGACAGCAGGAGGTCTCCAGGGGCCGAGGCAGGGCCCGGCATCCCTGGAACCAGGGACAGATGGTTCTCCAGAGAGCCCAGCAGAGAGTTGGGGCCCAGGCTGAGCGGGTGACGGCCGGGGAAGGGCGGCCCGGGTGTGGGGCCACCTAGCAGGGTGGGCAGAGTCAACCTGGGGGCGGGGCCCGGGCCGGACAGGACAGAGGCAGTGGGGGGGGGCTTCAGGGCGAGCGGGGGCAGCGGGAGGGCGATGGATGGAACGCGGGGGTGGAGGAGGGAGTTACAGATGGTCAGAGCCTCAGAACAGAAAGACGAAACCTGATGGGGGGAGAGAGGAGGCGAAGCGGTCAGTCAGCCTGAAACAGCTTCAAACAGCAGAGAGGAAACGTCTGCTCATGGCTAGGCTGCACATGTCCAGCTGTGTCCCAGTGTGGAAACCAGAGCAACATTTCTCTCCCTCATCAGTTTGGTACCAGTGTGGTACCTGAAAACGCCTGCTGATTGGCTGACCTTGAGGTTGCGGTCCAGGCGGCCATTGCTGAGGATGGACACGGTGCAGGTCAGAGGCGGAGGCCAGCATGGAGACGGGACGAGAACCAGGGCCAGCAGCAACCTGCAGGTTAACACAGGAAGCGGCTTTAGCAGAGAGAATTCTGGGAAACTGGATCAGACAAGGACAGACTGGGAACTTAGTGCACACCTGGGAGGCTGATGGTATTCACCGTTTAAAACATCAGTCCAATAAGTAAAAATGTGCCGATATTAATAGACAATATTTATTCGGATATTTTTGCCATTTCTGTTTCTTGAGGGAGAGCGATGTGTTATGTGACAGATACAGCACAGGATTGTGGGTAGTTTAACTGAAGCAGAGAAACAATATCAGTGGTGTGGTTATTTTTTCAAGCTGTTTAAAGGGAGGGGAAATTTTTTATACAAATATATATATGACTGATGGCCATATATTAAAAGCATTGACCGATACTGTTGAAGATATATCAGGCATCACTAGTGTAAACAGCATTTGCAGCCAACAAAATACTATGTATAATATTGTAATTCTTTGGTCATTAAAACAGATAGTTTCCTATTCAGTGGTCATAAAGTTTTGACTCATTCTGGACCTGTTGTTTTATTTATTTTCTTTAGACATACCTGTAGAGTTGACGGCGGGTCAGGGCGCTGCTGTACTGCCCACTGACGCCCCCTACAGACTCGCATGCAGTGATGCTGCTAGTCTGCTGCTGCTGGAGGCGCACACACAGCGGCAGCACCACCTCATGGAGGCGCTGCAGGCACAGACAGGACAGAGTGACTTAGTGAGGGAAGAAATCCGCCTGGCTGCAGCACGCTTCCACAAACATCATGCCAGCTAAACGTTCATTTCTCTAAAACACATTCCATTATTCCAGAGAGTTAAAAAAAAAAAGGCTACTAACGGTCTCCCCTGTCAGGCCTGACTGCAGCAGGCGCTGGAGGAGAGAGTCAATGATTCCAAGGTCACTCCAGCTGGCACAAGTTTGATAACATAAAAAATTATTACAACTGCACAAATTAACCCTAAAGCCTCAAAATAATCATTTATGATAGTATATTGATGACCAGACTATTTTTAAGACATTGGTGATAAAACAAAGAATCAGGGGATGGACTGAAACGATAATATGCTGCCTCTTTAATCAGAACTTGTGAATTATCAGGAAGTGAAGCCGTCAAACCTGTGACTCCATGTTGGGTCAGACTCCATGAGACCCAACATGGACACAGTTCTTGGTTCAGATATTAGATATCACTAATCCGTCCACAGATCCAGTTGTCATGATGTTGGGTTGTTTGATTTTATTTTATTTTTTACCCCTCCAGGGGTTTTTTTTCTGGGCTCTAGTTTCCCTTATATGAAAGTAGGCTGACAGGAAAGGGGGAAGGAGACGGGGGAAGACATGCGGCAAATATCGTCGGGTCTGGGAGTCGAACCCGCGACGGCCATGTCGAGGACTCAAGGCCTCCAAACGTGGGTTGGTGGCCGTGGTGGCGTAGTTTACCGCTACGCCACCCCGGCACGCCCTGGGTTGTTTGATTTTATGTGAAAAGTTTACGCTTAGGCTAATAATCCAATACATTTTGGATACTGATGCTTCATTAATGTTGAAAACTGTTTAAACTTGTCACCATCTCATGTTGCTAACGTCAATAAACTAGGAGTTAACTAGTTTAGCTGTTTGGCTTCATCATCCTGTCAGCTTCAGTTAGAGAAGGATCGACTTTCCCAGCACAGCAACATTAAACTTCCAAGTCCTTTGAAGAACATTTTATTAATGTTCTAGATCAAACGTTTTGTCCGGATCATTCTGAAACTTATTATGGAATTATCAGTCTTTTAAAAATACACCTGAAGATAAAACTTCTTCAGATGTAACTTCAGACTAATGAACTTGACCAAAGCCAACATGTTGCAGTTCTAGCAGGTTCTTACTTTGTGTATGTCATTCTTTAGAAGCGTCCCACTGGTCTGTATGATGCGTCTGAGAACTGAAAAAAAAAAGAAACAGCTCAGAAACTGTGAGCAGTACAGAACCCGACCCGATTCATGCTCTGAAGCAGAGGCAGCAGCTGACCTTTCAGGGCTGACAGGCAGGTGTCCTGGTTGGAGACCGGGTCCCCTTTCCTCTGGAGCGACGCCCCCACCGGGTCAGCCATGACCAGCTGCTTCGTCCTGCGAGGGCCGGGCTTCCCTCCAGGAACCACATCAGCCGACAGCCCCGCCCGCAGCTGGGGGAGACCCGAATCACGGCCTTGTTTCATCTCAGATTTCTTCGTTCAATGTGCAAACTCGTTTTACCTTGATAGATTCTGCTCCGGGCGTGATGTCGGCCAGCAGGTGGGTGAACAGCAGCTCTGCGTGGCTGGAGGCTCCCTGGAGGACGTTAGCTGAAGCTCCAACAAGCTGCAGCCACAGCTCTAAGGTTCTGTACACAGAGACCCGCACCGAGCTGCAAAAAACAGTCCAAGAGTTAGATACTGCCAGCTCACACCGAACCTGCAGCTCGCTGAGCCACACCAGGCTGTTCGCAACGCAGCAATCTCTGAATATATGTGATATAGAAAAGACATTCTGTCCAGCAGTCAGCCACAAGGCCAGAAAACCAACGAGGAACAAAGTATTCAGGGTAGCTGGGAAAAATAAACTGGTTTTATATCTCAGACTGGTTATATTATATTATTGGATATCCAGAAAAATCATTACCAGCCTTGGCAACGCTGCCAGAGGAATTCAGACACAATTTAAAAAATGAAAATAAATTCAATGGAGGAACCTGGAAACTATCTGAACTGTGATGACATACTGAACAATAAGGTGCAAAACTATTCTAGTATTAATCTGTATGCCTCTGAAAAACATATGTAAAGCATGAAAATAAATTCATAATACTGAGAGAAAAGAAAATCGGAGGAGAAATAAGTCGTTAAAGTTGCAGTAGAACTAGAAAAAATTAAGAAAGTGAGAATGAAGTCATGATGATAGAAGAATGAAATAGTACTTTTATGAAAACGCCTACATAACAAATAGTAAAAATTTGAAATGAACAATGTTGAGCATCTTGTGAAATTAGAGTTTGATATCAGCTTCACCATTAGGACATAATTAATGTTTTAGTACATCAGCATCATGTTAGTATGAGCTGCAGGACTCTGATGTAGAAACAACAGAGTCTGTTTGGAAAAACAAGCTGAGCTGCTCTGGTCCTGATAACTCAACAAAACATCTTTATTCTACTAATGCTATTAATTTATTGTCATAATATGACGACTTTATTCCATTATTACTAATTATAAAAATAATAGTCTCAGTTTGGCCCCCATTCTCAGCCTTTTCTCGGTTTCAGCTAAAGTAGGGTAGATGGTGAATTTGACTCCACAGCAATAAACAGGATTCTGATTGGTTGTTGGTCTCCATCTCCACATCAGAAGAAGCCTGTTAATCTGGACATAATGCATTCATGAGGATCGCTGAGGCTGAGCGTACCTGTAAGCTCTCTGCTGACCAACGTTAGCTTCAGGTACGGCCGTCCAGGCACACAGCATCTGAGAAAACAGCTTCTGTAATACAGCAGCGTACTGCACCATGCCGCTGCGCACTCTGAAACACACACACACACACACACACACACACACACATCATCACCTTTATACCATCAGCTACACTCCACTCTTTAATACAGAATATACTGTATCTCCACATGTTGTGATTAATATTGATGGTGAAAATAATTTTAGAACTGATTTTATTTTTATTATTATTTACAAAAAAATTGAAAAATTCACCGAAACTCCTCTGTAGATCAAGGTAGAGGACAAACAGGAGTGTGTGTGTGTGTGTACTCACACTGTGATGAGCTCTGCCAGCACCTCCAGAGTGCTGATGTGAACACTGGGGAGAACCAACAACCTCAGGCTTCCATCTGCTGTTAAACTCTGACAAACATGACAGGATCAGAATCAATCCGTTAGCTTAGCCTCAGGAAGGCTTTATGTTTGAAATATGTTTGACATATTTCTCTCAGCTGTTAAGGTTGTTGGGTTTTTCATTCTAAAGTTGAGTGGTTTCATTGATAAGGCAGCAGTTTCACTAATTCAACATCTTCCAGCTTTCGGTTTCAAACACTGACAGCACCAAATCTACCATGAATATTACTGAGGCTTCGTCTCCATGTTTAACATCGGTTTGTCTCCCTGAAACAGAATCAACCATGTTCAAATTAGATTTGACTTTATTCTCCTCACAACTCCAACCTCAAGAAAAGTTGACATACTTTCTTCCAAACTAAACTGCAACTAAAGCCTATCCACAGAGTATGCAGACAGCACAGACACCCTCAGTACACGATCCACCTGATCGCTGTTGATTCAGCAGAGATCAAACCAAATCACAAAAGTCAGTAAAAACATAGTAAACCCAACAGACTGTGGAAACTTTAATTTGAGTTTATATACTATAAAAAAATCACCACGATATCTGTTCACTTCATGCATCATTACAGTAAAAAAGTACTGTAGCAGATGTGTGTGTGGCCGTGTTTTACACAGTGTAGGGACTGTTTTTCCTACAAATACTACATTGTGGGGACCCACTTCTCCTTATGGGGCCCAAAACACAGGGCCCAGAAGGAGCAGAGCTTTGAGTTAGGACTTAGATCAGGACTAGGGTAGTTTAGGTCAGGCTTAGGGTTGGACATGTAAATGGTTAAGTTAAGGGTCAGGATGTGGAAATGACTGACAAAATGAATGGAAGTCAATATAATGCCCTTGTGAAGATAGAGACATAGCGTGTGTGTGTGTGTGTGTGTGGGGTGTGTGTGTGTGTGTGTGTGTGTGTGTGTGTGTGTGTGTGTGTGTGTGTGTGTGTGTGTGTGTGTGTGTGTGTGTGTGTGTGTGTGTGAGCTCACCGTGTTCCTGGAGTTGACAGCGAGCGCTCGGCACACCAGGTTGAGGATGGGTCTGACGGGCAGATGTACGGCTGAGGCAGGATCCGCTCTGATAAGAGGAACACATCCACAAACATCTCTCTCAAGATCACTGCTCCTTAGTCATGCTCTCTGTTTTCAATGTATTTTAATGTAGAGTGAATGAAACATTTATACTACTGGTTATGTCAAACTAATCATGTGTGTCAGAAAATTATTTGGGCATTTTAATTCCTTAAAGTATAACCAGGTCGCCAGTAAATCCAGACCCAACCGTATTTCATATTGATGAATGAACTGCTGCCCTCAGCCTCAGGGTCAGTGTTTCCTACCGGAGTGTGTGTTTCAGCACCAGGCAGACAGCTGTGTATCTGTGCTGCAGCTGCAGAAGGAGCAGCGGATCCGTTTGATCAAGATGAGGAAAGGGCAGCTCCACACCTGGACCCCGATACTGAACTGCTTCATCTGAGAGACAAACAGAAATCAGCCCATACACGTTTAAAAATACATCACAGCTACGTGGAAGATGGAACACATCACCGGCCAAAAAAATCTACCTGTTTCAGAACCTTGGTAGATCTGAGCCAGAATGCCATTGGCTGAGGCCAGCAGACATTGAATCTGATTGGTCCATCCTTCGGCTCTGCCGGTACCGGCCGACCTGTCGGCCAGACCCCCTAGACAGGGCAGGAGGCTGTAGCCCTGACAGGCCATCTGAGAGGAGACACAGAAGCAGAGAGCATGGTAACCAGGTAACCGGGTAACCAGGGGACAGGACAGTTCAGGTTTAGCCAGAGAGACGCACCTCTTGAGTTTTCCTGCTTGTGCTGTCCATTTTGGAGAGGAGATAGGCTCCTAGTTTGTCCTTCAGCAGAAGGAAAAGTCAGAATGCGTCAGATGAACAGGTTTTGTTCAAGATTCGCAGCAAAGCTAAGCAGTCAGTAGGTCTGAAGGAACCAGAGCATGTGGGATGCCTCACCTTGAGGGAGCCGCAGGCTCTGGGGTAGTAGATCATACAGGCTCTCATCCCCTCCATGGCTGCACGCTCACACTGACACCACAAACACAACATCATCATTTCCCTCACCCAGAAGCCGCCTCTTCACATCATCTGCTTTTGTAGCACAGAAGATTCAAACATTTCACATGTGCAGTGCAATAAAGACGGGAGATCTCTCCTGAGTCACCTCTGTCTTCAGGCCCAGGAGTGACATCAAGATGCCGAGGATGGAGTTGAGGCCGACCTCCCTGGCCAGCTCTGCTAGCTGACATGAGTACTGCAGCAGGTCCTGCAGGATGCTGACCGCCAGCTGGATGCTCTGACACGGAGCCTGGGACTGCAGCAGCACACAGCATTTGGAAGGTTTAGGTCAGGATTTAAATGCGTTCACAGCACAGATGAATGATAAATAACTGGATACATTTGCAATATACTAGGGCAGGTTGATATGACTCATCATAAATATCCAAATAATGTAAAATATATGATCTGAATGGCATGATACAGGGTTCAGCATTCCAGCCGTCACTCAAGTCTCCAGAAGGTTTTTAACCTCCCTGCACAGTCACTGTTGTTTAGTGAAAATCTGCTTTTTAAATCCTCTAAATGGGAAATATTTTTCTCAACATTTTTCTAAACCAAACCACATTAGGAAAAAAAAACAAACAAAAAAAAACATTTGCCTGGTCAGGATATCTCATTCCACCACAGACACTGTTTGGCTTTTAGATTATTTACATTTTAAATGTTGGTAATGATAATCTCTATTCTCAAATACAGCATAAATTTTACTTTTACTCCTGTTATCCTGTTTGAGTTTAAGTGTTTAAGTGTTTGAACTTGGAGCAGCTGATGTGTATTTCTGAAGGGTTGCATTGCATTGTGGGAGAACGGTTCAACCGCAATGAGGCACTTTTAAAGAGACCAAGCTGGCATTTCAACTAAAAATGTAAAGAGCCAAGACTTTCCAAAGGAGGAGATTATATTTCATGATAGTGTAGCTGAATAAGCCAAACAAACAAAGTAGGACACGTTAAAGTTTAGTATTATCTGCAGGCACTTATTAAAAAAAAAAAAACATTGGAAAGAGCAATAATAAAATCTATAAAAATACCTTCATGAATTTCCTGAAGAAACAGAGTTAGAACTTAGAAAGTGAACCCATGAATGTCTCCTCTTCTCTGTGTGTGTGTGTGCATTTGTTGGGTGGGGGGGGGGGTGTTTGTGTGTTTTACCTGGATGACCTGCTGCAGTGAGCGCAGCCAGGACAGACAGTGCTGCTGGAACAGATCACTGGAACTGTCTTTAACCAGCATGGACAGCAGGCACAGCCCCTCCAATCTGCTCAAACACCAGCACACAGACGACCAGGTCGGCTCATAACCAATACTGACTGCATCATAAAACTTTCTGCTTTTCACCTCTGATCATACTTATGCACTACTTTGCTGTAAGTATTGGATCCCTCCTAGAAATGAATAAACTCTGATGTTCGGATCACTTCATAGGACGCTAAAAAGTAATTAAATGTCTTTTCTACTCAACAATCCACACTTATCTGCAAGTAGCAGTGAGGGGGAAGGACGGCAGGCCTACAGCTGACCTTCAGATCAGCTCCAGAACAGGGCAGCATCACCCTGTTCAGCTAAAAGCAGCAAATGCAGTCCACCTGACCTACTGTCCCCAGGTGGACATGTCCACTGAAACGTCTCCCTTTTATGTCACCTTATCACGTTAGTAGGAACATTTGACGTCAAAAGCCAATTGTTGGGAGTTGTGTGTGTGTGTGTGTGATAAGGTAGATAAACGCACTTTAAATGGACTGAGCCTTTTCTGTCATTTTTGACCGATCAGAGCACTTTACACTAGAGCTACACTCACACACATTTACAGGCGACTCGGTGGTAAAGTGCTTCCAAAGCAGCTGGGATCCATCCAACAACCGAAGCTACAGCAGTTCATCCAGAGACTCAGCTCTGCTAAGGCTTGAGCGTCAAACCTAGTGTGGTGAGAAAAGCACCGTCCTCACCTGGTTTTGCTGGAGCTCAGTTTAGCATTGCAAAAGCCCACGAGCCCCGCGACATCGCTCGCGCCCTGAAGAGATAAACACGCAGGTTTTAAACCCATTTCACCACAAACAGCAGCAGCAGCCTGTGAGCCATGGCTCTTCTCCTGCCGCAGGAACAACAAAGGCTGGAGCAGCTGCAGCCACAGTAAGCTAACAGAGGCAGCAGGGCTCCGCCACGGGCAGCGGGGTTACCTGGGTGGGAAACACGCCATGTTCCCTGTAGTTAGTCAACACCTCGGACAGATACTCTGGACGCTGTTCCTTGAGGACCGACACCAGACCCTCTGTGAGCCTCATAGCGGCGGCGCCATGCATCCAAGCAGAGGTAGCCATTTTCCCCTCGCCGCCAACGTGACGTCACTATTGTGCGGCCACGTTTCGCTGTCGTCAATACTTCGCGCTTGCAGCAGACAGACCAAAGTGAATGGTTGTTGGTGTATTGAAGGCGGCTGTTTTCTTCGTTGTATTAAGTTCTGGTTCGTTGAGCGCCTTCCTAACCCGGATGGCGAACGAGCGGCTCCGAGTCCTGGAGGAGGTGGAGAAGGACATCGCGGTGGTCCTGCAGTGTGCTGGTGAGGAAACTTGAAGTACATCACTGTGTGCTTTCGCTGCTTTTGGAGTTTCCTGTTTTCTACGCCGAGAAAAGTGGAAATAAACGAGCTGGAGTTCTTTGGGGCTGGGATCTAAGTGAAAACAGCGCCCAGATCAGCTTCCTGGAATGGTTTAATGCCACCATAAACCTTTAGATGGATTGTGATTAGGACCGCTTTCTTTTTTTTTATTTGAATACGAGCTTTTCTTGTTGTAACATTTGCTCAGTGGATCATGAAATATGGCTTAATATAATCAGTAACCTGCCCAGGACAGTTAAAATGTTTAAAGCATCTAAAATGCCATTACCCATCTGTCCGTTTCCTGTAATGATCACTACTGTAGTGGTCATTACTACTGTAGTAGTAATGAGTCTTATGAGTCATTAGACTAATGAGTCTAATTTGACTCATTAGTTGCCAGTTGAAATTTATATCTTGAGAAGTCTTTCCGGAAATGATTCCACACTGCCTGAACTACTTTTCTTTTTCTCTCTACTTGTACACATTTGCTAGAGTACATTTCCTGATCATGAATGATCATTACTAGTGTAGTGATCATTACAGGAAATGATCACTACTAATCTGCACACCATCTTTTTACTGCTTGTTCCAGCAAACAAAACACCTTTTAAAATATTGTAAAAATCCAGGAATTGTTAATCATTACTTTTGATGAAATTATATGTTTGTTCAGATGACTTGTTTTTAAGACTTAATATAAAAAGTTTGGTATTTGGGCTGACTTTGGACTCGACTTGGAATTGTTCTGCCTTCACGAAATTTGAGACTTGTGACTACCTTGTCAGTTGGCATAGTTACTACTGCTGCTCATTAATGTTGGTATTGGGATGCTCCTTTCATAAAGTAGCAGTGAATTTGTGTGTGATCTGCTCACTGTAAACTTAGGTTGATTTCTTCCGCCTGATCTTTACCTTTGATGACAGGAAACATTGTTCTGGAGCTCTCCAAAGACAAACACAACGCCAGCCACCTGGACAGGCAACTGGTCCAGTTCCAGACGTCAATCAGTCGAGTGGAGAATGAACTGGGCGCCCAGATCCGCTACCTCACACAGGTCAGAAGAAGAAAACTTGTTGCCTTTGGTCCATGTACTGCTCAGTCTTACCCGGGGGATTAGTATCTCCTGGCCCTGGTCATATTCTTATGTCTGATTAAAATTGATTTGAATGTTTCTGTAAGTGTTGGCATGCTTTGGTGCACAGCTTTCTGGCCAATCACCAATCTTTGAAAACTTGACCTTCCAATACCGGGTTTTTGTTTGAAAAGTCACATGTGTGCTACAGACTGGCGACCTGTCCAGGGTGACCCCGCCTTTCACCCGGAGCGTTCGCTGGAGACAGACACCAGCACCTCTCCCAACCTCATTAGGGACAAGGGTGTACAGAAAATGGATGGATGAATATATATATGTTAATTTGGTAACAAGAAGGTGACTGTTGCTTACACACGCTTAGAACCACTTACAATACATCAAGTCATTGACTTGATGTAATCTGCTGGGTTTGCTTGGATAGAAACTTTTGAATCTACTTTGAGTAATTAATTGAGCTTACTGTACTGTTTAATGACTAGGATCAATTGTAATATATGTGTGATTAAATTATTATTATTATTATTATTATTATTTTTTGTAAAGTGTGTTGAGACAGCATTTGTTGTGAATGTACGCTATATAAATAAACTGAATTGATCGTTTCGGCCAATCACTGATCTCCCAAAATTAAAGAAATCTGGCCCAATTTATCAGTGCACTCCTTGTGATAATACCTCCAGAGGTCTGAAATGAATTTCCAGCTCTGGTTTAAAAACAACCGTGTCATTATTGGAAGCAGCCAGGTGTTATGTTAACGTTGTTTTCCTCCCACCAGGTAGCTACTGGCCAGCCACACGAGGGCTCCACTTACTCAACCAGGAAGGACTGTCAGATGTCACTGAACAGAGCTGAGTATGCAAAGGTCAAGTTGGGAGAACTGGGTCGGACATGTGAAGCCATGCTGGAGCAGCAGCAGCAGCAGATATGACAGAACAGAGGCCACGTGTCTGCCAGCTGTTACCGTGGTCACCGGGTTCACAGCAGCAGCTCCCTGTGTTGGGTGGGACTGTGTGTCAGTATGGTGCTTAAAACTGTTGGAGTGATACAAACCAAGACGCTGCACAAAAGGCAGGCTTTTGAGTCATTAAATAGTGGTATTTTTTTTAAACATAAAACTTTCATTTTGTAATTGTAATTTTATGTTATGCAGCATTCAATAAACTTGTAAATTTTTGTACATCTCCTACATACAAGTCCAAGTTCCAACAATTCCTTTCTTGTGGGAGGGACTGCGACATCAACGTCGCTGGCTGAGAACTTCCTGTGTTCAAGTGATTCTCACCTCAGTAAAAACGGCTTTTCCAATGAAATACGATCTTGGTGAACAGAACTATGGTCTAGTTATTGTTTTATGTTTCTTGTTACAAGAAAATGTAATTTGATGGGGAGGGAATTATTAAACCTTAATCAGCACTGAATAAGTAATTGACTGACAGTGTAATTAAGTGTTACATTTTTACAAACAAGTTGCAGTTTGAAGTCTTAAACATAAATAGGTCTGGCTTCGAAATCCAATATGGCTGCCTGGCCTATCTATTTTTATGATTGGGCTGTTTATTTGCACTACTAACAATTTGAATTCTCACACATGATGAAAATACAAAATGCAGAGAAATTCATTATTTTACTTAAAGCATGGTCACCAGACATCAAGGAGCAAGACGTTTTGGAGCACAATAAAAACAGTAAAAACTGCCTTTGATGTTTCCAAATGCAGGTTCTGACCTCAACAGTGCAGTAAATACAGCAGTCCTCTGAACAGTGTTTGTCATGTGATTCCTCTCATGCTTTAATCATCTTGCCAATTATTAAGAATGAAATATGTTCTGAGTACCTTTGTTGTGTATCAGCTCAGATGGACGTACTGAAGGACGATTTGGGTTCTTTTCCCAAGGATGGATGGTTCAGTTTTCTTTTGTTCTTTTATCTGTTGCTTCCCTTTTTCTCCAGTGAGGCATGTTAACACTTTAATGCCAGAGTCATATATAGTACTTCTGTGAAGTAGTTAGTAGTTCTATGACAACTGTAGAATCAGCTAATTGCCACACAGGAGTTGTCATTAGCGCTGTTGCCTGGCAACAAGATTGCTGATTTGAATCCCAGCCACATTATCTACTTGATAATGTGAATCAATTGGTGGATAAAGTTATGAACTTATTAAAATCTGGTCAAATGAACAATCAGGTCTGTTCCAACACCGACGACGTCAGAGTTTCTGCAGTATTCATTAAAATGAATACTGCAGTATTCTGTGGGTGTGGCTCAAATCTTAAGTGATAAGTTTTAATTAGTAACAATTCCTCCAGTCTTTTGCAGCCCATCTGTGGTGTTCCTCAAAGCTCCTTCCTTGGAGTTTCGATGCTCCACTTATTTTCATGCTACCACTTGATCAGGTTATTTGCTAATATTTCTTTTAAATTATACGCAGATGATACTCAAATTTATTTAGCTATTGATCCATATGGCCTGTCTGCTGTAAACATATTGGGTTCATGTCTCACTTTTACTAAAATGTCTGGATGTCTGATAACTTTTTACTGTTAAACAATGACAAAGCCATTGCCATTGTTTAACAGAGATGCTATTATTCAGATTTTCATTTCTTCAATAGGGCTGAAATTATTGATCTGTATTAACTGTGATGAAATAATTACTGAAATAATCATCAGCTGATTTAGTAATTATCTGTAGTATAGACTCAAAAAAGGCCATTTGCCAAAACAGTTGAGGCTTAATCACCTTTTACTATTAATGTTTTTATTACTATTAATTCAATGAAAGTCAATCAGTCCTACTCAGCACTGATGTTCAGCTGACAAGTTTGAAATTTTCAGTTTAGCTGCAGATGCATCCTTTGCTACAAATGATCAAGCCTCCAGTAAATAAATGTTCCATTTTAGGCAATAAAGTTTTACTTAAAACAAAAAAAAAACCAAATAGAAATATTTGCACCCATGAGATTCTTATGAGCCCAAAACATTTTATTAAAACCGTCTCATCAGATTAGGAGTTTTACCAAAATAAGATCATGATCTCTTTCGCTGATGCTCTAAGTTTCATTCACACTTTTGTCTCGATTTCTGTAATAATCCATTTGCTGGTCTGCCTCAAACATCTCCAGTTACTACAGAATCCATAGATCACTCCAGTTCCCTGTGGTGTCAGTTGAATTCAAGATTGTGTTGATCACTGAATGGACTTGCACCAGCTTATATTAAGTTAGTTATTCTTTACATCTTCTGAGATCCTCCGACTACTTTCTGTGAACTGAGCAGGATGAGTCAGGATTATGGAAAACACAGCCAGTGAACATTAGACAAACCTTAGTGCTATGAATTTCATCAATTTGATTTTACAACATAAAGCACATTGTAACCGTTTTGAAAGGTGCCATACAAATATGTAGGTAGGAAAAAGGCCTTGAAATGCCCACAGCCTGTTAATGTGGTCAGAACCCCCATTTCTAAAATGATTTGGACCAATGAGGACAGCAGAAACATCTTTATACAAGCCAGATGGTTCCAAATCTTCCATCATTTAGCCAACATAACTACATATTCCAAGAGATTTGGATTAAAACAACGTTTAGGCTTTTCAATGCAGAAACCAGTTTATGTTGTTAAAAAGGAGAAACCTTTATTTTTTTTTTTTTTAAGACCATTAAAATAAATACTTTACAGAATCCAATGTAGAAAACTCGATACACTGTCTCAAAAAGGTTAACACCCCATAATGTAATTTGAAGCAATGAGAGGAGTAGATGGGGGGTAATAAAGAAAAACATGGCCAGCACTTTAATGAAGCTTATTGAAAATGTTGGTGACACAGATGGCCTTTTCTCCAATTATATGTAGTTTGGTCCTTTCATGCCACTTTCCACCACCTCCCCCCCCTTAAAGAAAAAAACAAAACAAAACAAAAAAAGCTATGAGAATGATAAAGGCATTAAAGTGTAAATCCACCAGGTTGTCAGCATTCCTCTACTCTAAACCTTTTGACTGGAGCTTCTCTGAACATGGCCGTCTGTTGCTCGTCCTGAATGCCGAGTCATTACACTGAAGGCTGAATACTGCCCTGGTGAAGAGCTGCGCCATCCTTTCACCTGAACGGCACTGAGCCATTCAGACAAGCAGCAGTGGAGCAGCAAGAGGATCCACAAACCACAACACGTCAGCGATGAAGAGTCACTGCCATCATGCTTCTGATCGCCCGACCTCAAAGTAACAGATTTCAGAGGAAACGCCAATGAACCAAAGATCGCTTTTATCAATGTATTACAGATGAAGGCAGTTCTGATCTGAAGGAGAGTTCAGCTGATGCATGAAGGTCTATGACAACTATGGTGAACAGATGAAACAGTTCAGTAAGCTATCCTTCCAAATAGGCAAAAAATAATAATAAAAAAAAACACTTTCAAATATTTGGATTACAGATCAGTGAAATTCATTGAAGTTTAAAATTTCGATCACATAGCAAAAACAGGACTTCACTTCTAAAATAAGCAGGTTGGGGTGGATGTTGGGCATGGTGAAGCTAGATGAGGTCGGCCACATTCATGGGCATCTCTTCCACGGTGGTGTTGTAGAATGTTTCAATATCCCTCAGGGTTCGTTTGTCGTCCTCAGTCACCATGTTGATGGCTACTCCTTTCCTGCCAAAGCGACCGCCACGACCAATCCTGACCCAAGACCAAACAGTCCAAGCTTTAGCAACTCAGAAAATACACTCATGCAAATCTACATCAGTGTTTTCCATTAACAGTTTCCAATGAGGCTGACTTGACTGAGCTGTCAATCACCTGTGAATGTAGTTTTCTCTGTTGGTTGGCAGGTCATAGTTGATAACCAGGGACACCTGCTGAACATCAATCCCTCTGGCCTGAAGGGGAAACAGCAAGTATTAAATACACAAGAGAAAAGCCAACAGTCTGAATTCAGAGGGGAAAAGGTCCATAAGAAATCAAAGTAGGAATGTAACCTGCCATTTAGTTGTGAATCAAAGACTTGAACTAAGCTACAGTGGAGGGCAGGAGAGTTTCTATACCAAGGAACTTTCAGTCCTTCACCAACACTGCAGCTGGAAGGAGAGGGAGTCTTGGACCGCTCACAGAACTGAAACTAGAAGCTGAACATCCTGCTGGACCTCTAAAAACTACTGAACCAGCACAAATAAACTCAGACTGCAGCCAGACATACCAGCAGGTCAGTGGTGATCAGAACTCTACTGGAACCAGAGCGAAACTCCCTCATGATCAAGTCTCTCTCCTTCTGGTCCATGTCGCCGTGCTGGAGGAAGAGTTGGAAGCAGAAATTAAGGATGCAGCTGAGCCGGAATCTGACAGACAGACAGACAGACAGACAGACGGTTGCAGGCCTACCAGAGCAGAGACGGTGAAGTCTCTGGCATGCATCTTCTCAGTCAGCCAGTCTACTTTCCTCCTGGTGTTGATGAAGATGACTGCTTGTGTGATGGTCAGGGTTTCATACAAGTCGCACAGTGTGTCCAGCTTCCACTCCTGCAGACAAAGTTAAACAGGACTTTTTAATTACCAGATCATTTCGTCGGTCTCGTGTGTCAGAGCGTCATCTGGACTTCTATTCTGGTTCGGTTCCATGCTCTTGAGCAGAAGCAAGATTTGTGCTTTACCACTGTGTTTAAAAATCCAATAAAGCTCCAAATACAGAGTTTACGTTGCACTAACATGCTCTTGCATCAGCAGCAGCGACAGTCCTGAGCTCCTACAGCCTCACTGCCCACAGGATCCAGCTTTGATCCACAGACTGGATGTGGAATCACACAGGTCGGCAACAGAACCGAGCCAGAGGTGCAAACTAAAGCTGTCCAGCCAACAGACAAATTTGCACTTACCCATGATGGACACAAAAGCTAGGTAGCATGCATGTTAGCAGCCAGTTACCAGTAGCCTCAACTACTAATTAATTAAAATGAGCTTTATCATTTCCATTTTTAATATTTTTTGAAGAGCAGTTTTGTTTACACAGACTTCACAAGACATTTTGCTTATTACTTTTGGTTGTGTTTTATTTTAGATATTTGAAATATCTTCCAGTATTAAGTGTTCTTTACAGAATAAAATCCATTTGGTCTCTGAGAAGGCATTATTATGCCATTATAAATATATTACTTGAAAATGATCTCCAAAAAACATTTATCGCAATGACTACCAGAACAGTATATCGTCCAACATATTTTATCATGGCATGCCTATGAACACCATGGAGATATCGTCGGGCGACTCAAACGTTTGCCCAACAGAAAAGTTTCATAAAAGCACCTACCTAGAATATACAAGACTAAATAATCTTGCTATTTTAATACCTGTGATTAACATATTTAAAACAAACTTCATTTTTCTTTTTTTAAGTGAGACAGTTGAAGGTGTTCATTTTACATCCATATAGTTAAGATAGACTTTAAAGGTGTGGACGGCCTGAATCATCCAGATAGTTTTGAATGACTGAAAAAGCATTAGGCCTCGTCAGGCTGCAAAATGTACAGAAAAGTCACCTCTTTCTCCACATTGATGTAGAACTGGCGAATACCCTCCAGGGTCAGCTCCTCCTTCTTCACCAGGATCCGGATGGGTTCCCGCATGAATTTCTTTGTGACGTCCAAAACATCAGCTGGCATTGTGGCTGACAGGAGGACGACCTGTACACAGTTTTCAGTCAGCTACGTGTCTCACAAGATGAGCAACAAGTCAATCACATGATCAATTTAAATTAGTTTAATACTTTGCATCTGGATGACAATTTGTTAGAGATGATCCCTTTTAAAATTATTAAGAAGTCACCATTTTACAAAACACAGACATCTGACACCCAGCAGCTGGTCCTAACTTGCACTTTTGCCAGTTTCCCCAATCCAAGCTGAATGATTTATATTTTTTGAAGTGTAATTTTGGTTACAGAGACATTATAATCAATTTTAACTGTATGGTTAAGTTTCGATATTAAATTTATTTATTTATTCCTAGTTCCAGGGTTAAATGTTCTTCAGAAGTTAAAGTTTTTAATCTGTGAGACGGAATACTTGTATCAATATGCCTTTACTACCATTATGTATAAAATGGTCTTAAAATGACAATATCATCACTTTTCAATAATTGCTGGGACAATTCACTGTCCAGTAAAATGTCATTGTGACTGGCCTACAAAGACAACTACTGGGCATCTGAAATGTCTGGTGCAGCCGTTTTCAGCTGATCTGATTTTGAATGACAGGAGAAAAATTATTGGATCAAGTAAATGGATCTAAATGGTGCAGCTGGCTGTTAGCCTCTTAACAGCACATATCCAAACACCATCAGCCTCTGACGTCACAGAAAGGCGGGGCCACCCCTCTGCTCCTTTGTTCAGAAAGCTCTTCTGTTAGTAGCTGCTTTTACCTGGATGTTGCTGGACAATTTCTGGAAGATCTCATAGATTTGGTCCTTGAATCCTCGACTCAGCATCTCATCGGCCTCATCAAGCACAAACATCTTGATGTTTTTGGACGCTGGAAAAATGGTCCAGAGACATGCGAGAAGTTATCAGCAGGGTGTAGCAAACGAAACCGGAAAGTGAACATGTCAACCCGAGCCATTTCACAGTTACAGTAATTCACAGTATGGCATCAACAGGTCCTCCCCCTTTGGTTCCTAAATACCTGGATTTACAGTTAAGCCCAGAATTATTCATACCCCTATATGCATAGTAAGCTTTGTTTTTACCAACATGTTTCTTCTGACTGGAATATTAACGCTTTGGAGCGGCCCAGCCAGAGTCCCAAACTGAATCCGATAGAGAATCTGTGGAAGGAGCTACAGATTAGGGTGATGTAAGGATTACCTTCCAATCTAAAAGACAAGGAGCTCAAACAAATCAGAATACCAGGGGAAACAGGAAGAGCCAGTCAGCAAATACAAGAGGGGTACAAACACTGTGCCAGTAAGTAATTATCCATTCATTGAGAATGGTGGAAATAATTAAATGGAAATTATGAATTATTTCCAAACTTATTTTTTTCCTGCAGAAAATCGAAATGAAATCTACCAGGGGATGAAAAATGTCAGGCTTAACTGTAGTTCTTAGAGCATTGTCATTGTGCAGTAAACTAGTTTTTTCCTGAGTGTTGCACAAGCAAAAACAGAGAGAAATTAATCAGACACTCTGCCAGAAAACAGCCGTAATCAGAACCATGAACGTCTGATCATGTCTCTGGTTCCCTGGTGGAGAGACAACTCGGGTCAGCAGAACGCCAACCAGAGAATCCCAACACCAGCAGCTCACAGAGTCAGTTGACACGCATGGATTTCATCATCGTACAGCACTTCCTTCAGACTGGGGTAAGCTACAACTCAAACCACTGAAGATGCTGACTCAGTAAAACTGTTGCAATGTTCCTCTGAAGCCTGGCCAAGCCTAAAGATCCCACCTAAGACTACCGGCAGAACCTGCCACTATGTGGTACGAAAAAACAGCTTAAACATTTATGCTGCAACAAGTAATCAGTCAAATTCACATCATATTCAAAGAACCCAAATTATATTTACTTATAGAGTAGAAATCAAATGGGGAAAAAATTTGTGCAGTTTGAATTGAATAACTTACAGAGATTTTTACGAGTCAGCATGTCAAAGACTCGGCCGGGGGTTCCCACCACGATGTGGGGGGCTTCAGCCTGCAGCTTCTGGACCTCACTGCGGATGTTGGTGCCACCAATGCAGGCGTAGCAACCGGCTCCCATGTAGTCGCCCAGGGCTAGCACCACTTTCTGAATCTAAGCAGGTCAGGGAAAAAAAAATCTTTACTTATGGTACATTATGGTCCAGCAGCCACTGTGATGGACAGGTTCTGATTAATGGAAACAAATTCTCATCTTGGAACAGGACACTAAGCCTGTCCAGATTCTGGACTAGTCCGGTTCCACCACCAGGACAGAGAACACCGCTCAAAGTTGGCTGTTAAAGTCAACTTTCAGCTCCTTGCTAATGATAACCATGAGTCCCATAAGGGTTGGTATGAAATAGGGCAAAATTAATTATGTGGTTTATTTGATTAGCCACATAATTACTGTATTTGAAGTGTTGTCCTT
Source organism: Xiphophorus maculatus (assembly GCF_002775205.1). Taxonomy (NCBI): domain Eukaryota; kingdom Metazoa; phylum Chordata; class Actinopteri; order Cyprinodontiformes; family Poeciliidae; genus Xiphophorus; species Xiphophorus maculatus. The sequence goes on along the minus strand of NC_036456.1, from coordinate 3,687,060 downwards.
AACCAACAGGCCTTTATACCTGAAGCATCTTTACAAAAAATAAAAATTAAACCCCATCCTACCTGCTGCGCCAGCTCCCTGGTAGGAGCCAGAACCAGAGCCTGGGTGGCTTTCATCTCCACATCAATCTGCTGGAGAATGGAAATGGCAAAGGTGGCAGTCTTCCCAGTGCCAGACTGGGCCTGAGCAATCACATCATAACCTGAAAGCAGATTGGAAACAGATCAGCTCTGAGCAACAGTTGCAGGAATTACTGCTGCCACCTCAGGTTTTTACACCCTCTGATGGATTCTGAACGTTTACGTCAACAAGACAAATTTTAATCACATCATCCATATAAAAATTAATGTTCTAATATTGCCAGTAATTGGCCTTTGATGCATTGAGAACTGTTGCTTCAGCAGCCCTGAGGTAGTTCATAAACAGGTGCTGGGGGGATTACCTTTACAAGTAAATTAAACGGCTATTACTGGGCAGTCTGAACTTATAATCCAAGATACTCACCCTTGATACAAGGGATAATAGCCCTTTGCTGAATAGCGGATGGCTTCTCAAAACCATAGGCATAAATTCCCCTGAGCAGAGCTTCGCGCAAGTTCATCTCATCGAAACTGTCCACGATCTGGTTCCAGTTGCTCTGGAGGAGCAAGAGACAACCACCAAATATTTTAAACCTCTGAGTTTTGTGACTTTAAAATGTCAACATGTTTCATCTCAAATTATATAAACCGGCTCAGACTTTTCAGTTGTACACCAATAAACAATGAAATTTAAACTACTAGAAGGACAAACAAGACAAAAAGCAAGGGGGTGTTGTAAACACTCCTTACTGTAAAGCCTGATTCAGGTAGAGGGGGAGACTTACCTCGATGATGCCATCTGGCTCCATGCCCTCTGGGCCATTATCCCTGAAAAATAACCATTAAAAGACATCACTGCACTGGTTTCCAGATAGGTTTCTTATATCACACAACAGCAAAAAAAAAAAAAAAAAATTAACAGGTCACTATCTGACTGACAAGAAATAATAAAAAATTTTTGGCACATTTTAGCTGAAATATGAATTTTGACCCACTGTGAATCCCAAAAGGCCGCGTTAACAAGAACTACACCCCAGTCTTACAAGCACAGGCCGAGGGAGTCCGCCATTTTTACTGCCTGCTCAATTCAAGATGGTCGTTTTCCTGTCGGCCCGAGCAAAGAAGTCTAGGCGCGTCGACTGAACTGGGGTTAAAGACCAAAGTATTCCAAGATGTCAAGACTATGGAACTCCATGTGTAAATGCGGATGATAAATAATGGGCCAATTCTGAGCCGAGAGAACAAAAAGAACCGTCGTGAGAAGACGGGCAGGCTCGGCTCACACTAAACGGGCCTGCTAAAAAAAAAAATTAGCTCGCACTTTGATAGTTTTGGCCTGACTGACAAAACAAAAATACACCGGAGGTCAGCGAAATCCTTTAATAGTATTTCAAACACTTCACACTAACACGGAACTACCGCTACAATAGCGAAGTGGGAAGAAATGGGATGGAAATCTTATTAGATACCATGAGGCCGGTGCTACCGGTATTGTTCACTGCCGGCTACCAACACCATGTGCACCCAGTGTACCAGAACACGGATCCGAACCGCCCGCTGGTCACGACATAAGGAACATTTTGTGATGAACGGAGAGGCTTGTGGCACCAGTGGACCCTGGGCTGCTTTAAAAGTCGGTTCCAACGGAAAATAAAGACTCTGACCGAGCAATTGATAGAACGGACTCACGTGCTGCTCATGGCGCCGGCAGCCATTTAATTAAACTATCCTGAGAAACAATCACAGATCTGTTGGAGGCCTCGAAAACAATACAGTATAGTTATAGCTAACAAAAAATCCATCAACTCGAAACTCAATCCACCAAATTTCCCCTTGGTGTGCGTCAATTATCCATTGAATTGAGGACAGTGAGGCGAGACTCAGGCCTAAGCGGCTAATCGGTATACGCTACTTAAGTAAGCGTCCAAAAACGTTCCGTTGTAGCAAGCAGCTCAAAAAACCGATTTAAACACAAATAAACCTCGAAATAAGATGTTCCGATAAGACTTGTTCACAATTTTACTAACCTGTTATCATAGTCAGCCGACATATTTCCAAAGAAAGAAAAAACGGCAGAAATGTCTTATATACGTTGAACGTACAATGCCGCGTTCCCATTGGAGGATTTCGCCGTCATTCTACTATAATTCCGACTACGAAGGGTTCCGATTGGCTAGTTTTGCAAGTGGAAGAAAAAAAAAAGGAGGAACAGGGTGGGGCTTGATGATTCACAAGGCAGCGGGGCGGTATTTAGATTTTTTAAAGAAACAGTTCTCCTCAGTAGCCACCTCCTTTAGATCTAGTGCTTAAAAGGTTTGTGAATAACTGAATTCAGATACTTTATCAGCATTCATTGGGTCGGAAAATTCAAGGCACCATATTTATGTAGTATACAGAGTATTAAATTGTATTTTAATTCCAGCACACGTTGAACTAGAAGGGAATTTCTTAAATCACTGATGTACATGTGATTTAAGAAATTCCCTTATGTAGTACTTTGTTTACTACATAAACAAAGTAGCAAAGCTAATTATATAAACAGTTAAATTTACATGACATGACAAGAGTATTACAACTTTTATGATACAGGAAGACATTTAAGCATTTAAAAAAAATAGACATGTACAGCTCTCAAAGAAAAGTAGTGGCAGTAAGCATTGTAATTTCAGGACTGCACAGTGATGCAGTTGGTAGACCTGTTGCCTTGCAGCAAGAAGTCCTTGGTTCGAGTCCTGGCCTGGGGTCTTTCTGCAAGGAGTTTCCCTGTTAATGCTCCGGGGCTCTAGCTTCCTCCCAGAGTCCAAAAACAGGTTGAAAACACAGGTGGAACGAAAACAATGCTAGAGCTTCTTATATAATCGCAGGAAGCCAAGTCATACCAACTGAGAGTATTGATGAGTTCTTCACCTTCACTAGCGATTCTGTTCTTTTGAACGACTCTTTGCCATGAACAGTAGGCCTCAAGTCTCAGTGAAAACTGTTCTTTGTTTTTTAGGACTTTGCTTGCTTATAATGCTCTGCTCGCACGTCAACTGCTATTATTTTTATTTAATGAAAAACAATTCAATTAATTAAATACAGATAAATACAATTGAAAGTAATGGGTGGATCAGTTTTACATTTAATGGTGCAGAAGAGGACTTTTGTTTCTGCCCCCCCCAAAAAATCAAGTCTATTTTTCTTTTTCTCTGCTTCTAAATTACAAATATCCCTAAATGTTATTAACACTTGGTAGTATTTATTCCCACGTGTTTGACATCATTGTAAAGCTTAGAATCCACACTTTCAGAATATCTAAATAACTCAAAATGCCCTGAGTATAGGTGTTCAGGGCTTTGTCAGTCACATTTACAAAACAGTGCCACCATTCTCCTTAGGTTGAACAGTGCGTTAAGAGACTAATATTTTTATTTCACGTTGTACATATTAAGATGTTTTGTCATTTTTAAGTTAGGTGGTCCATGAGTGTTTGCTACATGGCTTAAATGATCCTGAAAAAGTCTGAGAAACACTGCACTAGGTTCTAGTATAATAACACCTTTCCAATCATCCTGTACGTTAATTTGCTATTTCTATCAATATCAGGTCAATCAATACAATATTTGAAATGTATAGACTTCATTAGTAGAAAATATTTTTCAAAACAACACCTTTGTCCAGTAGGTGACAGTAAATGCACTTGTAAGTCAGCTTGCCAGCAACCAACCAACAAGCAACAGAAATACCAGAAAACTTTCAGAAGTACAATTAGCTGCATTTAGGGCACTATAGAAGACAAGATTATTACAGTCCAAATTGTTTGGTTTACTTTTTTAAAAACAGTGTAAATAGCTGTAAATTAATGCTAATGTTGGGGTTGAAGAGCATTAGAAAACAAGACAAAAGAAAACAAGAGTATGAAAAAAAAACCCCACCAAGTTGTTGTTTATATGTTTACATAAACTTAATCAAAAATACAGTTGATCCTCATGGTCTTTTGAGCATGAGGCTGTTATAGGGCTTTGCTGCAAAACTTTACATTTAAAGTATGAAAGGGAAATCTTTCAAGGAACAGCAGAAGCTGGTTGAGGTCACTGATGAATTAAGATCCATGACCTGACTGGACTTCTTGGAGTATGCCATTCAGACAGAAAACATGTTTGATGAGGAGTTGGGCAGTTTGGAATGGAGTGTGTAATTGTTTAGAGAACCGGTCATAAATGGTAGTCCAGCTTTTAGATCCAGGAAATAGTGAGATAGTCTAGAACCACATATATCACAGTCGTTTGACTTCGAACAAGGGTTGAAGACTAGCATGAGGTTGAGTTCTGGTTTTATCACCAGCATAAACAGGACAGACAACAAAACACAACTTTGTGAATAGAACTTACGAGGAACAAGATGTCGGGTCTGTTTCCAGGATGGCACGAGAATTTTCCAGTATCAATTCAGCGAACAAGTTTGGAACTGACAGAGGATGGATGTAGGAACAGTTGGGTGGAGCGGTACCAGAATCAGGTTCGTTCTGAAGGGCTTGGTATATAGTTCCTCAAGAATGTGTGCAACTGGGAAAAGTGCATCGACACACACACACACACACACGAACAAACACAAATGCACTCACAGCTAAAGACAGTTTAGAGAAAAAAATGAGCCTAGCAGTCATGTTTTTGGACCGTGGGAGGAAGCCGCACTACCAGGGAGAACACACACACACACACACACACTCCATGAAGAAAGACTGGGATTCCCAACAGTATGCAGACCATCACAGTATTTAAACCTCTACTCATTTCATTTACAGTTGTAGTTAATTTTTGTAGAATTATTTTTTACTGATTTATATTCATAAATCTTTTCAGGTCATACTGCTTCACAGATTTTCTTTGCAATCCATAAACTATTTCCTTACAGTCTTTGCCTTGTTTCCTTATATTTTCTGCCATCAAAATATTCCTTGCTTAGTAAATTATTCAAAATATTTATTGTCCATTTGATTTTCTGCAAATATACCAGGATCATGTCCAATCACAAGCAAAGACCACTTCAATTCTGAATTAAATCTTCTAGGGTGCGACTAAGTTTTGGCTGAAGCATAGCTGATGTTTTTCCTCCTGACATAATTTCATGCTTACTGAATTAAAGTAGTACTAAAATAGTAAACCAGACTTTTGAATAATTGATAAAATCCTAGCTTTGCACTTTTATATACATAAAAAAAATCTATGTTTAAGAAAATACACATTTGTTTGCCACATATTTTTATTTTCAACTAACCATAATCCATTGTAGAAGAGATGACAACTCTGTTGTATTCACTCAGAAAAGAATGCAAAAACAAAAAGACAGCTATCCACAAGTTTGTTTTTATTATAAAAAAAGAAAAAAAAGAAAGCACTGCAACTCCATTGTGGGCATACGGTGCCTGTTGTGTAGCTGTTGTGGTCCTTACCAAAATGGCTTTTATCAAAGAAATACTAAACAGAACATTTGGAACTTACTCCAAAGGAACAAAGTCATTTTTTTTTTTTTTACACCATTTGTTTAAAGCAATAAGTATATCACCACATTTACTGACAGCAATAAAAACACAAAAAGATAAATGAAACAAAAGAGGTACCCCCGGTTCCGGGCCATTGTATCAATATGCTTTGGGCGGCTTTTCATCCAATCTTTCAAACCGAGCCGTTCCATTCGTTTTACTGGAGGAGGCAGGAAGTTTCGGGCACCCAAGTCAGGTAAAAGCGTACTTCAAAAATGTACAAGTTCTTATTTCCTTCTGCAAGCGCCACAAGAAAGCTGGTTTCCGGCAGCAGAATTCATCAGTTCCATCAGTTTCAATCCTGCTAAGACACGCCGACTGAGCTCTTTAAAAATAGAACATACATCAAAATGCCACATTGTACTACATAGATGACAATGTCCAATAACCAGCTCTAGCATTTCTTTTCTGTGGTGTTAGTGTTGGAAATGCTAAAACATCACCTGCAGAAATGGATCAAATGAATGGAAAACTCACAGGAAGTGTTCAATCACAAGCTTACACAGACTGCTTCAGATCGTTTATTGTTACAAGAAAGCAGGTTTAACTGCAGGACAAGCTGCTTCTGGCCTGAAGTCTTTCTACACCTTCATACTGTTTATGTTTTAGTCTCAACTGAGAGATAAATGAACTAGGACAAGCTGTCTAAGCCAATCACAGAACGGAACTTTGTCTTGCTCTCAGTCAAACACGGTAAAGTATCTATGATGTGTGAACTCCAAACCAGTTTTCAAAAGGCAGAGGGGAAAAAAAAAAGACTGATGTATTGTTGTCCCTCTGTGTTGTTAGGATCCAGGTGAGAGAGGTGCAAGGGTCACAGAGTGAGCTTGCAGTGGCACAGTTCTTTATACATTTGCCTCCTTAGTCGGGGCATATCCTGCTGCCCAAAGTTAAATGGCTGTCCTAGTGCCAAACACTTGCAGTACTGTAGGATGGTGTAGGAAAGATGAGACAAAGTTACCGAGTTGCACAGAGAACAACATTGTAACAATGAATCCAGGTGAAAGGCAGCTGTATAGCAGCTCTGCTATAGAGCAGGAAGTGAAACACCAACAGCTTTTAGATAGTCACTGAAAAAGACTTAATAAATAAACAGAAGACAGGAGCAGGACTTAGTGATGGTGGTCATTCTCAGAGTGCTTCACATGTAGTTCTACATACAGGTTTATTAAAATGTGCTATAAGGCTACAGCTCAGCTTAACCTGTTAATGGATCTAGAAAAAAGAATTCAACCTATAATCTTTGTCATTATCAAGTCTTTTTATATCTGTGCTTCAATGCATCTCTAGAAAACACCATCAAATAGTGGTGCAGCACTAACTTCTGGATAATTTAAAATGAATGTAAAAACTATCCAATACTAAGCCGTTTGTGACAAACAGCTGATGAAACATAACAGATAATATTTTATTGATGTGCTTAAGACTGTAGAAGCTAAACAACAAAGAGTGGTCAACAACCCATGTAAAAAGAATGTTTTTTCCTTTGTTTTTATAAAATGTGCAGCTGGTGATCATTACAGACTGGCAGGCCAATGTTTCCATGCAGGACATTCTGCTTGATTCGTGCAACACAGACTCTGTTTACTCTGGAGGTTGGAACTCAACCCAAAGTAACTGTGTTCTGGTTGGCCATTACTTTACTGTTGTGCTCAGACCAAACAGATGTTTTAATCTGCATTTTGTGTCCAAACACAGAGGGAACATGTTCACAACTAAAAGTTGACTAGAGCTGATTGATGGATTTGATGAAATTAAAAACCACCTGAAAGGGGAAAAAACTATTATTTCTGTAACAACACTGTTTGAGTCAGGCAGCCATGTGGCTTTAAGATCCATGTTCAGGGAGGAGCTGAAAGTTTTCAAGTCTGACTTTGCCCCTCAGGCGTTCCTGATGATTTTGTAAAGTGCTTCAAGATAATGTCTATAGTGAAATGGTGGTGTAGAAATAAACTGTGTTGAACTGGATCAATTCTAACTTGCAAGTAAAAATAGAATATCCAGTCTCCCTGATATTGCTCGGCAGTTAATAAGCTCCAGGAAATCTTTACCGTTTTAGGAAAGAAAAATTTCAATACTTAAATCAGGAGGAATAGTTGCCATTCATTTGCAAATGTAATCAACCAAAAAGGAGAAACTTACCTGTAGTACAAAAGCTCCACAGTCGCTGTCATTGTTCTGACGACCCACATTCTGTAAAATACAAAATACATTTACATTAGCCAATCACATCCCATCGCAGCCAAACACGGCGTGTTGCCGCAGCTCCTCACTGAGACACTGAAACATCACTCTTCTACTCTCCGACAACTAGCAGTTTTCTCTATTTGAGGCCAACTGAAGCTTTCCTCAACTCTGCTTCAGAAGTGACTGTAAACAACATATTAAAGTCAATATCTGTCTTTTTTCCATTTGTGTCTGCACATGGTTGCTCACACAGAGACGGTTCTGCTGGAGTTCTCCTCTACAATGTTACCACAGGCATGATCAGCATGAGGGACGGCTGCAAAAGCTACCAATGCCATGCAACATATGCTAGCATGCACTGATGCTACCAGCTCAGTCAGAAGGAGGGTCTGCTGCAGTCAGGGACTCCATTTTAATCAGCAGGCTGTCCACATGCTCAAAACTTTTTACCAGTTTGAATATTGAACTGGATTGGATAGCATCAGTTTTTTTTTTGTTTTTTTTTTTAAAGGCAGGGTTTCCTCCAGAAAACTTTCGCCGAGGTGGTTCACTGTGTTTTTGCATTAAAAGATGTTCAGTTGACAATATAAAATATTCCTGGATAATTATGTTACTGGAAGACATTGCCAACAATACTTAAACCCATAACTATTGAGTCTTAAAAACAACAAATAAAAGACAATACAATTGAAATAAATATTAATTATTTGCACTTCTGTTTAATTCAAAGTAAGTCATCAGATAGTGGATCTAAAAAACACAATGTAATCCTGATCACATTTAGAACCGGCCCATGGCATAAATGAACTAAGCAGCTGCTTAAGGCCCCTCGGGCCTTCAGGGGCCCCATAAATGCCGACATTTGAGACCAAAGACATAGAAAGTTAACATTTGTTTATTGAGAAAATCAATGCTGTTAAATTTGATTTAATGGTGTACGCAAAGAAAAATTAAGCAAAATATTTTAAATTGTTTAACATTTAAATTTAAGATTTCCAGGAGCTGGCAAGTTTACTTTGTAAAAGTTCAAAGAACAGTCTTCATAGTTGGTGCGCGATCCCAGCTTCATGCTCTCTTCAATGCATCAACTATAAACCATGGCAGCAAGTCAAAAAAAAAAAAGAAAAAAAAAAAAGAGTGTAAACAAAAAGAATTATTTACCATTTTAAAAAAGCCTTTCCAGTCCGTCAAAAAGTCTCGCTGGTCTTTTTTTATGGCCTCGGCTTGAAGATACTTGAAAATATGCTGGAATAAAAACAATCAAGAAAGATATAAAGGAAAGGACAACAAAGTTAAGTATAAAAACAAAAACAATCTAGTTCAATAACAGTTTACCTGTAGTGTTTTGTTTACTATGGCAATAAATAAAGGTTCTATGGGCTTTTACAATGGAAGCTGCATATTGAACAGCACAAGGCCAGGATGTTGGCTTACAGCTAAAACAGCAGGCAGGTCATTTTCTGTGCCCTAAAGTGGTTCTGCAGTCCTGGTTGTTGGGGGCTTTTCCTACCTTTGGACAGCGCCTGTTGAGAGTCCGCTGAGAATCAAAGTAGGTGATGGTACGCCGTGGAATGTCAACACTGACCAGCGACCAGTGAACCTCCAGGTGGATGGGAATCAACAGCAGATCTTTCTGAAAGATGTCCACCTGAAAAGAGAGGAAGGAGCAAAGTAGCACCAGGAGAGCCCTCAAAAATAAAGAAAATGACAAAACTGACCTCTGATCCCTGGACTGACTTTACTAGACCTAACCAGCAGTAATCTGAACTGAACGCAACCCATCTGGTGTCTGCCTGCGTCTCAACAACCTTCTACCCCATTCTATCATTTTCACATCCACAATAAAATCTGTTGACAAATCCTGAAACAGTAACAGTCATTCCAAAGAGGGACAGTGTCCACTTACATTTTTTGTCCACCGTTTAACTCCTTCATATCCTTTTGTCCTCAGCTTGTCATAAAAGAAGCTGTTGAAAAAGTGGACCTGAAGATAAAACAACATTTTTAAGGTCATAACAATGCACTCTTTCCCGCTTCATTTTTTACTATGAACATATTCTACATAGTGCATTTAAATGTGTATGAATGAGTCTCTAGTCAGAAATAAATTAAGCGAAAAACTTAAATTTTTTCTGACATTATTATTGCAGCAACAAGGTAGTTTACATGTAATGATTGATTGTTTTATATACATGTATAGCACTTAACATCCAATTCAGGTTGCCAAAAAACTTTACAGTAAAAAATATCACAAGAAAACAATAAAAAGACAATAAAATAAGAGAAAATGCCACAATGCTATAACATATTAAGAGCCTGTCTAAAGAAATGAAACATGATCTTTGTGCAACTTGTTGAGATGACGGGACCAGAACACTGAACTCAGAAAACACTGAGCATGTTTGCTCTCACTGTGATTCCAAATGATTATATGAACATTTAGTAGGGATGTGCGATCCATCAGCAACTACATCGGTATCGGTCTGATATATAAAACAGGGTCGATTCAAACAACTGATATTTATTTCAAACTTGTTGCCATTTATTTCTGGGTTGTAAGTGAGGAGGTTGCTGATTTAACAGTGATGCAGCACAGGATTGTGGGAGTTTAACTGAAGCAGAGAAGGTGTGGTGGAGAAAGCACAATGCGTTTCCCCCAAAGCGTTGAAAGGGTTGGAAAATACATATAATATTGGTAAATACTAGTTATTGGCCATAACAGGAATGTTTAAATCAGGTATTGACCAAAATTGTCATATGGGTACATCTCTAACATTTCATGAAGAAGTGCAGCATTTCTTTGCACACACAGGTTATTCATTCCTCACCACAGCAGCATTTATCTCCAAATCATGACAAGCCAGGAATCCATGAAGAACTCAGAATTTTCAACTGGTGAACAATTGGTTCACCAGTTCAACTATGTAGCAAACAAACAAACAACGGCTCACCACAAGATTCAGGTTGACTGGTTATTTCTTGAATGAGGAACCCTATGCGCTGGGGCTAATTGGTCACCTAACTCACTCTACCAGCAGCTTTGCTGGTAACAATTAAAGAGCAGAATCCAAACAGATCCCTGTCTGAGGCATGATGTAGAGGAAAGAGTGAAGGTGAACTGTGTTCACTTACCTTATCTGGAACAGAATCCATGACGAGGTCACCGTACATGTTCATAATCTACAGAAAGCACATCATGTAACCCATGAGATGAATCCATAAAAATCAAATGGAGAAACATAAACATTCATATCAAAGATGAAAAGACACTCCATAGATACAAACATTAGTGCTAGTGAAATATTTTAGAAGTGAATTTGGCAGCCTCGTTGTTTTCACTCAACACGAGCAACACATGACTGCTTCCTTCCTAAACGCAACGAAGCATCCTGTGGTTTCACTGCCAACACCTTTAAAAATCACTGCTGCTGTGTATATAATTTCCCTGCTGGGATGAATAAAGTAATTCTATTGTGTAATGTGCAGTAGTGCTGTACCTGGTCATTGAGCCAGTTCTGACCATACAAGGTGCCCAGGTCATCCATGGTCAAAACGTGGCGCTTATAGTTGACTCTGAATGTTTTAGCCACGGCCGATCCGGATGAACGCTGGAAGGTCTGAATGAGATGCTGGACCGTCGCTTTCCTTTTAAACAACCACATGATATGGAAGCCAGTGTCATTTAATAAAAATAAAGCAGCAGGCTCACAAAGATACATTTAAAAAGTAAATGCTGTTTTTAGCTTAGTATTCAACTTCAGTCAGTTTATCAGATGAGCTCCCGCTTTGCACATCCATTTACAGCTTTTGTGTCCATGTTAGATGGGATGTTCATCACACACACGCACGCACACACACACACACACACACAGGAGGTGAGCAGAATCTCTGACCTGTGTGGCTGTGAGAAGCTCTCATGGAAAACGTCCTGAAGCTTTCCCACGACGTCATCGACGTGGATGGGAATCAAACTGCCATACTGCTGCAGAGACTCTTCAAGAAAGCCTAGCAGGGAAGAAGCAACAATCACTCAGCTTGCATTGACTGCTTTCCGTTTTACTCCACCCCATTCAAACAAAAGCCCAGGACTGACTGTTGATGTATTTTCAGCAACAACAATCACAGAAAACAGGACCAACATCTGTTCATTTGTTCAAAGATCATCCTCTTAGCAGCTGAACTCACATTGAGTTTAAAGGCAACTTATTTTACCCCCCTTGAACAGGTGGGCTATACAAAACATGTTCATTGCATTTTTTGCACTAAATAATTCTTAGATGACCAGATTTTAGTCTTCTAAGTTCTGTCTATTGGGAGCTCTTCTCAGAATGAGCTGTTGTCGAGCGTCTTGTCACTTTAAATCCAAATGAGCTGCTGTTGGCCACGACCCCAAATTCATATGTTTACACATTCAATTTGCAAACAGATGCACAGTTATACAACCGTACATTTTTGGCCCTGAATCAGACCCAAAAGCAGAAGAAGTAAAATGTCCTGCACAACCAACAAGAACAAAGCAGCAGTTTGTAAATGGTAAGCAAACAACAAAAGTCTTATCTTTTCCAGCAGCTGCTGTACAGCTGTAAAACGAGCTGACAAGACATGCGGGAGGTCTGATTGGCCTGCTAGGTGATGATGCAGTGCCCATCAATTCGGGAGGTTTTTGAAAGAGCTCGTTTGCCAGACACCAAAAAACATTAATTTATTGCTTAAAAAACGTCTGCGTGGTTACTGTAAGCTCTTGGGGTTTTTTTTAGAAGGAGTTGAGACCCAAATCCAAGTACAAAAATATGCGAAATCTGAAATTTGCACTACAGATTTTGTTTTTAAATAGTTACAAAACATTTACATTGTGATATTTTAACAGGAGAATTCAGCTGCCTCCATACCGGTTATATATTTTGTGTGTTCTTCACTTAGAGCCACTTCCATTGGTCTCACTCCCACTTCCCGTCTCAGTTTCTCATCCTGCTTGTCTGAAGGGCCGTTTAACTGCAGACCTGTTAGGCAAAAGGAAACAAACATTTAACACATTATTATTTCACTTCAAAATGGAATATGAAAACAAGCATAGAGGTTTAACAAAATGTATTAAGCCAGCGCGTCTCAATTCCAATCCTCAGGCCCCCCTGCTCTGCATGTTTTAGATGTACCTCTATTCCAGAGCAGCTGATTCAAATGACTGCATGACCATCAAGTGCTGCAGAAGCCTGTTAATCACCCATAGATTCAACCCAGGTGTGTAGCAGAAGGGAAACACCTAAAACATGCAGGGCAGGGGGGCGTGACGACCGGAATTGAGAAACCCTGTTTAATAAGTATTAGGGATACATGACATATCGGCCAATACTAATATCAGTATCGGCCAATATTAGTTATGTTTTTTAAACATATTAGTATCAGTCCAGTAAATAATACTAAACCAATATTAACAATCGGCATTTCTGTCTTATTGCAGTTTGTTTTTACGGGGGGGAGTTGACTATGTGATACTTCATGTGACATGTGACAGTGTGTAATATTGGTAATTATTGGTTATTGGCCATAACAGCAATATTAATATTTTCCAAAATTTTCATGTCAGCACATCCCTATGCAGTATAGAAAGTAGTGCACAAAGGAGCCTTATAGGAGCTGCTTCCTCCCAGCAGCTGTTAGACTCTGGAAGCATCAGAGCTCTGCTGGCGTGTGGATAATCATTGGTACTGTTTTTTACTCATTTTTTAAAATAGCATTTCTGCTGTTATTGCATGTGTTTTTCTGCATTGCTGTTCTGTATTTGAAATAGTCTGATGTCTTTTTGGATGTTCGCTACACATCCACATTATGTACATTTCAAAATGTAATCCTACTCAGCTGCACATCTCTTGGATAGCGAGTATGATATTCCTATTCTAAAAACTGCCCAGTATGTTTATGTTAAAATCTTGTACAGTACATTATTATTACAATTATTGTTAATCTCGTTTTTTATCTGTTTTTAACACTTGGAACTTTGCACACTTTTGTGTCAACCTATATGTCTGATGCTGCTGTTACATCTGAATTTCTCCTTCCTGCTTCCCAGAGAAACGCTGATCCTGCAGCTGCCTGTCCCTTTAGTGAACCGAGCCGTTCAACGCCCGACTCACAGAGAGAGAACGGACTGTATTAGATTTGAAGCTGTCCTGTGTGTGTGCACTGATTTATGTGTTTAGCCTGCAAATGTGTAGGCAGTTTTACTAGCGACAGAAACAGAAGGTAAATTCTGCATTTGAACATGTGTACCTGTTAATTGCTCCTCTTGGCTGTCATCCCCTTCATCTTTGTGATAAGGTCTTTTTGTCCTCTTTTGCCTGCTGTACAAACTGTACTTTTGCCCTCTTCGGCCCCTCTGGGGCCTCCCCGTGGTGGTCCAGCGGGACTTCTGCCGCCAGATCTTCCAGTGCTGGGCCAGCTGAAACCCCAGGACTTTGTGGGAGCGCATGCGCAACAAGCGTCTGAGCCTCTTCTGGGCCTGGTAGCTCTTGAGCCGGGATCCGGAATAAAAGCCATGGACTTCAGTCTGGGAGACAATGTTCTCTATACATGGCTCACCGAGTTGTTCTGCCCCATGTTGTGGTCCATGAGCCTGGGGCTGGTGTAGTCGGCTGTATGGGGTGGACTGACAGGGAAAGTCTGGAACTTCCCACTCCTCCTTTTCCTGCTCCTCACTCTCTTCCACCTCATCCCCATCTTCCTCCTCTCCGTTGTTCTCCCAGCCTTTGCCCTCCAGCTCCTCTACGTCATCTTCATACAGATTGTTGACTTCTTCCTCATCACCAACAGCTTCAATCTCATCTGGCCCGTCCTCTTCCTCGTCTTCTACATACTCTCCTGGCCACAGTTTGTCTTTCTGCCCCAGCCTGGGGCTGGATACACTGTGGCCTGACACAGGGACAATGAGGTGGTCTCCAGGAATCCCCCCTAAACAAAACGCAAGAAAAAAAAAATTCAAAACATTCAGCTTTCCATGGAGAAACAATAAAATTTTTTAAAGCTGATTCTACATGAACAAAAACAGATCAACCAGAATTTTCCTGTCTGGTTTTAATGGTCACAGACAACTGGTCTTAATGATGTGCTGCTTTACCTGGAAGTCTTTCAAAACTAATTGGACTCGGTGATTCACACCAAACTTCTAGACAAACTCAGGATTACCGGCTTTGGTCCAGAGGATCTGACCCGATAAAGACTATTTAACACAGAGAATCCTGCGTGTCCAGGCAGAGGGCTAAAAATCTGACTTTCTAGAAACGGATAAAGTTTTGTCCCTAAGCTTCCATTTGGAAGTAATGGTCTACATAATACATTTGAACAAAACTGCATCTGTGCACAGGTGATACAATCCACACACACCTGCTCCTTCTGCAGCACAGTTGAGAACAGAACTCTGAAATGTCTAAATTGGATTTTGAACAAAGTTATGATTTTATTAGAGACTGCCGTGAAAATCTTTGACCATTTTTACACTTGATGACATAATGATTTAAAGGGTGTCCTCCTGTAAGCACATGGTGACATGGATTGATGGAAAACTTGTTCAACTCAACATGAAAACTGTTTGCTATTCTAAAAGTTTTGTCTTTTTAGAAAAAAAACACTGACTGCAGTAATGTAGTGTACATGCTGGTAGCCTCATACTTCTACATGCTTTATTTCAAAGGCAAAATGAATCTCTGACTCCATGTATTTTCTATGATTGAGTTGGCAGGACATCATTAATCATCAGTAGACAACACACTGGTAAGGTTTTATTAAACTATCAGGATACCTCAGTAAGATACATTAACCTCGTCTTTGACTAATTCTAGCAAAACAGCATTTTTTCTCTGTGCACCAGACATGGAATGATCTACATTCTTAAATATCAACTTTGCTGTCTTTTTTTCTACCAAAACTACATTTATTTCAACAAAAAAAACTTAATATCTCAATAACTTATTTTTGAAAATGTCTGTTTATTAAGAGCAAAGTTAAATGGAATTCTGATTTTAAAAAAAACACACACATCCAATAATATTTTTTTTAAATATCATTCAAACTGCTCCCTGTTTTGTTGTAAAGATGCGTTGTGTATTATTTATGTTTTACACAGTGCTGCAATGTGAGGGTGCCATCTTGGCCTTGGAGATTCCTGCTCTCAATGGGACTTCTGGGCTAAATAGACGTAGAACAACACAACCGTGAAACATGCACAATAACAGAAATCGTGAAAACAATCTGGCACAAGTTAGGAGGATGTATAGAGCTTCTGGTAGTGACATCCAGGATGATCTAAAGTGCCCACCTCCTGCAGTGCTGTCCTGCCCCACAGCAGTCAGCCCCAGGTCCCCCTGCCAGCGGTTCTGGGCCAGGCTACCGCCATTGTCTCGCATTGTCCACGGACAGCCCACGACCTGCGCCAGCTCGTCACCTGCAAGCAGCAAACACACGCTGCATTAGCACTGGAAGCAGAAATGACCGTTAGTGTAAGCATGTGCAATCAGTGTCAGAGGAGCTCAGTATCCGGCTGCCGTCACAGCGTAGTCACATGGAGGCCTGTCTGTGTTTTACACAGAAATACAGCTGATCAACACTACTGACCTTGACACTGTTCAAATTTATGAAGTTGCTGTGGTTAAAAAAATCCCTGACATCTAAATAGGAAAAATAATGTAAAGACAGATTATTTATCAGAATTCCCCACAGAATTTCAGCAATAGAATACTTGTTGCTGAAATTCTGGTCTGACTATACCAGGACAAATAAATAAAATAGTTCATGCTTAATTAACCCATGGAAAGGTCTGATATTTAACATCCAGCTGCAATTATTGCTGTGAAAGCATTTTAAACGCCTTTTTGTTTCAAGACAGAACTTTTTTCTGTGATTGTCTTGAATAGAGAACATTTCATATCGTACAGTAAACCACTGGCCACCTATCGTTGAATAAACAGACTGAAACAAGTCAGAGAACTGATTTTTACATTGGCTACAAAAACAGGTCGATCTTTCATCAAAACTTGTTAGTTACATATTTCACGATGAACTCCGCAAAAACAAGTGATTAAGGGCCATAGTTGTACTGTAAAATAAGAAACAAACTGCTCCAAAACGCTGTTGGCTCTTATTTATTTTCATTTACATTCATGACCAAACAATGAATGTTTTTTCATTGCTCTTTAAGAAGAAATCGCTGATCTTCGCTAGCATATCTAATATAGCTTAACTATATCTTAAAAAGTTGGGTTGCAGAACTTTATTATTTGCAGCTGCACGCCACCATGCACATAAATGCAAGTTTGAATCTCGGTTGATTCTTCACGGTGATGAAGAACCAGCAGTGAATGAGCAGAATGTGTAAACACTAATTACCATGTGGACCTCTTCCAGACGCGGACTGTTACCTGCACAGCGGCTCGAACAGGTTTTGTTCGCTGGATAAAGTGAGCGCCAAAACTCAGAATTAAAACGCTTAGAGAGCCTTTATCGGTGAAACGGCGGCGTGTTTAAACGGCTAAACACCAAGAACTCATTCAACAGTCCACCTCAATGCTATGTTGAGCGCGCACAGAGCTAGCAACAATAGCTTCAAAACGTAAGATAAAATCCCACAACTCTGTCTGAAAAAGCCGTTTTATCCGGAAACATAATAAGTCAACGTTATTTACATCACAAGGAGAGTACACCATGAACGTAATTCAATGCCAATAGTCCTTTGATAATTTATTATATGCCCGTGCAAACGTGTTAGCTGTTAGCAACGTTATCTTAAGCTAGCTAAGCACTTAGCATGCTCCAAGAATTGTATGAAAAAGCCAGCGGGTGCGTGGCTCAACCAGCTGGATACAGCGATAATGTTCTTACCCCTCAGTCTCAGACTTTCTGACTGAATACTGGAAGTATTTCCTTTTAATATTTTAAAGCACAAACACAAACTTTAGCTGCTCTTTAGCCTCATTCAATTAAAACAGTGTAGCCCAGCCACAGTTCGGCTCCTTCTTCTTCGTGGCCTTCCTTTTTTCCGTAAAGAGTTGCAACTCCCATAATTTTACATTCGCGCCACCTAGTTGTAAATAACGAGCCAGAAAACATGACTCTCCATTGATTCTGTGTAGAGCGTCTGGGTATTCTGAAGAAGCATCTCTTGGAAAGTTCACCCTGAAATGTTTCCTTCGCTTTCTATAGCAGGACGATGAAGAATTTTAGTGTAGCAGTTACCAAACATCTCACATTTAGCTGCTTTTATGTTCTATGTCTCTTTGCATCATCATATGAACTAAGTAAAGCGGCTTTTACGCTGCCTCCAAATCGGTTGAACGATATGCTAAAATTCAAAGGCAATAATAATGAATAAATCTGAAGTGCGTTAGAAAAATTATGATACTCTAGTTGGGCATGAAAAAATGGACTTGTAGTAGAAGTACAGTGTAGTATTTTTACTATACTGTACTTTTTACTTTGACTTGAGTAATTTTATTGTGAAGTATCTATACTCTTACTTGAGTAAAAAATGTTGATTCTCTACCCACTGAATAAAAAACAAATATGTTTTAACCAATAATTCACCAAATTAAGACACAAATCTGCGGTTTTTGTTAAAGTTTCATAAGTTTTATATTGAAAAAAATTGATTCGGAAAAAAATTATTTTATCTTATTTTGTTATTTTTTTTGTTACTTATGTGAATTTTTGTCATTTTGGTCCTTAAAATGCCAAAATTTCCACTGAACTCTATTGGTCCATCTGATAATGTACATTAAATCAGAACTTGTTATGGGAACATTCCTGGCCATTATTGAAAAAACAAAGAAAATAACCACATCATTTACAATAATATTTACGTGGTGAATTTATAGAGGTAGACATTTTTAATCTGACAGCTTTATAGATGCAATTTAAACTATTTGTTTTTATGTACATGATATAAAACAACAAATAAACATTTTTCCCCCTCACCATTAAATCATACTGAATTTTTCCTGTTTTAAGTCAGTTAACAACATTATTTCTACTTCCCAGAAACAAACATCCAAACAAGAAATAGTTTTTGAGAATTGTCTAATAATTTCTTCATATTCAGAACCAAGATTCTTTTGACTGGAGAGAATCATGAATGATCCAAAGGCATGATTGCTGATTTTATTGCTGTTTTTATTATTCGAAATTATATTAGTTTAGACTAGTTGGATATAAACCAGAGTGTAGCTGATGAAACCATTTCAGGGATAGACAGAATAAAAATGTGTTGATGTGTGTCAACTGTCTGCTCTTACAGTTAGATTCCTGGTGGTGGCAGCAGAGACCATTCAGATGTTCCTTTCTATAATACAGAGAGTTATATATCGTAGATGTCTGTTATATACCTTGACGGGATGACAGTAGTTTGGTTGTTCAGTCCTGGGCTTTGTGGATGTTGAGGAGACTCATGACCTTGTCTTCCTTGGCATTTTGAAGGGAGAGGTGCTGGGATGTTGGCGTCACTTCTATTGCCTGTCTAGTCTTCTGGTCTGTCGTTAAAGTGAGAACTGTGTCCATATCCTCAACACAGCGTTGGGTCTCAGGGCCGCCCTTTGTCTCTGCTCTTCTTTGTGGTGTTCAAGGACAAGGTTTGAATATGTAGTGGTGGGCAGCAGCCTATCTGCTTTGAGGGATCAGCTTCCCAACTTTGCTTTTTGAGAAGATGTGGTTCTGTTGGTGTTTTCAAATGCATGCCCTTTGAAGTGCTCTGGAGCAGTTTGCAGCTGAGTGCAAAGGAGAGTCTGTTCCTCTATGGCCATGGGATGGGGAGAATGTGCTGCAGGGGGCTTGTCCGGCCTTGAGATGTCTTCAAGATCAGACGAGGAACTTCTTCTTCCAGGTGGAGTTCAGAGTAGAGCTTCTCTGCTCCAAGAAGTCAGTTGGCTACACTGTCTTTATATTTACAATTACTGCTGCCAGCAACACTGTTCTTTCTTTATTTGGTTCATAGAAAGTACTCCTAGCCCAGTGCTTCTGTTTGTCACTGTCTTTTTCATGACTTGTAAGTTGGAAGGAAGATTCTGTTGCTCCTCTTCATGAACTGGGTTCTGCTGGAGGTCATACTGGTGAATGGGAGTTGTTCTTCTCCACTGTCACACTGTCCTTGCTCAGAATGAAGAAATGAATCAAAGTCTGTTTAGGCAGCTTCTTTACTGACATTCTATCAGACTCCTGTGCTGTATGAACTGAATTATATTATATAATCATTAAGTTAACATAGGTTAATATTTAACCATACATGAATTATTGATGATTAAGCATAACTCAAACATAACCACTCCAATGTACAAAAACCAAAATAAATGACTTTAACTTCCAGTTTAAACATGGTGTGTCTCACCATGTGCAAAATAACACATGTGAAACATGTGAATTAGACTTTTTAGAAGGAAAAATCTAATTCACAACACACATGGTGAAATACACCATTTGCTATTTTGCAAGCAGCATTTGTCCCAAATATGAACAACAGCAATTTAACGAGTGTGATTTTATTTTATTTTTTTTGCTTTTTACTAAGCAGCAAAATAAAGTATGAATATAATGCTTTGTTTTTTTAGAAGTATGGTTGATTTATAGGGAGCTGTGAAATTGCATAGCAAAAATAAACATAAATAGTACCGACATAATATATATTTTAAAATGTGTGACCATATTTAGAGCACCAAGCCAGCACCGATCAATACAAAACGCCCACAAATATAATCACCTATAAAAGCAGGTTATATAATATATGAAAACTATTGCCGTACTTTGAAGAAACACCGGAAAGCAGAACTTTACATGCTTACTCTTCTAACTTCTTGTAGCAGCTCACTGAACTACAGAGTTAATGCTAGCTTTTACAGGAACAACAACCTGACAGAAGCTGCGTAATATTTATATCGGTCTTTCTCTAAAACATTTTTACTGCAAACAATACTCTTTAACCGTTTCTGTTCATAGTAGTATGTTATGTTATTTGCTGTTGTTTTATGTCGATCTTGATTTCCAAAGAATTAAGCTGCTGTATCCCTCAGCCAACACAAGGGGAGTGCTGCTACATGTAACCATCCATAACCCTGTCACAGAGGACTTTTAAAAGGAAAAGTCTAATTCACAAGACAAACTACCATATGTATGGTGACTTTAAGATCTGAACTAGTCACTAACTACTGTAATGTCCAAATGAAATCTAGCTCTTAAATAAGTGTTTGAATGTGAATTTGGTGAGAGGGTTTGGAATGCCCCAGACATGTTAACCCTTCTTTTTCTCCAGAGGCCCCAATATAACTACCTCAAAACATGTTAACTCTCCCTGCTTTTTAATCTTGCACTTAGACTAGGTGGCCCTTCTTCACTTTTTTGTGGTGAAGGTACCCTTTGCCCATCCCCCAGCGGTCCAACACACATACACCGTCTTGTTACCCACTCCACCCCCTGTTGGGTGCTGGATCGTAGAGTGGGGTGGGTGGATTATGTGAGTGTGAGACTCGCAAAAGGCCTGCCATGGTCTTTCTCTGTGTGACGGATGGCTAGGAGGTTGAACAGGCCTGTTTTGCATGAAAAGAGAAGGCAGCAGGGGGAAGAATAGAGGTTTATTGAATGAGGCCTGTCACCCAAAACCACCCTTGTGCTCCAAACCCTTACACCAACCCTTCATCCATTCCTTCATCATTTCAGCCCTCCTCCTCCCTTGTTCTCCCTCCACATTGCCTACCCATTCTCCTTTATTTGGGGGTTTCGTTGGACCATATTCACTGGCCCTTTCTCACCCTTGAATCTCCTCCCCACCCCCATTTTGCTGCCATCCTTACTTCTCCTTATTTTATCCTACTTAATTTCTGTTCATTCAGATTTCCCCTTCTTTCCATCAAGCTGTTTTCACCTTTCGCAAGGTTCCAAAGCATTTGAATCCTCTCATTATCTTGCGGGTATGCTGAATAGGGATCCATTATGATAATCCGATAGTCAGAGTTCTTTAACACTAAAAGAAGGCAAGTGACTTGATGCTGTCATGAAGAGAAAATCTACACTTTGAGTCAACGGGAGATATTATGGCATCATTAAAAAGTTGAAGATCTCTGCCTAACTTTTAGCCACCAGTGAGCAGGAAACTGTTGAAATAATCTAACAAAGAGTCTGTATAAATCATCATATTTGTTACTACTATAAACATTTATGTCTAAAATGTAAAAAAAAAAAAAAAAAGATCTCAGACAATAGCAGCAGCATATATTCTCAGCTCAATTGTGTTTATTGAATTCATCTTAAATTGCAGGTGGCTGCCATTTTAGCTAGCTCATCCTCAGGACCTTCAGGGACTGGGTGCTATTTCCATCACAGGAACACCGTTATCAAAGGCTAAACTTTTAAAAAGCATTGTTATGATTTCATCTTCCATTTATCACACCGAGTCAAAGCAAAGCCCCCTTCTAAAATAAACAGAGTCCCCAGATCCTTAAGAGGTGGGCCGTCTCTTATTGTGCTCATTTGCTTTTCAGTCGTTGTCCCTATGAAGATCCGAGGATCAGAATCCCAATAGGTGCATACAACAAAATGCTTTGCTTCAAACATCTCAAATGGTCCTCAAGAATAAGCCTGTCACAATAAGAAATTTTGCCGGACGATAAATTGTTCCAGAAGTTATCACGATAAACGATAATATTGTTGTTTTGAGACCATTTTAAAGTAATATAATGGCAATGGCAAAATAATAATGCAAAAACACATTGTAAAAAATTGGTAAACTTTAAATTATAATGAAGATTTAACACTGAAACTGGAAGACATTTTAAATACCCAAAATAAATAAACAAAACAACAACTAAAATGAATTTTGAAGTCTTTGTAAACAAAATTGTCCTTCAAAGTTGAGACCAAAGCACAAAACTAAAGACTTTTGTCACCCAGTTTTTGGTAGAAAGAGAGAAAAAAAGAGATAAACAATAAATCATTTGTTTAAATTTATTATTCAATTAATTTTTTTATTGGTTATTGTGACAGGCCTACTTAAGGACAAAGAAAAAATCTGTGCAGCATGTGCTTAATTCATTATTTTCTAAAGAGATTTGAGTGGGGGTATTCTTAGACTTAAATCTTTGGTTATTCATGTCTAAATTCATTTTTGTCTCATTCAGTGTCTTGCAAATCATTTTATATTTTAGGTTCAGAGGTGGGTAGAGAAGCCAAACATTGTGTAAGAGCAGCATTTCAACTTATTTCACCCAAGAAAAAGGAAAAAACTCTAATGACTGGAAGAAAACAATGTCAAGAAGGGTTACAACTGATTTGGATTTAGTTCTGATTTTGCACACGTTACACCTAAGAGTTAATATACACATATTCAGAAATGTAATACAGTCCTTGTTACCTATATGTACTCTACACATTTAAATGAATGTCTCGCAGTGATTCTTACAATTCAGGTTCCAATCCAGGTCTGCACTGAAAGTCCAGTAAATGTAGATCTACTCTATGCTTCATCTTTAGCACATTCTAAGCTAAGTCTCAGACAAAGGGCAATAAACTATTGTGACAAAAATAATTAGAAATAACAACAATGTGCTTAATTTATAAAGCTTTATTTATTTATTTAAGTTGTGATTGCACACAAAGAAATGGAGCAGAAAAAAAAACAGTGGATATGTTAGTGAGTCATAATAATAAGTCCTATTCAATGAAAAAAGTTCATTGACTGGGTCAGGAGCTATTGTTAGCCTAGCAGCTCAGCAAATACCTCACTCAGAAAAGCTATAACAAGACAAGTTGATTTGTATAGAACATTTCACCAACAAGGCAACATGGGAAAAAAAATACATGAAACATCGGATAAGGAAAGTAATAAGAAGTTAGAATACAGTCTAAAATGAAGCTATGTTTTAGTTATTAAATGGATGAGGTTGTAATCAAATAGGTTTTAAGCCTTGATTTAAAGGACCTCTGTGTTTAAGTTGTTCTGCTTGGTTTAGAGACAGTGGCAATGACAAGCAGACAAGTGGCAGAGCTGGAGGTAGCAGAGATGAAGATGCTGATGTTTTCTTTGGGAACAACCTGATGGATAAGATCAGGAATGAATACATCAGAGGAACAGCTCATGTCTGGTGTGTTGGACATAAAGTCAGAGAAGCCAGACTGAGATGGTTTGGACGTGTAAAGAGGACAGATGGTGAACACATCAGCAGAAGGATGGTGAGGATGGATCTGCCAGGCAGGAGACCCAGAGGAAGACCAAAGAGCATGGAGGGAAAGAGGATAGGAAGGTAGTTGGTATGAGAGAAGAAGATTAGCTTACACACTTATCCCTAGTGGTATCCCCACTAGTGTCTATCTTCAACCAGTGAGAGCTGGGGTACAGAGTACGACCCTGGGCTGGGGTTCGAACCCAGGACTCTCTTGCTGCAAGGCAGCCGTGCTACCAGTTGCATCACTGTGCACGAGCATGTAGATATTACATAAGAGGGCCCCCAGGATGGAACCATTGGGAGCCCCACATTTGACTTCTGTTTCCTCCAACAAAAAGTTACCAATTGGCTCAATTAAGTCCCTGTTCTTTGAGGAAAACTCAAACCAACGAAGTATCCTACCAGAGTCTGGACCAGTTCTGCATTCGCTTCAATAATATACCACGATCAACAGGGTTGAATGCTTCACTGAGGTCCAACAGAACCAGCAATGTGGTTCTTCCACAGTCGGTATTTATGTGGATGTCACTGAACATCTTGACGAGGGCCATCTCCACACTGTGATGAGCATGGAAACATCCCAATGTTTGGGAATGTTTGTATTCCCAAACATTCAACCAAAGTGGTTGGTCATTGTTTAGCAGCTGTTTAACTGTTCATATACTGCTTTCTCAATAGCCTTGCTGATGAATAGAAGTTTGGAGATTGTTATGTAACTTTGGATTAGTGACTTGTCCTGTTCTCTTTTCAGCATTGGTTGACAACTGTTGTTTTCAAAGCCTGGGGGAAAACACCTGATTAGAGGGACGAGTTAAAGATCCTCAGTAGAGCAACATGTCTGTTTACAAGACTTTTTATGGCTGTCTGTGCCAACTGTTTGAAAAAAGAAAGTACTTCCAGGAGTATTTACAGTGGAAAAGTATATCTGGCTGATCTAGTTTGTTTTGTGGGTGTAACATGGGTAATAACTCACCTGGAGCTCCCGGTCTAACCTGCTGGGAAACAAAACTTAATGTCACCAGGTTCATGACTGCATTTTGGTATTTCTCTGACTCTTAAGTCATCTTCACCACACCTGCCCAACATGTTTCACTTGATGGGACACGAGTTGAAACCAAACCGTCACCAAGGGGGATGTCACCAATCACTGGCAACCTCACCAGGCCCAGTGGGAACTCTCTGCTCAAAACGCTCTGCTGTGCCGTTTGGAGGTCAAGAGAAGTCACTAAAAGTACCTTTTACTGTTTCAACATTTATACATTACATATTGTAAGTATTGGTTTCAGCAGCTCTATGTGTGAATAAAACACATTTGGAAAGGTTTGTTACCCCTACTTGAATTTGTACATTTATAGATATTTTACTTGTTTTTTATTTTACGCTGTAAAATACCTGGGTTTGTCAATAAATGAAATTATACATTTGTTTCTGTTTGATTACATAATTTTCACAAATGAAATCAGATGTTATGATCACACTGTTGCTTAAGCAACCTTTTTGCTAAACACCTTTTATTCTTGAATATTTTTTGCATATTTACTTCTATTTCAGTGTAAATCTAATGAAGGAATTTTACTCTTCCTTAAGTACAATTTTTTGGCAACTCAGGTAGTTCTGCAATTAATTTTCACTTCTTTTAGGTGAAGTGCTATCAAGACATTAGAGTTGTTTTCTGAAAGCCAGTATCTGTGATGGAGCCAGTGATGTGGAGTGAGGTCAAAGGTCAGATAGGCAGCGGCAGACAAGAAGTCATGCTACCAAGTTAGAAAGTCCTAATTTGAGACTTGAGGACATTGCTGTTTGCTCACATTTATGCATAAGCAATCAATGTAATTTTATTATGTGTTTAAAATTAATGTCATTAATACAAAATCTATGTATTTCCAAACATTCAACAACTCGCACCATTTCTCAGAAATGATATCTTAGGAAAACAGCTAGAAAGCACAAATAGAGGCATGGAGGAAGGATAACCTGTAGACTTATAGTCTGCAGAACTTCAGGTACCATTGGAATAACTCTTTTCACAAACTCATACTATCTATATCAATGGTCTCAAACTCCTGTCCTCGAGGGCTGATTGATGTCGGGCAACTTTTAGACGTGTCTCCACTTCAGCTCACCTGGCTCCAGTACTAACTCTAACTGGACTGCATACTAGAGAGGCAATTTCCCCATTTAGTTCAAGCGTGTAGGACAAAGAACATGTCTGAAAGTTGCAGGACTCCAGCCCATGAGGATACAGTCTGAGACCACTGATCTATATTTGTACTTCTAATCTCAGTTATAGTGAAAAGTGGGTAAAACTCAGTACACAAAGTGGACATCAATCATCCAGTCAACATTTCACTATCAATATGGGGAAAAATCTTGGATTTTTTGAGATAGAAATAAAACAGCTTCTATTTGTCTCTGAAACGTTTTTTTCCTCAGTTGTTTTGATTTCATGATGTCTTGTTGGACTTAAATGTCCGTTTTAGTACTGTAGGACGTAAAAAAAAACCCTTCAAACTAATTCTTTAGCTTGCTAATTAAATATTTAGTTTGAAACTGTGACATTTATAAATGAATTAATAACATGGAAAACATGATTTTGAAAAATGAACCACCAATTTCTTTTCTTATGACAGACAAAATAACCCAAACTATCGCAGTCATTTTCTTGACTGTGCATTGGCATCCCATAATATACAGCTAATGTCAAACACCTAGCTTTCTTAATGAGAAAATGTAATAATGGGGAACTGCTCATTAGTTGTTGATGTTATCAGAAAGCAGATTTGAACATATGAAACTATAGCCCTGCTAGAGCCTTTGTATTTAACCGGTTTTAAGTAGATGATGGTTGAAGTGGAAAAAGTAGAACTTCTAAAGTGGTTTGTTTTAAAAATAATGAAGTAAAGAAAAAAAAATCTTGTTTTGAGAATGAACAGTGTGGAAAAACATCTTCTGCAAGTTACTCTTAAATATGGGGTCTGTGCCCCCTCCCCATGACACCAGGACGCCCCCTTTCCCCAACTCAGTCATCAACAAGTGTCTCTGCTGCGTCGGAAGCTATTCACATTCAAATGGCCCTCTGGAGCTTTTCGCTTTCCCATTGGTTCCTGCTGATGTGCAGCGGCACAGAGTTGGTCTGTTTGAGCTCCGGGGCAGAATAGTCGCGTCAGTGTGCGATGCTGGGGCCGTTTGACAGCTGCTGGACGCGGAGTTCACACTCTTCAAACCTGAAGTAGAGAAGTGATGACATCCCCAACAGCATCACACGTAAAGTAGAAAAGGTGGATCTCGCTCGGCTCGTTCTGTTCCCCGGGTGTGACGTGGGTAATTAGCAACTTAATTTAAATCACCCGGTCTAACCTGCTGGGAAGCAAAAGTTCAAGTCACCGGCTGCTCGGCTGTATTTCACCCACTCCAAGTCATCTTTAACTCACCTGGCCGACATGTACAGCTTGATGGAACACGAGCTGAAACCAAACGGCCAGCCTCAGACTCACCAGACCACCGGGATGTCACCGATCACCGGCAACCTCACCGGGAGTATGGGGACCAATGGGAACTCTCTCCCGAAAACGGCTTGTCCACCTGGAGGCGACCCCATGGATAAAGTCAAGAGGCCCATGAACGCTTTTATGGTGTGGTCAAGAGGACAGAGGCGGAAGATGGCCCAGGAGAACCCCAAGATGCACAACTCCGAGATCAGTAAGCGACTGGGAGCCGAGTGGAAACTTCTGACCGATGCTGAGAAGCGGCCGTTCATCGACGAGGCCAAGAGACTCCGGGCCGTCCACATGAAGGAGTACCCCGACTACAAATACAAACCCCGCCGCAAAACCAAGCCGCTGCTGAAGAAGGACGCGCAGGTGGGCAAATATCCGCTGTCAGCAGGGAACCTACTGACGGCAGCGGCCCAGAACCAAGGCGGCAGTCCCCGGATGGAGGGCTACGGCTGGGCTCCCACCGGGGGCTACACCGGCATGCAGAACGAGGCGCTCAGCTACACGCAGCAGCTGCACCGGTACGATCTGTCCGCCCTCCAGTACCCGCCCGCGATGACGGCGGCGCAGACGTACATGAGCGGAGCCAACTCCTACAGGTGGGTGACCCTCTGTCTGTCCGCGTCTCACCGCAGCAGGCAGGAACTCTTCCACAACTTCCAGTAACAAAATAAGTCTGCCGCTTTTCACACTTTAATATATAAATATTCTCTGTGCAGGTCAATAAAACCGCTTTCATACATTTCACATAAATGATGCAGTTCATTTACATGGCGCCAATTCACAATAAATACCGTCTCTAAACACTATACAGTTCAGTCTCGCATACATTCCAATGAGTCCTTGTTATCAAGCAGTAAATAATTATTTATTTTAAGCATTAAATTATTCTTTTTATTGTCATACCATTTCGCAATTGTTTGCTTGTGGCACGAAATTCAGACTGGGGTCCTAAATCATTTCAAATTAATTTAAAAAGTTTTGATGTAAAGAAATTCAGCAGATTGTGTGAATGTGTTATTTCATAGTGTGTAGTTATTTTAATTAATCACAAAAAACCCGTTCCCAGAAAGTTTGTAAAAATGTGCCTGTCAGATTATGCTGCCTGACCACCAGGTTACTGTCCAGCTTGATTTACTGAGATTTAACTCGGTGTTGATTGGTCAACTCTGAACTTATTCTCACACAGCCTTCTACTTAAGGAGTGTTAAACTGTTTTAGCATTACCCTTTCACATGTCTGCACTTTAATTTTTAGTGCAGATGTGTCTTTAATGATTTGGACATTAAATCCACTTTCATTGTTGCAGGACTTTGGCTTGAAAATGGTTTGAATTTGATGTAAAGCACTGGACCATTATTTAACAGATTTAAATGATGGCCCAGTCAGGTTATGATTCAGTCCCTGAGAGAGTTTGGAACAGAGTTCTGTCTGTTGCCTACTTGTTATGCCAGAGGCTGTGATTTTGGGCTGGGTCCTGCCTGGAATGTTGATCAAGCGGACTTGATGACGAGCAGGGCTGCTCTGTGTGTGGCCACCCACAATTTCTTTGAAACCATTGTCCTAAGTGATCGGAGAGCTTTGTCTTCTATTTAAATTTCCTCAAACTACAGACTGTGCACTGAGAAACATACAGATCTTAATCCAGCAGCGGTGCTCCGTTTCAGTGTTTTTTAAGCCATTACTGTCTTATACAAATTTGCTGTTCGATGTAGTATTTCTCTGTACTCTTAAGTTGCCTTCTAACATTTACCAATTCTGACGCTCAGCCCAAAGTGTGCTACACAAGTTTATTCAAGAGCTCAGACTGGGATTTTCTTGTTTCTCTCTAGAGTTGTGTAGAGATGCTGTGAAGTCTGTCTTGCCTACAGAAGATGGCTGTCAGAGTTTGGCTGTGATAAACAGGGAGATTTTGAGAATGTATTATTTTTATTTATTTTTTTTACAATGAGCATATTGGATCTTTTTCCATGGACCAAAATTTAGTGGTTTTATATATTGATTGATACAAAAACTATTTAAATTCTTTAGTGGAATCAACCAGCTGAGGAAAGGAAACATGCACAACAAAGCTCTGGCCACAACTGTTAAAGTTCTTGAGGTGTAGGATACTGTTGTGGTCTACGATCATTTATTAGATGGTCTTTTCCATAAAAGAATACTCATAAGAAACATAATCCCATGTGTCAGGAAGCAGAACATGTTGGATGGCTTACCTCTGGACTGACTGGCTGTTGGCAGATTTTGTGTACACTCTTCCTCCGTTGCTTGGAAATGCATCAATTATCTTCCTGCTTTTGCTGTCACCTTCTAAAAACTTCAGTAAACCTTCTCTGATATCACAAATGGGGAAACAGTCATGTGTGCATGATGCTGTTCACTCAAGTCTTGTGCAGAATTGTTTGAAGACTTGGCATTGGAATGGATGAAAATGTTTCTAGCGTCTTGTGGGTAAATCCTGTTTAGACAGACATGAGGAATGAAGGCTTGCAGTTTGTAGGGTGTGTTGAGCTAAAGACGATCCCTGCCTTGCCTTTACACGCAGATGCAAGTCACGATTGATGCACTATTTTCCTGGCCTATATGGTGCCATTGCTCGTTCTGAACTGGAATTTGTTTTTAGATTAGAATAGAAGTACTTTATTCATCCCAGCAGGGAAATTCCTTTTTTTTTCAGCTCCTGCTGAAACATGGCAAAAAATGTCAATTAGTGGAAGAGAAGCCACCTTGTTTCCACAGTAAAATGGAAGCTGTAAACTCATAAATCAGCGAATAAATAATTTTAATTTGGTAAAATTGAAACTAGAGTCCTATTTTTTTTGTTTTTTCTTAATTTTTGGGACCAAAGTGGTTTAGGTGTATTTAACAGATTCATGTCAGCATTCATATCCAAAGTTAAATTCTACAACATTCCACTTTCAGCCTTTCATTCATCTTGAATTAATTTGTCGTCTTCATAGTTCTGCCTATTGTGGTTTGTACAAAATGCTGCCAAACCACATTAATGCTGTTCCCAGCCCACAGTGGTGCAGGTGTGAAGCCTCTCAAACTCGATGCTTTAGTTCTGCTCTCTGTACCAACAAAACTAAAAAAGTGTGGGTTTAATTTGTTGCGTTTTCTCTCTCCTGCAGTCCCATGTCATACAGCAGCAGTCCGCAGCAGCTGAGCCCGGTGAACATGCCCATGGTGAAGGCAGAACCGGTGGCCCATTCGCCCTCAACAGGAACGCCGAACCACCACCGAGGGGCTTTGCAGGGGGATCTCAGGGACATGATCAGCATGTACATTCCTGGACCTGGAGGGGATTCCTCCGATCCTGCGACTGCACAGAGGGGCTACACCAGTGTCCAGCAGCACTATCTCAGTGGAACGGTGCCACTTACGCACATTTAGGACAGAAGTGGGAATCCTGGGGTGGGATTGGGAATGAGAAAAGCAGCCGATGCACAGGGACTTGAACAAGAGAATGAGGTGAGGAGTCCTACAGGACGGAGCTAGGCCATTGTAGCTGGTGCATGTTTTAACCTCAGTCGTTGGGTTTTGGGCTATTTGACAAAATATCCCTTTATGAGTCTTAGGTTAACGTTCCAGCTTGTTGACAGACGTGACCAGCACACACCGTCCCTCCCTAGTTGCTTGCGGGTTCAGGGCTTACCACTTTAGCTCCCTGGTACAGAGTGCAAGGCTAACCTTTCCCAGCCTCTGTGGTCTTCATGACTCATTGTGGACAATCACTGGTTGACTGCACTTATTACAAAAGGTTTAACATGTGCCCTGCAGCCCAGAATTTTTTGCCACAGAGTCATTCTTCAAAAAAACAAACGAACAAAAAAATAAAAAACGCACAAATGGAGATGAGCTTTGGAACCTCCTCCCCCACCACCACTCCCTCATTTGATGTCATTAACTGTTACTGGGTCTATGATGATTCAGAGGCAGAAAAAAATGCACAACTTTTAAAATCTTTTTGTTAACTTTGTGCACTGGATTTGGCTTTCCACTTCTTTCTCCCTTTTTAGATTTTTCCCAGTTGAAGTCCTGTGTGCTGACGCACCTGTTGGACAATCGGCACCGGATCTACAGGAAACCAAGAACATTCCGAGTTCCATCTGTGTTTTGCTCAAAGTGTGTCTGAAACATGGAGCAGGTCCTTGTTCACGTCAAATCATTTGATTCCACTTTTGAATTTGAGATGTTTTGTTATTTTCTGCATTTGAATTTTATTTGCCGTTAGTTTTTTCCTTTTCTTTTTTTTAGAATCATTCTCTGCATGTAAATATCCATTGTTGTACCAGTGTTATCACTTTCCTCTGGGCTGGAGTTAAAACATTTCGGAGAACCCATATTTCTGTTAGTATAGAATGAAAGGCTGGACAAACCTCTCTCCTTAAAAAAAAAAAAAGAAAAAAAAAAGATTAATCAGTTACTATATATATATATTTTGTTTTCCATCATTTTTCTATGAAGTGGAGGTTGTTTCTGGCAGAGCTGGAGTCCGATCAGCTTGCACACACAGGATGTTGAATGTGGTTAAAACACTTCTGCTGGAAACCAAGCAGACACTGGGAATTAATACCAAAAGTGTTTGAAAATCACTTCTGTTACACTAATATCTGAATGTTTACATTACTACCCACGTATATTAAAAGGTAACTTTTATACTGAATACTTTGTAGAGTATGTGTAAGTGTATGCAAATGCTGCATTGTAGAGTCACAGGAAACACTGTTGTAAATATTGTCCATATTTTTAGGCTCTAATGCAGAGTCTTGGTTGCTGTTTGATTAAAACTCTTTTACAGCACACTTGTCAGTTACTTTTTTTTTTCTTCCCAGAACTAGTAGTAATGTTCTCTTGCTGAATGTTTTATTGGGTCCCAAGCACATACCAACTCTAATGGTGTGAAAGATGATTTTTCTTTTTCCCCAAAAGGGCAGAAAATAATTTATGTTCACAAAGTGTGAACTTGTGATGCATTTCATTGTCTCAAACATCACACTGACGTCTCTGTGGTTGTTAAACTGATGTGAAAAAGTCCACAGTAATATTCATGGGAGAGGACTTGGATTCTTCACAAGTTTAAAAACGTCTCGGTTCTGCGAGGCGTTAAAATGTGCCGATTGAGCAGAAAACCAGTGTAGTGTCCAGGTTGCCTGGTAATGGCAGTTTGACTTCCATGCAGTCCAGTGGCAGGTGAATCTAGAATGCTGTAAGTGGTGGTGAAACTGGTGCAGCTATGTCTTTACCTGTACTTAACATGACCCTCATTATTTCGACTGGCAGTAACATAAATAATGTCCCAGCATTAAGAAGATGCAAATGTCACAATGGCCTGATGTTGGAGCCAGTGGCTCCTGCCACCCATGTGGTGTGCCACTGCATGCATCTCAAACTCTGGAACAATGATGCACATCTTGTTGCCTTCACTTGCAGCTCTGTTTCAAACATTTATCCCAAAAAAGAAGGAAATTCAATGAGTGCTTATTGGCTCCTCTTTTAGAGATTCTTTATTGCAGATAAAAGGGTCAGATGGGATTCGTGTAGTGGTCTGTGCTGCAGTGGCTCTGTTGAAGCCTCTGACTGAAAACCAACTGTGGACTTGCAGTGTTTATGAAGCATTATTTTTGCACATTCAGCTCCAGAGCCGTCCCCACAACAGAGCAGGCTTTCAGCAGCTTGTTCAGCTGTTTCAGTACTTGGTTGCCTCAACAAATGTTGCCAGAGGAGATTCCATCCTCCATGATGGACACCTAGAAGATGAACACTGGAGAACATTGGCTTCCTGAAGTACAGTCTGCTCCATCCCTGGTTGAAAACAGCAGTGTTGCAGTTCCAGTTCAGTCTGTCCAGATGAATACAAGGTATTTCTACTTCCTCTCCCTTCATGGTAATAGCGTGTGACACTTTGAAATGTCAATTAGCCTCTTCCGCTTGTAACTCTCTGGTTGCTAAGGTAACAAAACAAGCCTAAAGTGTTGACAAAACAGCAGAAATCTTTCATGAAATCTAAACCAGATTAAAAACATTTTAAAGTGTGAAAAATATTTTAAAATATAGAAACAAATTTAACGGCAACAAGTTGCCACTCAGCATTTTTGGTCCATACCAAACTATCTGGATGTTTGGAACTCACTCCTGGTTTTGTGTGAACCACGCTGTGGCCTCACCACCAGTTTGGTTGCTTTATTTTGTCAGGATCAGATTAGATATGGTCTCAATAACCTTTAGCAGACTGGTAGGAAGCTACAGTCATTGCTAATATGTCCTTCAGGGCAAACTGTTAGCGCAGCTGCAAACTCAACTTCAGCTTTTATTGGTCTGACTGCTCATTCTCCCTCCATATGGGTGCAAAACGTTTTCCCACACACTGTTTGTGAATTTTTGTGATATTAAGCATTTTCAGATCCTCTTTAGTGAACTGGTGACGACCTGGTAGATTTTGACGTCAGAACTGAAAGTCATTTTAAAGTCCTGGGTGCTTTCAGGTCCATCTGAATATAATACTATATATATATATATACAGGATATATATATATAAATCAGATCAAATGTTCACAGCGGATTCCAGGTGTGATTCCTCCAAACAGAAACTTGTGGCATATCAGAGGGTTGGTAAGGAACCACTGGTAACTGACATCAAACTATAAACCAAAGCAGAATTAGTTTAAAACTGTTTCCAACTAGATAAAATACATATAATTTTTTTTTTAGAGAAGTCTAATTATGAGATGTATCTTGTGTAATTTCCTGTCTCCTGTAAGGCTGCATTAGTCTGAAGTGGAGGATCTGGTCCCACAGGTTCCACTGCCTGCAGCTCTCACGCATCTTCACCAGCCCACATTTCCTTAAGAGGAGGTTCGTGGAGATCTGAGGGGGGTCTTATAGTGTCTCCAATGATTATTTACTTTCTTATCTTTAACCTGTTTTAAAATTCACTTTCCTCTTTTCCCTCCCTTTCCCTTTCAGCAGCCATCCTCCTCCTCCAGGACTCTCCTTAGAAAACTGGCCGTAATTGGCCGTTTCGGAGGCGCATTGTCTGTGGCTTTTCAGGCCGCAGGTGCATATAGTAAAGCCGCAGTCTCCGCTCCTCCCCTGGGCGTCTTTGTTCCCTCGCCCCGCTTCCCTCACTCCCCCACCGAGCAGAAAATTAGGGCTGCTTTCTGGGGGGCTGCGTCCTCGGGCTTAACCCTTTCATCGACCGTTGCCTTTCTCATGGAAATAGGAGGGAACCCCACACCGGCTAATCGGTCACCGAGGGGAGGGGAGAGGAGAAAAACGGAGGGCATGGGGATCAGCAGCAGGGAGGGAGAAGGAGCTGAGAACAGATGCTGAGGACACGGAGAGAGAGCCAGAGTTCCTCAGACAGCCCATTCTGTCTGCTGCTGCTGCCAAAGCCCGGTCTGTAACTGCAGCATCTAATAAAGATCTGCAACACAGCTGCTGGTAGTTTATTGGCAAAATCATTCAGAATGTTTTCTACTGGGACTAGTGGGAGCAAATTCCTCTTAAGGTTGGTTCATGCCAACACTGTTTCTAGATCCTAAGAAGGCATGTTTCTGTAGACACTAAATTATGGTTTAAAATCCACCAAACTCAATGCGTTCCTGTATATGGTGTGAAATAATCCCACCTTATTAGAATGTTGGGGTTCCACAGGGCTCCATTCTGGGACCTTGACTGTGTTTTCCCTCCCAGACGTTTGCCCCGAGCTTCATTTGGTGACGTATGCAGACGATGTTGTGATTTTCACACAGGGAAAAGACACTGAGACAGGCAGTTCTTTCAAATACGTTGGCAAAAATACAAAGTTACCTGTTTTTTTTTTTTAAACAAGTTTTTGTTTTGGCTCTAGTGGCCTTTATTTGACAATAATCTGACATAAAAGGTGAAAATAAGCAGCAATGTAACCAAGGACAGGACCTGAACTTAAGATGGCGGTACTGATGTGGCCTCTGTAGGGACGCGCCGCTCCAACCACACGACATCCAAGAGATGCATGTCTTTTACTGAACGCCAAAAAACTGCATGGTGATCTCTGAACAGTGTGTAAAGTGAAGAACCACCCAGCAACCAACATCACTGATCACATTCTTGTTTGTTTAATGGGACTACGGACTGGATTTAGCATCTCGCTAAAGGTGCAATAAGTGAAATTTCCCATTCGATTAAAATCAGTTCAGTTCAACTAATATCAGAGGTCCAAACTATAGCAGTAAACTAACAACAAATAAGTTGCTACTTATTTGTCAGAATTAGAATCACAAGTGTTAGAAGGCTCCTGTTTCAATAATAATAATAATTAAAAAAATAGAGTGAAAACTTGTGGCAAAAGTTCAAAATACTTTTTACTGGAAGATGAATTTAAACTAACAGAACTGGGTCATCAGCAGGTTCGGAGCAAAAACATTACTTTGTTCTTTCACTGTCAGCTTTTCCCTCTCTGATAGAATCCAAAGAATCTATGCGATTTTTCCTTACATCATTTTTTTTTTATGGCTGTGCTGTGACAAAAAGGGGGAGATCTAAAAATATGCATCACTTGTCCAGCGTCCCACTGAAGGGGAGCACAAACCGGGGTTGTTTTGACAGTGGTCAGTGGGAGGGCAGGGATGAGGCAGGGAGAAGGGTGAGCGCAAAGGAGGCGGAGAGCATGTCAATGGAGGGATTTTCTGCTCCAGTACATCACATTGCCCGGCAACAGGCAGTGAAGCTTCAACAAGTGGTTGCCATGGATGTGCTGAGAGTGACTTAGGAGTCCACAAAGAGCGGTGGTCACTCTCAGTGTTTGTGAGAGTTTCGTCTGCTGGAAAGGGTAGTAGTCACCGACGGGATTTCAAAGAGCGAACTGAGGAGACAATCCGGTCATAACCTGTTTGAAGTGAACAGATCTCAATGGAAGATTCTCCTAGGTTAAACTTTTATTCATGAGCAGCTCTTGTTTTCCTTCTTAAGTGAAAACTCTGGCAGGTAGGAGAGGAGGAATTAGAAACAGATCCTGCTGAGAAAGACGGGGACATTTAGAGGAATGTTGCCACTGGGAAAAGCTGTGTCATAAAAACCCCTGGAGAAATGTTCAGCCTAGACTCAGTGAGGTTGAATCTGCAATACATCAACCTACCAACACATGTACAATGCACGTAAATGACAGAATGCATCTTTTTAAGCATTGTTTAAAAAACACAGAGTTGAATTTAGGTCCAATAAAAGAATGCACAATTCAGTCAAAAATGATCTCGGTATATTAGAATTCGGACGGGAAAAATCCATCAGACAAGAAAAAGCTGAAAAAAGAAATATCTACACAAATTCACAGTTTGCCGCAAATAAAGGACAAAATAAAGTAGTAATTGAATTTAATGCATCAAATAAGAGAAGAGAGTAAAAGGATCTATTGTTTTTCTTGCTGATATAACATCAGAATAATCTTGTATTTGCTAAATGTCAGAATGAGAGAAAACGTTTAAAGGCCATTTCTATGACTTTCTTCAAAGTCAAAAGCTTAAAATGCGTATCTTGTTTTATTATAGTGTATGTAAACTTCTGGTTTCAACTGTATCCATCTGTCTGTCTGTCAGACTGAGCTCCATGGTAACACAAATAAATAGGACAAAAAAAAAAACCTAATTTAAATTAGAAAAGCACCAAAGAAACTGGGAAAAACGGCAATAAGATCAATTTCAATTATGCTTTTATATATTGAAGCAGTGATCATAAATCAGTCAGAGGTGTTTGGGTCAGAACCAAACCAGTCTTTTCACCGGCCGGACTCAGGATCCACTTCAGTTTGATGATTCACTTCCTGGCAGTCGGCTCTGCTTTACGACTTCTCCAACGCAGAACTTCCTCTACTGCACATAACGATGTCGGGACTGATTACACGCCAGCGGAGCGGTGGCGTGTGAAACGCTGCAGACGTGGTTTCAGTTCATTGATTCTAAAGCTTCTTACATCAGATTCAAAAGAAAAACAGGCTGGAACTGCAGCAGCAGCTCCAGTTATTTGGAAATTGAATATTCATAATCTTTCAGCACATATCAAGATTTCAATTAACAAAAGAAAAAAAAAATCATAAAAAAAAATCAGAATTGGATTTTACGTGGGAAAACAAACGGAAATAGAAGCTCACACGGAACTTTTGCGTTTATTAATCCTGATCGTCAGAACAGGTTGTCATGATGAGGAATGTTTCCCTGGAATGTGATCACTGGGTGATGATGGGAGAGCGGTCCGGACCCCAGCTGACAGTCATGTAGCCAGGAGCTACACATCATCACTCTGGTCTGGAAACTTCATCTCTTCCTGGAATGGGACGTTAGTGCTGCTCCGCTCGCTGTCTGTGAGCTCCTCGGGTTTTGAAGAAGAGAAATTGGAAAAACCTCTCATAAACAACACTACAGCTGTCGGCTGTTTACTCCCTCTTATTCTTCTTGTTCTTCTTCTTCTTGTGTTCAGGTTTGCTGTTCCAGTAGTAGAAGACCTGCAGAGTGATGATGCCGTTGCATGTAGAGGATATGACATACGTCAGAGCCATCAGCGAATCCCCGGTTTCCTGGGAGAAGACAACGTTTGATTCTGTTCAGTTTATTTCCATAGCAAAAAATGTCACAACAAATGTCGTCTCAATACACTTTACAATAATAATAATAATTTCAGTCGACGTGCATTCCCATTGATCCTAGTTATCAAACAGTACAGTATGCTCTATTAATTATTTAAAGTAGATTAAAAAGTTTAATACTTTGTTTCTGTTTCTTTGTTTGTTATGTGATTTTTTTAAATTTTCATTTTATTTTTCTCATTCATTAATGTAATGTACCACACTATGCATTTTTTACTTTGATATTAAATACATTTCTATTAATTTTTTACTTTTTATCTAAGGAAACCCAGCAGAGCATCAAGTCACTGACTTAAGAACAAGACATTCACTACTCAGAAAAAATACACCGGTGATGAAACAGGCTCTAAACTGTGTTCAACTTGTGTAATATGAGCTTATGGAGAATCTCCCTCTGCTCCTCCGTTCAGTACAGGAACAAAGATGGAGGACGAGCCTGTTCTC
This sequence comes from Xiphophorus maculatus, assembly GCF_002775205.1. Taxonomy (NCBI): domain Eukaryota; kingdom Metazoa; phylum Chordata; class Actinopteri; order Cyprinodontiformes; family Poeciliidae; genus Xiphophorus; species Xiphophorus maculatus. Next base: position 3,648,532 of record NC_036456.1, on the reverse strand, counting down.
ACCTGCAGGGAGGTGAAGATCCGAGCGAGCGATCCGGCGAACAGCAGGAAGACGGAGATGGCAGACAGCTGGCCCGTGTGTCCGTTACGGAAGTTGGTTGCAGCCTGGATCAGCTGGAACGGTCAGAGTCAGAGTCAGTCGGACATTAGCAGTAACATCGCTATCGACCCAGGGTCGCTATTAACGCATCGTATCGGTCTGATCAATAAAACTGGGCCGATATCAACAACCGTTATGCATGTCCGCCTTCCTTCCAGAGAGATTTGGTCATGTGACATTGATGGTGACGCAGCACAGGATTATGGGAGTTTAACTTAAGCAGAGAAGCAGTGGTGAAGTCAGCAGTGTGGTCAGTTTTTTCTCAGGGTGTCGGGAATGTATATACTATCAGTAAATATTGGTTATTGGCCATAACAGCAGAAATATTATAAGGTATCAATATTAACCAAAATGTTCACATCAGTGCCTCAATAATCAGCCTTGTGTCTGCAGATGCTGCAGTGAGCCAGTTTCCTGCTGTCATCCCTTCACTTATAACTGACATTCAAACTATTCTGCTTTTCATACCTGTTCATTCTGCTTGTCCCACTCATGCATATATATATATATATATATATATATATATATATATATATATATATATATATATATATATATAAATAATAACTCAGAAAACTCAGATAGCTACGATTAATACCAGGTCAGTTACTTGTCAGCATGATAGAGGCCAGGCAGTGTGATGCAGAGAGACATGAAGGGTTTACTCACCCTGCCGATGATGATGGCCGGCATGTTGAAGGCCTGCATGCTGGTGACCACCGACATGGGAGTGACTGGAGACAGAAGGACGCCCAGCAGGAGGAAATATACCACCAGAAACAAGAGACCTGGAAGACATGTAGACGGTTAGCTCAATGTCTAACAGTTTGGTGTTTATCTGACCGTATCTTTAATGAACCTAACCATGATTTGAAATGTTTTAAACACTTTAACCAAATCCATCTATCCATATACACAGCAGCCACTATCACTACCAGCAGTGCACCGACATGTCGGCCAGTCCATTTATCTGATTTCCTTCATTTTGAGCCATCAGTCGATACTTTAATGTGAAACTGATCTTATCAACCGTAGTAAAGGTCTGAAAATCAGCCACTTTCCCCTTCAGCTGTTAACAATAGTCACACCACTGTTGCCAACTTAGTGACTTTCACTATATTTAGTAACTTTGCAGATGGAAAAAAAGATGGTTTTGACCATAATCTGTAGTAGCAGGTTGTTTTATTTATTTTTTTTAAAGATCGATAACACTGGGTTACAAAGAAATATTTTTTGGAAGTTGTCTATGTTTCAACTGAATTAGGACTATTTTGCAACACTGAATCCAAAAGTGACACCCATGTTTCTCAATCAGGTCAAGTTTTTATTCTAATTTGCTTTAGAGAAATTCAATCTTCTGACTAAACTGATGACATTTTTGCGACATCATCAGTTCATTTCTGTTAATATTTCTCATCCAAAAAACGTTTCAGGAGAATTTTTTTTTCATTAATTAAATGTTACAAACTTGGATTTCTATAAATTGAATAATAAACACTGATAAATGTAGGTACATGTGAACTGAACATGACGTCTTCATTGTGTAAAATTCTCCGTCTCTGTTCTGTCCTGATGGAATCTCTCCTCCTGCTCATCACTCATTGATCAGATTCTCCAGATGTGAGAACAAGTCCTGCATTTTGATGCTCATGTTGCTCCATAGTTCAGAAAGTTGACCTGATTGAGCAAAACCAATGGGAGTTTTGGGTTCAGCTCATCAACATGACCCTAAAACAGTAGAAATACCCAGATATTATTTTGGCTGATGACCAGTGCAACTGGTCATGAGCAAACAACCACAATCAGTAGTAACTGCAGTGAACCCATTTAGGACAATGAGAGGACCAGTCAGTTGTGACAGTGTGTCTGGTCTCACCTAAGCCGGTTCTCCTTCCATAATGCTGGATGAGGAAACCGATGGTGACCGTCTGCAGCATGAGGAACAGAGCCTCACCCCAGGCACTGCGGCCACATTCAGCACGTTACTTCAACGATCAAACCAAAGAGCAGAGATAAGCAACACAGAGTTAAAGTGCATGAGCTCCAGACCTGAAGGGGAACTTGTTGGACATGCTGTAGGCCATTGTTCCAGTGATGGCCAGCAGCTCCAGGAGCACAGAGTTGAAGCTCAGCCCCTCTGCACTCTTTGCTCTCATCAGTTTTATGATCTGAGGTAATTTCACTGTGAACAGTGGAAGCAGAAATGTTACAGATATACACAAGAGGACGTTTATCTAAAGAGATCCTAAATCCATTTTTGTCTAGACGAGTGGAGGACCTAACTGAAGTTAAGCAGCACCAACAAGAAAAGGATGTGAATTGGTTCAGATCAGATGAGAAAGAAAAACATCTGATTTACACGGATGCAGAGGACAGCGCTGGTGGACGTCAGGAGGCGTTGGCCGCTAGATTTAGACTCTTCTGACTGAAAAATTCACGTTTTGGACCAGCCATGCTAAAACCTTGACTTGAATCTATTCTAGAACCGATGAAGGGCGCTAAAGATTAGGGTGATGGCAGGGAGGCCTTCCAACCTGAACTTAAAGCTGTCGTTCCAGCAGACGGCATCCTCAGCATGTGTTGGGCTTCAAAAAGAAATGATTGTAGGTTTGCATAATAAATAGAAAACAGGTTAAATCGACCTCGGGAGGCTAAAAGCCTTTAAATTTTAAAATGAATTTATTCTTCTCCCTGCTGCCCATCAGGCTGGGAATGATCAGGACAGAAGGACTGGGCTGCCATGACGATCACTGCGGTTGCTTCTCAGCAAAACTAATTAATTATTAAAAAAAAAGAAAAAAGAAAAGAAATAAAAAGAAAGAGAACAAATAGAACAGAAAAACAGACTAGCCGTAAGGTATCCCAAAATTACCCTAAAATGTCTGAGTGGATATTCTTGTCACAAAAAAGCTTTATTTAAATTCAAAATCAAACTCTAGCACCAATCTAAATTAATCACAGGAATAATTAATCGGTTGAATATTTTTGTAAATATATCTGAGGAGAGAAACAACTCAGCTTTATTTAAACAGTTATGGGTTAAGCCAGAAATAAAAAGAGCAAGAGAAACAAATGATTTACCCAGCACTGATCCCAGGATGATGGCGATCCCCAGGGCTTTGCTCAGTACAATCTTCAGACATGGTACTGGTTAAAACAAACAAACAAACAAACAAACAAACAAACAAACAAAGATACAAATCAAGAAAGAGGAATAAAATACGTGAACACAGCAGAGAGAGAGGAGATAATCATTCATTTGATTTGACCTGGAATCGTCCAGATAAACAAACTGCAGTAAATAAAACTGGATTAAATGGAAGTAGATCTCTGCTTGGGTTAGAGCTGCTCCATATCAGCTTATAGACCAGGATGATCTCATTCTGAATTTGCACCACAGGATATGAAGTGAAAAGCAAAATGAATCCATGTTGTAGCAGAACAACATTATTCACAACATCACAACCCTGCAGGCCTGGTTTCACTTCAGCACGCATCCAAATAGAGTCCTGGAAAGAAGTAGGGACAGGTCAACGTCGCCCTCTGCTGGTCAGATGGCAGAGGGACCCTGGGTTGAAAACCGTATTGGTAAAGATGAAAGTGAACAGATGATGAAAATTATTCAAGTGTCTGGCATCATGCCGCCCCTATTGGCTTATGGATGGAGGCACAGTAGGAGTTGTTTGCCAGATTACACAGTAGATGGAGTGAAAATTGATAAATGATGGAGATTATTCCAAACGTAACATTCAACAAGAAGCAGAGCCTGCATCCATCTGAGACACTAGTCTGACAATCTTGCAGAAGGCAGTCAGAAATGTTTGCCTGAAGTCATTCAATAAGGAAGCGCGTGCACGTTTCTGAATATGAAGGAAGTTGTTTATAAATGCCTCATCATTAATCCATTTAGCATGTACAGTATTAACAGTTTAGGTATAACTGATTTAAGACAGGAAAAGTCTGGTTTGATTTAATGTCAGAGAGAAAACACATTAGTCTTTTCATACGGAGAGTGAAATATCTTTTATTAACTGCATTTCAATTTCCAGGTTTTAAATTCCCATTCATTTCCTAATCTGCGGTGTTTAAACTGCCGTGACGTGGGCTTCCGGTCGCGCAGGTTTCCCTGAATGCTCCCGCAACTCAATGAGGAACTTGTCTGCATGTGTGGTGTTTAAACAAAAACATGAACAGACACGTTCATGTTTTTTGCAATAAATCCCGGAAGACTTCACACCTAATTGCCACTATCTTCACGAGACACCTTGGACTGACCGCAGGAAATGACGAAACCGACCACTCACCGTCCAGAAAGTCGAAATCCAGAAAGAACTTATCATAGCAATTTTCTGGCATAAAATATGCCACTAATATTCCCCTAAAAGGATCCATAAATGATTCCCCTCTCGGATAATCTGACGTGCCTGCCATGTTCGATGACGTGACTCTTGACTGTGTTACGGTCACAAGTCTCCGGCAGTTTCAGTGAAATACAAAGGTTCCGCTAGAACTTCTCACTGATGTAGGAACTTCCATAGTGTGGCTGAAAAGGAAAATGCAACATTCATTTTAATGTTGCATTAAACAGTCGTTTTAATGTAAATGTCCCAATTTAAAAAAGAAAGAAAGAAAAAGACTTAATTGTAACCAATGAATAGAATTATAATTAGCTTATTATAATTAGCCTGGTTTTTTTTATGGGGCAGAGTAAACAAGTTTTTACTTTAATATAAATACATAAACAAACCTTTATGTAACCTTTCAAATAATATAACCATGTTTATTCATTCGTAAATAAATAAAAAGGCTGCAAACATTAGCTCATATGTTGCAGAAATCTAAGAATCTAATGTTTCCAATCTCTGAAGTCTATTTTTTTTAAATGCATAATCAATCTACTCAAGTAAGAATAGCAATAATAACATAATTCAAATAAAAGAAAAGAGCACAGTGCAGTAAAACTACTCTTTTCCCCCAAACAGTTACTCAATAGATGTAACCAGTACTACCCACTTTTGAACCTAGATATATTAGCTGGTCATCATTTTGCTGACATTACCTGCATCCAACAGCAATACTCGACTCATTCTGTCAGCTTGGGGGCGAGGGGGAGGACATGCAAAGTTCTTTGCCTTTTGCTGGTTTGCTGCCATGAGTCTAACACACACACACACCTGCAGCTCTGCACAGTATGAGCAGCAGTATGTCTCTGTCAACAGCATATACAGTATGTTGTCATGAATTGTCATAAAACAGCTGAAACACTGACTTCTTTTAAGTCTCAACTAAAAACCCACCTGTTTAGAATTGTATTTGAAATGTAATCAATTACAAATTTATTGATGGAACCTATGTTGCATTGTGTTTCTGTGTTTGTAATGATGTAAAGCACTTTGAAATGCCTTGCTGCTGAAATGTGCAATATAAATAAAATATGATTGATTGATTGATGAATCAATATTTATTCCTCAGTTTTGATTCAATATAAAATCAACACAAACGTACATGTAGATCCAAAGTTAGATGATGGTTGATTCAACATTGATATATATTCCCTTTTTTAAACTCTGTTGTCTTTTCTCTTTATTTAATTTCTGTGAACTTGTCACATGACTGGAGATGACCAACAATTAAAGCAGAAGACCTGCTCCACCTGCTGATCTACTGGTTGTAACATATTGTGGAAAAGGTGAGGACATGATGATGATTTGATCAGAAAGTCTCTTTCAATAATCTATTATTTAGTCAGAGATTAAGGAATGTGTGTATTATTATGTGATGATTCTCCAGCATAACTGAGACAAGACAACAGCACTGAACCAATCAGGAGAGAGAAAAAAGAAATGATGGAGGATGCTTCATAAAATTAAGAAAATTATGGGTAACTCTGACCAGTTTCTTCATGAGACCATTTTGAAGAACATAGTATAATCAGTCAGAGGCTTCTTCAAAATGCTGCAATACAGACCGCTACAAAAGACCTCTCCTGTCAACAGCAATCAGCCACCTACAATAACCCTTTGAAGAATCTGAATTGATGAGCTACACTTAATTTTCCTTTTGGATCAATAAAGTATTTTTGAATTGAATTTTGAATTTGAATTTTTCTTCCAATCTAGGCTTCACGGCAGAGAAAAGTTTCCCATGTCCGAAACTGACATAGTTAAGAATGAAAGCAGAAATATAATGTCGCACCAGTAGTAAGTTTTATAAATGTCTTTGTGAACTTAGACTGGTTGGCCAGTAGGTGGCAGCATACGGAGTGATAAACAAGCCAACGCGATACGTGTATTATCTGTGTTATTTGCGCTCCAATTTCTCTGACGCACCAGTGCGTGCATTCGTCAATGAAAGTCATGGAAACGACGTTAGCGTTGTCAACACTATAAAAGACGCTGACCTTCTGAATTCTTCCCCCTTTGCGACGGGACTTTTGAGAGAGACGCCTGAAGGAGCCTTTAAAGCCTCGGACGGTTTGAGCTTGTCGAGAAGTCTGCTGTGCAAAACTTGCTAAAGAAGCGCTTGCTGAAATACGCACTTGCTGAAGAAGCCCGTGGATAACAAACCTGCGAAAGACGGTTCCTGGCCAGGAGAAGCACCAGCAGGGTGAACATCTGGAAGGTTAAAATCATTCTTCTACTATTTTTAATAAACGAAAGCAAGTTATTACAAAGATATTAGTGACTTGTTTAGTTTATTTTGTGTTTGTGTGTGTGTGTTTTAAAGAAATACTGACTGCTGTAGAAAAAAAAGACGATTAGCATTCTTTGCTAGCATAGATCGTTCTTAACTAATGAGCCTTTTTCTTCGCTGAATTTCGCTGGAAATGTCAATAATGTTAAACTGTGATGTAGTGATTTAAGAAATATATGTATTTTACTGAATTATAGTCAAATTAGTTAAATTAACGTCAAATTCCTGAAAAATTAGCTTGTTTTTTGACCGTTATTTTTTGAAAAATGCGTGATAAACACTCCATTGTTTCCATGGATACACAAAATGAAATGCCTTTAATATTATTTTTAAAAGACCTTTAAAAATTAGTATTTACCTTTATAATAGCCAATAATTTAATTGTTTAGTTTCTTTATTTTTTCAAGACAGGGACATGTTGGTGTGTTTGTTTCTTTGTCTAAGAGTTTCAGGTTTGATGACTTTGGTGTCCAATTCTATGAAATTTTGATGACTTCTTTGAAATATATAGCTTTAATAGGTCTCTTTTGCATTTGTGGGGTGAAACAAATTTGTGAATTAATTTAAATTGTTTTGTGACTTATGTGTTAGCCTGTTGACATTTATGGATAAATGCCTGGTATATTAACACTAGTGTTTGAGAAAAATTGTTATGCTGGTTTGAAAAAGAAACAAACAATAAGATTTCTGTCCAATTCTTGGCCTTTACTTTTGTTTTTTGTTAAATGCCTAGACAAACATATTTAGTTTCCATGGATACATTGGTGACATTATTTAAAATGACTTCAATAAAAAATTAAGAAACACTTTGCAAACATGTGCCTCCTCCTATTTGATGATAGACTTTAATATGTGTGTTTAGTTTGAATTATAGTCAAATTAGTGAACTAATTAAATTAAAAGGAAAAAAAACATTATTTGAGTTGGTTAAAGTCAGCTTTGATGAATTCTGACTCTTTGTTTAGGAAGGCATAATTTGCATTTTTGGGCTGCAACATATTTGTGAGTTAGTTGAATTTGTATTGTGATTCATATGCTAGTTATTTGACATTTTGGAAAATGTCAGTAATGCTGTTTGTAGTTGTTTTGGTTTGAAAGAAGTTTTGGAACCAGCTTTTTGAAAAATGTGGTATGTGTAGTCTCCATGGATACATTGATTAAATAACAACATACAACTTTATTCTTATAAACAATCATTAAAGAACAATCAATGTGTGCCTGTTGATTTTACAAAGTAACTAAATTATTTAGTTTATTGTAATTACTCAAGACCAGAAAAACAGCCTTTTGTTCCTTTGCATTTTAGTGACATATCATTTTCAGAAGTTACTTGAATGTTAACAGTGAATGTTAAAATTCATTAGAAAAACAATCATCTCAGGTTCAGTTGGTCCAGTTGTGATTCATTTGTTAGTTAAAATCTTGGAGGATTGTGGGGGTTTGACACGGTTTATGTGGTTTAAAAAGTTAGTTCTGGTTTTAGAAAATCTGTTTTGTTTTATTCAGATCTTTGGAATAAGTGGTCAGTGCCTGGTCCAGGTTTCAAAAAATGCCTCAATAACACATTTGGTCTCCTTGGATACGTTGCTTGAAATAAAACCTTAATACTTGAATATTAGAAATGTTTTAGATATATATTTCTCCTGTATTATTTCTAAGTAGTTTAGTTTATATTTAAACTTATTAGTTTGCTTTTTCTAAGAAAGAGGAGTTTTCAATAATTAGTTGTTTACGAAATGCTGTGTTGGTCCTTTGCATGTTTGGAGCTGTAATATATTTTCACGCTGATTACATTTTCAGAAAGCGTCTGCAATATTAATAGTGGTGTGGTGATTGGAAAACTTTTTATTTTAGTTTGAGAGAATTACTTTTAGAGAATCCATTTTGTTGATGTTTTTTGTCTCCATGGAGATGGTCATATTGAAAGAAGCATTTGGAGCAATATAATTGTGTGAACATTCCTCTGAGTTTATTGCTGGGTTGTGTGCAGCCATGATCTTCAGGCTGATGTAATTTATTTCATAACACTACCTTCAGCCATAACTGAGCCATTTGGAGGAATATTAACATGTGATAATAAGACTTTGAGGCATCATGCACACATAAGCACTTTGTATTGCCTTGTTGCTGAAAATGTGCTATATAAATTAATATATAAATATATATTTCAGTGTTCCCTCTAAACATTGCTTTGGACTTTTGTGATTTTTTCAAGATACAGAATTATAGCTTTTTTTGCTTTGTTTTTATTCTTCACAGCCCATACCATGGCGCTTCCAGCAGATGGATCCCCAATGTTGGAGGGACATCCTGATAATGGTAAGGAACAAGGTAAGTTGTGGTTAAATGAAGCCGACACGGTTTCTGAAGACCATGGAGAGGAGTTGAGGTATAGTTCATCTCCGCAGTTTGTGGACTGTTCTACCAGCTCCTGTGATAGCAATAGTACCAGCTCCAGTGGTAGCTCTACTACCAGCTCCAGTGGTAGCTCTACTACCAGCTCCAGTGGTAGCTCTACTACCAGCTCCAGTGGTAGCTCTACTACCAGCTCGAGCAAAGATGAGGTAGGTAATGGAGACCAGGACTTTAAATCCCGATTTCGGGTTGTCCAGGTCCTTGGACCAAACATTAAATTTCTGTGGGGCATAGGAGTGCTTGAAGAGGCATTGAAACTTCTGAAATCGACGGTTGATCAGCTGGGCTCCGGTGACAGTAGTCTGGCCGATGTTGCGTCACAGCTGCCTGAGATTCTTCCCCAAAATTTCAGATACATACAAGACATTGGGGTGGCTCGGAAGCCCAAAGAAGACATGGCTCCTTGTACTTCACAGGAAGAGCCCATTTTGCGTCCAGAGAAGTCCAGACCTATTGGTACCTTGCAACATCATCAGGTTGGTTTGGAAGAGGACATGGCTTCTTTGACTTCCAGCCGTGCCAGGAGAACAACGAAGAAGGTGGATGCTGCGAAGGAGGACAACCCACCATCAAAACCTAGTCATCAGGTAGGTTTGGAAGAGGATGCGGCTCATGTGACATCTGTGACCAGGGACAGTGTTGCTGAAGTGAAGCTCCCAGCCAAGAGGCCTAGGGACACTGTTGGTGAAGAGGAGCTTGCCGCCAAGAGGACCAAGTATAGTGTCCCGTCCTTTCCCGATGATGAAGATCCCATTGTGTTACCACCTGTCCTCAGTCTCTCACCTTGGAAGTCATGTGAGGATCCTGGATTGCCATTCCCTGTCCTCAGTCCCGCAACTTTGATGCACTATGAAGATCCCATTTTGTCACCCCGCGTTTTCAGCCCTTCACTATCAACACGCTATGATGAAGATGAGCTTGCCGCCAAGAGGATCAAGTATAGTGTCCCGTCCTTTCCCTATGATGAAGATCCCATTGTGGGACCACCTGTCCTCGGTCTCTCACCTTGGACACCATGTGAATATCCTATTTTGTCATCCCCCGTCCTCAGTCCCTCGTGTATAATGGCACGTAAAAGTCCTGTTTTTTCATCCCCCGTCCTCAGTCCCTCAACATTGATGCACTATGAAGATCCCATTTTGTCACCCAGTGTTTCCAGTCTCCCACCAACGATGCTATATGAGGATCCCATTCTGTCACCCCGCATTTTCAGTCCTTCACCATCAACACGCTGTGATAGTCCAACTTTGTCACCCTCTAGCTTCTGTTCCTGGTTGGAGGCTGAACTGGACACAGAAGAGGCAGCAATACCTTCAACATCTAGTGGAATTACAGGAAGAGAGAGTTCCAGAAACGTTTGGTTTAGACCTCACTGCGTCTTGTCAAGTGACTCTGATTAGGTTGGGATCCGTAAAAACTGAAGACCTATTTGGGAAGTCACATTAGGACATCATCATTTCTCTCATGTTTTTTATTAAAGCCAATGGGTTTCTAGCAAGCCTGTGGACGCCTTAGGTAGCGCCTTGCACCGGGGCTTTTCTTTATCCCGCTGCTAGATTTAGAATTTAGATTATAAGGATTCTGACAGGACTGAGGAAGTCTTAGGTAGCGCCTTGCACCAGGGCTTTTCTTTATCCCGCTGCTAGATTTAGTATTTTAGATGGTAAGGATTCTGACAGGACTGAGGAAGTCTTAGGTAGCGCCTTGCACCGGGGCTTTTCTTTATCCTGCTGCTAGATTTAGTATTTTAGATGATAAGGATTCTGAGAGGACTGAGGAAGTCTTAGGTAGCGCCTTGCACCAGGGCTTTTCTTTATCCCGCTGCTAGATTTAGTATTTTAGATGGTAAGGATTCTGAGAGGACTGAGGAAGCCTTAGGTAGCGCCTTGCACCAGGGCTTTTCTTCATCTTTGTGTTTTCCTCTCAACTCCCCCATGTTTCACGGTGTAATAGTGATGCTTCCCTACACGCTGCTCTCCAATATAGTGAATTATTCTGTCCTGTTTCTCTACTAATCCAGTCTCCCAGTTTTTAATCTTTCAGGTTTTAGCTGCTCATCGCTGGATCCTTTCATCGTTGTCCATGTGGTTCCTGCCTTCTGGATCCCTTGTTTTTCACACTGCTTGTAAGTTTTTGCATTCCACTTTCACATGATACTGGTGGCAGATCTCTGATTCTCTGATCATTTCAGGTTGGATCTCGTCAGCCTGTAAATCTCCACCTTCAACACCACCAGTCAGATGGAGGAAGATAAGAGAACCCAGTTTAAAAAAAATGTAAGGACATATACTTTTACACAACAACAATTTTTTAACATGCAGGAGGTTGAGGTTAATATTCAAACCTATTTCCTTTTTTCTGCTGTACTTTCTCCTCACTGACACTTTTGTTTTGTGTGTTTTTTTATTTATTGAGTCCTTTCATAACAGCAGAGCTTTGATGAGTTTGAGCTGATGGAAGGAGGATCAGGAATAGAGTAGAGGACCTGCTGATCTACTGGTTCTAGTAGATTTTATAAATGGTGAGGACATGTTCATGAATTGATCAGAGAGTCTGGTCCAGTGATCTGTTATTTAGACAGAGATTAAGGAAAGTCTGTCTGATCATGTGTTGATTCTTCAGCATCACTGAGACAAGACAACAGCGCTGGACCAATCAGGAGAGAGAAGACACAGAGGACTGAAGGGACACAGAAAATCCTGCTGGAAATCCTGAGATGAAGTTTCCTGATGCAACGGGGGGACACCTGAGGACACAGAATAAAGAGACAGACATCATATGAGTAGGCCCTTCAATAACAAATCAAGCATTGCCATAAAATCCTATGCTGAAATTTCACCTGTTCATCAGTAAGATGTTGAATATTAAGCAATTTTAGAAACATTGTAGAGAACCCAGCGTTGGTTTCTGATCCCAGATTCAGAGTCTGCAGATCAATAATGTCTCTGATCATTTCAGGTTGGATGTCCTCAGCCTGTAAACCTCCACCTTCAACACCACCAGTCAGATGGAGGAAGATAAGAGAACCCAGTTTAAAAAAAATGTAAGGACATATACTTTTACACAACAACAATTTTTTAACATGCAGGAGGTTGAGGTTAATATTCAAACCTATTTCCTTTTTTCTGCTGTACTTTCTCCTCACCGACACTTTTGTTTTGTGTGTTTTTTTATTTATTGAGTCCTTTCATAACAGCAGAGCTTTGATGAGTTTGAGCTGATGGAAGGAGGATCAGGAATAGAGTAGAGGACCTGCTGATCTACTGGTTCTAGTAGATTTTATAAATGGTGAGGACATGTTCATGAATTGATCAGAGAGTCTGGTCCAGTGATCTGTTATTTAGACAGAGATTAAGGAAAGTCTGTCTGATCATGTGTTGATTCTTCAGCATCACTGAGACAAGACAACAGCGCTGGACCAATCAGGAGAGAGAAGACACAGAGGACTGAAGGGACACAGAAAATCCTGAGATGAAGTTTCCTGATGCAACGGGGGGACACCTGAGGACACAGAATAAAGAGACAGACATCATGTGAGTAGGTCCTTCAATAACAAATCAAGCATTGCCATAAAATCCTATGCTGAAATTTCACCTGTTCATCAGTAAGATGTTGAATATTAAGCAAATTTAGAAACATTGTAGAGAACCCAGCGTTGGTTTCTGATCCCAGATTCAGAGTCTGCAGATCAATAATGTCTCTGATCATTTCAGGTTGGATGTCCTCAGCCGGTAAACCTCCACCTTCAACACCACCAGTCAGATGGAGGAAGATAAGAGAACCCTGTTGACAAAAAAAGTAAGAAAACATATTTTTACCCAAGTAACAATTTTAAATATGGATGAAATTGAGGTCAAAATTCTAACTTTTTCTTTTTTCTGTAGATGTATATTCTCAGTTTTTTAATCCTGTTATGTTTTCTCTTTATTTCATTTCTCCGTCAACTCATGTCACATGACTGGAGCTGACCAACAATTAAAGCAAAAGACCTGCTCCACCTGCTGATCTACTGGTTGTAACAGATTGTGGAAAAGGTGAGGACATGATGATGATTTGATCAGAAAGTCTCTTTCAATCATCTATTATTTAGACAGAGATAAAGGCATGTGTGTATTATTATGTGATGATTCTCCAGCATAACTGAGACAAGACAACAGCACTGAACCAATCAGGAGAGAGAAGACAGAGAGGACTGAGGACTAAAACAAATATACAAAGCCTGACAAAAAAGGCAGACAATCCAGTGGCCCCAGGTTTACACACCATCTGTTAGTACTAAATACATTTTTTACAACCGTAACTTTTCAGCCATTGTATAGTTGAGATTATTTTCTTAATTATTCAAGAATTGAAACCTTGGTATTCCTTCCAGTTAGATCATATAAGCAAAAAAAAAAAAAAAAAAAATTTAATGTGCAAAATGTTTATTTACAGTGAGCAACGCTAAAACACTTTTATACATACAGTGCAGTAAACAATTCTCATTAAATCCCCCCCCCCCTTTTGTGTCTTTTGCACACGACTCAAAGCAGCTCTATAATGCCTGCACTTTTCTATGTGCTTCTATGAAAAATAGCTCTAGGCTTGTTGGGATTTGAACACATTTATTGGCAGCTTTAGTGCCAAAACAATTTTGAAAATCCTTTTATTTCTCAAATTGTAGTGGCATAATCACACTCTGAAAACTTCCAGAGAGTCAGAAATTATGTCTAACTTTGTACACAATAACTGATGTAGTATTGAATGACACTTATGATTCCAGTAAAATTTTACTGAACCATATCTTATGCTTTACTTTGATCAGCATTTAGGAGCTTTTACTTTGGAAATCCCCATGAAGATGCCAGGCTGCCTGTAGCCCCTTCCTGTGAATCCACTAAAGTAACATTGAGCCTTATTTGGGTGAAGTTAGCTTTAAAAAACCTACTATAAGTATGTTTGTCATACCTAAGAGAGAAGGAGCAGAAGAAGAAGGAATGAAGGACTGTTACATGACAAGTGAATCTGACACGTACCGCAGGTTGATGACCTTTGACTTGTAGCACAGACACGCGTCTCTGAAAGCGCTGCAGGAGTGATGAGATCACAAGGATGTCACAATTTCTTCTTTTAGCTCATCTTTTGAGGCAGACTCAGATGGAGAAGTGGCATAAAAAGCAACAGTGGAAACGGGTCAAACAACGACAGATGAGGAGCCGATCACTTTCAAACTCACACTCACCCCCATCCGCCTCACCCCTCCTCCCATCTGTCAGACGCCAAACACTGAGCCTCCCTCATCGCTATAAAACCTCCTCGCCTCCATCACTGTCAGGGACACAAACATCCTGAAGTGACTGGCTGAGGTGGATGCAGACACTCTGAGGGTGAGTTCTTGAGGTTTACATTGTTTGGTCTCTTGTGCACTTCCATGATTTTTACTGTGACATATGCATTTGTTTGCTTCAAATGTTTTTTGTTACTTGTATTTTTTGTGCATAGATTCCTAAATTAGAGCCCCGACAATTGAAAGATTCAAAGCGTTTGTGTCTCCCAGGTACTCGGAGCAGGTGGAGTGTGTCGTTTTCCAGAAGAGCGATCTGTGTGTGTGTGTGTGTGTGTGTGTGTGTGTGTGTGCAGGAACTACAGTGACTCTGCCCTGCCGTTACGACTACACCCCTCAGGTGGATCATTTGTTTCTTTAGATGGACAGTTCAAATGTTTGCGAAAACAAGTAAATGTACTTTGTTGGGGTTTTATGTAACAGACCCAAACTAAATATTTAATTATTTTGGAGAGGCATGAAAATTCTGTCCCTTTTTTTTAGTATAAGAAATCTGAAAAGTTTGAATTTTTTTCCCCCCCACTTCACACTAATAGTATGTTGTGTTGGTGTATCTCATAAAGTGTCAGTATAAATATTTTGTTTATGGCTTTAGGATATGTTTAAGTGAACAACATTGTGTAAAACTCCCCCAGGTCACACTGTGAGGCGCGTTATGTGGTCACCACACCGACCCCAACCAGATCAGCCCTTCCAGCCGCGGTGAGAAAAACTGCAAGTGCTGTGATTGTTACAGTAAAATGACGTTACTGAAAGGCTGCCCTGCATTCCAGCTGCACCGGGGGAAGCGATTCGAGCCGTTCGGCTCAGATTCGGGGTGTGAAGCTGGGCGATGCGGGCCAGCATCACTTCAGGTTTGAGACAGATCGACCGCTGGGGAGATGGACCTCACCTGACACCATTACTCTGGATGTAGCAGGTAAAGCTGCTGAGACATCTCAGCAAAGTTTCAGTATTTAATGGCGTGCGTTTGTCTCGGCGTTTCTCAAATTTGTTCTTCTGTTTCTTTAGCTGGACTCTCCTGCCAATTAAAACATCAATGACTCTGGAAGCGGACAGCGAGGTTTCTGGTGCCTGGCTGGAGACCAGATTCTGATTAAATGAGCCAAAACAAAATGTCAGAATAAATAGTTAGAAGGCAGCTTTGTTTTCTATTTGTTATTGTTTTTATTATTAATGGTCCACAACACAAAATTCATCAGTGCTGTAACTCTTGAGTTTAATAAAATTTTCTTCTTTCAATCTGTTTTTTCTGGAGTCTTATTTTTTTAACCATAATCATCTTTGGAAACATTATATATTAAAGGAAGGCCCACGATTTTAATAGAACTTCATAACTGATTAAAGCACAAACTGGAGAACAGGATTAAAAGAAATGTATTTTTTAGTAAGTTAATTCATTTGTAGTTACGTCAATACAAAATTCACATTTTAAAAACAAACACAAGACAGTCACACTGAAGAAGTATCCTGATGTTGACCTTCGACCCTTAGCTTCAACTAATTCACTGAAAGGTTGGGTAGAAAAGTTACACAGAGGGCTCTTTTTCCTCATGGACTCATAACCAATGAAACAAACTGGAAGCTGAACCAGTTGGTGGATCATGTTGGTCAACTCCAAGTAGCCAACACCGATGGTTTTTAAGCCGTCCTTTAAGGCTTCACAGCTCAGACTGTGACTTATGAAAACCTTTCCTCCAGTCTGAGCCGAGACTGTGGAGGGTTTTTACTTCCTGCCGCTTTTTCTTCAGTCACTGAACCAGAGTGACGAACAGGGGAAGTGAGCACAGTACAAGTTATGGTTGAAAACCTAACGTTGGCTCAACATGTAAGTCACCGACCACTTTTTAAATGTCAGGCTTCAACATGGATCCAATGTTTCTGCCTGTCCACATTTTGCTATCTGGAAATGCTCCCGTCCAGAGCTCAAAGAGGAGGAACAGAGTGGCACAGGGCAATCATGATATAAAATAATAACCACAGACATTGACATTATTGGTGTTACTCAAAGTTCTTTCAATCCACAAAGTGAAATAAGCACACATAAATTAGTCAAATAAAAATAATAATGTGTATCTTTTAGTTTATGCAAAACAATATTATTTTCTTAGAATTCTGTCTTTATTCCCCAGAATTCCCTTTTGCAGCATGCAGCCTACCTTGTTATTCTCCACTGTGCATACTATTCAGACTCAGATTCAGTTTCTACTTTCAACACATTTTGAGTCATTTTCAACTCATTTTAATTCATCACACATGTTGTTGTGACACAGTTAATCCTTTGTTTTCGTCAAACAGCAGCTGTTTATAAAATATCTAAATAAAAGCCCGTTATGGTTCTAACATTAGCTTTTAGTCTTAGCTGGAAGCTAAATGTTAATTAGCAAAAAATATTTCAAAATAAATCATCCTTACTTCGGAACATTTTGCTAGAGTTATCCATATCATATCAACAAAACACTAAAAAGCTAACCATGCTTTACTCTTCAAACGTTTACAGAAGTTTTTATTCAGTTGCATGTCTGGACCGAAAGAGGGCAGCATTCCCCCATAGATCAGTCCTTATAACGAAGAAGAAGAAGCGTCCAGCCTGTGGGTCACAGACACCAGCAGCAGTTTGTGTGTTTGTGCAGAAAGTCGTTTGAATTTTTGGGTCAGATGGCCGCAGTGTGTGGTCAGTATCAGAAAGTGTGTTTGTCAGAGACTCAGCTGGACTTCCCGGGCCAGCCGTACTCTGTGTCCGTCCTTAAAGTCGGTTACTGCGTCCCTCAGACTGATGGGTCGTTTAGAGCCGACGGGACTATTACCCTCATAAGGGGAGTCATGGACATCCTGGTGGACACCGGGGGGCCGTGGGACCGGGAGTTCCTCCTCCAGTCACTAAAGCGAAGAGGCCTGGAGCCCGGGGATCTACAGCTGGTGGTGGGAACTCACGGACATTCAGATCACATTGGAAACCTGAATCTCTTCCCTTCTGCATTGACTATAGTGGGATATGATATCAGTGAGGGAGACATTTACCGTCCCAACCAGCTGGCAGAGGGACAGATCTACACTGTGGATGATCATGTAAGGATCACATCGCCTGCAACACTTTATTTAAACTTCACCAAAACATTCTGTGTATGACTGAAGCTTCTCTTTTCTCCTTTGGAAAGATTCATGCGGTGCGTTTCGTTCACCTCGGAAATCTTAACTGTATCAACCCTGGAAGTCAGGATGCCACCAACTTTCACCTTAAAACACAACAGTGATGATGTGATTATTGCAGAAATAATCTGTCAATTATTATTATTATTCTAAAGGCTACTCTTTGGATCACTAATACACAGTTCTGTACAGGTTGTGTGAGTGAACAGGTTGCAGATACGCATCGATCCACCGTTATTTGCTCGTATTGCTAATAGTTCTTACACCACAGATGGTAAACTCCTCTGGTTTTCCAGCAACCGGAAACGGGCAGACATCCGTCTGGATAGATTCTCAGTGTACTGAGTGAAAACACCATAAAGAACCAGGGCTTCACAATGTTAACAGATCTCTTTGCCACCAGGATCTTATTACTTTTTCAAATTTTATTTAAAACAAACAAAATATAAATTCCACAATTGTTTTATTTTTTGCTAAAATAAGGTAGCAATTTGATTTAAATGTTAGAATTATTATTGTATTAAACTGTTTTTTTAAATTTTTTATTTTGATTTAGTAAGAGAGCTGATATTAGATCAGTTGGACCATCCGGACTGTCTGGTTCTGCTCCGACTGTAGAACTGACTGCAGCAATTCACAACATATGTAAAAAAAAAAAAAAAAATTTAAAACCCCCAAAAAACAATTCAATCCAATTATACATCAAATTAATCTTAATTATCAAACCATGCAGTCAAGTTCAATTTATTATTAAAATTGGTTAAAACAATTTCTATCTAAGGAAATAATGAGTAGATTCTGCAAGTTGGCTGCGAAATAGACAAGCAGAATAAAGTTTATTTCTAGACAACTGATTTTGTTTGTGGAAACCTTTCAGCCAGCTGACTGGCCAAGTGAAGCTTCAGGCTGCACTGCTTAACGCCCCTTACAGAGAAAGCTGTGGTCACGCTGACAGCTCAGTAAAATGGCTGTAGACCCTGGGGAAGGAAATGCAACTCCTCAGAAACATAAACACAGCACAGTTAGGATAGATGAGATGCCATTCCGGAATTTCAGTGTTAACTTTTCCCAAACCAAAGTTTCAATGTCAAATTTATTTATAGAGCACTTTATAAACAGCTTTAAAACTGCACCAAAGTGCTGTAAAAAATGATAATAAAATAAGTTGATGTAAAGAAAAAGAAAAATAATGCAAGAAAAAATATACAGTATATGTATAATGTTAAAATAATAAGAGTAATAATAAGTAAAACAAAAAAAAAAAAACAAACAACAGAAGAGCTACAGTATCAGGCCTCAACTAAATGCCAAAGAATAAAAATTAGTTTTAAGAAGTGATTTAAAATGATCCAGGCTGTGAGCAGATCTAATCTGGAAAGGTAGATTATCCCATAGAATAGGAGCAGCAACGGAGAAGGCCGAGGAACATTTACGTAGTAGGAACATTCAAAAAATCAAAAGCAGAATAATCAATCTCCAGGAGGTGTTTCAGGTTTTAGTTTTGTCTTGGAACTCAGAAATGACTTGTAAGTTCACATGGAATGAACCAGGCAGGAAGTTAATGGTTTTACCAAAAAAAAAAAACATTCCGTAAAATAGTAAGATACATATATAAATCATTTTGAATCTTATCAAAAGTTGCAACATTTACCTTCATTCTGAACTGCATTATGTTTTGAACAAATTTGTTATGAATAATGAAATAATTGGACCTAAGGGACACATGGTTACGTCCCCAGAAGAATGTCCTGTCAGATCAAGTGACAGTTCTGGGTTTTTATGTCATTCATTGTTCCTGATGATTTCTACCCCTTTTTGCTTGTTAGCATCACAGTGAAATCATCAGGAATCAGAACAATAATCAAAATATCGCTCACTGTGAAACGGATTAAAGAAAATCATGTGTGAACCATTTCTACGAAGCCTGTTAAATTCAGTGCATCCGGTGTTCATCCAGTCTTCCTCCATCACAGGTGTGCGTAGTTCCCACCCCGGGCCACACGGGACAAGACGTCAGCGTCCAGGTGAAGGGGACATCTGTTGGGACTGTCCTTGTTGCAGGGGACTTATTTGAGGGCTGGTCTGATGACAACAGCTGGAAGGATTTGAGTATGAACAGTGCAGTGCAGGAAGTCAGTCGACAGAAAGCTCTGAATACTGCTGATGTCATTATACCAGGACATGGACTTCCTTTCAGAGTTCTCAGAACCTGATTACATCAAAATGATGTGCTGATGTCACTTGGCTTATTTACAACTTATATAGGAGTCTGGTGTATTATTATCCCACCGCCTGAGTTTATTGAGTTAATTCAGTCAAAGTTTATGCTGCGTAATCCTACTGAATAGCACATGTTCACACACGAGGAGTGATCATTCTACTTTATGTTTATGATTGTTGAAAGTACGCTATTTTCTAAGTTTGATGTTTTGAATTCCTTCTTTGAAAAATTCTTCATATGTGCTGCCTGAAAATAAACATTATTTCCATCAACCTTTTGAAGGGTTTCTGCTATTCTGTGAACTGTGACGGTTGGTAAACATGACATGGTAAGCTAAGCCTGAATGAATGGCAAAATGATTCGGGATTCATCGGTTAAAATATCAATGTTATGCTTCCAAAAATTCTTAATTGATTTCTAGTAAGAATGTGGTGCATCATTGTGTTTCTTTGTGGCTAAATAAAATGAGGGTTTTGATTCTGAGGTCAAAGGTCTTGTCAGGACTCATCAATCATTTTCCATTAAGGCTTCAAACCTAACATGAAAGCATAATCAGGGAAATCGTGCCTAGGCTGCTGTTGATCCAGTGTCCAAATAACACTTAGCTTAACACAAAGCATGAATGATCACTTTTTTCATTTTCATTAATTCATTAGATTGTTTTAATCTTGTTTTCTGGGGTGTGAATTTGCCGCTGTTGAGTCCTTTTCCTTTTTTGTTTTATTTTTTTAATGTGTTTTCTTTTATAAGAGCTTTAAAATAGCTCTGAGGAAGCTTAAGGTATCAACAATTATTATATGTAATATAATATGTATGCATTTTATGATCATTATATACAATCACTTATCTAGAAGTGTGATGTGATTTTCATAATGTGTTTTAGCATCAACCAGCCAATGGGACCAGAGATGGAAATTAGCCACTTGGCTACAATCTCATGTACTAACATGTAAATGTTCGTTGATACATATTGTTCCATTTTTAAACACAAACTTTAACTTATAGTTTGAACATCATATACCATATTTAGGAGCTTGATGTCCTGCAGCTTTTAAATCTGCAGGTCATCAGCAGCGTCCTGCTGATAATCATCAAAATGATAATAAACAAAGGCTTGGAATATATCAGTCTATGTATTATTATGACTCCATATTATATACAAGTTTCAATTTCTGAGATGACTAGCAACAAATAATGCGCTTTTATGCAACATTCTTTATTTTTTAGATGTACTAGTATATATTTTATTGTTATCCGCATGACCTTAGTACCCAAATATTCATACTAATGTTTCATACTAATGTTACTCTATTTTAATACATAGTAGATTAGATGATAATGCATTTTTAAATTAAATTGAAAAAAATTAACTCAAATGTGAAATGTGAAATATTTTTTCTTATTTCTTTGTTGATGTTTTGTGCCTTTTTCTTTTAATGTAAACTACCAAAGAATTCACAAATCAGTCGCCTTCATCCAAGTGAACCATCCTCTGAAGTCAGCAGGACAACAAGTGTTTCCACCGCTGTGATTGGTGGAGCTGAAGGTCCAGCTCCTTCTGGCCAGTAACTCTAAGCTCTTTCATCTAACTCAGAATGTTACTTCATATTCAGTTTACCTAATAATGCATTCTTTGATATGCAACATTTAATCTCAGATACAGTCTAACCATATTCTGAATTTAAACAAAGTACTAATGAAATGATAGAATATTTCTTTATGTATGTGTTTGCATGTCTGTCACTGTAAAAAATTGTGGGTGTGTCTGGATCAATGTGTCTTAATACCGTCAGAGACGTATTACCAGTGGAAAATCATGACTTAAGTGTCATAAACAGTTTGGCTCACCCATGAAACCCATCACTGTGTTACATAATCTGATAGGTCAAAAGGAAAGAACTGAATCAGAGGTGGAGCTCTATATAAACCCTCAGCACAACATTAATATTGTTTGTTTATGAAGGCCATGCTTTACTGGGTTTAATGGAAAATATCTCTAGAACCTTTCATCATGAATATATATCAGTATGTTTCTGCATAAAAGCTTTAAAACAAGTTTGTGTGATTTACAAAATCTCACATTTAATCACCTATCAGCTGGTGGTGTAGCGAGTTGTAATGAGCTGCTATACATGCGGCATGTTTTATTATAGATGCTGGTCAAATATACATATGGTGACCGTACGCATCAGTAGGACGCATCACTGACTTCATCATCTGCGTCTTAGAATACACAAGAAGTCTGAGTCCCATTGAAGTCCCATTGAAGTCCTCTCCCATGACAATATCTAAAGAAGGCCTGGTAATCTGAACTACTTTTTGTTCAGATTACTGCAGGTTTACTTGCAAGTTGACTGCCTTGCGACGCGCATGGCACCTGATCACGATGTTTCTCTCTGCAGATGATGGACCCACATGAAGGAGGTGTCCTGAAACTCCTTTTTGGCTAAGCTTGGCTGAATCCCAGACCACTAGAAGGCGTTTTCCACCAGCATGGTTTGGAGCCTCTTCAGTTTCCCAAACCGGTTTTGCTTGTTCCCACAGAACAAAAGCAGTTCCACTGTGATTTAACTTGGGCACTATAGAATAGCTGGTTTTTCTATACTATCCATGACATCATCAGTGTCATGTCAGTGTCAGTGTCGGTTTTCTTTGCTGTTTCAGCAAAGAAAACAGGCTGCAAAGAATGTGCAGTAGTCTGTTTATGAAGATATATGATAAAAACCAGTAATACGTTCAACTCCTCCATCTTGCTGCTACCTTCTCCTACTGCTGTTGATGATACATCCTTAGTTGCCAAAACTGATGGACATGGAAGTTGGCTCTTAACAAAGCACCAATGTTCAAAGGATGACAAACTGAACCAAAAGTGTTTTGGGTGGAAACACGCTATAGGTGCTTGCTGACTAAGCCCCTGCTCTAAGCCTGGCTCCACAAGGCTGCTCCAGTCTGCCTGATCTGGGGAAAGATTAGCTGTTTCTTGTGGTCAGCCATTTCACCGAACTGCTCTTAGTCTGACCTCTAACCTGAAACTGCCATGTCATACTCCACCAGGAGCTAACACTCCAGATAACAATCCTTCACCACATTAAGACGGCACTTCAATGCAGGGCATTCAACTTCAACTACCTGAAAGAAAATAAAACAAAGTAGCTTTCTAATGCACCACCGCCATGCTTTCTATGTTCCACTGCATTGCTTTGGGTCAGACAGTCAATGTTCTGTGTTACATAATGTACATGACCTGAGAAGGTCATCATTACATACTCAGCATACCAAGCGTTTTAAAACATTTCTGACATTTTAATTGGGGTACTACGGAATAGCTGTCCAAACCTTGACATCACCAGTGGACCAGTGATGCCCACCATTTTAGTTACCACCATTTTAGTTACCACCATTTTAGTTACCACCATTTTAGTTGTTTTAAGATTTTGGAGGGGACCCTGGTTTTCATTCCCTAAACTAGACAAAATGATAACCACCAATATTAAAAACCAAGCTTCAGTGGAAAATGTGATGATGATGCAGTGTTTCTACATCACAATAAAGATGGCAGCATACCTCAGTGAAAGCTTCTGATGTATACTTGGGCACTATTTTTATCTATTAAGGGATTACAATGTTGTACAATGTGTGGCTAAAGTCCATCGATTGATAAGATAAATAAACACCATCATCGGCACTGATAGGATAGGACAGGGTTGGTCTCTATCAGTGACTTGTCATTCTGATGACAGATAGTGGTTTATAGCTCTGACTCAGCCATTCTGAGATCACCACTGATCATTGCACAAACCGCATAACTAAAAATATTAAGCATCAAAACCTGTCAAAATTATTAAACATTGGGCGTGCCGTGGTGGTGTAGTGGTTAGCACGACCCACATTTGGAGGCCTTGAGTCCTCGACGCCGCCGTCGCGGGTTCGACTCCCGGACCCGACGACGTTTGCCGCATGTCTTCCCCCCTTTCCTTCCCAGTTTCCTGTCAGCCTACTATCATATAAGGGACACTAGAGCCCACAAAAAAGACCCCTGGAGGGGTAAAAAAAAAAAATTATTGAACATCCACAACTCAAAATTACCACCACCAAAGAATGAAGCTCTGATATTCAAAGCGTATTATTAATTAACAGCTTCTAACACATGGACAGCGTGGAGTGTTTTATTTATTTATTTTATTCTGTGACTCTAAGACGCTGAATTATTGTGCCTAACAAGCCATATTTTTAATGGAAACTTATTTCCACCCACACAATCAGACAAATTACAGACTAGATCATAATTCAGATGATAATTAACTTGTATGTCCTTATCTCCTGTTGCTCCACCTTTAACTGCTCCACCCTTAGTAACATATATAAGCATCTCATCAATTTCCACCAGTTGCATCTGATCACTGAAGCAGTTTGGAATTTAATGATCAACCGGATCTGTACAAAGCAACTGATTTCTTCTGTTTAAGGACAGCTTCTCCATCCAGCAGGCAAAATGTGCACAGGGGCATGCTCCAAGTTTATTGCCGTCCCTCTCTATGTCCTGGCTCTGGTGTCAGTCATCTGCAACATCATGCTCTTCTTCCCTGACTTCAGTACCGAGTATGCAGGTTCAGACAGCGAAAGTGACCCAAGGCTCACAGACGAAGTGAAATATATGGGAGGCTTTATTGGAGGAGGAATCATGGTGAGTAGACCTCTGCAGATTACCTGCTATGGAATGTTTATTTTTATTTTTTATTTGAGCCGAGGAATGACGGGCAGAGCAGTGTGGTTTACCTTTATGACAGAATGTTTCTTTAGTCAGGTAGGCCTACAGGAATCATGCTTTGATGGTTTGATACAAGCCAAATAAGGAGAACTTGATTATCGGGAATATTCCTGCCTTTTTCTTTTTCTTGACATGCTCAGCTTTCAGTCTCTTGGGACCACATCACAGATTTTCTTTTAAATAATTGATCCTTTTATTGTTAACAAAGGGATTTAAAGATATTAACGCCTTTTTTACTGATTTTTCTTTTGTTTGAGAGGATTATCAAGCAAAATCCAGCTAGTCAAAAAACTGGCGGTAGTCTAACTATGAGCCATAAAACTACTTTATGGTGTAATTTAAAGACACACGGTAACCGCTGGTAACGGCACTCCTTTGATAAACGACAGATTTGCAGAGCTGCACTAACAAAAATATCTTCAAACTGAAAATGAATGTATAACCTTTAAACATTTGTTCAGGCTCCCTGCAGTTTTTTTGTAGTAATTTCTCTATTTTTTGGTTACAATGTGAATTTTTCACAGCTCAGTGTTTGGACAGGTAGACATCACATAACTCTGACGTTTCTCCCCCTGTGCCCTCTTGTCTTTTTTCATCTTAAAGATCCTTATTCCTGCCATTCACATTCATCTGACAAGTACAAAGAGCTGCTGCGCCAACCGCTGTGGGGTGAGTCGTACCTTTGGCATTAATTAACTCAGTTGATCAGCAGTGATAAGGGCCAGGCTGCATGGTGGGAAAAGTTGACCTAAGATGATCTATTAATACTATAACTCTGTTATATCAGCAAGTGAACGTTGATGCTTGTTAAGCCATTTTCTGAAACACGTGATTTAATTTTTTCATTTGGGATAAAAATTTGGTATTTGGGTCATCAGGATCTGATGGTTCAATCTGCAAATGAATCATTAAATATTAAATAGTTTTAACTTCCTTTAGTCAGACCACCAATATCAAAGAGCTTAACTCTTCTGATTCTACCACTAGAGTTCAATCAGCCAATAAGGAATGAAACCAGCATCTTTTACTCTTTACCACCAAAATGTTGCCCATAAGTCATTTTGGCAAATGACATTTAAAAGCCATGTTAAAAATGTTTGTTGTGATTGAAACATGAAAATCAAAGGATTTGCATCGCAATACAATTATGCATATTGTTTTTGTACAAACTGGTCAACATGCTACAGTTTAGCTCTCTGGTTCAGTAAATGAAGTTAACCAGGAGCCATCTTTAACCAGAACCTCAAAATATGAAGAAGAAATTAACTGAAAAGGAAATTTATCTGGTGTCCTTTTATAAGCATCGAGACTTCAGGACATTTGTTATAACAAACTAATGCAGTTCAAAGCTGATTCAGTGCCACAGTAATGCATGAATTACAACCTGTACTGGAACCGGTCCGATCTAACGAAGTAGCCTAATGCCTGAGGGGAAGCCTGTCAGCAGTTTTAAAGCACACAAGCTGTATTAAGCTAGGCAATCACTCCACTGCCACTCCACTGGCAACCATGCCAGTGGAGTGGAGTCATCAGTTCATTTGACTTTATTAAGATGAAATAAATGCTTGGACGGCTCCCAGTGTGGAGTTTTAAATGATCAACTCACTTCAAGCCCAGCTGGCTGCTCCTGTACTCATCTGGGCTTCTGTGGGTTCCATCAGTCCAAACGTTTGAATGACTGTATTGTCATCAATTGTACTGACAGTACTATTCAGATCTAAAATGAAGACGTTACTGTTAGGACAATCTTTGTGCTGTGTGCCATGCCTTTAGTTTTATGACTATAGAGCCATAATCTAATCTTGCCTCGTGTTGTTCTGTGTGTAGATGTTCCTGTCCATTGGGTTTGCTGCGCTTGGTGTGGCGGGAGCCATTTACAGTTTGGCCGTTGCAGCTGTGGGTCTTCAAAATGGGCCAGTTTGTAGATATAGGGCAGACAATGGCACTGAAATTGAAACATGGGGAAGACCATTCATGGGCAGGTATGTAGTTTTACCTGAAACTACTGTGAGAGGAGGGTTCATTTAATAATTATGTTTTAAATAGTTTGCTATTTTCCTCTTTTGTGACAATGATAATTTTCTTCCTTTTAGTTCTGGAGACTACCTGGGAGACAAGGACAGTTGGGACAGGTGTTTGATACCAGAGAATGTGGTTGAATTCAACTTGGGGTTGTTCTCCACTCTGCTGGTGGCCGCCGCCCTGGAGGCCGTCCTCTGTGCCTTCCAGATGATCAACGGACTGTTCGGCTGTATCTGTGGAACCTGCTCTGATAAGGATGAGGATGTAAGCCCATAAAGTCCAGTATTATATAAATAAATGCACTATATCTATCAGTGACTAGAAAACACTGATAAGAAGTTAGAGGTGAATTTGGAAGTCCTTTGTTCTCTGCATGAAGGTGCTGCAGTACGATGTCTGATCTCTGTCTCTGTCTTCTCCACAGTAAATCAAAGCAGATCAACTTCACACCATGACTTCTTGACGAAGACCTGAGAGAGATTTATCATCATCACTGTCAGCATGCACCAATATGTTTCTTTTTTTCCATAATATTTAAGACAATAGTTTATGTCGATCTGGCAACACTACAGGTTTGCTGTTTGTGCTTTAAATGTGCGTTACTAATATGGATTCGTCAAGAGGATTGACTGGGATTACTGCTGATTGTTTCTTTTGTTTGCGTTTCTTTAAAGATTAAAATATCAAATTTCATCTCGGATACTTTATGTACTTGAGCATGTAGAGTTGTTTTTAATGTTTTGTAATAAAACTTTGAACACATCATATTTTGTCCCCCCTCTTTTTATGTTTCCAGTAAAATAATAGCTAACCAGATCAGAAAATATAAAGTCAGCTTTCCAGACGGTTTTGTATTCCCCAGTAAACACATCTGGAGCTTGATCAAAAATTTCTGATAAATGTTGTGAGATGCAAAAATGACTGGAAAGGAGATGTTGCTCCTTGGCACATGTATGATTCTATCACAATGCGAAATATATTTTAAATTTAATAAAATCAGGAACATCTATTCATTATTTAAAGGACTTTAAATGCACAAAAAAAAAAAAAAACTTGGCGTAAACTATTACAAGCAGCCGAGGTGAAGCAAATAATCTAAAGGCCAACAATCCTGGGCTGGAGGATGAAGGTGATATTTAAAACAAATACTGAATAAGAAGATGCTGGAAGTTTGGTGCAGGTGCAATAAAACGCTAAAAGATGAGTGTGTGAAGAAAACAGTACAAATCTGCAGCCAGTGCAGAGGTGAATGTCAGCGTTGGGTCTGGGTGAAACACTGTTCCCAGTCTAAATTATGATTCAGGTTCAGTTAATGGAGCCACTAAGCAAACAGTTACATGAACCTCATTGTCAATGTGCTTCACGAGTCAGCTATTAATGAAACTTTGGGAATCCGTGTTTGTCTAAGCTACTTGAGAGCTGGGACCGTCAATTAAAGCAGCTGCCATCTTGTAGAAGAGTGTTGCTCTTTATGCTGCCCCCTGCTGACAGCCACTGAATAAACACACACAAGCAGGTCAAAGCACGTTTTAAAGAAGCCGTCTGGAGGGTGAGACGAGGAGCTGCAGCTCCAGCAGCTCCAGCAGGAGCTCAGCTCAAACGGGAACGTCCACGTCTGCCTGCGGACTGCAGCTGGCTGAAGGTGAGTACATGCTAACTAATTATAACACATTTATTGGGTCAGAGTAAGTTCGTCTTGTTTATTTTATTAATCCAGATTACAAAACACACCACAGCATCAAATGTGAAGATGAAACTAAGTTAAGGAGAACAGTGATAGGTAAAAGTTCATGATAAATAATAGTTCACTTTTGATAAAATGAAATTAAAAGCTTTGTTTTCAGGTTTAATCTGGTTCAGGTGTCACAGCATCTGGTATCTGACCGGTCCGTTAGTACAACGTTCAGGCGTTGCAAGAAGTAGATAGAAAAATGAGCTGCTTGATACATTTATTTATAACATATTATTATTATTATTATTATTATTATTATTATTATTATTATTATTATTATTATTATAGTTCTGTCTGTCAGAGCATTAAAAGAACACCAGTAAAATAGAATCTAGTAAAAAATTCAAGTTTAAGGTCTATACAGTAAGATAAAGGTAGGTGACATCTGTGGAAAATTTTACTCACTAAATTCTGTGCACTTTTGATTTTTTTGCCCTGTTTTTTTTCCACACAAAATTTACAGGATTCCCCTAAAAACAATAAAACATCAGTTCTGACATAAAAACTGTGTTTCTCACAGTCACAGAGCAGCAGCAGCACTTCACCCTGTCTAGTTTAATAGCCTGTTCACTTTTAAAGTTAATCTGATCTCCCAAACTTAATTTTCATGTTATGGTGGAAAACTGTGGATTCAGTTAATATCCATGTTTCGTCGCAGCAATGCAGATGTGACCCGTTTCAGCTGGAGTGCAGAAGCGACGCTCTCGGCTCTGGAGAAGGCTTTAGTTGTAAATGTGGAGCATCCAGATTGCAGTGATTTCTCAGTTTCAAACGGTTAACATTTATTTGATCAGAACAAAACAGTTGTTGCTTCACAGTGATAATCTGCTCATCTCCTCATCATTGCACATTTTGCTTTGATTCATTTCACTTTGTGCTTCTGTTTTCCTGTTGCCATCATAGAAATCAGCTTGGAGCCTTTCCAGCTGCTAAATGACTTCTGTTACAGGAAGTTACAGATCCCGGCTGGCGGCTTCCTCCTCAGTTTGAAATCTACTCGGTCAGAAGCAGATCAGGATCTAATTAGTGAACTCATCCTGCTAAGTGTTGATCTTCTGGTTCTGGGCTGGTTCCTGTGAAGGGCCACTACGTTAGACTGGTTTGGACTGGAAAGCAGAGTGGAAGTTGTTCCACTTTTTTCATATTCGACCTCCTCTTCAGCGTTCTGTTTGCTGGTTAATCCTTGGGTTAGTCCATGTTGCTAAACAGACATCTATCCAACAAGCGAGTGCAGAAAAAACACGTTTACCTGTGTCATGTCGGTAAGAGGTAGTTCACTTAAATGATCTAAAATGAAACACATTTAGTTTGTTTACAGTCTGATTTTCAATTTTATGGTTTGTGTGAAAAAGACAAATGTTAGATCAGTGCTTGTGTGTGCAGCTTTTATAGTTTTGTGTGTATTCTCCGAGGCGCGCCGTGATTTTAGATCAACAAGTAGCATTTCAGAACCTTGTATTGAAACATGTCTGAGCAGACTGAAGGCTTAGTTTTGAATTTGTCCATATGGAGGAATGAGTATTGTGGGGGTGGGGCAGCTGGTGCTGTGCTTCTTAACCCCTTTAGCTAGGTGATTAGCGGCTTTACTTCTAAATCTGGAGGCAGAACCTGTTCCTGTCCATGCTGAGCTGTGCTTTGTATTATCACTGCCCACTTTTAATGAGCATAATTAATTAGTTTCCTTCTGTGCCTGTTTTACTTCCCCTAAGTAAAGCAGTGGAGAACAGACTAACTGTTATATTTTTCAGTTGATACCACACGTTTACATACACTGTATAAATACCTTACTTTACTGTATAGAAACTGGTGTTTCTGTCTTGTATTGTTTTAAATCAGTAAGGATTACACACATCAGTTCCAGGATTTAAATTGTAATGTTCTGTGGAGTGGAGTTCAGTTCAAACAACCACAGACCTGCAAGTTTTCACCAGATGCTCCTTTAGCTTCCTATCTAAAGGAGCTTCTTTGTTAAAATCTATTATTGATATTTTATGGGCACAAATTGCAGGTATGCATATTTTCTTCTTGTAAATCAGACGGGAGTCGGACGGTTTTGTAGCCTTGTAAAACGTTGTGAACCTCGTAGGTAGATGCGTGTGAAACGATCCGTGGTGTGTAAATCAGAATGTTTTGTAAATCAGAATGTTTTGGTGTGAATAAATGTTGCCTCCTTATAAACCAAAATGTCTGAGAATTTCATCTTTGTGCATCTACACATAAGAATTTATAAGAGTGTTTTAAAAGATTTGTTCTCATAAAAATAATTACACGAGTTCTAATCTTATCTGTTAAGGTCTGTTACAGATACAAGGCAAAACATCTCAGCCAACGACTACACTATGACAGAAAAAGGACAAAATGTATAAGACTGGAATGTGTGTGCATAATTCTTAACCTGTGAAGCTTTTGGAATTTTCCCTTTTGCCTCAATAAGTTTTCTCTTGATTTTGCAGCTGACTTTAAGTTGAAAACACATTTAGTGCAGCAGCTGCAGCTGTGAACATAGATGACTATATTTCTCTCTCTTTAGACCATTTCTCTGCTCTGTTTTCGGTTTGTGAGGAGTGACTACCTCTCCAGTTGAGGTAGCTGGAGTTGAACTTTGATCATTGATCGTAGTCTGCAGTTTGTTCCATTCTCCTAAACTATCAAAAAAATAATTCCATCCTCTGTTCCCCTGTCACTGCTAGCAGTTTTTTCCTCACTTTATGTTTTTTTTTCTTTCAGAATGTCTCCAGCGGCCCTACCCCACCACCTCCAGGACGTCTCCTCCATCTTCTCACTACATCACCAACAGCTTCTTCTCCTACCTCGGATCCTGTTGATCTGACTGAGTTAAATTCAGCTCCTTCTCATGCTTTGAATCTATTCATCAAATAGTGTGAAAGCCACTTCCAACACAAACTTACATACATGTTAGTGCACCTCTGTCCTCTAGGTGGCAGCACTGTGCCTAGTTTTCCAGGTTCCATAAACAACAGCCCTGAAACAGAAGAGATGAAGCCATGCTGACTGCGAGAACATCCTGAATCCTCAGACCATCATGTTGACGCAAGTAAGTTTGAACTCAAACTTCACCTGGTTTGAACAAAGATTTGGTCAGTTTATTGTCATAAGCAGTGTTTGTATTTTGTAACTTGTGAAAATGATTGGAAAGTGAATAAGACATTATAAAGTTTTACAATATTACTAGACACAACAAGTCAAATGCTCACTCAGGAGTATTTTATGTTAAACACTGTTGGTCTTAAAAATCACTAAACATAACATTTAAAAATCTGAAATGGTCATTAGTATTTTTTTGTTTGTCTGTTTTTATATTGAACTGCTTCTCAGATGCAACGACATTTAGTCAGTGGATGACTTCTCCAGACAGGTACCGACTCCTACTGAATCACCAGGGCTCTCATTGAGGAAGCATTGTGTAGGATCTATGCTAAACGTTTATGTACAGCCAAATGCCGAAAATGGTGTACTCCAAAAAAAAGAGGAAACCATGGGGTCAAAGGTAAAGACACACAATTTCACTGAGGCAGAAATATGTTGGTGAATGATGTGAATAGTAAAAACACCTCCTGTTTTGGTAGTCACAGTTGTGAGCGCTCATTATAGTCTATCAGGCCCCAAAAATTTGAATTTCCTTCCTGGTGTTCCCCTTACCAAGGTCTCCTAGCCACGCCAATCCATCACACAGAATTATGCACCAGTGCCATTGTATTTACTTGTTCAGTCTGACTGCCTCACACCTTGTCACATTTTATTTGTTAATATGTACAAGGTGCTTTCTGGTGTGCACCTTGTACCCAAATGTTGAGGTGCAGCTGGGCTTCATAAAGGGAAAATTGCTTTCTGGTTTGCATGCACATGGTTTTATAAATCTGGATTCTTTTTGGCATCTGCCATTTTTGGCCTTAAGGCATTAGTACCCTTTTCGTATAGTTCCTACACGATGTCTTATGAATGAGACTCCATGTCTGTGAATGCTTGTCCTCCTATGTATGTTCTTAGAATGATAGCATGTGATTGTTAACAGTGTCATGCAGATGAGATGAAGGCAAATGTCCCAAAGCCTGTTGATGGATGGAACATGGCTATATTTGGAATTACCGATGTACCTTCACATATTATTGCTTGTCTCATTGGAAATCACTTTAAACAAGAGGTCTGATCCAGTAACTGATCCATTTAAAGCTCCACTATTATGCAAAATTCACTTTTTGCATGTTTCTGAACTTCCATTTGGGTATTTCCTGCTTGTAGAAACAGTCCAAGAATAAGTAAATGTTCTCCTGGTGTGTGAAAAACAGCCTGTTTCAAAAACATCTAAACTATTGTGTCACAATTCTGTTCCTACCCTCATCTATCTTCAGGAGCTTTGGGTCATGACCGAAAGAACGAGGTCAAGGATACAAGCGGCCAAAATGAGTTTTCTCTGTAGGACTCTCCCTTAGAGATGGGTTGAGAAGCTCAGTCATCTGGGAGGGACTCAGAGTAGAGCCGCTGCTCCTCCATGTTGAGAGAAACCAGTTGAGGTGACTCTGGTATCTACTTAAGATGCCTCCTGGATGCCTCCCTGGCGAGGTGTTCCAGGCACGTCCCACTGGGAGGAGGCCCAAGGGAAGACCCAGGACATGCTGGAGAGACTATGTTTCTTCTGGAATGCCTTGGGATTCCCCTGTAGGAGCTGGAACAAGTGGCTGGGACAGAGAAGTCTGGGGCTTCCTACTTAAGTTGTTACCCCAGACCTCGAGGAAAATAGGAAAAAAGGAAAATAGAATAATCATGACGTGGTTCTAAAACAGAGCATTTCTTAATGACCTCAAAAACAGACAGAACTGGTTGGGTGAAATCTCAATATCTGAGAATGATTTTCTGTATTAAATTTAATGAATGTGGTTTGCATAGTCCACAGAACATTATACTATACTGTAGCTTGTTCAAGGAATCATAGTGGCCCTTTAAAAGTAATTTCACATAAAAAATCATTCAAACCAACCAATCAAAAGAAACTATTGGTGTCCTTTCTGTAGAAGACCCAGAACCAGTCTGACATGGTTGAGTTTTGTCAGTATGCTCCACCATCAGCCAGTGGAGCATGACCAAAAATGCTTGACTGCCATGGCACTGAGTCATGATCCTGTTGGCGGTTTCTTCCCGTTCGTTCAACAGGGTAAACGGTTTGTTTCAGATTTTGCTATGTACATCGTCAGAATGAGACATTACTGTCAAATTAAAGACTCAATGCATTCAAGAGTGATTACATGGAGGTGCATGAAGGAGCAACGAGAGGCATGAGGGGTGAGTCTAACTCCTGGTTCGTTATGTCTTTGTTGTAACAATGCTTCTCGGTAATGAATCCTATCCTCTTAGCTTGTTCATGTCCCTTTAAATTGTGTTCCTTTGAAAGGAAAATGGATTTGTGGATAGGGTTTTCTCTGTTAGTCCCACACAGCTCATTTGTCTGTTGATTATTATTTTTATTGTTTATTGGATTGGATGATTGATATTCAGTGAAAATTGTCGTAACGCACACGGCGGTTCAGGAGTGTTTGGGAACCCACACAACCACAAGGGCCTGCTACCCCTCCTGGTCATTAGCTTGGCATACCATACCTCAACAAGTGTTTGACCTACTCACATCAGCCAATGTGTTTGTGCTGTTCATTCTGGCATGTGCAAACTGACACCAGAGTGATTAACATCAGGACTGCAGGCAGTCTCCTCCATTTTACATTTCTGAAGGTCTTTCTGTTCTCCCTGCCTCTGTGGGCTGAGCTCTGACATCCTGAAGGATAGTCTGATGAAAAGGAAGAGAGGATTGCCTTTGGTTGCAGAGCCTCATCTCAGGATCACTCTGCATTGAAATAGCCTCCAATGATGACGATCTGTGTTTTTTCAGTTAGGCAGATGGCGACACACACCTCCACCAAAACTGTTTCTACGTGCGCCACGTGATTTGGAAAGCTTTTCATGGTGCAACCTTTCTGCTGCTCCACTCACAAATGCATTTGCATACTTTATCACAAAGGGGAATTAAATGATGTTGTACAGTAGCTCATTAATTCAGATTCTTTAAAGAGTTATTGAAAGATGCTTGATGGGTGCTGGCAGGGAAGATCTCTGGTGCAGTCTGTATTCCAGGGAATCTGAAGAAGCCTCTGACTGAAGACACTTCGTTTTCTCAAAACAGTCTCATGAAGAGGATGCTCAGGTTTGTCCATAACTTTCTTGATTTTATGAAGAATCTTTCTTCACACCATAGTCTCCACAGTCGTCCCCAGAACAGAACCAGCCTTCTTTATCATGTCAGAGCTCTATCCAAACTATACCAGTGACTTTGAGTAGGACAGAGGTGATCTTTATGCAATTCAAGCTTGTTGCAGTTAATGACTTCACAAAAGTAAACTACCAGCCGGATCAGTGGTCCTCAAATCCAGGCATAGAGGGCCGGTGTCCTGCAGCTGTTAGATGTGTCTCTGCCTCAACACCCCTGAGTCAAGTAATGAGGATGTTACCATGGAGAAAATGACTGCACTGAGGAAGTGATTCAGCTATTAGAGTCAGGTGTGTTGGATCAGGGACACATCTACAAGTCGCTGGCCCCCAAGGTCTGGAGTTGAGGAGCCCAGTGCTAGATGAGGAATTTAATAAAAAAAAACAGCTACAGAACCAGCGCCCATATCAGAAACTTCAAAACAGTCATTCTCCAAAAAAAAAAAAAAAAAATCTCAGCAGATGCAGGTAATGCCTGAGAATCAATGAGCTTCAGAAGTAATGAATTTTTAAGTGACTTTATTTCAGAACAGAGACCGACTAGACGTTGATGGCGTGTGAGCCTGCACAAGCCCAAACCAGAACTTCTGGAGCTCAGTGCCATCACCAAGTCCTGGTGAAAGTCCGGCAGGTCTGGAAGAGGCTGAGGAGCTTCACCTTCATCGGGTCACACGGCACATCTGGTGGTGACACTATGGAAGGGAAAGATTTTACTGATTAATCCACAAAAATTTATATTGCAGCAGATCTTTCAAAAAATCTGGAGTAATGATTGTCTCAAATTCATATATATACTTAAACAAATCCAGGTTTGAGACTGGTGGAGTCTTGTAACAATAGTGAAGTCCCTGCCGTCTTTACCTCCTAAATTAGAATGCTGAAAGTTTTTATTTTAAATAATATGAAATATAAACTGTTATATATTCATATTTATTATGTATTGATGCTGGTTCTAGTTAGTGGGGTTATACTAATAGGCGTGCTCACATGTAAGGTTGCGACTTTACGTTATGTTGTCTTGGTTACCATTAAAACAGAAGCGTCAACATCGGTGTCCGGATCGCTCCTTCACGTAAAGTATCAGATAAGAACCCGAATATATTACAGAAACAATGTATGAATTATTATCTACCAGGTTTCTGCATTTCTATATTTTTTTCTCAGTGTGAGCTGGGCTTTACTGGTTCTGTCAAACACTCACAGACAGAAACGTCACCGATTGACAAAACAGTAAAGGTTAGCTCCCGCTAACAGAAAATCTAAGAAATGCACATCTATGTGTATTTTGGAGATGGGTACATATTTTGGCATATTCAGCTTTGTATGATAAAAAAAAAAGTTTCTGAAAAGCGTGACTTAAGTGAATTATTACATTGCTATAATTGATCATTTGAAGGCCAGGACTTTATAACAATTCATAATATACAAAGGCTATTATTATCTTGGTCTCGAACAATAATGGCACAACAGCCTGAGCTGCTTCCTGGGTTTGGGGCAACAAACCCAGGCGGTTAAACAGTTACTTTAATCACAAGACATTCAGCTTTAAGGAACGACGCTAAGTCTGATGCTGTTAGCATGCAGAAGCGCTAGTATTGGTCGGTAGCACAGTTTACTCCCTTAGATAGCTAGCTTGTATTGATAGTTGTGTTGTGTTGACAATTAAATCGATTAACATTAATGATAACATGGGGATAAATAGCTAAATATGTTAGATGGATATTTCACTTATCGCTCCTCTATAGCTTCCAGAAGCCAGGCTGAGGTCAGAGGTTGGCGGTGCTTCGTCATAGCTACAGCGCTGTTGAATGGGTTAATGTGATTGGCTGAAAAATAGGCTATCGCAACTTGGGCGTCCGTTCATATGATTGGCTGAAACAAGGAAGCTATTTGATTGGTTGCTGATCACCCAATCAGATAGACCATTTCTTAAAAAAAGACATTTGTGGATTGAGACGTCAGGGGAGTCTCAAGATTCACACACAAATGCAGCGCAACGTTTTTTAAAGTTTAAAAACAACAACAAAAAAAATGCAGCGCAACTGAGGCTAGAGACATCTTGTAAAGACATATTTGTGTTTGCATCAAAAATACAAGTGTGAATCTTGTCCCATGCATTTTTGAATCTAATTCTGTGCATTTGTGAATTATGAGACAGTTTTAGCTCCATAAATCTATAATGGACATGACGATATGAACACTTAAATTAGACACTTGATGTTTTTTTTTTTTTATGGAACTAAAAAAAGTTGAAATAACTGAAAGTCATTACATATTTACAGCCTGCAGGACACTGGGAAACAAAGACAACGCAGCTCAGTAGAGCTGAGCTTTTCATCTGTACAGTTTGTATTAGCAGTTCTCAATATTAATTGAGATAAAGTTATTATTTTTTTTATCATTAAAGCAAAGAATTTGTTGTATTTTCTAACCAGAATGATTGCAGTGTCTCTACTGGCAACTTTGCGCCTTTAAAGCTAACTCAGTAAGTAGCAATATTCATCACAGAATATTGGAAAATGATGAAGTTTGCATTTTCAAGGAGGGGGGGAGAGGAGATGGTGTCCAAATGACTAAATAAATAAATGTGAACAAGGAATAAAATATGCCCTATACATTTTCTACACTATTAGTAAAAAATTTAGGGCTGGCTAAGAAAAATTCTAATTTTGAGAATAAATGGTAGAAACATTGTAGGGTAATGTTGAAATAATAAGACAATACAGTGGTAACAATATAAAAATTAAGTCACACAAAAAATGATTGTTAAAAAAATAAAATAAAATGAGGAATGTTGAACTGTCCTGAACATACTTTGGTATCATCTTACAGAGGAGGGAATAATTAATCTTTTAATACATCAGCGTTAAAGTATTATCAGTAGCAGGACAGTGATCCAGCAGATGGGCGGGGCCTGGCCGCCGGTGTTCTGCTGGGAGAGGCTGGGTTCACGTCTTTCACGGTCCAAGAACCACAAGTTCTCCCCGAACTGGTCCCGTCAGATATTTCAGATCTCTATCTAAGCATTTTTCTCATCAAAGCAAATTTTCCCCTTGTGGTTTGGCAACAGTCTTTTTTTTAGCATTTCGTCTTTATTTATTTTCAAAATATTATGACTTAAAAATAAAAATCTCAGTCTGGCCGAGGGGAGTTCTCTTCTGCACGTAAGATAATAACTGCAGAATCCCACCGTGTAAAATCTACACTTACTCTTCAACATGTAGCCAACATTTATTACGTCTGAATAAACCGCAGCCACAGGATTCAGTGCAAAATCGCCTTGGCTAACAACCAAATACGGAAAAGAGCATTTTATTTTGATAACACCGGAAGTCGTCTGCAGACTCCCGCATCTATTTCTCTGGCTGTCAGTCTTGGCCGTCGGCATATTAGGTTGCAGGGCTCCGTTTGCGCTCAAAGAAAGTTCCAGTGGTTTGAGTGAGGACAGCGCGGGGGAATGAGCGCGCTCCGGCTCCGGCTCCGGCTCCGGCTCCGGGTGGGTGAGCGGGCTTTGCTCTGATTCCATGGCCTGTACGGGCGGTGGACCAGCTGCAGCTGAACACTCCGAGATGCTCCGAGCTCTCCGCAGCTGCACAGTGACACCGGCCCGGGGACTCAGCGATGTTTTTCAGACGGGGAGCCAGGTAACTGTAGACCGGCCGCACAGTGGCAGAAAGGCGGAGGTGGGGGGCGGGGGGGGGGGGGGGAATGTGAGGCTGAAAGCCGAGCGGAACGGCGGCTTCTGGATGCAGTGATTGAGCCTGAGAGGAGTGGAGGGGCCGGCTGTGGCCGTTCAGAGGAGGAGGAGGGGGGGATGGAGGAAAGAAGGAGGAGATGTGGATGGGGGGCTGGAAGGGCCCCTCACAGACAAAGGATTTTCTTCTGATATTCCTTCCGTCTCATGGATCAGCTTCATGCAGATACAGTCTGTCTGCCTGCGTGGGTGTGTGTGGTATCTAGTGGTGTGGTTAGCGTGTGACTGATGGTGTCTGCTTGTATCTTCATGGCTTCTGTTTGTTGTGCCACCCAGCGAATGTGATGTTAGCACGTCATGTTAGCTGTGTGTTCCATGTGTTCCATGTGTCGGGGTGTGCATATGTGTGTGTGTGTGCGCGCGCTTGTGTGTCCCAGTGGGAGTGGGGGAAGAAAAACTTCAAGGCCAGACAGCCAGAGTTCCTGAGTGCTTTCAGTCTGTTTCAGTTTTCTCCTCACATCTTCACATTCCATATTTATCTCAGCTGCTTCATTGAACAGAACTCTGTGTGACTGTATGTACACACCGAAATGAATCAAAATGTTACTTCTGATGCCTGAAAGCTGTTGAGTAAATGGCTGATCTGAAAAGTTGACAAGCGGAATAGAAATTTCTCCTTTGATTTAGTTAAAAATACCAAGACTTTCTGAAGCTGATGTGTTTTCTGTTGCTTCGTCTTCACTACCCTTCCAAGGTCTTCAGTAGCTCTTGTTGGCTGTTGCCTGATAAAACATGAATGCTTCCCTTAGGGATATTATGGCTCATGCGGCTCTCCCGTACTAAACCAGGAGTTGAACCGTCAACCTGTTGGTTACGGATGAGCATGCGCCTTTCAAACGTGCTGCCCATATCCAGCACACGTCACACAGAGACCATCACACCTTTCTGTCAAATTTCTTAAAACTTACAAAATCAAGTATCAATTACAGTATCAATTCACACACAGTTAATATCCAGTGAATTTCTAATGAGTTTAGAACAAGTGATCACAAAAAAAAAGCCAGTAATATCAGTAGTAGTCTTGGCGTTGGCGGGTTGTGAGTTTGATTCCAGCTTGTGCAAGGCGCTTGGCTCCAGCCCTGCTGCCTGTGTGTGGGTTGGTGAATGACTGGTTGGTCAGTGTGACCCCCGCTGTGAAAGTGTTTCTAGTGGTCAGTATCACTAGAAAAGTGTTGCATAGCATCGATCCACCTACAGGGAAACATCCAGAGTCAGTGACTCAATCCAATCAGCTGGATTTCCTTGGATAAAAAACACGTCATTTTAAGGACTAAACTGATTTAATCTTCTGAATCCGTTCATATAATTGGCTTGAATTAATTGCACATGTCTGAGAATAATTCACTATATCAAAAATTGAACTGAAATCTGCAAAAGAGGTTTTTGAAGTTATGTTCAGTGAGTGTCGGTATGAGTTTAAGCCTCTGGTCAGCAGCATTGAATGTAATGAATATCTGTCACATGTTTCAGACTTAAACGGTACATGTTGCACATATTGATGAATTTTTGGTGGACTCATTAACCACCAGTCCGTTTCTCTGTCCTTTTTATGAGAGGTTTTTGTGGTTAGAGCAAAACAGTGGTTGAGTCTTAAAGAGCAGGAGGATTTTTTTATTGGAAGCTTTGAACAGAATCTGTGATCCAAAGGAGACACTGGGAGACTTCAGCTTTACTATAATAAGTTGGATTAAGTTTCACAACATGGAGAATAATGAATCTATAAGTACTGGACAACTGCAGATGTCTGAAAATATCCTTATCGGTTGGTTCTCATTTTAAGGCATGTAGTTTAGATGGCATGTCTGAAAACGATATCAGATGATACATTGTGTTGCTGCTGTATATACATGTCTGTATATGCAGAAATATTCGGCCTGACAAAACCACAGAGGCTTGACGGATAACGACAAGCTGTGACTCGTCAAGAAAACCAGACCTGCAGATTGTTGACAGTGCAAACACTCCGACTGAGGTCACCTGTTCAACTCACACTGAGGACGTCTTTGTCACTTACTGTGATAAAATGTTTGATTTTCGGTGTGTGTCAGTTTATGAGGTTGTTAGAGCCACACATTCCTGCTGAGCGCATTCTCTCTACAGCTAGTATTTACATAGTGGTTTACAACCTGCCAATATGGCCTCTGCTTTCACTTTTTTCAAAACAAGTAAATAAGGAGGTGAGGAAAGTAACGATGCCAGAGTTTTGCACTTTCTAACAAGTAAGGATCGCGTCGTTTAAATTGTATTTTCAGATATTTTATTGGACAGTTACTTAGATATTTTCTCTCTGCAGAGAGAACATAAAGTTAAAAGCTGAAGTAACATCAAATAATATAAAATTGGAGAGTAGTAGGAGATTGTAGCAGAGTCAGACAAAGTGGTCATTATGTCCTCAAGCAAGATAATTACTGAGATGGCCCATTCCATAAGCTTTATCGTTGTTATTGTGTAGCAATAATTTCAGCTGATAGTCCAGAAGCTGTGAGAATGTGGAGCGATAACGGTGAACGCGAGAGCAGCAGGGAGTGCCACTATCAGGCGTGTAACAGGAGAATCGAATGGAGGCTGAATGAAAACAAAGACTTTAATGTCCTGGGAGGAGTGATTATGAGGACTGGAGCTGGGAGAGCGCTTCACTGACTGACAGGAAAGTGAGGCATGGAAGAGAAAGACTGAACAAAATCCCAAAGGAAAAACAGAGAACAGGGGAGACTAAACCATTCCTAAATATGAAAAACTCAAACTGAAAAACTAAATGCATGATCACACAAATGAGAAAGTGTAGGAGCTAGAAAACATGAACAACTTTAATCAGAAGCAACAATGGTAAATAAATATATATGATATAACGCCTATTGTGAACATGAAGGAGTTTTCATGAATGTTTATGACTGTTGTCATGAAGTGTCATTTGGTAAATAATGACACTTTTAATGCAACGTTGGCACTTTTAATTGACTTTTAAAGAACTTTACATTAAAAACTTTACTTTACATTATTTACCGAATGACACTTCATGACAACAGTCATAAACATTCATGAAGACTCATGACAGATGTTATGTCAGTCTTATGAACACTATAAAGTGTTACCATATTTTTTCTATTTACGCTATCAAAAAGGATAAGCTTTCCAACAGAAATCAGTAAACAGTTCAGGTTCACAGGCAAACAAAACTCACTGCTATCAAACACACAACATGTCCGTCTGCTGCGTAGCTGTAGGCCGCTGAGGCGCGTTTCTTTGGTCCTTATTTTGCTGGGAAACGTTGGGTCTTGGTTATGTGGATGATGCAAAAATATTTTGGCTGACCCCGTTAAATCACAAACTCTCTTAGACCTTATCTAAATTCCTCAGATGTTCAAATTGCGCAAATCCCAGCTCTGCTAAGAGCGCGGAGACGGCGAGGAAGAAGTTGGACTGCTGGAGGCCTCGGTCAGTGAGTCCTCGGTCAGTGAGTCACAGTTAATGATCCTGCTTTTAAAGGTGACTGACTCGACGTCAGTCTTCATGTTATAGCCGATTTGTGTATTTCTCCAGAAACAAAAGCCTCTACTATAAACAGGCCGCAGTGATGTAATGTGGGGAATGTCTCCTGATGGTGTGGGACTGTTTTCCTCCCAGTCATGATGCTTTTAGTCAGGCGTCTTCCATGACTCACTCCATTCTTCTCCTCCCTCACTCTCTCCTCGTTGACCTCCCTCCAACTCACCCTCCTTCTTTTATCTCCTCTGTTTCTGTCTGTATCACAGATTTGTTTTCCATCCATCCATCCATCCATCCATCCATCCATCCATCCATCCATCCATCCATCCATCCATCCATCCATCCATCCATCCATCCATCCATCCATCCATCCATCCATCCATCCATCCATATTCAGACTTTTTGTTAAGCCACAGTCGTTCTCTGTTATAGTTTTGTGATAATGCTTTAACGCTCTTCTCTCCTCCTCCTCCTCTCAGGATGTTGCGGTGGCTGGTGTGTGGTCGGCTGGGACCAGTTTGGATGTGGAAAGCACTTCTGCTGTTTCTGGCCATTGCGTTTGCAGGTCAGCTGCTGGGAGTCATCTTCAACAAAAGGTATCTGACATACTTCTATGTCTCTTATTTTTGTATTTCAGGTGTAAATTGTTTAGTTGAAGCACAGCTAAGCTTTTACACCATTAGACCAGCTGGTACAGTCAAATTATGTGAATTCATTTATAAACAATTAGCAGAATCAGAATGTGTCAACAGATGTTAAATTATATAGAATTTAATGCATTCAAAATTGTAAACACAGTTAATCGCATTTTCTTTTACATACGTACAGAACATTTGTATTTGCGTTTCT
The DNA here is from genome assembly GCF_002775205.1 of Xiphophorus maculatus. NCBI lineage: Eukaryota > Metazoa > Chordata > Actinopteri > Cyprinodontiformes > Poeciliidae > Xiphophorus > Xiphophorus maculatus. The sequence continues at coordinate 3,605,747 of NC_036456.1, read as the reverse complement.
GGTAGGCCCGTCAATCTGACGCACTACCGACATCCACAAACAGCAGAAATGGAAAATAAAGTTGCCTCTCTTGGCCCACTTAGTGGTTATTTGCTATTCTAGCCTAAGATAGCATCTCAGTGCTGAACAGGTAGCAGCAGCACAGACGTCCACAGTCCAGATTTCTAAAGACGTTCCATGAATGATCAGAAGTTCCTGAAACTCTGGAAAGATGAATGGATAGAATAGAACTTTGCTCCAATCTGTTTAAATAAAAAATATCCATACTGTTGAGCTTGCATTTTTTTCCAATAAGTTAGCAGCAAAAATAGTTTTTGAATTGAAAATGTTGCTTATTTTGTCAATATATATTTTTCAGTTAAGATGAGATTAACTTGATTAACACTGGGATTAACTCGAAGAAAAACTTTAATCCAGTATGTTGGGAATAAATAATTCTGTGTTTTTCTCTTTCTTTTAGCTGCTTGCATGCTCGTATACACCGCCCCACACACACACACACGCCCTCATACCCACACACACACGCCCACACACGCACACACAAACACATAGTGCACACGCGTGCAAAGCTAAGGTTAAAGGAAATGACATGCTAGGGAAGCTTAGCTAGAGGCTACCTAAAGGAACTAGAAACTGTTGCCGGGTGCCATTTTGTTGCGTAAGCCCGTAATGATCCATCATAATGGACCAGCGCTGTATATTAGTTTTAATAAATGGAGTTCATAAATTCAACTCACTGACATTAAGAACCTAAATGGAGAAAGAATAATTCTCCACAAGTACCACCACTATTTTTTTTTTTTTTACTAAAATGAAAAATAAGTGATCTTCTGGTTATGTCTGCCGTTGTAGTGTACTGATTGGGTGAAATGCCTTTAAACCTTACAGCTGAGCTTTAACAAGACAGACGTTTGATAATAACATATTAATAAAATGCCACCACACGTTAATTATGTCACTGCGCTTTGAGATTCACCAACAGGTTGTTTTTATTTCGGGTTTCGGTTCCATCGTATTTAACATTCTTTCTAAATTAAGCACCAAAAGACTATTGGATTTTTTGCCAACAAAAATGAACCAAAGTTCACAAACTGTTCTTTAAAGAGGTGAAATGCAGCCTAATGTAGTCCATTCCTTGTACCTAATCAGTGAAATGGCTTTTTGCCACGTTCTAAAAGTTCCACGGTGTTGTTTCACCGTGGAAGAGCCTGAAGATGAGTTCTGACTGTCATTTAACAGGTTTAAGGTTAATATTTTGTATTTAAATGTTTAAAATGTTTTAAAAATTGCATTAGATTTTTTTTTAAAACGGAGTCTGGAAAAATCTGGAATTCTGTGGAGTTCTGCTTCATTTTTGTTGGCAGTGATACCAGAGTCACATGGTCTGAGAGCAGCGTACTGGCTGGTCTTATGACACAAGTCTTTATTTCACAGTCCCAGTCATTGTAATGGCTGGAAAATTGTTAGTCATTTGAAAAAAAAAAAGTCCTCTGTGGTTCTTCCAGTCCGGTAACTGGTGCTCGGTTCTAGACATTTCTAATGTCTGTTGTTTTGTCATGTTTAAAACAACGATTTGTTTGGGTTCCTGTAGGTGAAAACCTTTCTGAAAACGATCCCTTGTGGGCGATATAACTTTCTTTTAATGATGTGGCAGAGATGATTATTTTTAGAAAGGCCCGGCTACTTCTGTACAAGGCCTAGTCATGCGAATGTGGAATGTAGCAGTCCTTCATTTTGTAAATGCTTCAAATATGAACTTAAAATCACAATATGTGAAGCAGTTAGCTCAACAGCAACCAGTCAACCATCAAACCCAGAATTCCCCAGCAGGTTTATGTTTGGTCAGATGATGTATTTCCCCACAATTTACCAGAAATGATTTCATCTGGGTTTGATTCAGATCCAGCAAACGCAGCATTGTTGGAATGGTGGGACATTCAACTTGTTTTCATATAGACAGAAAACATTTGATCCAAAGGCACACATTTTCAATAAACTCACATCTTGCTTCTGAGGAGTTTGATTACGTGGCACGCTGACATTAGCAGAATGCCAGATAGAATTGCTTTAAGTCTTCAGGTCACACGTTAAAATCATCCAGACGAAAATTATGAAATGATTCATTTGATAAGGAAAAGCCTGGAATTTAAAGAAACATTCTAAAAATGTCCTGCTCTCCTCATTCTTTCCTGGCAGTTTGAAATCTCCTCTGTGTAAAATTCTTTTCCCTTCTCCAGCAATGTCCAGTCAGCCGCACGATCCATCTTTACTTCCCCTGATGCTCAGGGGCCGTCTCTGGGTTCCTGTCAGCCCCACACTCACATCATGTTCCTGAAGACCCACAAGACGGCCAGCAGCACGGTGCTCAACATGCTGTACCGCTTCGGAGACGAGCACAACCTCCGCTTCGCCTTGCCGCTGGGATACCAGCTGGGCTACCCGCTGCCCTTCAACGCTCACAGGGTGAAAGGCTACAGAGGTCCCAGAGCCATCGAGTTCCACATCATGGGGAATCACATGAGGTTTAATAAGCCGGAGGTGAGTTCTTCAGAGGAGCAGAAAACACGAGGATGATGTAGAATTTAGTTGGATAAGAATAAGAAATCAGCATGCCGGTTAGCTCTCTCACTCTGAGAAACGGTAAGGATGAAATAATGAAATCATCCTACAGAGCTTCTTAATATTTGTTGAACTTCTTGTGATAGCAGTGGCTGCTTTGATATGTCGGCTCTACGGTTTCTTAGGAAGAGCCTCCTAACATATCTTATTGTCGTCGAAGCGTCTCTGCCAAGAAACGCTTGGTGGATGTTTGTCTACGTTTGAACTGCCTCTGTGCTTCATGGTTGGTTGGGTCAACAAGACTGACGGATGCTTTCTGATTGATTATTGCCAATCATGTGTTCAGTGCATCGCTGCCTGTAGCCACAGCTGCAGCTTAAACGCTTTGGGGGCCAGTTCTCCATGGAAAACATCTGTAGAAAAAAAAACTCCCGGAACAAACCAGATGTGACACAAGGTTGTTTTAATACTCAGATTCGGATTTTTATAATATATCTAAAATAAATGAATGACAAAAACGAATTATTTTGATTTCACTTTAAACCCTTATATAATGCCAATCACAAGTTATTGCCTCTTTCTCCTGCTGCTGGAGTCCTTTAGATTCCAGCTTTATGGTTCACAGATCGCTCTGCCAGATGGAGCTTTCTATTGGATCATTTCTGTCCTACTATAGGCTACGTGTTCAATCACTGACATGACAAATAATGGCTGCTTGTCCTGTACTGGAATATTTCAATTACTCAACTCTGCACTGTAGATGGAGGGTCAAAGACTAAAGCAGAAAGCAAACGTTTGCTCGTCCAGTTTTAATCTAAAACAATAATCTGATCACTCACTATTGCATATCATCACACTATTTGGCGATGAAAACACAGGACATCCATAAGTTCCTCATTCTAACTGAAGTCTCTACATGCTGCTCAGACTTCCTGTTTCAGAAGGAAGTGACTCTCGACGTCCGTCTGGTGACATACACACTCAGCCAGACATGATTCAGGGCTAATCTGAGCCTCACTTGATGTGAAGAAGCTTCAGAGCTAGCCAGCTTTACTTTCACTGATCAGATCAGACGGTCTCACCAACATGGACTTATATTCCTGTCATTTAGGTTTATTACTTTTGTTATGTTATTTTTTTCTAATTTCAAGGCTAATTGTTTCAAACAGACTGACATTTTTGTCGGTCTGAAGGTTCAAAGTATGAACCATTTATAAATCAGCACATAATTATAATTGTTTATTTTGAGGTTAATTGTATACAATTCAGATACTCTTAAAGCTGCAGCATGTAGCTTTGATTAAAAATATGTTTTTTTTAACATATTTATTCTGTTAATCTGTTCTGACAGTTTATTATGAGACAGATTATCTGTGAAAAAGAAAATTGAGCTTTTCTCCCAGTTCTCCCAGTGCTAACTAAAAACAACCAATCAGAGCCAGGAGGAAGGTTCTCTGCTACAGCTACAGCTTCTCCCCATTAGCAGAGCCTGTCCTGAATGCTAGGCTAGTTAGCCTGGCCATCGTTGATTATAGAAAATGATTTTCAAGTGAGTCATTTGTCCACCAGCAGCACATTTAGCATCGAGTACGTGAAATCTATTGACAGCATTAAGACCCTCCTCCTGGCCCTGATTGGCCGCTGCATGTCATAGATCATGTGTCTCATAACAACCAACATGGTGACAGTTTTAACAAACGGAAAAAAAAAAAAAATCATTATTAAAGTTTACATACTGCAGCTTTGACTGACACACATTTTGGTCTTATCAATCATACCGCTTTTCTTTTCAACATCATGAAAATGTTTTACTGCCTAGAAATGTCAGTTCATGAACTTCCATTCATGGCACCTTTTCATAACCAAGGTTTGTTCTTGTTTTCAGGTGGAGAAGGTGATGCCTGCAGACACCTTCTACTTCTCTATCATCAGAGACCCAGTCGCTCTGGCTGAGTCTTCCTTCGCCTACTATAAAGAAGTGGCCCCGGCCTTCCGGAAAGCCAAAGGATTGGGGGAGTTTGCGGATGACCCTAAAAAATTTTACGACCCTCGTCTACGGAACAACCACTATGCCCACAACCTGCTGTGGTTTGACTTTGGCCTTGACAGCAACGCCAATTTCTCTTTGGCGCTGGCTCGGCTCGGAGAGGACATGATCCGGCGGACCTTCAAGCTGATTCTCGTCTCCGAGTACTTCGACCAGTCCATGATCCTGCTGAGACACGCCCTCTGCTGGCCACTGGATGCCGTCGTCTTCTTCAGCCTGAATGCTCGGCAGCAGAAGCCCATCAGTTCCGGTGGGGTGGCTGGGACCTGGGTGGGCAAAGCAGCAGCGGCCGCTGGTGTTGGTATTAGAGGCGGGCTTGTTCAAGCAAAGACGCTACCGAACCTTTCCCTAACGCCGGAGCAACGGGAAAAGCTTAGACAGTGGAATGCCTTTGATTGGTATCTATACAAAGCCTTCAACAAAACCTTCTGGAAGGAAATTGACAAGTTTGGTCATGCTCAGATGGAAAAAGAAGTCCGACTCCTCAGGATGCGTAGGGAAGACCTGGCCCGGGTGTGCCTCAGGGACGGGGGGAAGCCTGTGGAAGCTCATCGGATCCGGGACAAAAGCATTAGACCATTCCAAAGCGGACTAATTAAAATTCTGGGTTATGAGCTCCAGCCGGGGCTGGACAATACCACTCGGATGTCGTGCCTGAGGATGATCAGGCCTGAGATCCAGTACAAGGACGTGTTGGATTCTAAGCAGTTTCCACAGTTCCACGCCATCCCAGCTCAGCAACAGAGCCAGAGGCTGCTGGTGGCCGTTGGTGGGACCTTTATAAAACAAGAGCCACCCAGGAAAGGAATAAAAGAGACGGGAGGAGAAGCTGGAGCTGGAGGAAGGACTTTGGAGGAGGGAATGAAAGACTGGGAAGGCAACCGCTTAGTTAGGAACAACCAGACTTTGGTACGAGAGAATGGAAAAGGAAGGCTTAGATAGGAACCTGTCGTTTTCTGTTTCTGGAAGCTTGAGATGACTTAGAAATGGATGAATACTAGTTTTGTTTACTTGTATGAAAACTAAAAGCTCTTCTTCTATTTTGACTTGTTTTCATAAATACTGTTGTAGCTGTAGTTAATGTGGTCATCAGATGTTCTAATAGCAGCAGTCACTAGGGCTGGGCGGTGTTGGCTTTGGATCAAATTTAGCCTTCCTGTAAAATATGTCCTGTGTCACTGTCTGCCTGGAAAGACTGTTGGGCATTTTGAGATGATATGAATGAATGAATGAATGAATGAATGAATGAATGAATGAATGAATGAATGAATGAATGAATGAATGAATTACTATTCAACGGCCCATATTGATCTGTCATCACCTCACAAAACACAATCATTGAACATGTGAAGTAAAGTATTCATACCACCGACTCCTATAATTATTAGTCAGCTCTGCTTCTGCTTGCTCCTCTATGGTGTGCAGGTAATTAAAGCAGCAGTGTATTATTTTATAATGAAAATGCCATGTGATTAGTTTGGATAGCTAGAACACATGCTAACACTTTGGTCATGGAGTGAGTTGAAAATGACTTTATCATCAAAGACTTGCTCTTGTGCAGAGTATAATCTCTGCAGCTCATCTATTAAAGGGACGGTTTGGGGGTTAAAGCAGAGGTCCACTGATTGGCCAGCCGATCTGTCTCTACAAAGGTCTGAAAATCAGCCACTGTCCTCTTGTCCCTGCTGTGAGAGACTGACTGAGGCCACAGCTTAATTTAGAGACTTTGTGGCTATATTTAGTGGTGTTTCAGATCTCTTTTAGCAGCTTTTTTTTTTTTTCAAAAAAACCAAACAGTGATTAATGTAGTTCCTGTGTTATCGGAGAGTTTGGTGACAACTGACAGTGTCGGCTGTTAAAAAGGAACCAGCACCGTAATCAGGTCAGGCTTTTTTAAATGGCTGGAAAACTGCAGCTGTAGTTTACAGTAACAGCCAATCAGAGGGGAGCCTAGACCAATCAGATTGCTACTTGCCAGACATTTTATAGTTGTTCAAGTAAAAGTGGTTTAATTAGGAACATGACTATTTAAATACCCGTTCAGTGGTGAAAGAAAGACACTTCAGAAGTTTCTAAAACAGTGTTTCCATGAAACACTCTAGAATTGTGTTTGTTATTCCTTCCAGCTGTAAGCGTTTCACTGAATCTTAATAACTCCACAGAACCTCATTCTAGAACAAAGCAAAGCTCTGATTTTTGAACTGAACTGGAGTTTCTTGGTGTTTAGTCCCTGCAGCTCAGATCTCCTTTAACCATTCAGAGGTTCAGGCCTGTGGTTTATGCAAATGTTCCTAAACCTTTAAACCACGCTTGTCTATTTTAAAGGCGTTATAAATGACGTCTTTACGTCATTTATATTTATCATAAATCAGTGACATTACTAAATATTTTTAAAATAACCATACACAGGAAAGCCAGAACTGTATCTGAATGAGAAAGGAAAGTGTTTAAAAAAAAAAAAAATACTACGTTGTGTTTGAATCTCTGGATTGAATTTTGAGACTTCAGCTTAGTGGGACGGTCGAACCTGAGTGGAACGATAAATTGACTTCTGAACGCAATATGCTAATCACTCATAACTACTCCACAGAACCCTACTTTTAAGATATCTGAGCTGTCCCTTTTAACTGTAGAGTTCATGAACAATAAACTCTTCCTGTCCCACAGCAGGTATTATATGAAGAAGCTGCACAGCATGACTGCACAATACAGTATGTTTACCAGAGCACAGCCCACTTTAACTTCCAACCCAACTGTTTAACTCCCATCCAAAGTGGTGCTCTGGTCATTTCCGAGTTGGTATTACTACATCACCACCCAGCCCTACCAGGAATATCAAAAAGCTGTGTTCTGTCTGTTTTCTTGTTTTTTACATGAACTTTTCAATTCTTGGTACTGCCTTTTATTGTATAAGAGAACTGGCACTAGAGCCTGTTTCCTGGTTGTAAGAGTTTTCATATTAAGGTTGATGTAATGTGCAAGACTTTATAAAATATTCCCTCCCCTTCAGCTTCCAAACTGTTTTTCTCCTCTTGTGCTGCAGGAGTAACTCCGACCCTGCATGGACGTTTGAAGGATTTTGCAGTTCCGTGCGGCAGTGAGCTGCTGGCATAATTCGAGAGCACAAAATGATTCGCAAGCGAGGCTTGCGAGTTTAGATTTGATCTGAGCAGAGGGAAGTTTTGAGCGCGAGGACAAACGTTTGAGGAAGCACAGTGAATGTTTGGAAGGGAGCGGCGGTTCTGAGAACAAGCACTACAAGTTTTGAAAAGAAAGGCATGAACTGAAATTGTGCGCCCTTGAAATGTGGCGGAAAAATTCCCCCGTAAGCAATCACATGTATTTACACAGTGCAGTAGAAACTCATATAAACTCTGGGATTTTTGTGGACAAAGTTGCTTATTTAAATACAAGACCAAAAAGTAAGGAAAATAAAAATTCTGGAAACGTGATACTCCAACACCAACTGCGCCTCCACATGTCTCCTCCAGACTAGCGACAGCAGCAACTAGTAAACACCTGGTGGAGCTGCATGTCATACAAACTACAGCGCTTGTAACAACGGACTTAAACAGCATCAATGGGTGGCATGGAGAAGCATTGTCATGACGACGTGGATGGAAGTGGAGAGTCAGGAACAGTGGGAGGTTCTTAAAGAGACAGACCGATTTATTTAGATACAGCTACGATGCAAAGTCAAACTTACATTTCATTTAAGTTGTTTTTGAGATATACAGCATTTTCATAATAATTGAACATAACGTCGTTATTTGGTTGGGCTATAAAATGGTACTTCGTGTTTGAAAAATACATAATACCTACTTTACGCTAGTTTCTAATGTCTTAAAAATAAATACCATTACATGGTAATTATTTATTTCTGTATTGGATTAAATATAGGTAGCATTTAATAACCAGTTCAAATCAGTTGTTTTTTTAAAATGGGCCTAAAACAGGATTCTACCTCAGTCTACTTCACTCAACTGAAACAAACTAAAAATGTTCTTTTTCATTCCAAATCTTGCAATCAATCAGAGTTGAGCCAGTGAGCGGTTTTCTGTGTAAGGCTGGGGTCGGGTAAGATGCGTCTGCTTTGACACAATCAATTGAAAAGGTTTAATTATCTCGTGAGGCTTTCACCAAGTTCTACCACCACATACTAACGTCACCAACCCTGAGCAAGCATGGGGAGACGGTGCAGAGCAACAACAACTCCCTTAACAAAACCAAATACCTCAACCAGAACCAGGATGACCAGACCTCTGCCTGGAGGACAGGGACGGGGAAGAAACTGAGAGATACTGAGCTAAGGAAAAACGGCCACTGGAGTCTGTTTTAGTTCATCAGTCGGTGCTGGACAACGTGGATTCTGCTGGTCAGGTCAGCAGGATGAACCTTCGTCCCGCTGAGCCTCAAACGTTTCTGAGTAACATGAGAGGAAAAACAATCCACGGCTCATGTTTCTAATTAGAGCTGCTTGATAGCCTGCCGGGGTCTGGTTGTATCATTGTATCCAATGATAATACTAACTCTAACTGTACCTCATTCTTCCACTGCCTGCTATAAAAGATGGAAGGTATCTGACTTGTACAATTACGGTATAAACCCACACCTGAAGGTCGCATAGGAAATTATACGAAAAAAGTTCAAATAAATGACTTTGCAGCTTCTAGTTTGTATTTAGATCGTTGTGGATTTAATGTATTTCCCAAAGATGATTAGTTTAGAGTTTCACAGCAAAGATGCCACAGAAAGTCAGGCATTTTCAACTGGAGCACACATGCCTTAAAACAAGTGATGAGTTCAAGCTGTCCCCTGCTCTGTTCTGTTCTGTTCTGTTGGACCCGTCCTCTCAGAACTCGGCTGCTCTGCCCCGGACGGCCAGGCTACCAGCTCAGCAACTTCCTCCCTGCAACAATTTTCAACTTTTCATTCTTTGATTATAGAAATCCTTAAACTTTATAGCTGACTGGAACAAACAGCAAAAAAAAAAGAAAAGAAAATGTTAGAAGATGTAGAGCATGTTTAGCGTGAATAAGTCAGCAGCTCTATTTTTATTTTAAGCTTGAGTGTTGATGTCGTGCACCGTTTTTTCTGAAAACACATTTGGCTTCGGTGGTCAGCACAGAGGAAGTTGTTACGCATGAACAACTGATGCAGTTTCAGAATTAAACGTTTCATCTGTGTTGCGGTGCAGAAAAGCAGCATGGAAAGTACAGGAAACCCAGCAGAGAAGCTGCAGACAACCCAGACTGCCTGCTGCAGAAACACAACTCATCACACGACACGTTTTGCTCCCTGACTTTTACTCACAGCCTTTTAGAACGACTGTTTTAAAGGTTTTTTTTTGAAGGAGCAGTGTAGAAGAAACCAGGTGCTCTCTGGGTCAGACTGTCTTCTCTTCTTTCTTTTTTTCTAGCTGATCACATCTTGCTTCGCCACACAGATGGAGCTGAATTATCTGATTTCAGCTCTGCCTTTGAATGTCAGTAGAGTACAGTTCAAACTGTGGTTGTTCTGTGCAGAGTAAAGGTCTTGCTTCTTCTATGCCCACTCACTTTTGAATTTGTTCTAAGTGACTGAGCTTACAGAAATCCAAGTCTGGGTAATTTGGACTGGGCTTGTAAGGTGAGAAGGATCAAGGAACTCTCTACTCTTCATCTAGAGCACGTGTGTCAAACTTAATAAATGTGGGCCAAATCCGGCAAGTTATTTATCGCTTTTTATGTGGCCCTCTGGACTTTTGACTAAATATCATGTCAGTCAAATCAATGCAGGTTTTATCTGCTTACTGCCAAATTATATCAGTCAGCCTGTTTCTTGAGAATTATCGTGGAAATTCCCTCAAAATCAACAAATCCTAATGTGCCCATTGAGTTTACTGTACATTTTTTCTCCAAAAAAAAAATTATCAGGGTTTTCCCAACTGTTTTAGGGTCATGTTGATGAGCTGAACCCAAAACTCCCATTGGTTTTGCTCAATCAGGTCAACTTTCTGAACTATGGAGCAACATGAGCATCAAAATGCAGGACTTGTTCTCACATCTGGAGAATCTGATCAATGAGTGATGAGCAGGAGGAGAGATTCCATCAGGACAGAACAGAGACGGAGAATTTTACACAATGAAGACGTCATGTTCAGTTCACATGTACCTACATTTAACAGTGTTTATTACTCAATCTACAGAAATCCAAGTTTGTAACATTTAATTAATATACTCTGTTAGAAAATAATTTCTTTATGGTTCACAAAACCTTTTTTGGATGAGAAATATTAACAGAAATGAACTGATAATGTCACAAAAATGTCATCAGTTTAGTCAAAAGATCGAATTTCTTTAAAGCAAATTAGAATAAAAACTTGACCTGATTGAGAAACATGGATGTCACTTTTGGATTCAGTGTTGCAAAATAGTCCTAATTCAGTTGGAAAAAAATAGACAACTCACTAAAAATATTTCTTTGTAACCCAGTGTTATCTGTCTCATGTAATTATCTGTGCTGCCATAGCGATAGTTTGAACAAATATGTAAAAAAAAAAAAAAAAAAAACTTTTGGGGAAGAGCAGGATTACAACAGACGACCACAGAGACAGCGGGTAATAAACAGAGGGAGCTGTAAACAGGGCAAGTGGCAGAGAAATGATGAGCAAAGAGCTAATCAGAGGTGAGTGAATGCAGCAGAGAGAGAGCTGGCAGACAGAGAAGCATGAAAAGGAGAAAAGAAACCTGAACCTAAAATAAAGAGTAAACACAAATAAAAACTAATCTAAGAGAAAAAAATTCAAAACTTAAACAGTGAGAATAAACGAACAAGGAGTGAACCAAACTGGTAAAATACAAGGAAATAAACAGTAAATAAATGATCAAAAGCAGAAACATAAATGAAACTAAAAGTCTAAACTGATCATACCAGTTTTCAGTCATATGCCTTCATTTTTGTGTCTTGCTCTAGTTTTTTATCTTTATTTATTTTTGCTATAGTTAGAACCCGTTTCACAAGCACAAAACATAAAAGCCGATAATTTCCTTCCCGGATCATAATAGGAATTAGAACAGAGTGTGGTTGTTTAGAATATTTGCCATTCTTCCAAAGAGCTGTCACTTTATCTAGTGTTTGACAGTTCAAGTGAGCAAAACTAATCTACATGTCACTGTTTATTTTTCTCAGTAATTTTCTGTTCTGTTTGTCTTCTTTGATTATTAGGAAAAATAGGTGGTACAATTCTACTGAATTTAAAAAGAAATAATATATAAATAATGTGTTGAGATGGATTTATATATCCACCCAATTCAGAGCTTTCAAATGACAATTAGTGAAAATATGGCGTCAGATGAAATCCCAGCCAGAGCAGGTAGAGAGACAATTCTGAGGTAAAACGGTCAGCAGAAGCAGCTTCAGGACAAGCAGCTCTGTGCCTTGACCAGCTGGTAGTGGAAAGAACAGGGAATATAATACTTCAAAAGGGAAAACTGAATTGTCAGGATTCCCTCAGGGCCTCAGTACGGTGTCTCAACAAGCAGAATGGTTTTGTTCCCTCCCTCCATGCTTCAGGTTCTGCCTCTGAGGAATCCAAGGAAGAGGCTTGAGCAGAACACACTTGAATCCTCTGAGCTCTGTAGTTTGTGGTCAGAGACTTTTGACACTGGTTTCACTTCAGCTTCAATGGTGAAACATGGAAGAACCACAGCAGACTATTCTGAGAGCTGTGCAACATAGACACGGAAGTGCTTTAATGACCCTGGCAGTTTTTTTCCCCCTGTCACATTACTAAGATATGCTGTAGACTCCAGATTGTTTTTGTTTTTTTGCTACTTGCACTGTATGTCGTATTCAGGCATTTCTGAAAACAAGAGAAAATATCGTAGAAGGAGCGTCGGTGCTAGTAACCAGAAGGCATTCACTATGTGCTTCAACAAAGGCATATTTATTCACAAATTACAGACATTTTAAAAAGAACAAGTTCATTAACGAAACATTAACATTTCACACAAAAAAGGTTTGTTCAAAAATATAAGTTAAAAAGTGTTAGTTTGTCACATAAAGAAGAGCAGAGCAGAAGTTGACATGTCATCACATGTTGGTCATTTTTTGTTTCCTTTCGTCATCCATCTGTTCGTATGAATAATCTGGAAGGCAAAGCGGAGGGCAGCATTTACAACCACGAGTCATTTAAAGCTGAAGCTACACAAGCTACTTCAGTAAGGCATCTTCCCGTAAAGTTTCTGAAATTATTTAACACATTTAGATCTTGCTTTCATGATTGTGTAAGTTTTTCAATTACTTAATTTTAAAAAATCTATTGTTTTAAAGCATGTCACACAACTAGAAATACTTCTATTCTATTCTGTTCTGAGTTTTACAAAGTCAAAATGATCATCAGCTACATGAAGCTTCTCTATAATTAATCCTAAAATTTTCCACAAAACTAGTGACCTTCTCAAAGAAAGGTCATTTGATTTTTCTAATATTTAATCTCTCACTTATGATTTTAAAATGGTTTTCATTTTTATTTCAGTTTTTCAGAACTGTAATCCCTTCAAAAGCTCAGAGTAAGTCTAACTTTTGATCAGACTAGCAAGTCTTACCTGTTGATTTCAAGCTGACGCTTCCGTCATCAGAAATGTTTTTCCTGCAGACAGAAAAGGCAGAAATGAGACTTTTTTTTTTCCCATGAGAAATGATAGAATTGTGATTCATTTAAAATGTTCTCTGTTAGTTTGAAATAACTGACGGAATGAACTTAACAAAGGCAAGATTTAAAGGGGCAATATTGTGTGTTCATCTTCAGGCACATATTCCCATAGCTATGTTAATTCCATTTGTTATTAAAATGCTACATATATCAAACATGACTTAAAAGAAATTTGACTTCATAATTTAACAGCTTGAAGATGGGCCTCTGTCTCTTTAAAACCTTCTGTTCTTTCTGAAACTCTGCCTTCACAACACGGCTCCTCTATTAACTAACAACGTTTTTACCAGCCTTAGACTGTATAATGAGCTCTGCAGATGAGCAGTTCCACCAAGTGTTTGCTAATTGCCACTAGCTAGTCTGAAGGAGCTGAGTGGGGTAGGGCTGCTCTGTGAGGCGTCTCTGAGGAGGTGGAGTGACCCAGATGTTTTAAACAGCTGAATGGCTGCCATGAAAGGATTTCTCAAACATGGTCACACTCCCAGGCATGATTCTGATAAGGAATAACATTATAATGCGATGTAAAGCTCAAAAAAGTGGAATTTACATAATACTGCCCCTTTAAACAGCACATCAGAGCCTGTAAATGAACATGCATGGACATGTTACTATACTGACAGTAATTCTAGAACATCTGGGAGTTCTTATGGGAATCTGTGAAAACACGAGTGTTCTCCAAGTCTGCTGTATCTGAACTGGACCTCTGCTGGGACTCACTTGTTTTTCCGTTTGCACACACACACAACGGTAATCACAATGGCGGCGACGACGACAACTGGGACCAAGACTGCAATTAGGATTATCCACTTGGTTGCTGCAAGAAACAACAAAGACATTTCAATGAGAAACCGCCCTACTATTACACTCTACTGCTCGCACCGAAAAAACACAGCAGCAACATGAACAGCTAACCGCTGGTTGAGCTGCATGTAGAAAACAAAATGGAATCCTTTCATTAGCTTTAGGGCTTCAGTGTTGACTCAGTTCATGAGGATAAAGTTGAGCAGCTCTTACCCAGCCCTCCTGAAGCCCCAGTAACCTCCATCTCACAGTTTTGGCCATAGAAGCCTTCTGGACATGCACATGTGTAGGCGTTGTTGTTGGCTGTCACACATGTTCCTCCGTTCAGACAGGGATAACTGAGGCAGGGACTTGCTGCATGAAGGAAGAACACAGGTGAGCTTCCAATACAAGAGTAGCAGTGATATTATCAGCTAAGGTGTTCACTGAAGCAGACATTTTGCTCATCTTTACTGTTTAACACATTACAGTAAAACTACAAGCTAAACCGGTTCCAGAAACATATGTAGTGGATAAGCTGATGCAAATTACGCAATTTTTACAGTGACATCTGGGGTTAAAGTTCATGCCTCCCCCAGACAAGATGCCGCCCTGGGTGGTTGCCCATATCGGAAACCACTAAAGAAACACATCGCAATCCATGTGGGCAAGTTTGAGTAAGCTAACAAACACTCCAGCTTTTTGAGACAAGTTAAAAACTTCCAGTCAGTTTTGTGTATTTTTTCTCTTAAAGGAGAACAAACCTTTGAAGCAGTCTCGCTTTAAGTCGAAGATGGTGCAGACATGACCCTCCTGGCAGCTCTTGGGTTGGCACACGGCTCCCCTGCTGGTACACTCACACGACTGAGAGCAGTCTTCAGTGACAAACTTCTCATTCAGCTGCAGGATGGAGAGAGAAAAGATGAAGCAAATATCCATAGAGACGCACAAACATGGATACCATGGGTGTGATAAGGCGGGGGCGGCTCACAGGGTAGTATCTGTTGAGGAAGGTGCAGCCACACTTTGGGTACGGCACACAGATCCCCTCACTCATGACGAAACCAGAGGCACACTGGCACCCTTCCATACAGGAAGTGATGTCACATTCAGCGGGTGCTGCCAGGTCAGCGCAGGACGATGGACACGCCGTCATGCACTGGGAGTAGGAGCTGTTGGCACCACAAGCCAGGGCTGCAACCCAAACACAGTCAGTCAGATTTGTGAGGGCGTTTGTGGCGGCGGGGCCAGGCTCCTCTTCCCCGTGTCTGTGGATTATTAATCTTACCGCAGTTCAGATTCTGCCTCCAGGCTCCCAGTTTAACTCCAGCCTCCTGACAGGCGGTGGCGTACGCCTCGTAGCCGCCGCAGCGCAGCTCCTCGCTGCCCTCCTCAGCGCACAGGTCAAACACACAGTCACTAGAAGGACAGACACACACATCGAACATGAGCAACACCTCATGCATGGTTCCACATGGTGCCCACAGGATGACTCACTCCTGGTAGGGTTGGGGTTCCACAGTGTCATGGCAGGCCACAAACGGCCCCTCGGGGTCTGACAGGGCTCCGCACTTTTTCACACTGTTGTAGTCGCCGAGTTGAGACGTGGAGCAGTCAGACGTCTCAAATCCCGACTCTGGGTCCGTCTCCACCTCTCGCCTGGAGAAGGACAGAGGTTTGGGTTAAATGTGACTGACTGCTCAGGCGCACTCATCTGGGTAGAAACTGTGACTAAGGCAAATCTTGAATCATTTCAGTGTGTTTGCTGTAGGCCTACGCTGGCCTATTATGTAATCTGCACATTTTTATTCTGGATTTTTCTAGGAGTGATGTGATAGTCAAAGAAACTGTTCCGCTGCAACAACTAAAGAGACATTTTTGTTTTTTCAGAGGTTTTAAAATCTGCCTTCTATGAAACACGCAGTGATATATGCAAAGTGGGTACTGCACTTCAACATGTTAATTTCGATTAATTAATTATGTAGATTTTGAGTTTTAAGTTGGAACCTTTGTATTGATACGTTTCCCGTACGCCCATAAATCTGACGGACAGGTGAGAACAGTAAAACACAAATCACAAAGCTGCCTGTGCCGGCCCACTGGGGCTCATGACGGCTTCACAAAACAATCTGACTGGATTCTGGAAAAGATTATTGTTGTGTTCAAGTCGTGCTGAAATGAGCTACGCTATCAGTGAATCTATTCAATCCTAAAATGGCATCCCAATGCTAAACATGTAGTAGCAGCACAGACGTCTCCAATGCTAATGTCAGCGTTTCTACACGAATCATCAGGAGTTCCTGAAACTCTGGAAAGATGAACAGAAAGAATACACCTGTGTTCTAATTTGACTGTTGAAGAACCTGAACAACGGATTAAACTATAAATATATTTGTTGTTGAGCTCATATGTCTATTTATTCAATAATTTAGTAGCAAAAAGGACTTTGAATTGAAAATGTTGCCTAATTAAAATTTTTCATCAAGTCCCACTGCTACTGTGAAAGGTTTATTGTGCATCATTATGCCACTAAATCCAGCCGTCCTGGTGATGTTAAGGCGTCTAGTTAGCATCCTGATCAGAACCCCGTGAAAGAGGATTTTGTATCTCGGTGGAAAATCCCTGATTAAATAAAGAGTACATGGAGTCTTAGAGAAGCAGTTACAACGCTGCCTCAGTTTCTCTTCATCAGGTTTCCCTTTCAGACTGACATTAATAAAACATGTTGAGCCGGCATCAGATCTGGCAGGATATCCAATCTGTTAAAACAACCAACAGAATGATGAAGCCTAAACTTTCTGATAGCCATCATATCTACAGAATCCTGTTCTCATATCAATTCGTCATTTAAAATGAGATCGTTTACAAGTCTCTGTGTTACCAGACTTCTTGTATTTACTAGGAATGCACCGACTGCAGTTTTCAAGATGATCTCCTTCCTTAAAAAGCCTGACCCACAGATATCAATGGATCCACTAGTCTTGTTTCAACTACTAAGTACACACATGTGACCTGGTGGGCGTGGGTGTCACTCAGCCTCTCTCTTGGCAGAGCAAAAGGGGACATCGAGTAAATACTCATCAGTATTTACGATGAGGAAGGTTCACATAGGAGAAAAATCCTCATCAACTAACTCGAACAGAAGCGGTTCTCCTACCTGTGGACATGAACGGCCGTCTGAACATCAGCGATCTCCAGCCCATCACCAACTCGGTCGTTGGTTCTCCAGCTTTCTCCAAACTCATTCAAACTCCTGACAATTGTCCCATCGGGTTTCATGTACTCGTTTCTGGTGATGCCATCATAGTTTCCACACAGTCCTCTGACAGAGTGCCTGTATGTGCTGGGGAGCTCAATTTCTGGAGGAACCAAGAGGGAAAATGGAAGTGATGGCATTGATACGCAGGCTGAAGGTAGGTCTCAGTATGTGAGGCAGATACTTTACCTCCACGGATGTTGCCGTCAAAGCGTACTGTGAGTCCAAAGTCTGTGGAAAGCTGGACTTCCTTGGAGTTCATCGTGATCGTCAAGCCCCTGACCGGACTGAGAGGAGGTGTGACACGCTCTCCGTTCACCTGAAGGAAATAAGAGTCAATGACTTTTGGTTTTCTTTGCAGAAAAAGGTTCCACTGATGCACGCTTTCCTCCAGAACTCACCAGGATAACCTTCTTCTGCAGGAAACGAACGCTGACGCCGTAGACATCAACATACATCTGATCCAGGAGGGACATTCTCTTGTTCCCACCTCGCCTGATGTTCTTCCCTCTCACCAGCAGGGGAACCTGGGAGTCCAGGAGATTGTGGCCCTGAGTCAGGACGTAGGTGTAAGCTCCTTGGAAGTGATGTTTGAAGCCATCGAACGTCCTGTGGTGAGGGTCTCCGGTGATGCTGCACCGGTCAAACTCTACAGAGGAGGACGATGGCAAAGAGTCGGTTAAATACAGAAACTAAACTGCCTTCTACCAGGAATCAACACGTCTCTGAGCTGCACATGTCTGATATTTCTAGGATGGTTAAGTGTTGAACTCACTGCTGGGCTGGCAGTAGACCTCGCCGTGTTTGTCCAGGGCACACACTGAGTTTGAGTTACAGCTGTGGTTTATACATGTGACTCCACCACCAAGGTTACAAGTACACGACTCGGAACATTTATCTGTCAGCCATGAGTCTCCCACCTGCACACAAGAAAACGGACACTCAGTCATATTTATCCCATGAACCCCAAGAGACAGTTAAAAAAGCCTAGACAAGAAAAATCCTAGGCTTTTCTAAAATTTAGAGTGTAAACTCTGTGCTCAAATCCCTCGTTGTTTTCTGTAAACTACAAAATGTATTCCATAGAAACAACAATAGTTTTCCGTCTAAAATTCCCTGGCGCTGTATTACTGAACATTCCAGGCTGATGTTCGCTGTCGAACTCACGTCATGGTACTCTCCGTCCGAGTCCACACAGCCGCACTTATCCAGAGGAACACACTTGTCATCACTGAGGACGTAACCGGCGTTGCACTGACAGCCTTCCACGCAGGTGGTTGGTGGAAGGTGGCAGAATATGGGGAAGAGGTCAGAGCAGGTGGGAGGGCAGGCCGGAGTACAGTCTGAGTAGTGGCTGTTCGTGGGACACGGCAGCGCTGTGAAGAGCAAGGAGCGTTCAGCGTAAAGCGCTGACCTCTGAGCTGGACAGTGACTCATCAGCGCGAATGAAACTTACGACAGAAAGTGTTGTTCCTCCAGCTGATGGTGACGCCGGCGCTCTGGCAGGTGTGGGCGTACGCCTCCACGTTGTCGCACAGCGTCGCCTGCATGCCATCGTACTCACACATGTCGTAGATGCAGTTACCGATGAAGACCTCGGGGGGCACTAGAGAGTGGCAGGGCTTGAAGCGGTCAGACATGATGACCTCAGCACACTGAGCCGAATACAGATCCTCTTCTTCTGTGGTGCAGTTGGGGTGGATGTTGGGACGCGTGTCCGGCTGACAGCTACAGACAAAAAAAATCCGCTCAACTTTATTAAATGTCCCTTTTGCATTGCAAACACAGAAATATCCTAGAGTGCAGTTGCTATGTATTTTTTATATTTGCTGAAAGAAAGCTACGCACCATTCAGATAGCTCCAGTTAACCGGATTTGGTCGACACTTACCCAGGATCACTGTCTCCATCCGATTTCCAGCTGTTGCCCAGTTCAATCACGTCCTTGGCTGGTCTCTTATCAGGCATCAGGTTATCATCAGAGCTGTTGTGGTTGTAGTTCCCACACATGCCACACACCTGGTCAAATCAGAAACCGAGTTTCAGAGAGCACTCTATACGCTGATCTCACAAATAACAGAGTAAAAGATGTAAAACGCTCTCTCTACCTTGTTGAAGTATTCTCCAGGTATGGTGACTTCCAGGTGATGGACTCCATCAAACTTCACCTGGAGGCCAAAGTTTGTGTCCAGAAGGCTGTAGGACCCGCTGGTTATCACCTTGGCTCCAGCTGCATCTATGGTGAGCGGGGTTCGCACACGCCGCTCATTCAGCTGAAACATGACACGATGAAATGAGATGCTGGATATGGTTTTCTTTTCTTTTTTTCTTTCTTTTTTTGCTGGCTTTAAATCATCCATGCTCGTGTCAGTGAGTTTGAGACAACGTTACCAGAACTCTGCGGCCCTTCTGGAGCTCAACCACGGTGTCGTGAGGCAGGTAGACCTTGACGTAGCGGAGGTAGGAGGCCTCTGGCTGACCACGCTCCTCGTTTTTAGCCACCACTTTGAAGGGAGTTACCATGCTGCTGTTGCACACCTGTAGGATTTAGACAACATGCATGCAATGAACATGTCTGATTGTCTCTAAATGACCTCAGTATGACCTCAGACAATAATGCTTCATCATATGAGTCACAAAAACATTGGGATTAATAAAGTATTTTTCAACAGAAGCCATAAATAGATACGTTTCAAATTCTATAGTAACTTTTGAGTCAATATCAGGGAGATTTATTTAGTCACTCTGTGTGTGTCACTCTTCTCACTTCCTGCAGAAATGCCGTTCATTCTGCTGCATCCCAATCAATATTATTTCAAATAATTTTTAAAAAATCTGGAAAAGTTAAGACTGTATAGCTCAGTTTAATAAGCATCATGGCTTCTGTGGCGCTCTGCTCAATCAGACTGCAGATAATATATAACAACAACTGTTTAAGGATCTTGTTGATGAGCTGAACCCAAAACTCCCATTGGTTTTGCTCAATCAGGTCAACTTTCTGAACTATGGAGCAACATGAGCATCAAAATGCAGGACTTGTTCTCACATCTGGAGAATCTGATCAATGAGTGATGAGCAGGAGGAGAGATTCCATCAGGACAGAACAGAGACGGAGAATTTTACACAATGAAGACGTCATGTTCAGTTCACATGTACTTACATTTATCAGTGTTTATTATTCAATCTACAGAAATCCAAGTTTGTAACATTGAATTAATTCACTCTGTTAGAAAACAATTCGTTTTTTTTCTCCTAAAACCTTTTTTGGATGAGAAATATTAACAGAAATGAACTGATAATGTTACAAAAATGTCATCGATTTAGTCAGAAGATTGAATTTCTCTGAATCAAATGAGAATAAAAACCTGACCTGACTGAGAAACATGGATGTCATTTTTGGATTCAGCGGTGCAAAATAGTCCTAATTCAGTTAAAACATAGACAACTTCCAAAAAATATTTAATTTTAATGCAGTGTAATTAAAGCCTTTTTCCCCCAAGTAATTTACTTTAGACTGCATGGTTGTCAGTCTTGGAACTGAATCAGTTTGATAATGTTAATGTCAGTCTAGACTAGAGAGCAGAGAACAGGTTGTCTACTACTGGGATGAACCAGGAAGCTGATTATTCCTCACCTCCACCAGTGTGTATGTGCAGGTACCCATGAACGTGTGCATCACACCGTCGAAAGTGTAATAGTGTGGATCTCCAGCTACATGACACACTCCTTTACCTGGGGAAGGAAGAGGAAGTGATGTAACTGTGGCAGAGCCACTGGGATGCAGGAACAGATGCCTGGGATGAGTGTGTGTTTCCAGGTTACCTGTAGAGTGACAGCCCAGAACTCCCTCCACCACCTTGCACTCCTGCGCCGGACTGCACCGCCATGGCTCACAAGTGACATTGAGATTCCCGTTACACTTACAGCGCTCCGAACAGTCAGTCTCAGTGAACCAGGTGTCTCCAACCTGAACACACACACACACACACACACACACACACACACACACACACACACACACACACACACACACACACACACACACACACACACACACACACACACACACACACACACACACACCCACACACACACACACACACACACACGTTCAACTCCTGCCAAGAGTCACAGAGGTTTTATATTCTTGCAGTGAATACCCACCGGTCTGTATTTCCCATCTTCATCTGTACATCCACACTCACTGAGTGGGACACACTTGTCTCCGCTGAGGACCAGGCCCTCGTTACACACACAGCCCTCCACACAGGGGTGGCTGCAGGAGCCCCCGGGACCTGCAGGGTCCTGGCAGCTGGGCTGAGGGCAGGCGGAGGTACACGGCTCATATTGACTGCCAGCCGGGCACTTCAGAGCTGCAGGGGGAGGAAAGGCAGAGAAGGCAACTCTTAAAAACCTGGACGATCTCTGTAACCAGGAGCTCCGTCAACTTAACTCAAAAACACACACACTGACTGCGTTATAAATTCGGTCACCACTAAAGTGACTTGCTCTCATTTGAACCTCTCACTGGTCTCTTTTATTCAGCTACACTGCAGTATTAAAGTGGCACAAGACAAGGGGGAAATGACTAAAAACTGCACAAACTGAACAGCTGCCAGGTTAGAATCAGGCTTTACGGCTTTGTTTCTACTACAGTTTGTTTACTAACAAAACAGACTGAAAGAAATAACTGAAGGAAATTGTCAAGATGTAAAATCTCTTTTCATATTCACGTGTCACATAAATATGACAACTCTCCACACAATCTGATATTTTTCCTTTGGTTTTGCTGCTTGTGTTGTTCAGCATGGCTGTCTTCCTGTTCATGTCTTATCATGTCTCCTTGATATCCTCAGCTGTCAGGAGTTCTACTCCTACCTCACTTATTACGTATGTAAAGGTGGCATTACGTATTTTTCAGGCACATATTCCATTTAATAGCACAATCATATATTATCTTCAGGTGTTGTCAAAATGCTGCATATAAAAATGACTCAAAAGAAACTTAACTGTGCCTTAAAATCGTCCTCTGTCTCTTTAAGAAGCTCCCATTCTTTCCGACAACCCCCTTTCAGCACGTCATCACAACAGTGCTTCTCCAGTATGCCATTTACAATCATTATTAGGAGCATTGGACTGAGAAATAGCTTCTAACATGAGATCAGCAGCTGTACAGTTCATCAGGTGTTTGCTAATTGCTGCTGCCACTAGTCTGGAGGAGCTGAGAGGGGAAGGGATGCTCTGTGAGGCGGAATCTCGGCTGGGGAGTACGGCTTCAAGGAGGAGTGTTGTGGAAATAGGTGAGACCAAGCGTTTAGGCACCCCGGAGTGGTTGCCATGGGAAATTAAAGGATTTCGCAAACATGCATGAAAGAATCAAGGCAACACTCCTGGTATGTTTTTGGTGAGAATAATATTATAACATGATGCAAATCTCATAAAGTGTGTGTGTTGTTGTTTTTTTTTATAATACGTCCCCTTTAAAGTTTTACTGCCAGAATTGTTCCAGAGTAGTTCAGCCGTCAGACAGCAAAATACAATGTGTGGTACACGCCCAATAAACTGGTGGAAAGAACGAGGTTTATAGCAATCTAATTAGATGGCAGACATAATGGTAAAACCAGCAGAGTACTGGTTGGTGAAGATTATATGAGAGGCTTATATAATGAAAAATAGTTCTCTTCATGGCCCCACCCTTTCACTGAAAAAACAATTCGGTCAAGTCAAATAGAGTCATAGGAAGAATCATACCAATAACTTCACTGGATATTCAATGGGCAACTCAAGAGATAAACCTGTAGAAATATCAGCATGTGATGGCATAGGAATCACCAGTAAAGAGTAAAGAGTTGGCCTGGTGGAGACGACTCTCAGGCTGAGGCAGACTTACGACAGAAGGTGTTGTCTCTCCAGTGGATGGGGACTCCTGCAGCAGCACACATGTCAGCGTAGCTCTCAATGGCCTGGCACAGGGCCACGGTCTGGCCGCCGGTGGCACACAGGTCATACACACAGTTCTCAAAGAAGGATTCAGGCGGGACGACAGAGTGGCATGGCTTGAAGATTCCTGAGGAGGAAGATGAGAAACAGGGAGCTGGTGAGCATCACGTTTCATCATCCTGTTAGACTCTCAGACCAAACAGACTAGATCACTATTTATTATTCTGACTGTTTTTCATCTCCAAGACCTTTATGAGTCAAGAGATTGAAATATCAAAGCACACTAAAGTCACATTATGTAAAACCCTATGAAGTCCAATATATTACGTATTTTAAACTTTGGTTTTGTTACCTGACCACCCCTCACGTGTGTGTGTGCATGGGCGTGTGTGTGTTTAGGTTTGTGAGCATTAGTGTGAGTGAACCAACCATTGGGATCAGTGATCATTCCACAGCTGGTGGGCTTCTGGGCCTCTTCCTTCACATCTTCATCACAGTCCTCCTCTCCTCCACCGTTAGTGCAGCTGCAAAAAAAACAAAACAAAAAAAACATCCATTAGAAAAGAACGAGATCAGTTTCCATGTTTCTGGAGACGCTACAGGCTGCAGACAATCCAGCTTCTACAGAGACAGACGATATGAGGGAAGAATTTTGCTAATGTTTAATGAAATCTGGACCAGAAAGTAAAATACTCATCACTCACTCAGGCCGTGGGTCAGGCACCTGCCAGCTGTCTCCCAGGTCGTTGGTGTTAGAAGCTGCTGTATTGTCTGGTTTCAAGTTGTCGTCTTTGGGCTCGCCGTTAAAATTTCCTGTCAGCAGCAGAGACATTTTTATTACTTACAGAATGATGCACTTTGAGATTTTCTTCATCTGTCGTCTGAGAAGAAGCTAAAATAATTCACTAATGCGTTTCTTACCACACATGCCACAAAGAAGGCCGTTGTAAGAAGTTGGAACGGAGACGTCTGCGTGGTGATTCCCATCAAACCGAACCCTCAGCCCAAACGATGTTTCCAGAACCACAAACTTTCCACTCAGGTAGATCTGAACCCCACTGATGGAGGTAAAGGGTGGAACAACTAAAGTCCCGTTGACCTGAAGAGAAAAGTTGCATTTATGAAGCAGCACAGAAAGCAGTGCTTTTTACTCTCACTTGACAGAAATTCACTGTTAAATAAAGCGAATCCTGCCAGTTTCCAGCGGTTGTACTTGCGGTTCAGACCTGGACTTTGCGGCCTTTGCCAAGGATGAAAGTCACGCCGTTCACGTTGATGACCACAGCTCGGACGTAGGAGATCTTCTTGTTACTCCCTCTGTGCTCATTCATGGTGTCCACGGTGAAGTACGGCAACCCAGAGGACTCGTTGCAGGGCTTGGTTAGTGTGTAGGAGCAAGCACCCATATAATTGTGGGTTTCCTTATCAAAGGTGGTGTAGTGAGGATCTCCAGACACTGAACAGATTCCATTTCCTAAGAAAGAGAGGTTGGAATTGAACCTCCAGACACCCTAACATTTTAGTGTGCAGCTGTATTTAATGATATCAACTTTAACTGTATTTTAAAAGTAAAGTTCAGCGAAAATGCATCATCCTCAGTCAGATTCACCAACCATAAAGAAAAAAACTCCTTTTTTTGATGGTGTAAATTGTACAAACATATTTCCAGCTTTGATCTAGACTTGTGCAGCCAACCTGACTCACAAAGGATAACATCCAGGAAAATAGGTTGCAGAAAAAACGTTAAGGGGACCGCAGATCAATATCACCACATGTGCATGTCCACAGACGACATTCATACTTCATAGGGTGGTGAATGTGTGTCAGTTTGACTGTTTTTAACTTACCCAGAGGTCGGCATTCATACTGTCCGTCGTGCAGCTGGCAGCTCTCAGTGCCGGGTCTGCAGCTGGTGTTATAACATTGGAGCAAACCTCCTTCCTGACACTCACACTTCTGCTCACAACCCTCCAAGTACCAGTCCTCTCCAACCTGAAAACCATACGGACAAATAAATACTGATTTACTACTGCTTCAATGTGCAGAACAGCTTTCTTAAATTACTTTTTATCTTGATATTTTTAGACATGTAGAGAACCTGCTCCTTAAAATGTGTTATGTGCACCAACAAGGATCTTTCTAGGCAATTCTCACAAAGAGGCTTTGAGCTTCTAGCTTTTCCTTCTCATTGGCACCTTTGTCTCACATTAACCAAGCAGTTGAATAGCTGACAAGCTATTATTATTATTTTTTTATTACAAAGATTCCATAGAAGGAACAAGTCATAGTGAATCGGTTAAAAACCAGTTCCACTTACAGAATAGTAAGTCCCACTGGCGTCCACACAGCCACAGTCTTTAAACGCAACACATCTGTCATCGCTGAGGATGAAGCCTGGGTTACACTCACAGCCCTCCACACACACGTCCTTACAGCCAGGCGGGCCGGACACACCCAGACAAGTTTCAGGACAGGAGCTCACACACAGGGAGTATGAGCTGTTAGGGGGACAGGCCAGGGCTGCGTGGACAAACACACCGAGGACAAACAAAATGGTGGACAAAGGGAAGGCAGAATAAAAAGATTAAGGGAATAGAGAAGGGTGGGTGGATAAAGGTAAAATAGGGAACAAAAAGAGAAAAACAATCAATAAGTTGTGTGGATAATAAACCAGATAAACAATATTTGATTCTCATTTGATCAACACAGTTCTTATGTTTTGATGATGAAACATCAAACCTGTTCTATAGCAAACATTGGAAAATGTTTGTTTTAAGTATAGTTAATATTTGATCTCCTTAATACAACTCCTCGCATACGTCTTCTAGTTTTGCCTTTTGTCACACTTACAGTAAATGTGTCAGATTGTGAAACCAATAATAGCATCAGACATATATGACCAGAGCAAATACAAAATGTAGTTAAAAAAAAAGTGATTACATTTACAAATTGAAACACTAGTAATAAAAACCCTTGTTAAATCATAATCCACTAAAATTAATTTCTTTAAGTTTACTTGCCACAACCAGGCCTGGTTACTGCCTGGCCTCCATAATAAAGTAATCACTGAAATAGACCCTATCTGACAACTTGAAGTAGGTAAAGAGCTCAAATAAACTTGCTCTTCAAAACATGCTGAAAACATCCAATTATGAACTGTAAGAGAAAATTCAGATGACTTGCAATCTGAAGTGATTGCAAGTGATCTTGCAAATCCCTGCATAAGCAGGGATTCAATTCATCAAGAATAATTTTAATGAAGTTTAAATTAATTTAGAGAACTTATAAAAGGAAACCAAGAAGCTCAAAACAAAAGTACTTTTATTGCAAGGGGAAGTTTGATGTGTGAGGCTCTCATTTGTTAATAGGACAAAGCTCTAAAAACAGAAACTCAGCCCAGCTTTGTGTACAGAAACAACACTGCAGCTGATCCTGCATTAAGCCCTGCAGTCACAGGCTTAAGCGCTAAGGCTAACAACCTGAAGAGAAGCTGCTCTTTTTACATAACTCTTGAGTATGCCTGACAGAAACTCGTCTGTCTGGATTAAATTAGCTTTATCTCTAAGTCAGTAGAGATAATCGTTTATTAATGTAGTTCATTAATATATTTAACTTGACCTGATGCAACAAACGTATGTAATATTTCTGTAAATGTGAACACAATGGATTAAACATATTGGTTAAACAGATTTTTAAACCATTTTTAGGGATATTATCGGCATGGTTATTGGTATCGGCCGATATTTGCTGTAAAATTTAATATCAGACATCGGCTATTCTGTCAAAAAATCTCACCGATATAAAAGGTGTTGTTTTTATATGACAAACCAGTGACAGTGATGCACAACGTCAAATTTGCACAGTTTGAGTGTTGTCAGTGTCTTAGAGAGCAAATGTCATGAATAAATTAGACATTAAACATAATGCAAGTTGAAAGTGTTGCATCATTTTCAGCCTCATTTTTAGCATTTGCATTTAGTAGCAGGTTAAATTGACAAAAATAATGCAGCATTTTAATTCCACAGTAGAGAAATCCATAAAGTTTCAGTAAGTAGGTATAGGAAAAAAATATTTGTATTGGTATTGGTTATCGGCTAAATGATAAGTAGTATATCAGCATATTGGATATTGACCAAAAATCCAATATTGTGCATCCCTACCATTTTTACATTTTTGGATGCTGACATAGTTAACAGGTACATTTGTGTTAGAGGGGTTAACCATAGACTAGCCCACTTTTAAACCCTCTATAAAATGAACAAGTCAGGTTTATCTTCTCACATCTGTTTTAGTTCAGGCTGACTCACAGCACAACACCAACGGCGGCCAGGAAAAAAAACAAACCCTAATGAATAATGTACTGATACTTGAGCTGCAGAACTGAGAGAACCAAGCTGCAGCTCCGGTATCATCAAACCAGCCAGGACTCTCACTGACTTTTAGATGAAAACAGACAAGTTCACTGCAATGATTTGGAATCAGTTCACCTAGCATAACACACAAATGTTCCCTTTACTGCTTTTGTATGACCCCAGAACTAAAAGTGGTTCATCAGAAATATTTCCACATATATCTCTGTAACACATGTAACATTGCATAGATTTAGTAAGACTAAACCACTTATCAGAACATTTGATTTGTGTCCTCAGTGCTGAACTGAGAAGACAACAGCTCTCTTGGGAAACTTACGGCAGAAGTCTGGAGTTCTCCACTGGTGCACCGTGGCTCCAGCACTCTGGCATGCATCAGTGTAAGCTTGCAGCTGGTCACACAGCACATGATGCTGGCCGTTGAACTGGCACATGTCGTAAACACAGCTTCTGAAGAACGACGTGGGATCTACAACAGCGATGCAGTCCCTGAAGAAAAGAAAAACACACTTAGGGACGATCGAAGGAGGACAATTTTCAGGACAGTCACCAAAAAAGCTGTTAAAATAGAACTCTGTAAGATCATGAGATCACAGGGGAGAGGAGACAGAGCTGAGCACTGATTACTTCAGAAACCCATAAAAAACTTGTGTTTTGTTCTTCACACTGATCCAGTAGTTTCCACAGGAATTATGGAAGATTCTGTAAAATGTAAATCTAAATTGTTCAAACGTTTCACAACCTAAATCTGTAGCTCATAATGGAAAACAACAACAACAAAGGAAAACAAAGATTCTGATTGGTCAGGCCCAGAGCTAATGTCTGTTTTAAGCTCTCAGTTAGTCCCTGCAGCCAGGCCACAGGTGTGAGGTGAGTGTGTGTGTGTAGGGGTGTACGTGTGTGTGTGTGTGTGTGGGGGGGGGTGCGCGTGTGTGCGCATGGCACGCCTCCTGGTGTCTCTTGTCTGTCTCTGATGATGCCAGAATTTATGACTTTATTTGGAAGGATTTAGTGACCTCTAGTGGCTGCTATGTGTGCATAGATATGAAGCCATTAGGTTTCACAAAATAAGATATAAATGTAATCAGAAGCATGATAAGCCAGCTACATAATGTCTGCCTCAATGCAATAAATGCTTTATTGGGGTTTTTAGTTTTCAGCAGCATTTGATTCCATTCCAAAACAAATCATCCAATCAGTGCAGTTTTAAAGGTTCAGTTGTTGCAAAGCCAAGCATAAAAATATCACATAACTGTATGCACATAAAACCTTCACGGGATTATTGCCGTCATAAAACTTCTCGTTTATCTGCAACATGCAATTTAAAGCATCAAAACCGGACAGAAAGCTGCTGACGCTGCGGAGGAAAGGGAGTTCCCACTGACATAAAGATCTGGTAAAAGATACACACCAAAGAGTTCAAGATGAATGCTAACGGGATACTCAGTGTTCTCTGTACAGCTCAAAGTACAGCTGTCCTGTTGAATCACTGATAAAACAAAAAGGTTCTTAATGTTGTGTCTCACCTGAAGGGTCCAGCAGGATCTGTTATTTTGCCACATTTGTCTGGTTTCACCAACTCAGCCTCCAGGCTGGGGTCGCAGTCTGGGTCCGGCTTTGAGCCTTGGGTGCATCTACACAAACAACAGCCATCAAAATCAGCATGGATTTAATGAAAACAACATGTTATTTACTGTACAGCATGTCAGAGCAGGAAGAGACTGTTGAGAAACAAATTCAAATCGCCTAATAAAATGTATTTTAATGTTTTTATTTCATGTTTTTTACAATGCGCACATGGCGTTATCAGCACATTATGATTATGAGCTAAATGTATCAGTTGAATGTTAATAAACTCACCTCTCATCCTCGTCCTCGTTCGTCTGCCAGCTGTTTCCAAAGTCATTGACGTTTTCTACCGGGGAGCCGTTTGGTTTAGTGAAGTCATCGTTTGGGTTCCCATCGTAGTCGCCACAGAGACCACACATCTGGTCATAGTAGGAGCTGGATGAACACAAAGGGAAGAGGAATCCTGAAGAACACGAGCCAGACAATCTTTAATGAAATATACTGTATATGTATAAGCAAGATTTGATCCAGGGATGCTTCAACTTCTGGTTTATTTCAGAGAAGTATTGAAACACAGCCGTTAAGCTACTGAGCAGGTCAACACTGTGGGAAGAAAAGTTAGACACTTTACATATAATTTATGAAATACATTTTTACCAACCTCGGTACTGAGATCTGGGCATAATGATTTCCATCCCAACGAACCCGGAGACCAAAGGTCGTCTCCAAGGTGACGTACTGACCGGCAAGACTGATTGACATGAGAGGAGAGGGGGAGTGAGGGAGAGCCACGCGCACGCCGTTCACCTGCAGGAAAGATGGACGTCAAAAATGAGTTCAACAAGGATGAACTGAACAGAACTGCAGAATAAATATTTCCTGTCATGCTTATATTTAAAGAGCTGCCACAGTTAGAAATGGAAAAATAATAAAGTAGCCGAAGAAGAAGAACAAATACTGGTTTGAACAAGTAAATTCAGTGAACCAGAGGAATAAAACAGACACAGAGAGAATAGCACATATGGTTGATGTGTGGTGACGACAATTTAGATATTCTCTATGAGGAAGATTAGCCACTACACTGGTCAACAGCCAAAAAATTGTCCAGGGTTTTTCAACTGTTTTAGGGTCAAGTTGATGTGCTGAATCCTAAAATCCCATTGGTTTTGCTCAATCAGGTCAACTTTCTGAGCTATGGAGCAACATGAGCATCAAAATGCAGGACTTGTTCTCACATCTGGATCGGTTTCCTGAGAATTTTACACAATGAAGATGCAATGTTCAATTCACATGTACCTACCCTTATCAGTGCTTATTATTACATTTACGCAAATCCAAGTTTGTAACATTTAATTAATACACTCAGTTAGAAAACAGTTTTTTTCTTCTAAAACCTTTTTTGGATGAGAAATATTAACAGAAATGAACTGATAATGTCACAAAAATATCATTGATTTAGTCAGAAGATCAAATTTCTCTAAATCAAATTAGAATAAAAACCTGACCTGATTGAAAAAAATGGATTTTATTTTAGGATTCAGTGGTGCAAAAATAGTCCTAATTAAGTTGAAAAAACAAAAAGTATTTCTCTGTAACCCAGTGCTATGCTAACAATGAATGCAGTGGAAGCTACAGTACAGACCAGAGTTCTCCTGGACTTCATCAGGGTGACGGTGATTCCATTCACAGTGATGTAGAGTTTCCTCAGGTAGGACAGGCCTGGTCCTCCCCGCTCCTCATTCTTGGCCTCCACAGAGAACCAAGGACCTGCACCAATAACAGTCACATCTCTCCAATGTTCTCACTCTGGATTTATTTACCACTCACTCGTTTTACTGGATGTTACAATTGCTGCTAACAAATAAGTTGCAGAAACTTCTCATACATTCAGAGATACGGAGCAACACATTTGGTCACATTTTCATGTGACCATCTATTCATATCTTTTTAAGTTTTTCTGAATAATCTTACAAACAAAGGCAGAAAGTGTAAGCACAGCAAAAAACCCTTTTGGTTTAGTATTAAATGATGTAAACATGAAGCAGCATTGTTCCTACCTGTCCTGTTCTCGCACGTCCTGGCCAGTGTGTAAGTGCAGGTTCCCATAAAGCTGTAGAACTTCTTGTCAAACGTGTTGTAGTGGGGATCCCCAGAAACCACGCAGTCCTGTGAGCCTGAGCAAGCATGGCAAAAACTTCAAGAGCCAAAGCTAGAGCAATCAGCAAAGCATGAACAAATTCTTTCTTTGTTGTCAGAATGAGTCAGCTTCGCCGAGCCATGTCCAGCAGTTGTTCTGCTGGCCTAAGTCTGTGGCACTCTGCTTCTTTCTCCTGCTACTCTCCACTCATGCAAGATTTAAAGTTATAGCTTCTATTAACTAACTGGCGTTACTCAACCAGAGAGGGATCTTCCAAATTTTGAAGTTAAATTTGAATACCATAAGCTATAGATCAACTGGAATTGCTTATGCTCCTTTTTATTTGCTAAGATGTTCAAGATTTTTCAAGTTCTCAGCTGGAGATACGAAAGATCAACTCTGAAGTCAAAGTTCTGACTTGGAAAATTGGACTTCAAAATCCAGTATGGCTACCACACATATGTAATAACCAATTTGGCAAATGGCAACTATAACTTCATCATTGCCAGTGCATTATGTATAATTTTTCAAATTAAATTTACAGAACAGTGTTGCAGTCTTGCTGACTGTTATCCACATTCACACAGACAGATTTCTTTTGGTCTACAGAGTGTTTGAGAGTGCAGATTGTTTTATTGGTCGAACCATTCACCACCTTCAGATGATATGATCTGTGTGTGTGTATTTACCGGTGGGATAGCAGCCCAAATCTCCATCTTGCATTTTGCACTCGTGCATCGGAGGACACTCTGACGCCTCACAGGTAACAAGTGGAGCATTACACTTGCACTTCAGTTTACAGTCCTCCAAATAGAACTCCTCTCCAGGCTGAAACAGATAAAAAAAAATAGTTGTAAATCTCACAAGGACTAAGATTTTGCCAGCTAGGTAGGTGTTCTCTGACCATTTAACAAGGTCGATTTGCTCATTTGGATAAGAAACAAAAAAAAACAGTTATGCTAACTTATCGATAAGCCAATGTATCAATACGCATTTATTTGTGAAAAATGTTCTCAATTAAGCTGAGTCAGCAAATGTAAGTCCTATCATGCCAAACTCTATTTACCTCGTAATACTGGCCATTTGTGTGACTGCAGCCACAAGTATTACTTGCGACACACTTGCCAGCACTTAGCACATAACCAGGATCACACACACACGCCTCAGAGCACGGTCCGCCACAGGAGGAAGGTTTTCCAGAGCAGGTGTCCTGACAGGGGTCAGCACAGGGCTCATAGTGGCTGTTAGGGAGGCATTTCAGCGCTAAGGGGAAAAAAACAAAAAACAGCCATTAAAAATTATACAGAACATGAAGCATGCAAACTTTGCTAAACTATAATCTGGGTGTTTTACAGATTTAGACAGTTTTACTCATTTAGACCTGAACACCAAAGGAAGAGAAATGTTTTTTCTCTCTCCATCATGTATGATTTTTGTCTTGGTTTATTTATTCATTGTGATGCTCCACATAATGTTCTCTCTTGTTAGTCTTGTTTTTTCACATGTAATTTTAGTTTCCACTTATTTCTGCTCTGTTCATCTCTTACATTCACACAGCTATTGTGAAGCTATTATCTATTCCTGTAATATTGTGCTTGCTCTCTGCTATAGATGTTCCCTCTTTCCTCTGATTTGCTCCTCTGCTTCCTATGTCACTCTCTACTATTTCGGTTTATTTATAAATCTAGCGTTTCATTATTCATCTCTGGCTCCTCTCTATGACGACCTGCTCAGAGTCAATGTTCCTGAATCTCTATAAGTTTTCTTTTATTTAATATTAAAAACTTAGAGGTTAATTTGAATCCATGTATTGTTGCCTGACCATGGGAGCCACTGAAAAAGTCATTGTAACATTTCCCACTTTTTCTATTTCCTGAAGGTGTCTGGTTGGGAGTTTGTAGAGGATGCAGTAAGCAACAATGGAAATAACAAACAGAGACCTCAGAGTACCAAGACAAAACTTAATACATTAATAAACCTCATTGATGATACTAGAGATCATCTGTTAGAACCTTTGGTGAAGTCCATTTTGTAGGAACTATTTTTAGCTCGCTAGTATTTTAGCTGAGCATTATAAACCACCACAGTTCACTCTAACCTCCATCTAGTCGTTCACAGCTTCAATACTCACGACAGAAAGTTTCATTCCTCCAGGCTCCAATGGCAACTCCACGGTCCTGGCACTCAGTGACATAGGCCTCAATAGCTTCACACAGAATGGGTCTGGCTCCATCCAGCTCACACAAGTCAAACACACAGTCCCTGAAGTAATTCTGTAAACAAACAATTCATTTGCTGAGTTACAATACTAATGGTGTCTCTGATCTAATTTTAAATGTGTCACAGAAAGCAGCAGCAACCATTCAGTCACCTCATAAATTACATTGTTTTACACAGCTGTTATAATCTGTGGTTTTTACAACATCAGTAAAGCTGCCTAGCAGATAAAATGTTCCTACTAGACTCCACATACGTTTGGGTTGACTTTGGGGTGGCATGCAGCGAAGGGGCCGTTTTTATCCAGCAGGATGCCACAGTATCCAGAGCTCTCATAAAGATCCTCCTCGTCTTGATCACATCCAGGAATGGTGGTGTTAGGTTTCTGATTACACCTGTCAATACGAGTTGGGTTCATCAGTTAGTATTCATTATGCTAATTGAAATGAACTAAATAAACTGAATCAACCATACAGAATCAAAAGAAAGATGAAATCATTTGAAAAACCCTAAAGTTAGATTTGAAAACTCATTCATTTTCTTTTGAAATTATATTTACATATTATTTAAAGAATCAAGGTTTTGTTGGTTTTCAGGATCTGTGTTTATTTGTCCAATACTCACTCTGGATCAGTGTTCCAGCTGTGACCAAAGTCATTTGGATTGCTTGTCAAGGATCCATCTGGTGTACGGAAGTCGTCTTCAGTGTTTCCATTGTAATCTCCACACAGTCCACACAGTTTGTCCTCATAGCTGCAGTTCACAGAAAATATCTGGTTAATACTTCTGTAGTACTGTAAGCCAGTTTAAAGATTCCTCAGAAATGTTTGTGGCTTTTTGTCTCAATGTCTTATGATGTCTATGAATTTGAGACATATGAACCATAAACTGTCTCTGCTTCACTAGAAGAACAGAAGGAAAGACAGCATAAGTTAATAAGAAGTGAGGTCATCACTCACTCCTTGATCACTTTGATGTCCATGAAGTGGTTTCCATCATAGCGAACAGTTAAGCCAAAGTTTGTGGACACGGTGTAATGTATTCCTGACATGAAGACAGAGACACCAGGGGATGGACTCACTGGAAGGTTTACATTGGTCCCATTCACCTGGATGGAAAAAGCAGGTGTGGAAAAACATGAAGAACCATGATATGAAACAGGAAATGTTGTCACTAAAACACAGCAAATGATTTTTTCAATTACCAAAATGAAAACCTTAAATGTAGTAAATAAAATATAAAAAACAATGTCAGAAGCAAAAGCTTCATAAATCTCCAAAGATGGTCCAGATGTTCAGAGCAGCTGTGATGACAAAGCTGACTAATCAACAAATCTAATTCTTAACTTTTTCCTACCTGCACAGTTCCACCTTTGAGAATGGAGATCTTCATCATGTACACATATACATGTACAGCCTTGACATAGGAGATGGTGGGCCTGTTGTATCGGTATTCATTATCTGTGTGGACCTCAAAGTACGGCAGACTTGTGGTGTTGCAAGGTGCAGACATCAAATAGCTGCAGTTGCCCATGAAGTTGTATTTGCGTTTGTCGAAGGTTGTGTAGTGAGGATCTCCAGATGCTATGCATGTTGATGTACCTAGAGGAAAGGAAAACTACAAGCTACACATCACACAATTCTTAGCAATGTTACATAAGCAGTTTGTTCTAAATGTTCTAATTCATGAAACTTACTTCTGTTACATGATTGAGAGCTAAACAGTTGTTGAAAATGAAAATATTTGAGGCTTACTGAGGCATCATTACCTTTAGGATAGCAGCTAGAAACACCATCAACCTCTCGACACTCTTCAGTTGGATCACAGGAGTTATCAACACATTCAAAAGTGTAGTTCCCCAAACAGCGACACAACTTTGAACATCCATCTGCTGATACTAGCTCACCAGGCTGAAATAAGAAGAAAAACAAGGGATCAGCAAAGGACCTCATCTGGAGGAGAAGAGCCATAACTTGTTTCTTATTTTTAGTATTTTTTATATTAGATACATTTTCTGATCCAAATGTAATCTGACCTCATAATAGTTGTTGTCATCATCCAAGCAGCCACATTTATCCAGAGGAACACACTTTCGTCCCTTGAAGACAAATCCAGGTTTGCAGAAGCATCCACTGATGCAGGAGCCAGAACAGTTGGTGGAAGGTTCCATGCATGTAGGGATACAAGCTGGACCACAATCTATGTACTCTGCATTAGGTGGACATGGTTCTGTTCACAGGAAGAGGAAAACAGTAGATGAAAACTTTTGGAATGAGGCTGTAAATGGATTAAATTATTTATGTCAAAATTATGAAAATATTCATATGTGTATCATACGTGGAGGTGTAGTTGGACGAGGAGTTGGTGGTTTAGTTGGTGGAGGAGTTGGTTCTGTTCACATAAAAATAATAACTCATGAAAACAGCAGATGAAAACATTTGTAATGAGATCATGAAATCAAATCAACTGGAATACTTGTTGGTTTTGCTATCGGTTGACTAGATGTTCTTGTGGTAACTGTTCTCTGTACTTTGACAGAAGGTAAACTTACTAGGATAGCAGCCCAACTCTCCATCCTGCACTTTGCACTCGTGCATCGGAGGACACTCTGACGCCTCACAGGTAACAAGTGGAGCATTACACTTGCACTTCAGTTTACAGTCCTCCAAATAGAACTCCTCTCCAGGCTGAAACAGATAAAAAAAAATAGTTGTAAATCTCACAAGGACTAAGATTTTGCCAGCTAGGTAGGTGTTCTCTGACCATTTAACAAGGTCGATTTGCTCATTTGGATAAGAAACAAAAAAAACAGTTATGCTAACTTATCGATAAGCCAATGTATCAATACGCATTTATTTGTGAAAAATGTTCTCAATTAAGCTGAGTCAGCAAATGTAAGTCCTATCATGCCAAACTCTATTTACCTCGTAATACTGGCCATTTGTGTGACTGCAGCCACAAGTATTACTTGCGACACACTTGCCAGCACTTAGCACATAACCAGGATCACACACACACGCCTCAGAGCACGGTCCGCCACAGGAGGAAGGTTTTCCAGAGCAGGTGTCCTGACAGGGGTCAGCACAGGGCTCATAGTGGCTGTTAGGGAGGCATTTCAGCGCTAAGGGGAAAAAAACAAAAAACAGCCATTAAAAATTATACAGAACATGAAGCATGCAAACTTTGCTAAACTATAATCTGGGTGTTTTACAGATTTAGACAGTTTTACTCATTTAGACCTGAACACCAAAGGAAGAGAAATGTTTTTTCTCTCTCCATCATGTATGATTTTTGTCTTGGTTTATTTATTCATTGTGATGCTCCACATAATGTTCTCTCTTGTTAGTCTTGTTTTTTCACATGTAATTTTAGTTTCCACTTATTTCTGCTCTGTTCATCTCTTACATTCACACAGCTATTGTGAAGCTATTATCTATTCCTGTAATATTGTGCTTGCTCTCTGCTATAGATGTTCCCTCTTTCCTCTGATTTGCTCCTCTGCTTCCTATGTCACTCTCTACTATTTCGGTTTATTTATAAATCTAGCGTTTCATTATTCATCTCTGGCTCCTCTCTATGACGACCTGCTCAGAGTCAATGTTCCTGAATCTCTATAAGTTTTCTTTTATTTAATATTAAAAACTTAGAGGTTAATTTGAATCCATGTATTGTTGCCTGACCATGGGAGCCACTGAAAAAGTCATTGTAACATTTCCCACTTTTTCTATTTCCTGAAGGTGTCTGGTTGGGAGTTTGTAGAGGATGCAGTAAGCAACAATGGAAATAACAAACAGAGACCTCAGAGTACCAAGACAAAACTTAATACATTAATAAACCTCATTGATGATACTAGAGATCATCTGTTAGAACCTTTGGTGAAGTCCATTTTGTAGGAACTATTTTTAGCTCGCTAGTATTTTAGCTGAGCATTATAAACCACCACAGTTCTCTCTAACCTCCATCTAGTCGTTCACAGCTTCAATACTCACGACAGAAAGTTTCATTCCTCCAGGCTCCAATGGCAACTCCACGGTCCTGGCACTCAGTGACATAGGCCTCAATAGCTTCACACAGAATGGGTCTGGCTCCATCCAGCTCACACAAGTCAAACACACAGTCCCTGAAGTAATTCTGTAAACAAACAATTCATTTGCTGAGTTACAATACTAATGGTGTCTCTGATCTAATTTTAAATGTGTCACAGAAAGCAGCAGCAACCATTCAGTCACCTCATAAATTACATTGTTTTACACAGCTGTTATAATCTGTGGTTTTTACAACATCAGTAAAGCTGCCTAGCAGATAAAATGTTCCTACTAGACTCCACATACGTTTGGGTTGACTTTGGGGTGGCATGCAGCGAAGGGGCCGTTTTTATCCAGCAGGATGCCACAGTATCCAGAGCTCTCATAAAGATCCTCCTCGTCTTGATCACATCCAGGAATGGTGGTGTTAGGTTTCTGATTACACCTGTCAATACGAGTTGGGTTCATCAGTTAGTATTCATTATGCTAATTGAAATGAACTAAATAAACTGAATCAACCATACAGAATCAAAAGAAAGATGAAATCATTTGAAAAACCCTAAAGTTAGATTTGAAAACTCATTCATTTTCTTTTGAAATTATATTTACATATTATTTAAAGAATCAAGGTTTTGTTGGTTTTCAGGATCTGTGTTTATTTGTCCAATACTCACTCTGGATCAGTGTTCCAGCTGTGACCAAAGTCATTTGGATTGCTTGTCAAGGATCCATCTGGTGTACGGAAGTCGTCTTCAGTGTTTCCATTGTAATCTCCACACAGTCCACACAGTTTGTCCTCATAGCTGCAGTTCACAGAAAATATCTGGTTAATACTTCTGTAGTACTGTAAGCCAGTTTAAAGATTCCTCAGAAATGTTTGTGGCTTTTTGTCTCAATGTCTTATGATGTCTATGAATTTGAGACATATGAACCATAAACTGTCTCTGCTTCACTAGAAGAACAGAAGGAAAGACAGCATAAGTTAATAAGAAGTGAGGTCATCACTCACTCCTTGATCACTTTGATGTCCATGAAGTGGTTTCCATCATAGCGAACAGTTAAGCCAAAGTTTGTGGACACGGTGTAATGTATTCCTGACATGAAGACAGAGAC
This sequence comes from Xiphophorus maculatus, assembly GCF_002775205.1. Classification (NCBI taxonomy): domain Eukaryota; kingdom Metazoa; phylum Chordata; class Actinopteri; order Cyprinodontiformes; family Poeciliidae; genus Xiphophorus; species Xiphophorus maculatus. The sequence goes on along the minus strand of NC_036456.1, from coordinate 3,567,040 downwards.
ACCAGGGGATGGACTCACTGGAAGGTTTACATTGGTCCCATTCACCTGGATGGAAAAAGCAGGTGTGGAAAAACATGAAGAACCATGATATGAAACAGGAAATGCTGTCACTAAAACACAGCAAATGATTTTTTCAATTACCAAAATGAAAACCTTAAATGTAGTAAATAAAATATAAAAAACAATGTCAGAAGCAAAAGCTTCATAAATCTCCAAAGATGGTCCAGATGTTCAGAGCAGCTGTGATGACAAAGCTGACTAATCAACAAATCTAATTCTTAACTTTTTCCTACCTGCACAGTTCCACCTTTGAGAATGGAGATCTTCATCATGTACACATATACATGTACAGCCTTGACATAGGAGATGGTGGGCCTGTTGTATCGGTATTCATTGTCTGTGTGGACCTCAAAGTACGGCAGACTTGTGGTGTTGCAAGGTGCAGACATCAAATAGCTGCAGTTGCCCATGAAGTTGTATTTGCGTTTGTCGAAGGTTGTGTAGTGAGGATCTCCAGATGCTATGCATGTTGATGTACCTAGAGGAAAGGAAAACTACAAGCTACACATCACACAATTCTTAGCAATGTTACATAAGCAGTTTGTTCTAAATGTTCTAATTCATGAAACTTACTTCTGTTACATGATTGAGAGCTAAACAGTTGTTGAAAATGAAAATATTTGAGGCTTACTGAGGCATCATTACCTTTAGGATAGCAGCTAGAAACACCATCAACCTCTCGACACTCTTCAGTTGGATCACAGGAGTTATCAACACATTCAAAAGTGTAGTTCCCCAAACAGCGACACAACTTTGAACATCCATCTGCTGATACTAGCTCACCAGGCTGAAATAAGAAGAAAAACAAGGGATCAGCAAAGGACCTCATCTGGAGGAGAAGAGCCATAACTTGTTTCTTATTTTTAGTATTTTTTATATTAGATACATTTTCTGATCCAAATGTAATCTGACCTCATAATAGTTGTTGTCATCATCCAAGCAGCCACATTTATCCAGAGGAACACACTTTCGTCCCTTGAAGACAAATCCAGGTTTGCAGAAGCATCCACTGATGCAGGAGCCAGAACAGTTGGTGGAAGGTTCCATGCATGTAGGGATACAAGCTGGACCACAATCTATGTACTCTGCATTAGGTGGACATGGTTCTGTTCACAGGAAGAGGAAAACAGTAGATGAAAACTTTTGGAATGAGGCTGTAAATGGATTAAATTATTTATGTCAAAATTATGAAAATATTCATATGTGTATCATACGTGGAGGTGTAGTTGGACGAGGAGTTGGTGGTTTAGTTGGTGGAGGAGTTGGTTCTGTTCACATAAAAATAATAACTCATGAAAACAGCAGATGAAAACATTTGTAATGAGATCATGAAATCAAATCAACTGGAATACTTGTTGGTTTTGCTATCGGTTGACTAGATGTTCTTGTGGTAACTGTTCTCTGTACTTTGACAGAAGGTAAACTTACTAGGATAGCAGCCCAACTCTCCATCCTGCACTTTGCACTCGTGCATCGGAGGACACTCTGACGCCTCACAGGTAACAAGTGGAGCATTACACTTGCACTTCAGTTTACAGTCCTCCAAATAGAACTCCTCTCCAGGCTGAAACAAACACAAAGTAGCTCAAAATCTCACACAGCTAAACTGTGGAAACAGCAGCTGCTTATCTCTTAGCAAATGTTCATTTAACAAAGACAAATGTTTGTTTTCTGTATGGACAGTGGCTTGAAGACAACAAATGCATGTTGGACAGGGAAGACAAATGGTTTTAGAGAATGGTCATATTCTGGGTTAAATATGAGATTAGAAAAATAAACAGAGGAAGTTTCCACAGGTTTAATAGTTCTAACACCTGCTCTGTAGTTCTTCTCATCTGCCAAAGTGTTTCTTCATCAATTCACATCTTGGACATGATAGTAAAATATATCATATAACATTGTTAGGGACGTGTTTAATCATCAAGCAAGAAAAACCCAAAGACTGAGTTGGATAGAGGATAATGATAGAGACTCGTATAATTGCCCAACTTAATAACCATAATGGCTGATATATTGCTGATTGCTTTAACAAAAATTTATATGAATGTTGCTTCCAGTCATGTTCAGGACTGGAGAAGAAGAATGTCTTCAACAAACAAAAGAAGCAGTTCAGTTGCTTTCAGCTTCAGCGTTTGATAGCGCTAGAAAGTATTAAGTAAACGGAGCTTAATAGAAATACAACCTCATTTACCTCGTAATACTGGCCATTTGTGTGACTGCAGCCACAAGTATTACTTGCGACACACTTGCCAGCACTTAGCACATAACCAGGATCACACACACACGCCTCAGAGCACGGTCCGCCACAGGAGGAAGGTTTTCCAGAGCAGGTGTCCTGACAGGGGTCAGCACAGGGCTCATAGTGGCTGTTACTGCTGCAGTTCAGCGCTAAGAGAAAACAGTCAAAGGTCAATTATAGTGGCAGAAATGCAGTTGTTATATTTTTATAAATAGTGGCTGTTAGCTAGGTAGATTTGAAGCTACCTTTGTTCATATGTAATCTGGGTATATCTCACAGATTCAGATTGAACAAAACATCTTGAAGAAGAAAACAAGTCAGCTTTCTGTTTAGAGAAAGAATCTAAAAACTCCACCAAAATGAAAAAGTTGAACCTAAGAACTGACAGAGAAGCTGTAATTGTGGTTAAATGACCTTAAAGACCAGAAATTAACAAAAAAGATAATGGATTATTTTTATGAAGTCATTTGGATCTAGAATGCAATAAAACATCTCCATCATGTTACAAAACTGCAGTTTAATACAAACTGGACAAAGAATTAACTGAATATCAAAAACTATCAAATGCTGATCATTGCTAATTGTATAGATCATCTGTTAGAACCTTTGGTGAAGTCCATTTTGTAGGAACTATTTTTAGCTCGCTAGTATTTTAGCTGAGCATTATAAACCACCACAGTTCACTCTAACCTCCATCTAGTCGTTCACAGCTTCAATACTCACGACAGAAAGTTTCATTCCTCCAGGCTCCAATGGCAACTCCACGGTCCTGGCACTCAGTGACATAGGCCTCAATAGCTTCACACAGAATGGGTCTGGCTCCATCCAGCTCACACAAGTCAAACACACAGTCCCTGAAGTAATTCTGTAAACAAACAATTCATTTGCTGAGTTACAATACTAATGGTGTCTCTGATCTAATTTTAAATGTGTCACAGAAAGCAGCAGCAACCATTCAGTCACCTCATAAATTACATTGTTTTACACAGCTGTTATAATCTGTGGTTTTTACAACATCAGTAAAGCTGCCTAGCAGATAAAATGTTCCTACTAGACTCCACATACGTTTGGGTTGACTTTGGGGTGGCATGCAGCGAAGGGGCCGTTTTTATCCAGCAGGATGCCACAGTATCCAGAGCTCTCATAAAGATCCTCCTCGTCTTGATCACATCCAGGAATGGTGGTGTTAGGTTTCTGATTACACCTGTCAATACGAGTTGGGTTCATCAGTTAGTATTCATTATGCTAATTGAAATGAACTAAATAAACTGAATCAACCATACAGAATCAAAAGAAAGATGAATTCATTTGAAAAACCCTAAAGTTAGATTTAAAAACTCATTCACTTTCTTTTGAAATTATATTTACATATTATTTAAAGAATCAAGGTTTTGTTGGTTTTCAGGATCTGTGTTTATTTGTCCAATACTCACTCTGGATCAGTGTTCCAGCTGTGACCAAAGTCATTTGGATTGCTTGTCAAGGATCCATCTGGTGTACGGAAGTCGTCTTCAGTGTTTCCATTGTAATCTCCACACAGTCCACACAGTTTGTCCTCATAGCTGCAGTTCACAGAAAATATCTGGTTAATACTTCTGTAGTACTGTAAGCCAGTTTAAAGATTCCTCAGAAATGTTTGTGGCTTTTTGTCTCAATGTCTTATGATGTCTATGAATTTGAGACATATGAACCATAAACTGTCTCTGCTTCACTAGAAGAACAGAAGGAAAGACAGCATAAGTTAATAAGAAGTGAGGTCATCACTCACTCCTTGATCACTTTGATGTCCATGAAGTGGTTTCCATCATAGCGAACAGTTAAGCCAAAGTTTGTGGACACGGTGTAATGTATTCCTGACATGAAGACAGAGACACCAGGGGATGGACTCACTGGAAGGTTTACATTGGTCCCATTCACCTGGATGGAAAAAGCAGGTGTGGAAAAACATGAAGAACCATGATATGAAACAGGAAATGCTGTCACTAAAACACAGCAAATGATTTTTTCAATTACCAAAATGAAAACCTTAAATGTAGTAAATAAAATATAAAAAACAATGTCAGAAGCAAAAGCTTCATAAATCTCCAAAGATGGTCCAGATGTTCAGAGCAGCTGTGATGACAAAGCTGACTAATCAACAAATCTAATTCTTAACTTTTTCCTACCTGCACAGTTCCACCTTTGAGAATGGAGATCTTCATCATGTACACATATACATGTACAGCCTTGACATAGGAGATGGTGGGCCTGTTGTATCGGTATTCATTGTCTGTGTGGACCTCAAAGTACGGCAGACTTGTGGTGTTGCAAGGTGCAGACATCAAATAGCTGCAGTTGCCCATGAAGTCGTATTTGCGTTTGTCGAAGGTTGTGTAGTGAGGATCTCCAGATGCTATGCATGTTGATGTACCTAGAGGAAAGGAAAACTACAAGCTACACATCACACAATTCTTAGCAATGTTACATAAGCAGTTTGTTCTAAATGTTCTAATTCATGAAACTTACTTCTGTTACATGATTGAGAGCTAAACAGTTGTTGAAAATGAAAATATTTGAGGCTTACTGAGGCATCATTACCTTTAGGATAGCAGCTAGAAACACCATCAACCTCTCGACACTCTTCAGTTGGATCACAGGAGTTATCAACACATTCAAAAGTGTAGTTCCCCAAACAGCGACACAACTTTGAACATCCATCTGCTGATACTAGCTCACCAGGCTGAAATAAGAAGAAAAACAAGGGATCAGCAAAGGACCTCATCTGGAGGAGAAGAGCCATAACTTGTTTCTTATTTTTAGTATTTTTTATATTAGATACATTTTCTGATCCAAATGTAATCTGACCTCATAATAGTTGTTGTCATCATCCAAGCAGCCACATTTATCCAGAGGAACACACTTTCGTCCCTTGAAGACAAATCCAGGTTTGCAGAAGCATCCACTGATGCAGGAGCCAGAACAGTTGGTGGAAGGTTCCATGCATGTAGGGATACAAGCTGGACCACAATCTATGTACTCTGCATTAGGTGGACATGGTTCTGTTCACAGGAAGAGGAAAACAGTAGATGAAAACTTTTGGAATGAGGCTGTAAATGGATTAAATTATTTATGTCAAAATTATGAAAATATTCATATGTGTATCATACGTGGAGGTGTAGTTGGACGAGGAGTTGGTGGTTTAGTTGGTGGAGGAGTTGGTTCTGTTCACATAAAAATAATAACTCATGAAAACAGCAGATGAAAACATTTGTAATGAGATCATGAAATCAAATCAACTGGAATACTTGTTGGTTTTGCTATCGGTTGACTAGATGTTCTTGTGGTAACTGTTCTCTGTACTTTGACAGAAGGTAAACTTACTAGGATAGCAGCCCAACTCTCCATCCTGCACTTTGCACTCGTGCATCGGAGGACACTCTGACGCCTCACAGGTAACAAGTGGAGCATTACACTTGCACTTCAGTTTACAGTCCTCCAAATAGAACTCCTCTCCAGGCTGAAACAGATAAAAAAAAATAGTTGTAAATCTCACAAGGACTAAGATTTTGCCAGCTAGGTAGGTGTTCTCTGACCATTTAACAAGGTCGATTTGCTCATTTGGATAAGAAACAAAAAAAAACAGTTATGCTAACTTATCGATAAGCCAATGTATCAATACGCATTTATTTGTGAAAAATGTTCTCAATTAAGCTGAGTCAGCAAATGTAAGTCCTATCATGCCAAACTCTATTTACCTCGTAATACTGGCCATTTGTGTGACTGCAGCCACAAGTATTACTTGCGACACACTTGCCAGCACTTAGCACATAACCAGGATCACACACACACGCCTCAGAGCACGGTCCGCCACAGGAGGAAGGTTTTCCAGAGCAGGTGTCCTGACAGGGGTCAGCACAGGGCTCATAGTGGCTGTTACTGCTGCAGTTCAGCGCTAAGAGAAAACAGTCAAAGGTCAATTATAGTGGCAGAAATGCAGTTGTTATATTTTTATAAATAGTGGCTGTTAGCTAGGTAGATTTGAAGCTACCTTTGTTCATATGTAATCTGGGTATATCTCACAGATTCAGATTGAACAAAACATCTTGAAGAAGAAAACAAGTCAGCTTTCTGTTTAGAGAAAGAATCTAAAAACTCCACCAAAATGAAAAAGTTGAACCTAAGAACTGACAGAGAAGCTGTAATTGTGGTTAAATGACCTTAAAGACCAGAAATTAACAAAAAAGATAATGGATTATTTTTATGAAGTCATTTGGATCTAGAATGCAATAAAACATCTCCATCATGTTACAAAACTGCAGTTTAATACAAACTGGACAAAGAATTAACTGAATATCAAAAACTATCAAATGCTGATCATTGCTAATTGTATAGATCATCTGTTAGAACCTTTGGTGAAGTCCATTTTGTAGGAACTATTTTTAGCTCGCTAGTATTTTAGCTGAGCATTATAAACCACCACAGTTCACTCTAACCTCCATCTAGTCGTTCACAGCTTCAATACTCACGACAGAAAGTTTCATTCCTCCAGGCTCCAATGGCAACTCCACGGTCCTGGCACTCAGTGACATAGGCCTCAATAGCTTCACACAGAATGGGTCTGGCTCCATCCAGCTCACACAAGTCAAACACACAGTCCCTGAAGTAATTCTGTAAACAAACAATTCATTTGCTGAGTTACAATACTAATGGTGTCTCTGATCTAATCTTAAATGTGTCACAGAAAGCAGCAGCAACCATTCAGTCACCTCATAAATTACATTGTTTTACACAGCTGTTATAATCTGTGGTTTTTACAACATCAGTAAAGCTGCCTAGCAGATAAAATGTTCCTACTAGACTCCACATACGTTTGGGTTGACTTTGGGGTGGCATGCAGCGAAGGGGCCGTTTTTATCCAGCAGGATGCCACAGTATCCAGAGCTCTCATAAAGATCCTCCTCGTCTTGATCACATCCAGGAATGGTGGTGTTAGGTTTCTGATTACACCTGTCAATACGAGTTGGGTTCATCAGTTAGTATTCATTATGCTAATTGAAATGAACTAAATAAACTGAATCAACCATACAGAATCAAAAGAAAGATGAATTCATTTGAAAAACCCTAAAGTTAGATTTAAAAACTCATTCACTTTCTTTTGAAATTATATTTACATATTATTTAAAGAATCAAGGTTTTGTTGGTTTTCAGGATCTGTGTTTATTTGTCCAATACTCACTCTGGATCAGTGTTCCAGCTGTGACCAAAGTCATTTGGATTGCTTGTCAAGGATCCATCTGGTGTACGGAAGTCGTCTTCAGTGTTTCCATTGTAATCTCCACACAGTCCACACAGTTTGTCCTCATAGCTGCAGTTCACAGAAAATATCTGGTTAATACTTCTGTAGTACTGTAAGCCAGTTTAAAGATTCCTCAGAAATGTTTGTGGCTTTTTGTCTCAATGTCTTATGATGTCTATGAATTTGAGACATATGAACCATAAACTGTCTCTGCTTCACTAGAAGAACAGAAGGAAAGACAGCATAAGTTAATAAGAAGTGAGGTCATCACTCACTCCTTGATCACTTTGATGTCCATGAAGTGGTTTCCATCATAGCGAACAGTTAAGCCAAAGTTTGTGGACACGGTGTAATGTATTCCTGACATGAAGACAGAGACACCAGGGGATGGACTCACTGGAAGGTTTACATTGGTCCCATTCACCTGGATGGAAAAAGCAGGTGTGGAAAAACATGAAGAACCATGATATGAAACAGGAAATGTTGTCACTAAAACACAGCAAATGATTTTTTCAATTACCAAAATGAAAACCTTAAATGTAGTAAATAAAATATAAAAAACAATGTCAGAAGCAAAAGCTTCATAAATCTCCAAAGATGGTCCAGATGTTCAGAGCAGCTGTGATGACAAAGCTGACTAATCAACAAATCTAATTCTTAACTTTTTCCTACCTGCACAGTTCCACCTTTGAGAATGGAGATCTTCATCATGTACACATATACATGTACAGCCTTGACATAGGAGATGGTGGGCCTGTTGTATCGGTATTCATTGTCTGTGTGGACCTCAAAGTACGGCAGACTTGTGGTGTTGCAAGGTGCAGACATCAAATAGCTGCAGTTGCCCATGAAGTCGTATTTGCGTTTGTCGAAGGTTGTGTAGTGAGGATCTCCAGATGCTATGCATGTTGATGTACCTAGAGGAAAGGAAAACTACAAGCTACACATCACACAATTCTTAGCAATGTTACATAAGCAGTTTGTTCTAAATGTTCTAATTCATGAAACTTACTTCTGTTACATGATTGAGAGCTAAACAGTTGTTGAAAATGAAAATATTTGAGGCTTACTGAGGCATCATTACCTTTAGGATAGCAGCTAGAAACACCATCAACCTCTCGACACTCTTCAGTTGGATCACAGGAGTTATCAACACATTCAAAAGTGTAGTTCCCCAAACAGCGACACAACTTTGAACATCCATCTGCTGATACTAGCTCACCAGGCTGAAATAAGAAGAAAAACAAGGGATCAGCAAAGGACCTCATCTGGAGGAGAAGAGCCATAACTTGTTTCTTATTTTTAGTATTTTTTATATTAGATACATTTTCTGATCCAAATGTAATCTGACCTCATAATAGTTGTTGTCATCATCCAAGCAGCCACATTTATCCAGAGGAACACACTTTCGTCCCTTGAAGACAAATCCAGGTTTGCAGAAGCATCCACTGATGCAGGAGCCAGAACAGTTGGTGGAAGGTTCCATGCATGTAGGGATACAAGCTGGACCACAATCTATGTACTCTGCATTAGGTGGACATGGTTCTGTTCACAGGAAGAGGAAAACAGTAGATGAAAACTTTTGGAATGAGGCTGTAAATGGATTAAATTATTTATGTCAAAATTATGAAAATATTCATATGTGTATCATACGTGGAGGTGTAGTTGGACGAGGAGTTGGTGGTTTAGTTGGTGGAGGAGTTGGTTCTGTTCACATAAAAATAATAACTCATGAAAACAGCAGATGAAAACATTTGTAATGAGATCATGAAATCAAATCAACTGGAATACTTGTTGGTTTTGCTATCGGTTGACTAGATGTTCTTGTGGTAACTGTTCTCTGTACTTTGACAGAAGGTAAACTTACTAGGATAGCAGCCCAACTCTCCATCCTGCACTTTGCACTCGTGCATCGGAGGACACTCTGACGCCTCACAGGTAACAAGTGGAGCATTACACTTGCACTTCAGTTTACAGTCCTCCAAATAGAACTCCTCTCCAGGCTGAAACAGATAAAAAAAAATAGTTGTAAATCTCACAAGGACTAAGATTTTGCCAGCTAGGTAGGTGTTCTCTGACCATTTAACAAGGTCGATTTGCTCATTTGGATAAGAAACAAAAAAAAACAGTTATGCTAACTTATCGATAAGCCAATGTATCAATACGCATTTATTTGTGAAAAATGTTCTCAATTAAGCTGAGTCAGCAAATGTAAGTCCTATCATGCCAAACTCTATTTACCTCGTAATACTGGCCATTTGTGTGACTGCAGCCACAAGTATTACTTGCGACACACTTGCCAGCACTTAGCACATAACCAGGATCACACACACACGCCTCAGAGCACGGTCCGCCACAGGAGGAAGGTTTTCCAGAGCAGGTGTCCTGACAGGGGTCAGCACAGGGCTCATAGTGGCTGTTACTGCTGCAGTTCAGCGCTAAGAGAAAACAGTCAAAGGTCAATTATAGTGGCAGAAATGCAGTTGTTATATTTTTATAAATAGTGGCTGTTAGCTAGGTAGATTTGAAGCTACCTTTGTTCATATGTAATCTGGGTATATCTCACAGATTCAGATTGAACAAAACATCTTGAAGAAGAAAACAAGTCAGCTTTCTGTTTAGAGAAAGAATCTAAAAACTCCACCAAAATGAAAAAGTTGAACCTAAGAACTGACAGAGAAGCTGTAATTGTGGTTAAATGACCTTAAAGACCAGAAATTAACAAAAAAGATAATGGATTATTTTTATGAAGTCATTTGGATCTAGAATGCAATAAAACATCTCCATCATGTTACAAAACTGCAGTTTAATACAAACTGGACAAAGAATTAACTGAATATCAAAAACTATCAAATGCTGATCATTGCTAATTGTATAGATCATCTGTTAGAACCTTTGGTGAAGTCCATTTTGTAGGAACTATTTTTAGCTCGCTAGTATTTTAGCTGAGCATTATAAACCACCACAGTTCACTCTAACCTCCATCTAGTCGTTCACAGCTTCAATACTCACGACAGAAAGTTTCATTCCTCCAGGCTCCAATGGCAACTCCACGGTCCTGGCACTCAGTGACATAGGCCTCAATAGCTTCACACAGAATGGGTCTGGCTCCATCCAGCTCACACAAGTCAAACACACAGTCCCTGAAGTAATTCTGTAAACAAACAATTCATTTGCTGAGTTACAATACTAATGGTGTCTCTGATCTAATCTTAAATGTGTCACAGAAAGCAGCAGCAACCATTCAGTCACCTCATAAATTACATTGTTTTACACAGCTGTTATAATCTGTGGTTTTTACAACATCAGTAAAGCTGCCTAGCAGATAAAATGTTCCTACTAGACTCCACATACGTTTGGGTTGACTTTGGGGTGGCATGCAGCGAAGGGGCCGTTTTTATCCAGCAGGATGCCACAGTATCCAGAGCTCTCATAAAGATCCTCCTTGTCTTGATCACATCCAGGAATGGTGGTGTTAGGTTTCTGATTACACCTGTCAATACGAGTTGGGTTCATCAGTTAGTATTCATTATGCTAATTGAAATGAACTAAATAAACTGAATCAACCATACAGAATCAAAAGAAAGATGAATTCATTTGAAAAACCCTAAAGTTAGATTTGAAAACTCATTCATTTTCTTTTGAAATTATATTTACATATTATTTAAAGAATCAAGGTTTTGTTGGTTTTCAGGATCTGTGTTTATTTGTCCAATACTCACTCTGGATCAGTGTTCCAGCTGTGACCAAAGTCATTTGGATTGCTTGTCAAGGATCCATCTGGTGTACGGAAGTCGTCTTCAGTGTTTCCATTGTAATCTCCACACAGTCCACACAGTTTGTCCTCATAGCTGCAGTTCACAGAAAATATCTGGTTAATACTTCTGTAGTACTGTAAGCCAGTTTAAAGATTCCTCAGAAATGTTTGTGGCTTTTTGTCTCAATGTCTTATGATGTCTATGAATTTGAGACATATGAACCATAAACTGTCTCTGCTTCACTAGAAGAACAGAAGGAAAGACAGCATAAGTTAATAAGAAGTGAGGTCATCACTCACTCCTTGATCACTTTGATGTCCATGAAGTGGTTTCCATCATAGCGAACAGTTAAGCCAAAGTTTGTGGACACGGTGTAATGTATTCCTGACATGAAGACAGAGACACCAGGGGATGGACTCACTGGAAGGTTTACATTGGTCCCATTCACCTGGATGGAAAAAGCAGGTGTGGAAAAACATGAAGAACCATGATATGAAACAGGAAATGCTGTCACTAAAACACAGCAAATGATTTTTTCAATTACCAAAATGAAAACCTTAAATGTAGTAAATAAAATATAAAAAACAATGTCAGAAGCAAAAGCTTCATAAATCTCCAAAGATGGTCCAGATGTTCAGAGCAGCTGTGATGACAAAGCTGACTAATCAACAAATCTAATTCTTAACTTTTTCCTACCTGCACAGTTCCACCTTTGAGAATGGAGATCTTCATCATGTACACATATACATGTACAGCCTTGACATAGGAGATGGTGGGCCTGTTGTATCGGTATTCATTGTCTGTGTGGACCTCAAAGTACGGCAGACTTGTGGTGTTGCAAGGTGCAGACATCAAATAGCTGCAGTTGCCCATGAAGTCGTATTTGCGTTTGTCGAAGGTTGTGTAGTGAGGATCTCCAGATGCTATGCATGTTGATGTACCTAGAGGAAAGGAAAACTACAAGCTACACATCACACAATTCTTAGCAATGTTACATAAGCAGTTTGTTCTAAATGTTCTAATTCATGAAACTTACTTCTGTTACATGATTGAGAGCTAAACAGTTGTTGAAAATGAAAATATTTGAGGCTTACTGAGGCATCATTACCTTTAGGATAGCAGCTAGAAACACCATCAACCTCTCGACACTCTTCAGTTGGATCACAGGAGTTATCAACACATTCAAAAGTGTAGTTCCCCAAACAGCGACACAACTTTGAACATCCATCTGCTGATACTAGCTCACCAGGCTGAAATAAGAAGAAAAACAAGGGATCAGCAAAGGACCTCATCTGGAGGAGAAGAGCCATAACTTGTTTCTTATTTTTAGTATTTTTTATATTAGATACAGTTTCTGATCCAAATGTAATCTGACCTCATAATAGTTGTTGTCATCATCCAAGCAGCCACATTTATCCAGAGGAACACACTTTCGTCCCTTGAAGACAAATCCAGGTTTGCAGAAGCATCCACTGATGCAGGAGCCAGAACAGTTGGTGGAAGGTTCCATGCATGTAGGGATACAAGCTGGACCACAATCTATGTACTCTGCATTAGGTGGACATGGTTCTGTTCACAGGAAGAGGAAAACAGTAGATGAAAACTTTTGTCTTGAGAATGTAAATATATTAAATCATTTTTGCAAAAATATTCATATGTGTATCATACGTGATGGTGTAGTGGGTCTAAGAGTTGGTGGTTTTGGTGTAGTTGGTCTAGGAGTTGATGGTTTTGGTGTAGTTGGTCTAGGAGTTGATGGTTTCGGTGTAGTTGGTCTAGGAGTTGATGGTTTTTGTGTAGTTGGTCTAGGAGTTGATGGTTTCGGTGTAGTTGGTCTAGGAGTTGATGGTTTTGGTGTAGTTGGTCTAGGAGTTGATGGTTTCGGTGTAGTTGGTCTAGGAGTTGATGGTTTCGGTGTAGTTGGTCTAGGAGTTGATGGTTTCGGTGTAGTTGGTCTAGGAGTTGATGGTTTCGGTGTAGTTGGCAGAGCTACATTTAAGAAAGGGAATTTTTTATAAATTAATTTTATTGTTTCAATTTTCCATTACGCAAAGATGGTTCATGTACAATCAGGACGTTTTTTTTTTTTAAAAAAACAAACAATCTATTTTTTCTAAGGTTTCATTGTCTCTAGTGGCCTCCATCTGACAGTGAACCAACAGGAAAGAAGGCAATGAGAGAGTTGGAGGACATGCAGAAAAGTTTATTAGGCCGAGACTCAAACCCGCGACTCCTAGTCTCCTCACAGACATCGCGTTTGAAATCCTCAACCCTTGTGCCACCACAGCACCCCCAAACCCTTTTATAGATAAAGCAAACAGCGACGCATTGTCAACATTACACCAACTAACAAGATCAGGAAAAAGTTTTAATCAAGAGAATGAAATACTGAGGAGAGGCTTTGACAAGCGTAATATGTGATGTTGATTTCGGCGTGTTTCGGTTCAGTGACAAAAAAGGTGACACCAATTCTGACAGATCATCAGTAGAGCAGTTTTTTAAATGAGGTAATCTACCTCTGCAGTGTTATATTAGCTCAAAGCAGCGGCAGCTAATCTCCCATAGCTGTCACTCATTAATAATGGCAAAATACACAACAAGCCTAAAAACATAATACTGTACAGTAATGGGCTGAATGTTCTGGTCTTTGTGTGGGAAATGTTTTTGGTGTTGAATCCTGATATGTGGCATTGTTATCAGTTGCTATGGCAACAAGTCTGAGCTTTTCTTGTACACTTGTGGATCATATTGTACATATACAAATCTCATTGTATGCTTTGTGAATCTTTATGAGACTAATTTATCTCCATAAATTTCTTACCAGTGCAGGACTTGATGCACACAGCATCAACAGCAACATCAGTCTCCGGTGTTTCACCATATTTGCCAACAATTACAAACTGAAAAGAAATCAAAACAAGAAATCTTACATACTTCCTTATGCAGCAGTTTTTGTAACCTAATTCAGATTGAGCAAAACGCTTTAAAATGGGTTTCCCATCCAGTCATAATTCCACATAAAGAGCTTTTGTTTTTATTTGCACATCATGTAAAGTATCATGTTAAATTGTTATGTTAAATTGTTGGGGCAGTACCTTTGGCATGCAGTCATTATCCAGTCTTTTTAAAGCTGGCAGACTGATTCAGGGTTCTGATCATACACATATAAGAATAAAGAACAAATTACTGCCATGAATTTACCTGAATGTTCCCAGTTCCCTCCAGGCGAACCTCTGCAGGTTTCCAGCCTTTACCCTGGTTACCTGTGACAGTAAATAATGGGTTTCCAAGGCTTCCACCTGCTAAAAAAAATTAATAAATAGGAAACAAACCAAGTAAGTATGGGAAAGTTATCATTGTAACATTAGATGAATCTATGATTTTACCTGTGATGGCATGGACACTGATTTCCATGGTGGTGCTGGTACCAAACAGGTAGTAATGAAAGCTGAGTTCCAAACATCCAGAGGTGGATGGTATCATAGGACTAATGAGTTGAGAACTCTCTCCAGGGATAGCATCATAAGAATCCAGCAACATGTATTCTCCAACTGCACACATATACAAACAATTGGGAATTTTTTTGGAATTTTGTTTTCAATTTTTACATAAAGACTTAAGACTTCCATTTGTAATGACTAACTGTAGACACAAGTTGTCTTTTTGGTAAGAACTACACAAAACACCTTTTTATTCATTTAACATAAGTTTTTGTTACATGATGATTGAAAACCAGACTCAGAGTCTCCTTACATCCAGGTTTTGAGAAGTCGTCGTCAGGTCCGGTGCCCTCTGTCTCTGTTTGCCCAGCATATTGCAGAAAACCGTACACTAGTGGATTGTCGCTTTCAACTGTCCACCCACACAGATCACCCGCAGTGTCAAAGTTGCATTCAGAGTCACAAACTGTAGAGAAAACCAAGGGACATAATCATTTACCTTTTCAAATAAGATCATGGTTAATGTGCTAATTAGGTTTAGGTTAAGAGTTACAGGTGGGTATGGAGTGGTTAGGGATAGGATTCGGCACAAATAGGGTTAGATGACAATAATTATT
The DNA here is from genome assembly GCF_002775205.1 of Xiphophorus maculatus. Lineage (NCBI taxonomy): Eukaryota > Metazoa > Chordata > Actinopteri > Cyprinodontiformes > Poeciliidae > Xiphophorus > Xiphophorus maculatus. The sequence goes on along the minus strand of NC_036456.1, from coordinate 3,551,651 downwards.
GGAAATAAATATAAAAGAAATACAAGCTTGTGTGTCAGAACTCACCAGCACATTCTCCATCAGTAATGACTATGTTGTCCAGAGCTGAGTCACAGGATGAAGTGAGCCCTCTTTGAGCCTCAAACACAATCTGTGCATGGACAAAAAAAATATATCATTGATAACATGAAGACGTATGTTTCATTGTCTTCTTTACATGCTAGTATTGTGGTCATAATGTTATGATGAAGTCATTTCTGCCTTTTGTAAATGGCATGTAAAATTAGATGTGTAGAAGTAATTTTAGATAAGAATGTCTATTCTTTTTTTCACCTACATGTTTGTCCTAACTAAAAGAGTATCTGTAGTAATCTGGAAACACTCACAGTAACACTCTCACTGCTTGCTTTGGACACCGTGATAGAATCTCCCAACCAGGATGGACTCTGAGGGCCTGTCTTTGTCCAGAGCTCGTTGTCACCGGCGGATGTTTTTGACAGAACCTTCAACACGTTGTGTGTGTCGGATCCATACATGTAGTACCGGAAATGAACACAGATCTTAGATGCTGGTGAGGAGATGACGGGGCTCAGCAGACGAGCTTTTTGTCCATTGGCCACATTGTCACACTCATGGTAGACATAATAACCGTCTGAAAAACAGAAGCACAAATGGACAACTTATAGTCTCATGGAGGTTTCCCTTCAAGAATTTAAAATTAAGCCTCTCAATTGTTGGACATTACAGAACTAAGAGTATTGATACTTACTTCCATCAGGGTAGTCTCCAGGGGGGCCGGTGCCAGTTGTCGGCGTTGAACCTGTATGTCGGGTCCAGTCACTGTTATCTGTGGTGTCCTGAGTGAAGCTGCAGAATGGCTCACTATCCTCATTAAAGTCACATGAAGTAAGCACAGCTGTGGAGAAACATGACAGATACATATGGATCCATTTTTATTACTGCAGGGCTTATCTACTGCTGTAGATAAAAACCCATAAACTCACTAGGAAGGCCAGCTTTATGCTAGGATAACCCAGTGCACGTGATGGGAGAATCTGACTAAAATAACATCAGTGATGGACAATGTCTCCCATGTGTGACGCTATTGCTCAACTGGAGAGCTCCGTAAGTAACAGACTGATTCATCCTAAACGCACTAAGAACAGATCCTTTGTCCCAGCAGCTTCTGGACTCCAGAACCAGAACCATCACTGCTCCCAGTAAAATCAAAAGGCGTTTACATCCTTGCTGGTATTTGCAGTTTGTACACATTTGAATTAACATTTCTACTGGGATTTCATATCGGTTTGTCTGCACTACTTTTCTTCTTTATATATTGTAAATAGTATGTTGTATTTTTAATGCACAAATACAAATTCACATTATATACATTTATATAAAAAATTCGTTGTCAGTTGGACATTCCTTGGATCAGAATTCACTATGACTGATAAATGAACAGTAGTTTTTTTTTATAACCTTTTACAGTGTATTATTATTGTTGTTATTTTTTACATATATGTTTTTAACTCTGATTTTTTTTATGTGAACCTGAATACCTTAAAATAACAGGAAAATCAAAGGCAACATACCATCTTCTCTCTGGTTTCTCTGCAGGCTGTAAGAGGAATAAAGAATAAAGAATCATTTCAATTTAAAGTCTTAAATATTATTATGGATTTTCAGTGTTTTTCTAGGAATCAGCAGAGCCTGTTGAGTAAGACTGGTTTAAATCATATAGCATGCCACGAAGACGCAAATGTCCCTGAACTGGAAACAATCCCACACTGTAAAACATTTGAGTCGCATTTAGTTGTGTCTACTATCTTCCACTCTACAAGTCAAATAAATTTAGTGAGTTTTAGATTTTGAACCCAAATGGGTGAGTTTGTGAAAGATAAACTTACAGCAGTAAGTTGTGTTTACTTTTTATTAATTTTGTCAAACCTCCAAGAGTTGAATATGCTAGTTTTTAGGCTAGCACTTAAAAAACTGAAAAACAGAAGACAGGAGTGGGAACTATTTCCCAGTTTGCTTAGCAGCATGTTTTTGTGTCCTGTGTTGCATCGTGAGTGAGATGGAAGTGTGTTACATTGATCTGACTCTTGTGGGTGATTAAGGCAATAATGTATTTTAATGCAACTAAAAGTTTGCAAAGCTTGACTATAATGTCCTGTTTATACTGAATGTTTTTGAGCAGAATTTGTTGTGATATTTAGTAAAATCCATTATCAGATCAGAAATGTTGTTCATGCAACTAGAAACAAGAACTTAAATTATTCTAAAGTAAAATAAGTAGATATTTTAAGTTGATATTGTGAGTAAAAAATAATAATGTGCTCTTTAGCTAAGTGAGGACAATTTTTTTCTTACATATTGTGAAATAATTACTGAAATTGCAACATTAAGTTAAAACTCACAATTTAAGACTAATGAGCTTAAAGAATCTACGTTTACACATCTTATCTCGTTATTAAATCAACTTCATGAACTTTAATTTCTGAGTTAAAACAAAAACAATTTTCTTGTTGACTTAAATTACATTTTCAAGGCAGAAGGTGGACTTTTATTTTCAAGTCAAACCACCTTCAAATGTTTTACAGTGCACTAACAATTTTATCTAGCAAAATAAAATTAAAAACTAAAAATGGCTGAAGTCAAATCCTAAAGGTCACTGCATCATATAAATAAATATAAATAATATAAATATCATAAAATCTAAATGAGTTAAAAAAAAGTGAATTATAGACCATACATTAGAAGATTTGGGAAAACAAAATAATAAAATATCTTTTTAAATATGACATTTATTAGGCAATAAATATTATTATTACAATAATTATTACATGTGGTTACTTATGAAAATGTGCTGATTTATTTTCCTGATGCAGATAACTAACCTTTGCTGTGCCTTTAGTGCCGTGCATCCAGACACCCATAAGAGCAAAACCAGAAACTTGAATCTTTCCATGATGACCAGCATAAGACCGAGTGTCTGATGGGGGGAGTATATATAGAGGATGAGAAAGTCTCTAAATCAGCACGTGGAAGTGAGTATAGATGGGTGGTGCAGAGGCTGAATAACTGTACATGATGTTGCAAAATGGGTAAATAAGTAACTGTGAGTGATAGGGACAGGGTGTGTTCCCTTTGGGTTTGAATTTGGTGTGAGTTACTTGATGACCTTGCTGAATGTTCACGAGCAGGGTGGGGATGCCCATCAAGTGCTATTCACAATGAGAATGTGTACTGTAAAAGTTCTGATTGTGTAATAAAAAGGATACTTTGATCCCAGGAACACCTTTTTCCTGTCTGAAAATTGTATTTCTCAGTACGTAATCTCAGCCTTTTTTTTAAGAGCAAGATTTTACTGCGCTGATATTTTTTTCCTGTCAAAATCAAATATTCTACAGCTAAAATATAATTCCTCTACTGTTGTATTCTTCTTAATCGGCTTAATACAGGTTGGGAGAAAGAGAATGAAGCATAAATGAGGATTAGATTGAGCCTCTCTGAACTGACTTCTTCCACTACTATTACTGATCCAAGTGGAATATTGTGAGAAGACCAGAACCACATTCAGGTACACAGCTTAAACTGACTTGGAGTTATAGAACCAGGTGGTGGTGATCAATGAGTAATTTCGTGGTTTCATGCTGAAAGAGAAACTGATGTTTGTTATAAGGTGGTTGATGGAGAACTACAGAGAAATAGAAGTGTCTCTGGGTCTCTGTGGATCAAGAGATGACATGAAGATAAGCCGACAGAAACAATGCTACTGGCTGACAGAAAACGTCTGAGAGTGCTGCAGGTTCTCTACAAGGACACCGAGACCTGCGTGTGTGTAAAACTATTTACACACATGCACACACCCCTACATATCTATGAATCACATAAATTACTTTATTATTTATTTATTTTGTATTTCTGTATTAGATTTCTTAATCTGGGACCTGAGTCTGAATTCCGTACCACAAACAAACAAAGGTGGTATGACAATAGAAAAACCCTTTAGTCCTGGATATTCTAATTTTAACAGAAATAAAGGCTTCAAAAAGAGACATCAGTCTGTGTGGAATGAATCACTGAGTTGAGTTACTAGAATAAATAAACTTTTCATGCTCTCATTTTTTAAATGGGTCCGTACATTAGGGATCAGATAATCAAGATGTTCAGCATGGCTCCAATTAGGAGGAAATTTCCTCCAATTAGGAGGAAATTAGAAAAAACCACACAAAAGATTCATGGACTCTATGCAGGAGGAAGATAATGACGGCTAATGTGACAGAGGAGGAAGAGTGAGATGAAGCATTATGGTAACCCTAAAGGGCCACAATATCTCATTTTGATCATCACATTGAATGTAATACTGATTCTTGAGTTAAGTTATACTGATACAGCCATGGTACATGAAACCAACCTACCTAAATATTAACATTGTAAAAATGTCAAATTGAAGCTGATAATGACTTTAACAATTTCAAACAAATCAATCATCATATGCTAATCAATTTCTGACGCTCAAGTTAGGAAAGAGTAACAAAGGTTGTAACTTCCTGGGACACAGACAGGAAATACAACCAGCGGTGCCGTGGAAACGATGGTCAATAATCATTATTTAGAGGAAGAATCAAGTTGTCTAGTAGCCAAAGTGAGATGACATAGACAGAAATAAGGAGTATATTTTCAGTAATAAGTATATTCCTAGTGAGAACAAGTAGAGATGTCAAAATGACTAAAACTTTAATAGAAAAACTAAACAAACCAAACTATTAAAATTAAAAATGTTGACAGTACATGTCTGCTCTATTTCAACAAAAGCCATGGAAACATCTTCATATGTTTCACCAAGCAAACGTTCCACTACTGTCTGTTTGGCCAATTTACTCCAGATAGATCTCAAAATCTCCTTTTTCACATTCACACAGTCATTCCATTTTCAGGAGCCATAAACTGTGGAATCTGCCCAGAGTAACTGTGTTTGTTCTGTTTAGGTCCAAATGATGATATTTCTCAGAATTTTTTTTAAACATTTTTTTTATTACTATTTTCTCATTCAGTTTTTATTTTTTGAGTTTCCAGATTTCAGATATAAAGTTTTGAGATCCAACCCGTTTGCTTCATTTTGGTTGGGCATACTTCAGAATTTTTACATAACTAACTTGGCAGCAGCTGGCATGTTTTTACCACACTGTAATGTTCTTGAAGGAGCTTTACTGCTGCTGTTAAACAAGACAGATATTTTGACATTAGCTCAGTTTGTCCGCTTCTGTCGTTGTGTCCTTGGACAGGATGCTTCACCCGCCTTGCCTGCTGGTGGAGGTCAGAGGTCACGGTGTTGTCAGCAGCAGCCTCACTTCTGTCAGACTATCCAGTAGCTTGCCACTGGATAGTGTGTATGCTAGAATGGCTGAGTTCAGTGACAAGTGTTAATAAGTCTGATGTCATTTCATTCAGGCACTCATTACTCTTTTTGATATTTATAGTTTTGCAGGACAGAAATTTTGAAAGTGATTCAATAATACCTCTGATCATTTAGTAATTCCTAATTAGCAATCCTAAAAATAGTCCTAGGTTTTATTTTTTGTTTTACAAGGTTACAATGTTTAGCTTTTTAATTTAGTAAAATATGGCATTGTGCTTTATTAGCCATATAACACAATGGATGTAGCTTAGATGAAAGACCTTGGAGTCAAAGATTAAAAGCTTTTCACTGCCTTGGCATGATTTTCTCTTCTTTTATGGGTTGAATGTGGCCACTTGCCCACCAGAGCCGTTCATCAGTCGCTTCCTTTGTTTCAGTTTAACAAAACTTTAAAGCGGAATATGTTCATGTCCAACAGGTTTTCCTTCACCTGATCGCTGTTTCATGTTGAATCCACGCATTATCATTTTCAACATCTTTGTTGTGTTTCGCTCGTGCAAATTGTGATCAGCTCTTGGTTCCCGCAGCAACAGGACTGGTTTAATTTTCCATCTACACTTTGAACTCTGGGACACTCCATCAGCGGTGACACATATACTGCTCTGCTTATCTGGAAACAACAGCAGCAGGTTATAAAACTGCCATTTAAAACACATTAAGAAAGAAAGAGAGTGTTAGGCAGTGTTAGTATGTTGGGTTGTTTTGAGCTGTTGTGGTGTTTTCATTCTAGTTTCATTATTATTTAGAAGCAGTGATGGCAAGAATGATTTCACCCCAAAGACCAGACGTATAAAAAAAAAAGAGGAAAGTTTAGAAACACTGTGGGGGAGGTGAAACAGGAAAGACCAACTTCTTAACAGAAAGCTCTAAAAATATGCAGCAAGTAAAGAACATGGTCATATGGAAATAAATAAACATTTGATCTTCATGTCGCGTTCATTAAAAATGTATGTAGGGCTTCAAGTAAGCATATGGCATATCTAATTATTAATATTTTTGGTTATCAAAACAGTAAACATGCTGCCTTAATGTGAGGTTTTCCATTTGACTCTCTTAATGTGCATATAAGCCCTGAGCTAATGTGGCTTAGTGCCACACCAACAGGTTCTACCACAACAAGTGAGTTAGAACCCAGGGAGACAGAGACTAGCTAGAGTTTGAATAGACAACTTTATTCCCAGCAGGAACACCAGAGTACTGGGATTTTGAGTGTGTTTTAAAAATTGTGTGAGAATAGCTTCACGCGTCTTCACAGGTCTTCTCTAAAGCTGGAGAGGCAGTGAGGCAGAAGAGGAGCAGACTGAAGCCAAAAACAGTGGAAATGATTCTTTTTAAAAAATAATAAAAATATTTGAGTATTGCTCAGAGCCTCTTCTTATATGAATTGGAATCATGATATCATGATATAAAGTTATAAGTTCTCAGATAGTAATAAAATGAATGGAATACTAATGATATTTACAGTCCAACAGAAAAGTTGTCATTACTGTTAAAGAAGCTCATGTTGTAACATCCTGCTTTAAATTTGACATAAACTACAAAAACACAGGTTTTGTTGGAGAACATAAGCTTTAATGAAAATGGTATGAATGAAACAGTCATGATGCTAAGGAGTATAAATATGTTTTTATCGTTTATCTTTACCGCGCCTAAAGCCGTAGCATGTCTCTTTCCATTCAGAGAACCCAGTGGTGTTCATACATTTCTTTTTTCTTTTCTAAACAAAAAAAAAAAAAAACAGACCGGGACATTCAAAATCCTTCAGCTGTGGCTTAACACACAAAGGTAAAGATAATTTCATTTATATAGCACATTTTCAGCAACAAGGCAATACAAAGTGCTTTAAAGGAATTAAAAGGAAATACAAACAAAATAACAAACCAAAGGAAAGAGCAAAAGAAGAAAAAGCTAATAATGGTGATCCAAAGTATAGAAACTAGATACTCCTATTCAGGGTTGGTAGATAAGTACTGTAAGTATCCTCTGGTCTAATTCCAGATTAATTTAAAACCATCCATTTATCAATGTTTTGTCTTCTCCTGATAACACTTCCTTAACATCAGCATCATGTTTACATATAGAGTGGTATCACATTTTTTCATCAACAGTTCTGAAGTCACTGCCATATTGTCCCAGGGTGAACCGAAATGAAATGGCTGAGGACAGGACAGGTTCCAGTTATAGCCAATGGATGTCCAACCTCCATCTGATGGAAGACCATCAGCTGATCCCCCAAGTAAACACACACATGTTTAAAACCATTTTGTACCCATTTCAATTCATCAGGTAAATTAGTTATTCTTACTCTAATTAACTTTGGATGAAGAAATTCCACCAAAACATTTGACAATTTCAGTTAAAATAAGTTCATGTGACTGTCTTGTTGTAGCTATCATAATATGATCTGCATGTGCAGAAAGTTGGAAAAGTAAAGAAATGTATTTTAGTTTCACACATTGTGACGTTTTTGTGATTTGACGCAACAAAGGTTCAATACTTAAAGAATACACCATTCCTGGGATTACACAACCTTATTGAATATTTGTCTTTACATTAAAAGGAGAACTTAAGCCATTACTGACCTTCACTATCAATGTTACCAGGGAGGGTTTTAATCATGGCAATGAAACCAGAGGAGAAACCAAAAGCTTTCAAACTGTTGCAGAGACGTCGGTGCTCCACCCAATCAAATGCCTTTTCTTGGTCAAGGGAAATCAGAGCAAAGTTTATGTCCAAATAATCTCGAATTAATGATATGTTATCTCTTATTGATCTGTCAGCGATACAATAAGACTGATCAACTTGTATAACTTGATCACTTTTCTCAATCTGCATGCCAGAACTTTTGAGAAGATTTTATAATCAGCACATAACAGACTGACAGGTCTCTAATTCTTTATTTCATGAAGATTCTCCTTCCTAGGAACAACAGTGAGCAGAGCTCTGCAACACTTTCCCCTCTACACTGACACTGAGGACGTCCAACACAGAGCAGCGTGATTTAGAACATTCCACAGGAAAGCCATCTATCCCTGGAGCTTTACCATTTTTCCATGCTCAGCAGCGCCTCCTGCAGTTCTTGTAAGGTTAGACCATGCGCATTACATGCCACATGTAATGTAAAATAAAAACATTTTATTTTATTTTTAAATAAAATACTTTATTTTAAAAAGTTTTAAAATAGTATTACCAAAAAAGCCACATCATCAACAAAACAATTAAATTCACCTGATAGAATCAAGTAATTTGTTGAGGCACAACTGGGTAACATATTTAAAAAAAAAAAAAAACAAAAAAAAAACAAGGTTCACTTGGAGTCACAGGAGCATATCGATGTAGCCGGGTGGTAAAGTTTGGTTGAATGAGTGTACTGTTTCAAAGTGTTGGTTTTCTTTTATATTACAGTAGCAGTCCTTACTTATTTGAATTATTTTGGTTCAGTTATGTAATTGGGGCCCATAGCAATGCATAGGGACAGCATTGCTATGGGCAATGTAAAATGGGATTGGGCTCTAGATGACTCTTTCCCTGATAGAATTGTTCCTTGGCTCAACTAAATGGTTACAGAGAGAAATGACTTCTGAAGCTTAAAGGATACTGAAGTATAAAGAATTCAAAATACTGATGCAGAAAATCAGAACTCGAATTAAATGAGTTACCTGAAGGTGAAAAAAAAAAAACAGCAGATAAGATAATGCTCTCCCTATGCATTGCATGGCAGGCACCTATTGTTCTACAACCAATAGAATGTCTCTTTATTGGGATCTGCCCATAGCAATGCATAGGGAGTGCTTATCTTATCTGATGTTTTTTTTTCTTTTTCCTTTTAGGTAACTCATTTAATTCGAGTTCTGATTTTCTGCATCAGCATTTTGAATTCTTTATACTTCAGTACAGTGTCAGAAGTCATTTCTCTCTGTAAACATTTAGTTGAGCCAACAAACAATTCTATCAGGGAAAGAGTCATCTAGAGCCCAATCCCATTTTACTTTTGTTACTTCTTAAAAACTTCTTATCTCTTCTAGACTGAATCCATTAGTTCTCTGGCCATCAGGAATAGAGTCAGAAGACTCTCACATTAGAATCAGTTAAAGCATCTGAACCTTCTTCCACCCACTAAATCTGCTTCTGCTTGTCTTCTGTTTCAAGACTGAAGAAATGAAATTGTAAGTAGCATTTAAGAGATTCTTATTAAAAATTTCCCTATTATCAATTTCAAGTGTGAACAACTACCGTATGAGTGTATGCTGCCAGCAGTCCAGTCTGAAAGCCTGACAAACACAAAGAACCCTCCTGACTCCAGAGGCCTGTGCAGTATTACTGGATGCTAAAGGTCAGGAAGACATAAACCGACTCAGCCTGGGACATTTCAGGCACAATGCAAACAGAAAAAAAAAGTAAACTAGGTACAATGGCCTTATTAAAAAACTGAACATACATAACACACAGGGATAAATTTATCCCACAATAAATAAATTCAGAGTTTACATTAGTTTGTTTGTCTAAAAGGAATTACGTAACTGGAGGGTTACCACTAAATGATTCAAAGAACAGTCTCTTTTTTTAAAATGACAGATTTCTTAAGCATACGGTTTCCAAGCAACTTGTTATTTGTCATGTAATTTCATAGTAAAGTCATGTCTCTTCCTCCTCCACCCATCATCTCAAAATTGTGTGACTAAGTATTTTATTTGAAAAGATAGAGCAGTTTCTGAGATCAGTGTGTTTGGGTGTGGTGACTGCAGGTTGGGTCAAGTGGTTTTATAACTGTTACCTTTATTATTTTTTTACAAAGGGGACTCTGCTAATTCTGAGCGTTTTGTTCCTCACACTGCTGTCAACAGGATATAACATAAATTGAGCCTAAAGATGTGGTACAGTCAGCGGATCGACAGTAAACACATGAATGTTTAAAATCGTTCACTTTCTAGTTCTTACTTTCAGTGTTTATTTATCATCAAGTGTGTGAGAGTGAATGCAAATCTTTCTAGCTTTATTCTGAAGTTCACAGCTAAACTATCACAAGGAAACTGGTGTCTTGCAGGTAAGTGCATTTGGGGTGAGAGTTAAAAGGTTAAATAACAGCAGCTGACCTCTGTCGTCCTTCGTAGCGAAGGCTGACACAACTTGTCGCCTAAAGAAATTACTCATTCATGAATTGATTAGTTCAGTGATTCATTAACTAGTTCATTAACTAGGCATGTAATGTGTTTGCAAACAAATGAGTCAGTGTTATCTGATCACTTCCTGTCCTCAGTGCTGTTGTTTTGTTATCCGTTCTACAAATAATATTCAAACAGTCGAAATCATGAAAACTTTGCTCTTTTATGCTAGCAGACCAACTGCATACCTGAAAGTGCACCCCTACACACACACACACACACACACACACACACACACACACACACACACACACACACACACACACACACACACACACACACACACACACACACACACACACACCAGTGAAAAAAAAGCATGAGGCATGTTAGGAGGGTAACCCAAGCTGCTTTAGAGTGGTTTCATAGTGGAGTCCAGCATTTTGGGCCCCATGATGAAACAGGGCCCCTCTTTGTTGGTGGACTCCCATGTTTGGGACCCTCCATGGCAATAAAAAAAAGTGCACACACACCCACACATGCATGCACGCAAACAATAAAAAATGTTTGACAACTGCACCTATTTATAGTTTTCAATGTCAGAGGTCATGTTGTTACTTAAGGAGGTGTTAATCAAACCTGTTTTCTAGCGGTTGCTGTTGTTCACTGGATTAACTTTGGCTTCATGTCATGTTTTTTTGGACCTTCCATACATTAAGGTTAGTGCTGAAGATGCAAAATGAGTACAGATTGATCTTAAATGTTTGCCTTACATCGTCAAAGGGAAAATCTTTAATAAGCAATCAAATGAAAACTCAAGGAGAAGCTGCTACAGTAGCAGCTGTAAGGCTGGCAGAGAGACTGAGTAACTGGAATTCTGATGCAGCAAGACTTAAAATAAAGCGACTCAGGAGACAAGTTTGAGGTGAAGTCCTCCAACAAACAAAAAAGTCACAATAACCTGGTTGCATAACATAAGTGTTCACACCTTGAAACGAAGTCTTTGTTGAAGCCACTTCTTATTGAACTACCTGTTGGTAGAAGTCAGTCAGTTAAGTCTGTTTGTTCTTTTTCATTGAAAAGTTTTGAACTTTGATTGTTTGGCCAAATTTTGGTCGGATTCATAATTGATCTGCAAGCAGTGAGATTAAAATGCTTTTCCTGGAACGCTAAAAGGTGTTTTAGTCTTTGTACCGTCAACAATATCTCTGATCGATATTGAACAGCTCACACTTTATTTGTGAAAATAACAAGGAAGAAAATCCTAAGATTTTTTAAACCCTGCTGACCTTTGGCTGTTTAATGGACTTGAAAGATAACACATTTTGTGTGTGTGTGTGTGTGTGTGTGTGTGTGTGTGTGTGTGTGTGTGTGTGTGTGTGTGTGTGTGTGTGTGTGTGTGTGTGTGTGTGTGTGTGTGTGTGTGTGTTGTGCAGTACTAATTGTGGAAGTCCCCGTCTCATAAAACTGCTGACGTTCGCCAATGAGGGAATTTGAACTGAATGTTATTCTTGATTGGCTGTCTGAGAAGTGAATTTACAGGAAATGGGGCTAATGGTAAAACGTCTTTATTAATATTTTACTATTGATTAAGACTCTTAATGCTGCAGCAAGTCGAAACTCAGAACCTACTAACAGTCAAGCAGAATCTGTTTTGACTGAATTTACTTTCCCGACTGACTCCATAAGGTGGCGCCTCAATGCAGCACACAGCAGTCAAAAAAGCGTGTTCTATTATAAAAAAAGAAAACTATTCTTAAGGAATGGTTTTTACTGAAAAGAACAGCTTCTTAAGTTGGTTTTAATTATTTATGAAGAATCAACCATTACAATGCACCAATCAATGAATGACAGTTACTCTGAAACGGAAAAGGCACCGCTGGGATTCGAACCCAGGATCTCCTGTTTACTAGACAGGCGCTTTAACCAACTAAGCCACGGCGCCGTTGTCGTCACATGACGATGGTACTGCTTATCAATATTCATAGTGTAGAGTAGTTCCAGTTTGTTGCCCATTTTTATCACGTTGTTGATTTTCTTTTCAGGGTTTTTTCCCCCACGGTTAACTACCTCAGACTTGTGGCAAGTCGGAGGTATTTACTTTCGCCAGTGTCCTTTCAGCTCGTTGACAAGCTCTGTTTAAATTATGAAAAACGTTTACGTTCGCCGTCAACGCAGCCATAACTGGTCCTCCAGATGTTGCTAGTTAAAAATAACAGGTCATAGTTGTACGGGTCCCATCAATGGTTAAAAGGTACGACAGAAAAATGATATTTTAACCAGATATGCCAGCTACTATATCATAAATATACTGTAGGTGTCATAGCCCTGGAAAGGAACACCGATTTTGTAATTAGGATTTTTCTTTTTATAAAATTATGAGTATTTTTAAATATGGTCAATAATAATCCCGGCATAGACGACCAAGCCTTTCATAATTAGGAGTAAATGTAATAAATAAAAACCTTTTTAAAAAGCTATATAAAAAGTCGCAATAATTCAACTAAAAGAGTAAAAGCAACATAAAATCGTTTTAAAAGTGTAATATTTCAAAATCAAATCTACCCAATGGGGAATGCAGAAAAACTGTTTCAGCCATTTAAATAAGCAAATCTATTCATAATTCCATATATGATAAGAATAAACAATTAAGCCAGATTGCACAGGACCTTTTGACCAATACCTTCTTGGTTAGCATGTTCCTCCAGTCTCCATCCAGTGGAAACATTTTGTGCATTAAAGCTTTCATTAGTAACCTTTAATAAAGATTTCAAACTAAGTCAAGAATGCTAGATTTTATGAGCAGAACTAATCAGACAATGAGATGGTATTTCTAATTGAAAATAATAGATCATTGTTAAGAAAATCTAGATTAAAATGTGAGCAAAGTTTTGCTTAAAAACATCTATTGGAAATGTTGAAATAATAAAGTGCCTTGTCCTTTCTGACTTGTGAACTCTCAGTGTGAGTTTTATAGTGGCATAAAACTTTCTAAGCTGAAAGCATTTCTTTGTAGGAAGCAGCACCTGAATGACATATGAATGCATTGAAGACGATTAGGGTTGTACATTAAATTGTGTAACTTAGCAGCAATAGAAATCCCTTTGCAGGGCACTATATTTAGTCACATTTTTAATGGCAAAATCACTCTGAAATTCCTCCTTGCCGGAACACACACACACACACACGCACACACACACACACACACACACACGCACGCACACACGCACGCACGCACACACACACGCACACACACACACACACACGCCCACACACGCAAACACACACACACACACGCGCACACACACACACACACACACACACACACACACACACACACACACACACACACACACACACACACACACACACACACACACACACACACACACACACACGCCCACACACGCAAACACACACACACACACGCGCACACACACACACACACACACACACACACACACACACACACACACACACACACACACACACACACACACACACACACACACACACACACACACACACACACACACACAAAAACATCTTGTCATGGAGAGCAGAGACATCTGTGATTCATTTGAGACTGTAATGGTTCTTTTATTTCTCCCTTTGGGCTGAAAATACAGGAACTTTTCAACTTTCCGTTCATCAGTGTTCTTAAAATAGAAGCACACACATCTTCAGTGTGTAGTGATTATGTTTTCCATGAGTAACTTCCTGGTTCTTATCCAAAAAACAGACCTTTTTGGCTTCCTATGCCCTAACCACATACTTACTCTATTAGTACAACAGTCATCATTTGGAACAAACATAATGTTCTTTTAATTATCTGTCTTGTCATGATTATCCAATCATAGACCTAAGACACTAACAGCAAAAAAATGTAACTCCCTCCTGTAAAAAATATCCCCACCTTATTAGATAAGTTTGTCTTTTCTAAAGAAATCCACATGATGATGTTTGTAAAAATTAACAAGAGAAGCAGGAACACAACAGAAGGGATTAATCAGAGTAATTTACAGAATAAAAAAATAAGAATCATCCAGTTGTCTCTTTGATTATTTATATAAAATAAGCCAAGACCTCAATATTAGAATATTCTGTGACTGGTGTGCCAGTCTATAAAAATGGCAAAACATTTTGAAATGTGTTTCCACTTTTTCTGTATATGCCTATATTCTTTGGTCTCATGCAGCCTTCCTCCAACTGGCGACAGGCGTGAGGTAGCTTCCACCCTACGACAGGTAGCTACAGTAGTCCATCCAGGAGCAACACAACAAAGCACTGGTCTACTGATGACTAAAGACAACTTATAGAGGCCAATCAACCTAAGACGTATTTTTGGACGGCAGAACAAAAGTGTTGGTCAGAAGGGCTGATGGTGCGATGTGTTACAGTAGCGATGGTTAAGAAGTTAAAAAAGAGTTTATTAGCAACAGGTCCACCATGGAGAACGTTTAACAGAATCAACAAACAATAGACAGAAACAAAGTTCAGTTTAAATACAATTCAGCTCAGTTACATTCACAGAACATGTCATCTCAAGCCGCTTTGTTGAAAAAGTCAATGTGATCAGATCTATTCCAATTTACACTCTTATCAAACAGTATTGTCGAGTTCAGTTCATTACTCAAACTAGTTTTGAAAGTTTTCTATCTAATTTAGCAGATTGCAGATTTAGCAAAATGATTTTGTATTAATTGACATTTAAAAACTGGAATACAACAAAATGATTGATTAAACACACGACCCTTACGCAGAATGGCTCCAGTTTTCTTGCTACAAAGATTCTGGGAAAGAGGAGTAAGAGCTGAAAAGCAATTATGGTTATTGGTTATTATTGGCTGAGATGTATTTGTGAACAAACCATCATCAAGCACACAGAAAAGACTGAAGCGTATGATTGCTTTTCTGCTGCACTCCTCTGGGTTCCATGTCCTGATCTTCTTGTCTCACAGCTGTAAGCTCTCTTTGTTTTCTGGTTGTTAAAGCTCATCATCACCACGGAGGGTTTTTGGATCCTGGGTCATCTTTCAAACTTTACAACATGGCAGTAACCATTTTAAGAATATAAACAAAGATTCTACTTTTAACTTTTTCAAAACAAACTTGATACAACCTTTAAATCTTATGTTCAAATTTTAAAGGTTTAATTTTTTTAAATTTTGTCTATGCTGAAACGGCTTTCTTGCTAAAATTCAAGCTTTTATGGGCGGCCCCTGATGGTTTGGGCTCCCAAAGCCTGGTTTGTTTGTGCCTTGGGCTGGCTTTGAATCAATGGCAGAACATTGTTTAACAGATGAAGTCATTTGTTTGTTGGAGGAGATGAACGGCGACAGTAAAACACGTCTGCATTCCAGATCCCACTCTGAGAGAATGTTGTGCTCCCACATCCAGAAAACAGAGTTACCACATCTGAGTGGGTGCAGGGAGGCTTGGGGTCTTTCCACACCCCTGCTGTCTGTTCACCGTCTGGGAGCAGGAGCATTTTCTCTACCACTGGTGCAGTGGTGGGTCTGAGTGCTCGGTGTGGAGGGTGGGGTGTGCCTTTGGATCTTGGTTCTTAGGGTCCATGTCTGTATCTGCTCCAGCATGGCCAGCTGCCAGTGGAGCCAAATCATCACCAAATGAAATGAGAAGAGCGAAGTGATGATGCGGTGAGTGTAAGGCCAGCAAGGCCTGAAGTTGGGCTCAAAACAAACATTTGCTTTGAAATGTCTTTTCCTTGAACCTGCAAAACACAAACATCCTTTGAAGGGGCTGTGGATAAGATCTCACCATTTACACAATACTTTTTTATTAGTGTGAATGGCTTTTCCAGGACAGCCAAGGCGGGTTGGGGGAACATGGAAAGTTAAGTAATCCTGGTGGGTGTCTGGTTGAGTAAACACACAAAGCGCAACAGCAGAGTATTTCAGTTATTTGATGTTTTCCTCTGTTCAGCAGAAACAATTTTGTGGTTTTCAGTGACTCTCGGCGCTCCCTCCACTTTTGCTAAAAGCATTAATGTTTGCTGATGGCAACTATACAAGATGCTATTTGAGGAAGCATGACACAAGGCTAATTCCTGATCTCTAACAGATCTGAAAAGTTTCTCTTTTGGTTGCCAAGGAAAGCAGGAGAAAGAGCAGAGGAAAGTTTTCTGTGGTTAAAGGGCCGGTGACTCATCAGACTCAGCTCTGCTTAGTCACTTTCAGAACAGCTTCTCTTCTAAAACAGGATGCTGGCAAATTTACATTTCGCATTTGTTCTAACTATTTGATTGAGCGTTTGAAGTGTTCATTTCAGAGACGCAAATAAAACAAACATTACCTCATCACATTTTTCAGCATGAAATGTCAAATTTAGAAGAGAACACAATCAACATCACTGAACAGATCATTTACAAAAATGGGACTGATTCATTTCCAGAAACCTTCCAGCATCTGGAAGCGAGCTTTCTGCATTGTTCTGCTCAGTGTCACTGAGTCTGTGGAACACAGATAAGGTAAAAATCTGTTCCAAAGGGGGCGGAGGGACAGGAACAGGGCCTTATGTAATAGTCACATTATCTGAGAGAATGACTTTTAGAATTTTATTGTCTGTACATAATCATCAAAAGTACCAAAGAAATAAAGACTTGAAATGTTTCACTCAATGTAATATGAAAGTACGCAACACTGGGTTACAAAAAACTATTCTTTGGAAGTTGTCTTTGTTTTATCAACTTAATTATGACTATTTTTGCACCACTTATTCAAAAATGACATCCATGTTTCTCAGTCAGGTCAGGATTTTATTCTAATTTGATTTAGAGAAATTCAATCTTTTGACTAAACTGATGACATTTTTGTAACATTATCAGTTTGTTTCTGTTAATATTTCTCATCCAAAAGAGGTGTTAGGGGAAAAAATAGTTTTCCAACAGAGTGTATTAATTAAATGTTCCAAACTTGGATTTCTGTAGATTGAATAATAAACACTGATAAATGTAAGTACATGTGAACTGAACATGACGTCTTCATTGTGTAAAATTCTCCGTCTCTGTTCTGTCCTGATGGAATCTCTCCTCCTGCTCATCACTCATTGATCAGATTCTCCAGATGTGAGAACAAGTCCTGCATTTTGATGCTCATGTTGCTCCATAGTTCAGAAAGTTGACCTGATTGAGCAAAACCAATGGGATTTTAGGATTCAGCTCATCAACATGACCCTAAAACTGTTGAAAAACTCCAGACAATGTTTATTAGATTAGTCGCTCTTACACATCAAACTCTCCAAATTTAAGGTGTTCCCATTGGACGATAAGACATTACATAAAATTAATCATCTAACAAAAATTAAAGCCT
Source organism: Xiphophorus maculatus (assembly GCF_002775205.1). NCBI lineage: Eukaryota > Metazoa > Chordata > Actinopteri > Cyprinodontiformes > Poeciliidae > Xiphophorus > Xiphophorus maculatus. The sequence goes on along the minus strand of NC_036456.1, from coordinate 3,533,814 downwards.
TAACGAGGTTTGCATTTGGTAATATCTTGTTGAGTTTATTGTATATCTAAGTTCCTTTATGTTGATGGGATTAATTTCCCATCATCTGGCAAATAATAGCTCCACCTGCCAGTTTAAACCTCATTAATAATCTGGGTTTTATGGTCACTTGACAGCCAAAGACTACTTCTCATCCTCTGCCTCCATCACTTCCATCAATAACATCAGATATATCATATACACTTAAAGCTCAACAGACATCACATTATCTCAAAATAACTTTTCAATGATCATCATGCGTTAGATGAAGGGGCACCGTTTAGGGGGGAAAAGATATGACAATTCCAAGAGCCCCTGACCAACAGGGGGCCCTCCAAATTGTTTTTTTTTTTTTTTTGTTAATCAAAATTTTAAAAAATGGAGCCCTGTCAATTACAAAATTTATTATATTGTGTTTTCTAAAACTGATTTTGGCAGTAAAAATGAAATGTTTACCCCTCTCAGACCAAAAAGCAGACATTTGCCCTGAACCTCCCTGGATCTGCATGAAGTGGTTGGTTCCTGCTTGGAGAGCTTGACGGTCACGGTGTTCAGCAGCAGACAGTGGAAGACAAGAACGACTGTGGACCTTATCATGCTGCTAAGAATAAATAATAAAATCAGGTTTTCAAAAAATAGATAGACAGAGGGAGAAAAAGGTAAAAGTGTCAATTTGTAACCCAGTTTTTCTCCAAGATGTGGGTAGACTGTGTGAGATGATCAACCATTCAGCATAGTTAGCTTAGCTACAGACTGTTTTCCTCCATTTCACTAACATTTAATGAATTAAGGAAAAAAATTACCAACATGTTCATATATTGAACCTGTATCTTTTACCACGATGAGTCATCAGCAGCTCTAACCCACGTCCCTCCTGACCAAAGGCGCCGGAACAGGGGTCCAGCCAGACATTTACACAGGCGGCACACAACTCTGACAATCTGTGACTGACATCTCTCTGTGTTTATATACAGACAGAAGCATAGAGAAAACCTACAGCACTGAGATCTGGACCAAATCTAAGGCTCCAGATCTTTACAGTCACCCAAAAGTTTACGCACATGCGGCAGCTTCAGGTCGGGTTGGGATCATGAACCCGTCAGACATCTGAAAAAAGGCGTTGACTCTGATTCGGTCCAGGTCGGAACCAATTCTGCCTAAAAATTAAATGAGATTTCAATATTTGTCACCATTTTACGGAAGGGCCACTGAAAAAAAAAAAGAATTCTGAGTTTAATCTCAGAATTCTGACATTCTGACTTTCAGAATTCTGAGATGAAAGTCAGAATTCTGACTTTCATCTCAGAATTCTTTTTTTTCATTTCCTTTAAGTAAAACAGAAAATAATAATTTTAGTTTTTTTTTATTATCTAACCCTCTTTACTGTTAACATTTAGGAGAAAAAAAGAAAAGATCTATTGTGTCAAAACATCTTGGCGAGTCTATGGAGTCGGTGGAGTTCCGCGCGCCAAAGCCTGAATGTTATTGGTCAGTTTACTTTTGTACATTTGGCAGCTTGGCGCTTTTTCTTTAAGCTAAAAATGAACGAGCGGAGTTTGAATCCTCCCGTAGATCTAAGATCGGTCGTTTGGATCCTGCCAGAGCTTTTTACCGTGTGCGAGGTTCTGGCGGGTCGCTGGTTTATGAGCTTTTTGTGTGTGTATGTGTGTGTGTGTGTGTGCGTTTGTTTCTAATACCTTGTGGGGACCATTTTCCTGAAACATACTAGGTTGTGGGGACCCGCTGCTCTTTGTGGGGACTGAAGCCTGGTCCCCACAAGCGGAAAGCTGACGGGTCACCCGGATGGACAACTGTTAAACCCGCTACTGGTGCGTTCACACCAATGACGTAATGATGACCAAACCTTCATACAGACATGGTGTTTTCATACCGTCGATCTGTATTCAGCTGTTCTTAGATCAGCTGCAGGCAGTTATCCTCTTTTACATTTTTCCAGACTCCAGTTTTGAAAATGGAATAAAGTCCATTCCGCCATCTGAATGCTCTGTGTAAAGCTGCCTTCTGCATGTTCCCCACTGACAACTTTTAACTTTTTTTTTTCTGATTATTTTCCACCAAATCTCTATGACCGCAGCGCATTTAATAGCAAACAATCATCAAATCTATCCAGACCGCAGCGCGTGGTAGACCCTAAAACCTTGTCCTCCAGGTAAGAGACGTTTACTGTTTACTATGGGACAAATTGTGACAAACCCACTGAACTGATTGACAGGCGCCATCATATCACTTGAACAAGTGACGCGCGCCTGACATTCAAAGTGCGTAACAGAGATGAAGGACCCACCACCCCCCCCCCCCCCGCCCCCCCACCTCAAACATAAAGGCGCCGCTGCTCCTGACCTGTCCTCTCCTAAGTGAAATTAAAGCTGCAATATATAACTTTGATATAAAACGATATTATTACATATTTGTTAAAACTGTCATTATGTTATGACAGTATGGTATGAGAGATAATCTGTTACAAATCTATTTCCTCTGCCTCCTCCCAGCGCTCTGTAGAAACAACCAATCAGAGACAGGAGAGTTTTAGTGCTGTCAATCACAATCTCATGTGGCTGCCCATCCCTAGACTGCAGCTAGCATAGCCTGTTGTGAATGCTCAGTCTACAGTAGTTAGCATAGCTACCAATGACAGCAGATAAACATTTTTCCTGTAATGATAAGTTGTTTCCCCATTAGCACATTTAGCAGTGAGTGAATGAGGTTCAGTCGCTGCTAAATAAGTGCAATGAATGCATAAGTGCACTTATTGCAATACATATACGCTCAACAACACAAAAGCTTTATATTTATTACAAAGTATTCATCTAAGAATTGATTTCTTCTTGTAATGGAGATGATTCTGATTAAGTTCTCTGTTTTCATACTTTCATGGATTGTTCTTCTTTTTTCCCTTTTCTACACGGTTTTTAAATTGCACTTTTTTCTTAAGTTTGTTAAACTATCTTGAATCTGTTATTCTAAATAAAGACTAACAAAAATCACACAGTAACTTTTATTTTTGATAAAACCTGTTTTTTTTTCTTATAACAAACAAACCAGATATAACAAGTTTGGGCTTCTTCATGGTCTGGAGTATTAAATTATGATTACAATCATCTAATATTATGTACAGATTTAATTCTAATCTTAATTTAACACCCTGGACCCTGAAGAAGTCTAAACATATTAAATCTGTTTTTTTTATGTTTGGTATAAAAAGAAAATCAGAATTTATCAAAGTAAAAAAGGTAAATGGACTAAACTTATGCAGTGCCTTGCTAGTCATGATGACCAGTCAAAGCGCTTCACACTAGTCACATTCACCCACACACACATTTACACCGACATGCAGGTCAGTGGGCAACTTGCCCCTAACTGCCCTGCCCCGGGGCACCTCAGCATGTGGCTGAGAAAACTGAAGCCGAACTTACAATGTTCTGGTCACAAGACGACCACTTTACCCACAGAGCCACAGTCACCCTAAAAAAGCCACTGCATGATCCTTTTGGTAATCTTCTTTAAAATACAGATTTAAACACAATATTACAAGCTACAATTCAGTGCAATTTAATATAAAAAGTGAGTAGAATATGTAAGCTAAAGGACAAACCATAAAAGCACAGGTACAGTGAAAATAAACAGAAATCATTACTATTAAAAGAAGAAATTTAAATTCTTAAATCAATACGTTGCTATTAAAATTGAGCCGAGTGTTGTTGCGGCACTGTGCACTGTGGAGTTAATGTACAGCTAATTCATTTAATTTTACAAGTTTAACAATAATACTGCACGTGTCTGGAGTTTCTTAAACTCTTTTGGGGGCAATTTACAGTGACCAACTGACCTGACCTACATGTTTTTGGAGATGTGGGGGGCAACCGGAGCACCCGGAGAAAACCCACGCAAGCACGGGAAGAACATGAAAATCCACACAGATTGTCTCTGTGAAGACGCAGCGCTAACCGCCGCATCACCGTGCTGCCCACGTTTTTTCCAACTGGGTTGGGAAGGGATCTATTTTCTAGTTTGTCATTGTCCAAATCCTCCAGGATCTCCAGAGATCTCGGTCTGTTCCGGGGATTCCGGATCCGGGGAACAACCTGAGAGTTCCTCCTCTGAAGAAACCCCTTGGCTTAAAACTTTAACCAGGCCGACTTGGCTCTTGGCAGACATGTCTGTTTCATACCTACTTTTTAGCTCCTCATATGAAACCTGAACCTGATCAAGTTCATTTAGCGTCTGTTTCTCCCTCTTTTCTTGAAACATATCCTTTTCAGCTCTTGGATTCCCCGGGAGCCGTTGTTCCTCACTATGCCTCGCTTCATAAGACGTTTGTGTCTTGGACTCCTGCCTCACCTGAGCAACGTCTGCGTCATACTTAGAGCGCAGCTCCTCGTGGGAAGTCTGGAGTTGGTCCAGTTCTTCTTGGATGGCCTTACTTTTCTTCCTCTCAGCCTGTATTTCAGCTACAAATGCCTCCTGGCTGAGGAGGTAGGCCACCTTTAATTCCACAAAGTCTTGTTGTAAGGGCTTCTTCTTCTTGTATTTCACATCGTTGTGGACCTTGGAAGCAATCGCCGCAGCGTTAAGGACCTCTGGATCACTGAACCTCTCTAGTCTCTCAAGTTCCCTCTTTGCCTCTTTGGCCTGGTTGATAAACATTTCTTTGAGAGTTTTCTGCCTTTTTAACTGGAGCTTCGTCTCTTCGAGCTCGGCCTCCAGGTGGGCCAGTTTTTGGTTGTCTTCAGACCTACCGGCGCTCTCCATTTCCAGAAGGGAACTCAGTCTTTGGATTTCCCCTTGTAAGGCATTCGGGTGTGCAGGAGGGAACCTGCCTTGGGGGTTTTGATGGACTCCCCTTCTCTCGTGGGGTCCCATCATTCCACTGTGGTATCTTTGCGTATGATGAGACATTTTCTCCTAAATGTAATCGCTAAAGTTGTTGATTGGTAAACTACCTGAACGGTGAAAGAGCTTTGCGTCTGAACTGGTCAGTGATATTGCAAGCAATGAAAAATATGCAGAATTGTGTTACATACAATTCTGCAGTTGATGACGTCACAGACTGCATCACCAGTGACATCACAGAGTCTTCTTTTGCTGGTGGAGTGACATCATTCCACCACCAAATATCTTACTCTTTATTCTTGTTTACATTCAAAATAGTCCATGATTCATTTGTTTTTATCCCAAATATCAGGGGCATCAAACTCATTTCCATTTTAGGCCAGATGAAAAATCTGAATGTTTATAAAGGGTCTGTTGTGCCAGATCGTATTGATACAAACCAATTCAATTGTTAAAATATCAATAAATAGGTGTTTCAGCATTCAATAAGTGTTTCTTAAAATAACATAATATTGACCATCTTTTCACACTAATGAGTCCATCCAGGATTGTTTTTGTGGTTTTCTGCAATCAACATCACAGATTTTGTGGTGCTAATTTAGAAATATTTGTTAGGAATTTTTACGATATTTGTGCTAATATATGATGTTAAATGTGATCTTTTATTTATCGCTCTATTGGTCATGGACTATAACTTGACATCACGTAAGGCTGAGACAGCGGTCACTTGAGCACAAATGTTTTTGGCCAATTTTGAGAAAAAATGTTGATAAACTCAAAAAAAATGTGGGGATCTGTTGATTTTTGTGTGAATTTTGCAGTTTTGTGGAAAACTGGAGGGGCCTATTGCTATAAGTTTGGAGTCTAGAGGGCCACATAAAAAGCTATGCCGGACCAGATTTGGCCCTCGGGCCTTGAATTGATAATCATATTTGATAATCTCGAGAACTTTTTTCAATATCTATACACTGGGAAGTTAATTTTGCTTGTTTAGTCAAACATTTATTTTCTTTTGTGTAGTGGAAAAAGAGAGTGGGAAAGAAAATTAATAATAAATAGATGTAAACAACGTGAAAAAGTAAAAGTTCAAAACTATAACTATTGATTTATAAATCTTGTTGAAAGTTGGTTAGGATTGATTAAGCCTCATTTTTAATGTCAGGCTTATTACTCAAAAATTGTAAATGAGTAATAGTTGTAATGTACTAGTATTGTTGTGTCTTGTTAATTGTTGTCATAGCAACTGCCTGCCAAGATGGCTGTCAGTTAAAACAAAGAATGTTGTAATCTATGTTTTCAGTATGTTTTCGTTAGCTTTTTAAAGGCACAATGTAATTCTTATTGTCAATGGTTTCTAGTGAGAAAATAAATGTGTGTATTTTTTATCAGGTTTCAACTGCAAATAACCTTTTCCAAATTTTAATCTTCTAATCAAAGTTAAATTACATGTTATTACAAAACTGTTCAGTTAAAATATCGATAACTTTCAAGGACTAGAAGCAAAGTTTAGTGCTTTAATTACTGATTAAACATAAAATTAAAGCACCACTTTCACATTGTTTTTATTGTGAAAACCGGTGAAAAGTCTGGCAGAAAAGGACACACAATGGATGCTGTGAGCCCCAGTTACAGTGAATAAACACACACAGAGACATGAGTGGGTGGTACCAACCAAGTTCCCCTTCACAACCTTTTATGGAATCTATCAGATCCTTGGGGATGTGGAAGTTTTTCCATGTTACAGTAAAAATGTTGATCGTCTCTCTTGACAATGGAGGGAAAGCGAACTGAATGAACAGCAGGGTGACCTCCGCTGCAGCAGCACTGCTGAAAAAGGGATTCTTCTTACATGAATCAGTTGCTTGTTGATCTGCAGGGCTTCAAATGAACTGTCAGGTCTTGTGCTTTTCTGACACACAATGACAACAACTTCAGTAGCCTCACAATTTATGGTTTTTTTTTGTTTTGCTCTTTTTTTATTGCCAAAGTCACTTTTGGCAAACAAATGACTGATATGATATATAAACACTTCCTAAAACCAACTAAATGTTGTAAAGAAAATCGAAATTGGCAACAACTAAAAAGTAAAATCGTATCTATTATTTGTCTCCGGAACGAGTTTGCTACTCGTGTTCATGTGTAGTGCAGTAACTTTCCCTTAGTCACTATTGAGTTCTGGGAGACGACGTTACCTGCTTTCTGCTACACACACTGACGAAAAATTGATAATTGTTTGCATATTAATTGGTTGGAGTGCAGCAGGTTCGGCTTGCACAACTGCATGCATATTTATAATTTAAGTTTACAAAGTTAGACATAGTGATTAATTGTGATTAGTCGTGATTAATCACAGCGTCAGAGTGTGATTATTGGATCAAATTTTTTAATGTGTTGAAAGTACAAATTTTTACGTAATACTGCACCTTTAATGTTTTTTATTTTTAAATCAAGGTTTCCTTTAAAATCGTTTCTGTTCATTTTGATTTGTTTTTATTTTTTATTTAATTCGCAGAACTTAGGCTATGATGTTTGACAAGATAGGACTATATGTTATATAAGTAGAACTGAGCAAGCAATATAATTATGGTTTAGGCAAAGACCATATATGAAAGAATAGATTAAAAAATTTGAATTAACTTTTAGTTTTGTAGTTTTTAGTAATATATCTTTTAGGCTTATTCTTAGCAAAGATTTATTATGATACAGTTCAGGAGCCTTGTAGCTTTCTTTGCCAGTGAAATCATTTTAACCATTTTTCTGTCAGGATTTGTGATGTCAGAATCATTTTGGTAAATGTACAGGACAGGGTAGAGTTATAATCAGACCTAAAATATCCAACCTGACAAGACCCAGTCCCATAAGCATGGAGTCTGTGCCCGATCCGATCCCACTAATTAACTTTAATTATCTGCCTGAGCCTGAAATAGACGCAATATATGACATAAATTAAGGTATTACTGCTTTTTAGGTCACACTTTGAATGAGCATTCTAACCTCTCCTGTTTTTAGATGTTGTGTAACATCTTCCAGCTCCATGTTGTTGCTTGTTGCAACTGCAGGGTGAGTCAAGCGCAAATCATCTAGGAAGTGATTGGGTTGTTACAGTCTGATGAACTTCTGCACCTTCATTTCTTTCTTTCCTCAACAGAGTAGACAGCCTGCTCTTGTATTTAGACTACAGGAAGTAGATTAACATAACTTTTATAGGGAGCATTCTAGTTTAAATTTCTCTGTGATGTACGTACTGTAAGTTTAATAAACACACCACAGAAGCGCGAGCACCACTGCACCCTGAACTCACCATCAAGCTGTTTATTTTTCTCTCAACTCGGCCTGAATTTTGGGTCTGCTCAGGCCTAAAATCTACGCTTTAGAGTGGGATAATAATTCTTCCCCAAAACATGATGTCCATGCAAAGACATGCAACGTTTATAGACAACATGGCAGCATGGGATAAATATATACTGTGAAGAGTATCAGGGTGAACTTTATTGAAGGATTTCTGATGACATTGCTGGAGGAAACTGACCCACAAAGCTTGGATAAATAATAGAATTGTTCTCTACATGTAAAAAGTGCCATTTCAATTTCAGTTCAGTTTATTTATACATTGCCAGTTAACAAAAAAGGTTGTCTCAAGACACTTAAAGAAAAATCCCTTCAATTCAATCCCACATAAAACATTCCAGTTATCCTGGTTATCCAACAGTACAGCAGGCTCAGTTAATTATTCAAAGGTGTTTCTATCTAATAAAACCCAGCAGAGTTCATCGAGTCACGCAACTGCATCAGATATTCTTCCTCCAAGCTGTCCAGGTTCCTCACCGGGTTGATGAGTTTTTACTAAGGACTTCTGCTGGGACACACACATGTTCAGTAATTTGAATGAGTAATGATCTGTCTTCTGCTTATGACTGATACGACCAGTCTTGACAAGTTAGGAACATTAGAAAACCTGAGCAGCCAAAAACCCAAACAATCCAGATGATTTTTTTTTTTTTGCTTTGTCTTTTACAGATAAACAGATTTCAGATTTACAGGAAGACAGGAAGGATGGTGTGTTCAAGTCATGCTGTGCTTGTGGAAACATGCTCCATCCGGAAATACAGGTTCCCAAGTGTTTTACAATTCTGTTTTTTTAAGTTCTTTTTGGCTCTGGTAGCCTTCATTTGAAAGTGCTAAGACAGGAAAATAGGTAGAGGGAAGACATGCAGCAAAGGTCCCCAGGCCAGGAATCGAACCTGCAACTGCTGCATTGAGGACTGAGGCCTCCTTATATGGGTTGTGTTTAACCCCTGATCCACCACAGCATCCATCTGTTTATAACTTTATTTGTGTTGTAAACACCACATATTTGTCAAATTCACAAGTATGTAGATGAAACCAATGGTGACCAGTGTTTCCAGGTAAATTCAAAGTTCTGAGCGTCGGTTCCTGTTCTATATCCTGTCTGCTCGTGTATCAGTGAGTAATATTAGAACCAGCAACACATTATGACAAGGTGGCTGTAACACAGAGACAGTACAGTTAATACCCCACAAATAACTAGAACTCTTGGAACTTTACTGTGTGCAGAAAAATGTCATGATTAGTCAGAGCAGCTCATCATTCTGCATAATTCATCCTGTCGTCCTCCAGACAAAACGGCTCCTGGATCCTGAGAACAAACAGAAGCACGTCAGCACATTTCTCATTCTATGTGAAAATTCTTGTAAATAAACTCTTTAGCCTTTTAGCATGTCTGTAGCGTGTGATTCTGCATGTGGTCAGGAAACTCAACATTGTCTGAATATTACATTGTCTGCCTTACTTGTTTCGCATGTAAAGAGCAAGAAAAATTCATATTTGTCAGAGAGAGCTACTCAGAATGTGTGAGATGAGGTTTTAGTTTCATTATGTTGCAGCTCTTCTTTAGTTTCTTCTGTAGTCAGAACGCTAACTTAAATATAAAAACATTATCAACTCAGTAAAAACCCCAGTACATGATCAATGGACCTGCTTTTAAACACGGTTGGCTCATGTGTGGTATAGTATATTTAGTCAGTATGAATGTGGCTGTATTTTTATTATTTTCTCCCTGTGTTTTTTGATAATATTCTGTTTTCTGTTATGTAATGTTTTAATGTCTTCTGAACATGTGGTTGTTGAAAATTACCTGGTTAAATAAAGTTTAAGTAAATGAAATAAAAATGGTTTAACAATATCTGGCTGGCATTTTGACCATGTTGCGCTGTGGGGTGTGTATGTGTGTGGGCGTAGCCGCTCATGTGTGTCGCTAACAGTCTGGGTAGATCTAAGAGAAAGTCCCTGCAATGACCAGATGCGCCTGCTCTTTGTTTTGTTTTGTTTTGTTTTTTATCTTTGTGCTGAGGGGAGTGTTGGTGAGGGTTTTCTTCCTTACCTGGTGTTTAATGAAACTTTCACACAGATCTGCTGGTTTTCTTATGGCTGGTTTTAGGTGGTGTCCGGCTGTCGTCCAGGCTGCTGCGGAGGTTTGGGCGGTCTGCTCCTGTCCACCCCAGAAAGAAGAGAACTCTCTCCTCTTTCTGGGACATGTTGTCCCACTGGGGGGATGTTACCTGGATCTGGCAGCACAGAGTTTGTTTGGGGAGTGCAAGTGGGAATATGACGTGTGTGTGTGCCTGTTAGGGTTTGGGCCGCCTCTCTACTGGATCTAGTCAAAGGCGACGCACTGCAGTCTACTCCAGGTGGTAAAAACTGTTTTGGGTTAAGAAAAAAAAATCCCTGAACTTAAGTATCAAATGCTCCAAATATTATTTGAATGCACTTTAAATAATGCATTTAAAGTGCATTCAAATACGTTTTTTATTTGAAACTTGTGTTTTTTAAACACAAGTTTAAAAAACTTGTGTTTACCACTCACCTTGCAGAGAAAAGCCCATAGCTGCAGTCAAGGCCCTTTGTGTGTTTCCATTCGCGCCAAGTTGTGTTTTTTAAACTTAAAAGATCACATGTGGTGGCATTAATCATTACGTTACCAACAAATAAATGCATCAAGAATTACATAACTAAAGAAGGAAAAAAAAACAATCAAAGCATGGTGGTGTGCTTTCCCTTGAGAATGTAATGACGGAGCACCAAACTGTCAGACAGTTTATTTATTCATCACTTCAGCAACTTTTATCTCTTTTCAGATGTTCAGAGACAAAGAAAATCCATGAATTTCCCGTCCATTTCTCCTGCATGACTCACAGGGGCACAGTGATGCGTGCAAGTTCAAGCTGAAAAACAGTTATCCAACTTTCCATATGCTCTCTCATGCTTTAGTCAGTAGAGGCTTTGGAAAGGCTGTGTGTTCGTAAAAAGGAAGTGTCTCCAGACAGCATCAGATGACATCAGCGTCTCTAATGGCTTTTCTGTGTGTGTGTACGTATGTGTGTCTACACGCGCGCACACACGTGTGTGTGGTGAGGAGTGGGACGGGGTTATGCCAGTGGGGCGGGGTTATGCCTACAGTACAAAAAGACAGATTGGTCCAGTTCTTCAGAGTGAAGCAGCAGCAGCAGCAGCAGACATCTCCAGTTTTCTTTCTGAATCCAAGCCAAAGGTAAGAATCACAGTCAGCTGTTAAATCGATGCTGGCAGATGTTGTATTTGATGGTTGTATTTGAAATCTGACATTTCAAATAAAACAATTAGTTAGCTTTATCCAGAAATATCTTTAGTGCTTTTTTGTTTCTTTTTGTTTGTTTGTCTTGTTATTTCTTTGTAGTACACATGGAAACAGAAGTTCATCTCCACTGTCGGTGGCCTTTGTTTGAATTTGAATGTACAGAAACCTTGACCATAGAAATAAGCTGAACACACACTAATGTGGGTGTGTCTCACACCCATGCTCAGCTATGTATTTCTAAGAAGGAATGAGTTAAAAAAAATTATTTTGATAAAAGCAAAATGCACTGATTTAGAATGCTTATTGTCATATCACTGATATAGATTCTTTATTGTTTTCCTATGTTATGAAATCTTCTGTCTTTTAACCATGAAGATTGAGGACAGTTTTTTTATCAATGCTGAACAATGTAAGATACCACAGATTTATAGTACTGTTTCAAACTAACATGTTTATAACTTTTAAGAATTCATACTCAATTTGAAAAATCTTTTCTTTTGGAATCTGGCGTCATTTTTATTAGATGTTCCCATGTCTGTAACATTTTACAGGTGTGTGTTAGGATGAGTCAGAGCAGTTTAAACAGTGCAGTGTGCTGTCAGTAGAAGACGTGAGTGTTTTATGCAAACATTCAGTTTTTATGCAGCCAACCACAGCTTTTTTCTCTGGTTCTGTCTCCCCAGCATGATCTGTGTGAGCATATTTGTGTTGCTGGCCCTCAGCAGTGGGGCCCTGGGGTCTCTGCAAGATAAGCAGACAGACTTCGGACTGAAGGTTTTCTCTCAGCTCGCTACGGACGCTGCAGACACAAACCTGGCGTTCTCCCCCTATGGCATGGCGAGCATTATGGCCATGGCTCAGCTTGGCGCGAATGGAAACACACAAAGGGCCTTGACTGCAGCTATGGGCTTTTCTCTACAAGGTGAGTGGTAAATAAATGAAGTACAGAAGTGCTAAAGTCCTGAAGTACCTCAAATCTGTTAGATCAACTGCAACATTACCCTAAACATGTATCTCAAAATCTATAACCGCATCCATTTAAGGTAAGGACATCTAATCAAGTCAACAAGCTCTTGTTTTGTGGATTGGACTCAGCCATTTACTGCCTCCCATCTTGCATCTCCTCCTAGCATGTCCACATTATTGTTTTGAGTCAGTTAAGCCAAACATTCTTCTCTCGCAGGGCGAGGAATGCCTCGGCAGCAGCGCCTCCTGCAACTCGATCTGGCGAGTGAGGATGGGGTGGAGATAGCCAGCGGGGTGATGGTGGAGCGGAAGATGAGTCTGGAGAAGCGATTCCGCCGGGCCCTCGCCAAGACCTTCCAGACTCACCCCCATCAGATGGATTTCACCAAACCAGAACAGGCTGTCAGCATTATCAATGCGTGGGTCTCAGATCACACTGCAGGTACTAACTTCTGTCTGTTAACAGCTATCAATCATCTTCAGAGAGGCAGAACTCTTGGAGTACCTGTTAAAAGTAGAAGACCAAGATTTAGGGCACAGAAGGTGAAACTCTTATGTCCAGAGTTTCTTTCATCACAGCTTCAGATAGGTGACAGACTGATCAAATACCCTGACATTTCAGGCACATATCAAGGAACTCAATGATACAACAAAAACATTGATGCTAAGAGAAAAGAAAAAGTACACTGACAAACCTTTAAGGACACAAGTTCACAGACAGTTCAGTAAATTTCAACAAAGTTCTGTTCATGATTGTAGAACTGGACTGGAGTCTATCCCAACTGTCAAGGAGAGACAGGCAAACCCTTCCACAGCACCAGTCCCTGAAGTTTCTTATGGTTAGTGAAGTGTTTTATATCAACAGCTAAGTGGAATGTATTCTTCCTTCCTGTAGGTGCCATCCCAGAGTTCTTGTCCTCTGGATCCCTGGACGATGAGACGCGGCTGGTCTTCCTTAATGCTCTCCACTTCCAGCGCCTATGGAAAGTTCCCTTTGACCCCAAACTAACACAGGAGAGAATGTTCCATTGTGCCAATGGCAGCACTGTTCCTGTGCACATGATGAAACTCACGGACCTCTTCAACTATGGTACGCCATGCCAATAATCTAAACTGCAGGTTCTAGAAGAAAACGTCTTTGTTTGTTCTTCCCAACCCAAACGCAAAATTGTACCTTTTCATTCCTTCTAAATCCTCAGGTGAATTTGTAACTGCTGATGGGGTGGATTACGATGTGATAGAGGTACCATATGAGGGCGACTCACTGAGTATGCTCCTGGTATCACCCTTCGAGCCTGAAATTCCTCTGAGTGTCCTCAGTGCAGATCTGAGCAGCCAGAAGATTCAGCAGTGGAGGTCAGAGCTGAGGAAGGTCAACAGACAGCTGGCTCTCCCCAGGTGAGGAAGAAGGGCTGTGGCCATGGACTACATTCGTTTGTTTCTCTTCTCACATGTCAAGCGTCCATTAGCAAACTAAAGAATGTGTGTGTCTTCAGGTTTTCTCTAAACTCTGACATAAATATGAAGAGTGCTCTACTTAAAATGGGACTTGGAGGCATGTTCAACCTGGCTACTGCTGACTTTACACGGATAACATGTAAGTTGATGTTTGTTTGAAGCTTTGCTCGACAGACTCTTGTTCCATGAATGTAAAGCTCCTTATTAACTTTAAGATCATTAAGTTGTTTGTAGTCAACAATGCCTCTCCTTTACATATTCTGCTTCGTATTAATCGCTTTTTTTGTGGCATAGCTTTGATTTGTGCAGCTTTTCTATACCAAAATAAAAGACGGCGATTTATACACTTTGTGTCTAATCCGTTTCCATTTTTTTTTACACCAGCTGATGAGAGGCTTTGCATTTCAAAAGTGGTGCAGAGGGTGAAGATTGAGGTGGATGAGCGTGGAACCAAGGGAGCATCAGCAACAGGTAGACTCCTCACTGAACATTTCATATCACAGACCCTAAATATGAAAACAGGTCATCTAACTTCAAAAAAAAAAAAATTAAAAATTTAGTTAATTTGTTACAAGTAATCTAATTAAGTATATTCAAATAAATGTATTAAGTTTTTATATGTTAAACAAACATAAATTCAATTGCATGAAACAAATTAACACAATGTTTTGAAGTTGGAGCTCCATAGTTTTTTTCAGGTCACAGATAAATGGTGATGCTATTTACAATGGTCCTCATTCATTCATCGACTCACACACACGCCGACACGCCCCCCCCCCCCCCCCCCCCCCCCCCCCACACACACACACACACGCACACACACACGACTGTGACATTTTTAGCTGAGCTGCAAAAGTTTGAGTTCAGAGATTTTTCCAAACACATGAAGGATCTTTTTCCAAACACATGAAGGATCCAGGGTCAGCCTGTGACTGTTGGTAGTCATTTCAACTCTGACAATCTGTTGACAGCAAGAATCAAACCAAGTCAGAGTTGATGCATTTTAATGCAAAAATAAATTGCATCTTAACACAAAGTTAATATACACTTGTGCTAGATAAAGGTATTTACAGATACCTTGTGCAAACTTTCCTTTGGATGTAGGAGTGAGAGTGAGAATAAGAAATAATCCAGGTTACAGTATTCTCAAAACTTTCACTTATTTCAGTTTAAGATTATAAACTATAAATCCTCCCATTGATAGTTTCTCATGCTGACAGCTGGCTCATGCAGACAACACACTGCAAAGATCAGTGTTAAGACTGAGGTTTCTGTGAAGGCTGAACGGAATCGATTAACTAATCAATTTGATTTATTTTCTCTCTTCTTCTCTTTGTTAGCTGCTGTCATGTTCTCCCGTATGGCAGTTCAGGAGATCACACTGGACCGACCTTTCCTCTTCCTCATTCAGCATAAGCAAACTGGTAACAGCCCCTAAATATGTTTGCTCATTCCCATAAAATAAAACACCAGTAGAGAAGATTGGTTCTGATTGTTTTCTCGTTTCTTTTCAGGTGCTATTCTCTTCATGGGTCAGTTGAACCAACCTCAACAGTAAGACTCAGCACACCTTCTCTTATCCTGCACTGTGACTACTACTGTTTGGAGCTCCTCCTGATGACCTGACCTAAAGACCTGTGACACTCAGTGACGCTACATGTTTCAGCGATGGTTCAATTCACTGACACCCTTATTTATAATGACTGATACTGGGACTGCTTTGACGTTATATGAGAACATTTTTATTTTTCTACATTCAAACTTAAGCAAAGTGAGGTGCTAATGATGTTGCACCTTTAGAGATATGCCTGCTTTTGTACCAAAATATTAAGTATTTTTTATCTATTTAAATATTCTGAAAACTGCAGTGTGTAATATTTGTGTCTCATTACATGTATGTGTATTTTTGGATTGGTTTCATTAAAAATGAATGAAATCATAAATGGTCTCGTGAGTTTACATTTGCAACCAAAAATGAAGAAGAATTTTGTTGACTTTGACTAATGCCAAACAAAAGATGAAGTCTTGACTTAATCAATTTTTCAAAAATGCAACTCCCAATGAATGCTGCCACTCCATATCAACGGCACATACAGTATGTTTTCAAAATTATTCAATTATTTTTCACCTTAAGTGCAAAGGATGATCAGCCTGGACAGCTGTAACTGCCAGGAAGTGTTTATTTGATCTTTCTGCAAGATCAAATAAATATGGTCCAAGGAAGAAAAACGGGTGAACTGGTGACCGGGCCGTGCCAAACACCTACTGATGAAGGAGAGCACTGAAGGTGGTCTGAGTTGTCTAATCCATCAGAAAAGTTATTACAGCTCAAATTATTGAAATCATTTCAATTTGCTTTTGCAGAAAGATGAAGATAAGCAAATTGATGCACAATTGGCCAACGTCTCATATCTGCCTTGTAGCCCTCCATTAACAATTGTAAGGGGCAAGTTAAATAAACTTGAGTTTATTTAAGTTTTTAATGGAATCATCAACTGTTTTCACACAGAACCAGGCTCAGGATGAGAAGTCACTGCCTCAGCTTCCCGTTGTGTTAAGACACTCTCTTCAAATGGTTGAATGCAAGTGTTCTAATCACTTCCCTATACCTCTGGTGTAAAAAAGAACAAAAATCAATCATCTATTGTAGACCTGGAGAATGCTTTAAGGGTGAAAGAATTTTTTAATTTTTTTTAAAGAAGTGGTCACTCCTCAAGAGCTTGATGTGTAAGAATTTAGCAGGTCTGCACAAAGTTTTGACTTCAACTTGAATTAAATCACTTTTCACTTTGCACTTCTTTTCTCCATTTTCCATAAACACTTCAGGGATACAAGCTGCACCAGGTTTTGTCCAACAAATCACTTGACAACCGACTGCATTTGTTAATTGGCTCTTCCCAGAAGAGTTGAAGGGGTTGGCTGACGAAACCATATAAAAGCCTTTTTGTATTTAAAATGCGATTCCTTTCAACATGATGTTTTTGTAAAAACAATAATTTGGGCTAATTTTGTCTTCAGATAATTATATATTTTGAAGATTTTCTCTGTTAATGTACCACTGACCTCACAGTCTCTATACAATATGTAGGATGAGAGCTGATATTGAAAAATATGTAGGTATATGTAGGTATATTCCTTAAAGTCACAGAGGTTTTGTTTTCCCACTGTGTGACTTGGGGCTGTTGTGCTAAAGTTTACACAAAGTCAGTACAGGTGCAGTGAGTAAACACAGATCGTTTGGCACATGACATTAGGAGGAAACATGCCGTAATCTGAGGTCATGGGGACTCCACTGGTGAATGTACCTAGCTAGATTCACCAGATACCTCACACTGTCATCTCTGAGACATCTCAGCCATTTCCTCTCCTAACAGAAGCCGTTTACACACAGAAGTCCTGCTTTAAAGAATCCTCCCTATTTGAGTCATAATTTTTCGTCATGCTTGTTGTCACTGACCAAGCAGAGCAGAGCCATATGTGTATTTTCAAATAACATTCTGGTGTTGTGGAATCCAAGGCAAAGGTGAAATGAGTCTCCACTGCACTGAGGGTTCAGTTTGCTGTCAGCGTTCCTAAGGCGCCAGTTAGAAAATCAGCATTTTCACCAAACTTTACCCATTTCCTTACTTTAAAAACTGAGCCGTGAGAGTAGTAATGTAGTGCAATTTCAGTTTGGACTATATATCTGTAGTTTGTGTGGTATTACAACTATTATTTACTACTACTAATAATAAAATTGTATGTGGAATGTGTAAAGAGTCCATTGTGTGATAATTATAGGACACGTTTAATCAAGATAAACAGAAATACATATTTTAAGAAAAATACAACAATAATAATACAAAATATCTCAACCTAGGAAAAAGAAAGAAAAGAAAAATGAAAAACAATGCAAAAAACACAAAGTAAATAACTAAGAAAAATAAAATCATTCGAGGTTTTGAGAAAAATATTTTTGTAATTAGAAATAACATATTGCTCTTTTTGTTGTTAATCAATTTGAGTGATCAAATCAGAAAATTTAGCATATGTTCAAAATTACAATGTTCTGTTACTGTAATAGCAGATAATATCCATGAGTCTTAATGTGCAGACGATTTTAGTCGAACGAAAAAGGTGAGTTTCATATATGTTATATAATAATAATAATAATAATAATAATAATAATAATAATAATAATAATAATAATAATAATAATAATAATAATAATAATAATAATAATAATAGAGGTGGTGGTAGTTATAATTTATAAGTATTACGTCGGTGTGCGCATGCTCAGTAGAGGCGGAAGTGCTCAGTAGTGGACGTTTCACGGCAGTGCTGTATTTGCGTTTCGTTGAATTTTTTAGGAACACCAGGCTGCAATGGACCTTCAGCATTAGCCGCTGTGCAAACTGTAAATCGGAATCGGAAGTGAGAGGCTGTGACGTTCGAGACACGTTCGAAAATCTTGCAGAATGGTAAGTTACTGTCCCTCACCAGGTTGAATGAGAGGGAAGCTAAACTGTGCTAATGCTAGCAAGGTGTATGTTTCCAGGAAGTGCTCACCTGCGCTACGTTTACCTGGCTGTAGTCAGCCAACAGGCCTTCGGCATGTTAGGCAGCAGAGCGGGTGAAAACGGAGCAGCCGTGTTTACTGTTCCAGTCAGCGTCGGTGCTGCTCATATTCACCTTAGACCTCACAGTTTGGAATATTTTCTGCTGAAGTTTCCAGATTCATCTTCCAGTCCCGTTTAAAAGCCTCAGACACGGAGCTTATTTAAATGTTTGGTTTTCACTAATAATAATTCACTTTTTGGTTGTCATTTATACATCATGTAAAATAAGTATTGGATGTATACATCAATGTTTTTCTCAGTAGACATATTCCTACTGGGACCACTGACAGAATTACACCAGATATTGGCAACAACCCAAGTAATCCACACAACACGAAGATATCAATGCTTGTTATTTCATAGATTTCACTTATGGGTAAAAACTCTCAGCTGTGATCTTGAGCCATTCTCACAAAAACTATGAAAAACTGGAAGGTTCTGTCGATCATTACATGCTCTCTGATCTTCAGTTCTGTCTGGATTTAATTGGATACAAGTCGAGTGTTTCAGCTTTTTCCTGGTTTCTGAAAAAGAAGAATGCTTTGTATTTTAATTTTAATTTTTGAACTTTAAAACAAACAAAAATACCCCACTTATTTCTTATTTTTAAATATCCATTTCTAAAGTGAAAATCAAATGACCATATGATACACTGACCTATCAGTGAGCTTTTAACTCACTTAATCACTCTATAGGTAGCTTTTCTGTCCTGTTCATCAGAAAATGTTGCCCATCATTTGAGAAGTTGTGGTTACATAGCAAAACGCTTACAAGTTTTCTCTTTTTTTCTAAAGCAAAGACAAAATGATGATAGTTAAAGATAGCATTTCTAAGTTTGTATTCCTTGTATAACACCTTGTCCAACCTTACCTAATATTTCATAATCTAGAATCTGTGACAGAGTAGGAGTGGTGAAAGGATAAAACAGAGCAGCTTTGCTGAAACGTTTATCTTCCTGTGAATATTCCTTCCTTTTTTAAGGTTGTAGGCTGGAGAATGAACGTTCATAGAACACAGCCTCTTTCCTAGAAGCGTCTGACTGATGTTGTGTTTAATTGGACTTAATTCTAAAAACCTAAATGATACTCGCAGTTACTAACTTTGAGTGTTTTTTCCTTCTGTAATAAATGGAAAGGCACTTCACAAAATGAACAGATCTGATGTGCATGCAGGGATGCATTATTAGATCAATTCAATAATATAGACAGGTTCAAAATCACTTCCATGCATTCCAATTCAGTCCAGTGATGCATCCCTTGTCTTTTAATTATGTGAGATCAGGTCGTGGGCAACAGGTCCAGGAAGGAAACACACACTCTCCAGCTCATTCTGGGGGGCTAACGGCGCTTCCAAGCCAGAAGAGACATTTGGTTCCTACCATGGGATCTCTGTTCAGACAGGTCTGGAAAATCTTAAAAGGGAGATTCAATTTCAACTGGTTGAGGAGCGAAGGTCCTGAACCAGTGAGGACCTCACTCCTTATTGGAATGAGGTCCAGTTTTATCATTTGAGTGCAAAGGCCTTAGTCAGAGGAGCTAACGCCCCATCAGGCCTGTGAGGTAACCATCCATGTCCCTAATGCCCCCTGACCTCAACATCCACCCCTGCAGTTGGTTGGCCCACATTGTAGGGAGTTTCCTGTACCGTTTTGGACCGAGCATCGCCAAGCCCTAAGAAGGCGAGTTTTGACTGCCAGGCGCTTTAAAAGACAAACCAACAAAAAAAACACTGAGCAGACGTCCCTCCTCTCTAATCCAGTCAAGGTTTGTCATTTCATGTTCTGTTGCAAATTCTGTTATTTTTGTCTTCAATTCAAGGAAATTAAATAAAGAGTCTAATCTTTTTATTCCAGTCAGCATTACCTGTCGCAGAGTGAAAATGTTTAGTCCATAAATTTGATGAACTGTAATTATCAGTACTTTGATAAAAAGAAAATCTATCGCTGATACCACAACTCAAAGAAGCTGTAAAATAAGTAGCTTTTTGACAATAAAAACTGATCCTAACGTTATATTTCTTCTGTCTGCTGGTTGCATATGCACAACAACAAATGCAATTTTTTTACTTTGACTAGGGGCAAAAACACAAGCTAACCTTCGCTTCTGTAGGCTTTTACCGACTTAAAGTCTTTTTTACATCAAGCTTTTCTAAAGGTCTCTGTTTCATTTTAATCCAATTTTTAATAAGTAAATTGACCCAAATATTTTCCACATCAGCTAATTGTTTTATTCATGTGCTGTTGTGCTGCATAAAATGACCAAGTCCACATTTGTGTTGGTCAGAAAGGCCAATCTCAGCTTCTTTCTCCAGTCAACTCTTATCTCCTTCTTTCCCATTAAACGTTTTCCTCACATCTCTCCTTTCTTTTGTGTCTCTGTGTTCATTACATTTGAAATAAACCCAAAGTGACGTCTAATAAAGTTTCTTATCTATATTAAATGGAGCATGATCTATTCACAGGCAAGTGGAGCATTATGGTGAAAGCCAATGTTGCCAAAGTAAAAGTTGTTCTTCACCTTGGCACAACAATTCTGAGTGCCACACTGCTGTACGGGACACGCTAAAAATAAAATAATATTAATGATATCTCTGTTTCCCTCTAGATGCGATTCATGCTGCTGTTCAGTCGGCAGGGGAAGCTGCGACTGCAGAAATGGTACACGGCTACGGCGGAGCGAGACAAGAAGAAGATGGTCAGGGAGCTGATGCAGATAGTTCTTGCCCGCAAACCAAAGATGTGCAGTTTTCTTGAATGGAGGGACCTTAAGATTGTCTACAAAAGGTACTAAAACAAACTCCCTTTTTTTCATTTCAAGTTGTTAGTAATTTTTAATACTGACTGGCGTTTCAGTAGATATATCACTCTCACTGCACGCTCAGTGCACACCTCTGAAAGCGCGACTAGAGGTTATGTTTGCGGCTCACGTTGAGCTTTGGCTTTTAAACTTCACTCAAACTTTGATGACGAATTCTCCAAAGAAACACAAGTCCTCACCGAGGGTTGATATAAATGTCTGTCCAGTTTGAATGAAAGGAGGCGTGGGAGCCGTGCCGAGGTAAACTTCAGAGATGCAGCCTTGCTAGTCGGCCAATTCACAGAGACTTCATGCTCCACTCAATGCATCGACTTTAAACCCATCTTTCAGGAACAGTTCTGTTCTGCTGGTGACATGCTCAGCATAGCAAATATGCTTGCAGTCCGGCTTATGTAAAATAAAAAAGAATGCCGCAGATTTTTTATTTATTTATTTAATAAAAACTAAATCAAGCAAGGCTTAGCCTGGCGGGGCCGTTGAGGAAGTAAAGCCTGGCGGCCTGCTTGGCTTGTACTACACTGGGGGAAACCCTGAGTTGATGTCCTGCTTTGTGATATTTGGATTGATTAATTTTTTTGTCTAGAACAAATGAGTAAATTATTTAAATTTTCACATTCATGGAGTGACATCTATTTTTCAGACCGATTTGATTCATTTTGACCAGCTTCCAGATGTAAACGCTGATGTCGTTCTTCTCCTATGTTTATACCCACGCAGGTACGCCAGCCTATATTTTTGTTGTGCTATTGAAGAGCAGGACAACGAGCTGATTACACTGGAGATCATCCACCGCTTTGTAGAGCTGCTGGATAAATACTTTGGCAGTGTAAGTCACGGAACTGAAGCATTCTCTGTTTCTGAATATTAATGGTTTAGTTAAAGCCTGATTATAAAGCTGTTTTCTGTGTATTTCTGCAGGTGTGTGAGCTGGACATAATCTTTAACTTTGAGAAGGCTTACTTCATTTTAGACGAGTTCCTGATGGGAGGAGAGATCCAGGACACATCCAAGAAGAGCGTCCTCAAAGCCATCGAACAAGCTGATCTGCTGCAGGAGGTAACACCTTCCTTCTTCACCCAGTCAGCCAGTGTTTAGAAATGACTATTAAAAACTCTTCTTTCAGTCATTATTTCTCTAAACATGATCCAAATCTGTATTTACATGCTGTGGCTCTTTCTCCCCTTTTCACTATTTCTCTTTTTCTGGCTTTGTGAAGTCAGAGTTTGTAGTAAACCCATATTGTCTTTTATGTGTTTAAAACGATTGGACTTTGTGACTTGATTGCAGCAAACGTGAGTTTCACTCCATGTCTCGTTTGGTCCAATAGTGCCGGCTCACACGTGCTGAGATAAGCTGGTTTGATTTGTGATTGGTAGGAGACAGATCAGAGACTGGCTGCTTTATCAGAAAGACTGTAGTGTCTAACTGTGAAATATTTTTTTTCATAAAGCCTTTGGTAGTCTCTAATATCTTTATTCAATGACATGAGTGAAACCTACTTGAATAAGCAGCATTAGAAGCATCAGTCTTTACCGGCTAAACTGCGTTTGTTTTCCAAACGTCTCTTGTACTGCTAGAAATACTTTCTTCAGGCATTTACTATGCAGGCCTTGATGTAGGCACTACTATAAGTAGCAGTTTACAAATTTTGACCATTTTGGTTCTGGATTTTTATCAGTTATCAAAGAAAACAGCAGTGCATATGTTATCCAGCTTCAGTCTGTACTTTGCCCATGTTTTTTTTATCAACACAGCCAAAGATATCCATCAGACTCTTGGTGGAGCAGAAAGATCCAGATCAGAAAATGTCACTCTGCTCACTAGGAATTAATATCTCTTCTACAGCTCTGTTTTCTTTTCCTTTCTGTTTTTCATCCCTCCCTGCATTTCCTTTAGTCGCTCACATTGTTAAAACTTTGATAGTCTTTCTAGTTTGATATATTTTTGTTAGCATGGATAATAATAATAATAATAATAATAATAATAATAATAATAATAATAATAATAATAATAATAATAATAATAATAATAATATTAACAATATAATCAACATCCCACCAGCACCTAAAACAACTTTGTTGCTCCAGTTCTTACATTTTCTCTTGCGATGGCTACAGAAAGAAGAGACATTATCTACATTTGTCTTTACTTTTATGTGAATAATGCAGCAGTGTTCTGTTTTCATTTGGGATTTTGCTGTTTGCAGGAGGACGAGTCTCCCAGGAGTGTATTGGAGGAGATGGGCTTGGCGTAGTCCCAGTGAAACTGTACGAAGTTTGAGACAAAAGGCAGGAGAAGGCAGGACAGTTTGGACTCTGGGATCCTGGAGCAACATCTCCTCTGGGGATAAGACTCAGTGGATCCTTGCATTGGACTGGCCCTTTGGCTCTCTTTTTTGTTTGCGTGTGTGTGCGTGTGTGTGTGTCTGCATTATCTAAGTGTGGGATAATGGTAATGGGCTATATTTAACTTTTATGTGCCTGGAGGAGCAGTGCATGTTCTGATTGTTACAGATGTGACATAGTTTGAAGCTTCGCTGTGATTGTAGTCATACTGAGGCAGGCTTGCAGGCTGATATAAAGCGCTTGTCAAACAAGCAAAGCCAAGCCTGGATGTAGGCCTGCCGATACAACTGAATGTGAATGAGGACCGGGTCAGAACATCGAAGAACTGTGAGAGGTCACAGGTTCTATAAGTGTGTCCAGAACCAGGTTTATTCCAGGCAGGTCAGGTGAAAACAAATCATTCTCAATGACCTAAAATCATGGCTGTAAAGACTTGAGTTCTCGTTGGCGTATTAGAGTTCAAGCCATGTGCCTCCAGCTATCTCCATGACAACGGACATTCAACATGCTCAGAACCGGCTCAGGACTGAGGCTAGAGTTTTGTTCCGGTTAGTTTTCTGTCTTCATTCAAATTGTTCCTTAATCTAGAATTGCTGATTAACTGTCAGATTTGTTTATTCTATGCTTCTTGATAGTTGAAGATTCCACTTTGTTTATGTAATATCACCGAAAACTAAAATGATAAACTTCATCAATGAAAATGAACAAAAGACATTCAATCGTTTCTTGACCCATTAGCTTGAGTTGACTGCAGTACCAAACCAAAATGGAGATGTGAGAACCATCTCTGGATGTTGGTTCTGGGTTTTAATGCTACAGTGGCATAACTATTATAAAAAAAAATATGTTATTTAAAGGGGATGTATTATGCAAATTTCACCTTTTGCATGTTTTTGTACTTCCATTTATGTTTGTACTACTTCTAAGTCCAAGTGCTTAAAAAAACACCCTGGCAATAAGTTGATGTTTTTTGGTGTCTGGAAAATGAGACTTCTCTAAAACCTCCAGAATGTAACATCACAAATTAGCAGGCACTGTCCCTAACCTATCAACCCCATCAAAGCCCAACCTGTCACCTAGCAACCCAAGCTGGTTTTACTGCTATATACTTTGTACAGCAGCTGCTGAAAAAAAACAAGTTTTGTTGTTGACTAATCGCTTAGAAATAGGTTGTGCAGGATGCTCTTCTTCTGCTTTTCAAAGATGTACACTTGTATAAGTGCGCATCTGTTTGCAGCCAAGTTTACATTTTGTTGGAGGGTGTGGCCAGCAGCAAGTTATTTGGATTTAAAGTGACAAAGCGCTCTGCAACAGCTCATTCTGAAAGGAGCTGGAAAGAACTGAGCAGACTGAAGTTTCATTATCTCAGAATGATTTTGTGCAAAAAAACGTAATGAATCTCCTTTGTATAGACCCAACCTGTTTAAGGAAATATAATAGGTAACTTTTAAATATCTGTTAAAAATGTCACTGGCATAACAGTATGATATGAGAGGTAATCTGGAAAAAACCCCAGCTCTTCTGCCTTCTCCCAGTGCTCCCAGTTGTAACTGCAGAAATACGCAGCTCTCTCAAAAACAGCCAATCGAAGTTTTGGCTGTAGCGCTGTCAATCAGGCTCATACACGTACCTCTCCCTCCCTCTTCCTCTGTGCTATGCTACAGCTTCTTCCTGACACTAGTTAGCATGGACACTGCTGACTGCAGATAAACACTTCCTTGAAAGGTAAGCCAGTAGCACATTTAGCAGCATGTACACAATCTTTACTCACAGCACTAACAGCCTGCTCCTGGCACTGAATGGTTGCATCTGTTTTCCATATAGCCACAGTAGCTTGTGTAAAGCACTGATGTTTCCTTCTTCAGCCAGCAGTGGGTGCGCCCCCTGCTGGCTGCTCAGCGTTCCTGTATGAACCCAGGTAGCCTCGTCTCAGAACAGCCCAGAAGAAGAAAGCTGTTCTTTCTGCCTCAGTTGGATGAACTCTGGACCATATTAGCACTCTAAAACTTTACAGCTAACAAATGGATTTGGAAAAAAGTTGACATGCAGTGTAATGTTAGACAACGCGGACCTGATGAAACGTGACGAATCATTTTGGTTTAGAGCTGATACCAGCTGGTGAGAATGTGACGTTCTGTCTCATTCTGAAAAGAGCTGTTAGCTATGGAGGTTTATTACTGACAACACTCTTAGCTAAGGTGAGTAAAGCTGCTGACGACTCTTAAATACTCTAACTGAAAGATGTGGATTAAACAGGTGCAACACTAAGCAACCGCCAATAGTACAACATTCACGCCCCCTTGTGGTGAAAGAGAGTTGTTACAGTTTGAATTGCGACTCCTTGGTGGTTCAGTGCTATAAAGTAAATGAATGACTAACAATTTTGGGGCATTGTTTCTGGTTGCTAACATGTGGTGTTTTATAATAAAGTCATGGGACCAAAGCCTGTCGTTTCAGAAACCTCTTCAACTTTCTTATTAGGTGATTTGTCTGTCTGACTTTAATATCATTTCTCTTTAGCCAACTTCCTTCATACCATATTACATTTGAGGTTTTTGGTTTTTACCATGAAAATAACTTGTAAATGTAAGAGTCATCATGTATATCCAGAAAGGAAGCCACAGGCCTCTTGCCAGGATGGCTTACCCTACGACAGAGGTACAACTACTGCTCATCCTTTAAATTTAAGTTAATATGTTCAGTTTGTTAGGATGAGATTTACTGTTTTGTGTTTGATTCTAAACTCCTAATAACACCAACACTTTACACAGAGAACTGACCCATACAGAGCTGGAAAGTAACTAGATGCATTTACTGTTGAGGAACTTTTGTGGGGGAAAAAAATAATTTTAGGTGTAACTTTACTACACTACCTTTTAATCTTGGGGGAAATTTCTGGATCCTCCACCGACTGCGAGTAACTTATTCGAAAGAAGAAAAAAAACTTTTAAAAAATCCATCAGAGACAAACAGAGTTTATGTTAAAGTGAGATGTCTCATTTTGTTATTTTAATGCTATTTTCTACCTGCTGGGCCATTCAGCTCTGGAAGTACTATGTTCAAACAGACAGCATACTGTCTCATAGATTTTTGTGAGCTTAAAAATAAAATTCGGAAAATGGTTTCTTTTGCTCGTATCTGTTTTGTTACCATGTCACTTGCATACAATTTTTATTTTTATTTTAGTCATTAAAATGCAAACATTTTTGCATAACATTTTTCCTGCTTGATTGCATCATTTTCAAATATTCAGTCAGATGTGATTAGTTAGCACATGAGTAGCATTTTTATAAATTACTGTTTTATTTTTGAGTAATTTCTTGGCTGGACACTTCTTAGTCTTAAGTAAAATATAATATAATAAAATATGTTTTAAGTTGTGCTACTTCTACTTCAGTTCATTTTTGGGTGTCTATCTATCTATCTATCTATCTATCTATCTATCTATCTATCTATCTATCTATCTATCTATCTATCTATCTATCTATCTATCTATCTATCTATCTATCTATCTATCTGTCTGTCTGTCTGTCTGTCTGTCTGTCTGTCTGTCTGTCTGTCTGTCTGTCTGTCTGTCTGTCTGTCTGTCTGTCTGTCTATTTTACAGATAGTTTCTGGATTTTCTTTTGTACAACACATTTTAGAAAGTAACTCACACTTCCCCTGTGTGCTATGATGAATTGTGTGGATTACTACATTTGCTATTTTGAGCTGAACCGAGATATTTTTCATCACACAAAGACTCCAGATGTTTCCAGTCACAAGCACCTTACATATACACATAAGCAAGTTCTATTACTTTTGGGGAATTGCTAAGTACAAACTTTATCTCGACGCAAAGGTTTCTGGCACTAATGGAACCCCGTGTTTTAGGGTTACCTTGCTTAAGCTTTTCTTTAGCTATTTCTTGTCATGTGGGTATAAATCTGGTTATTGAGGACATGTGGAGAAAGTCTGGGCTCAATTTGCCAGGACAGCAGAGGAGGGTCGGGGGACAGGGGGGTTCTTCTGTTGCCCAAAAACTATGAATGAAATGCAAGTTGGTGACGTCAAAGGGACCTCTTGACGCATATGTCACGTGAGCCTGGAAGGCGGAGAGATCCTGAGATCCACAGCCCCGCTGTCCATAGTTCTGAAAACAGGCATTCCAGGAGAGGAACCCCGACAGGACACGTCGACAAAAACCAACTCCAACATCTGACTGCGACTCAGAAATATCAGCGACATCTGGAGCTGGTTGTGCGCGTGACCGCGGGGTTTTCTGCACCTGACGTGACGAGAAAACGGGACCTGGAATCCCCGAAGCCCCCCTCCCTTCACGGGCAAGTAAGTGGCAACTAATCAATCAGCCTTGTTTACCTCCCCCTCCCCCCACTCCCCTTCAACCCCCAAAGGCAGAAAACCGTTTCACTGCCCGGTTCATTCCTGGACAAGCGCTAAAGGAGGAAGTTGGAGCTGCGCTCAGGTGAGCAGCAACAAATGCGAGGCAGACAGCAGGCTGGGTCCCGCTGCGCTGCAGCGGAGGAGCAGGGACCGCATCACCTGCACCTCCAGTCCAGTCATGGTTGTTTCTCAAACAGTTTGAACATCTGGAATCCAGTCAGTGAAGAGCAGAACCTGGACTGGCAGCGCGTCGTTGGACCTTCATTGTATGCTGGTCAAATCTGCTGGGAGCTTCGGTTTCTCATTCTCCTAATCCTTCTAATCCTCCTCCTCCCACCCCCACCTTCTCCTCCTCATCCTCCTTTTCCTCCTCTTCCTCCTCCTGTTCTTCCTCTTCCTCCCCCTCCCCACGGTTCTTTGTTATGAATGGAATTTGGGTAACAAATGGGCCAAAGAGGAGGCACCCTCATTTAGATCACTCTGCCAGTGTTATCTGTAGGTTTTCTTCGCCTTGTGTTGAGCTGCAGGTGTTGGTTGGGGTGGGGGTGGGTGGGCAGGGGGTCGTTACATCCTTTTCTTTTTTCTCTTTTTTTTTTTTTTTTTGCTGCAGTGATATGAGCTGATCGGACCTTTGGAGCAGATGGAAGGAATGTGTTTATTTGATAAGTAGGATGGAATAAGGCCAAAGCGCTAATGAATGTCGTCATCTTGCGTCAGTGTGGCAGAATCAGGAGCAACGAGGGCAGCACGCATCAGGTCCACAGCAGAATAATGATGCTGTTGAAAGCTGTGAGGTGAAACATACTTTTAATTGAAAAGTATGTGGAGGGAAATTAAAATATTTAATATTCCGGTTTTAAACGTGGAATATTCATTTGCTGGTGGTTGTTGCATTTTTTTTTATCATGACATTGTTGAATATTAAGCTGCAGGTATAATCACAAATTGATCATAGTGTGATGGATTAATGGTGAATTGCTCATAAGTTGTTCAAATAAAATGATTTATTTATTTAATGTAACGTAGAGCGACAGATCCTGGAGGAATGGTTTCTCATTCTGGAAACCATTCCTTGATTAAAGAACATATGTATTCCTTGGAGTGAGTTCTGGTTGTGTGTGAGGATCTCTCTCTTTTGGGTTATGATAATTATTTTAATATTGAACTCCATGACGTCCTGTCTTCCCAGGTTTTTAAGCTTGGACGACTCTGTGCTTGGATCGTGAACACGTTGATTGAACTCATGATAGCCTGACACCACCTTTGTTGCTAAGTTATGTATCTTTTTTTAAAATGGATTTTAATATGTTTGTGATAAGTGTGATTTCTGACTTCCTACATACGTGAAAACGTGATATAATCAAATATATACCCCCCTAAATGGAACACACAATCCTTTATTTTTCTGAAGTTTGCAAATAAATAAATAACCACAAAGAAACAATAAACATGCAGCGTTATGAAAATGATTTGACTCAATGAGCTGTCATATCTAGTTCAGCCACAAGAGGGCTTAAGTGGTAGCATCACCATAGCGATGTTTTACAGGCAGTTACCCCGGTGACCTACAGTTACTCATTGTACTTTTGGTCTGCCCAAACACTTGGGGTGCGTTAGAAAACATTACCTGCACTAGATGCAGTTCAAACGCCGTTCGTTAATATTCATGAAACCAACTGAGCTCTGGTCTTCTCATCCAACAGCTTTTCAGTCAGTCTGCATTGCTCTTGACCTGGGTCTCTCAATGAACATGACTGTTTTCACAGTTTTCTGTCTGAAAGACGTGGCATAGATGTTGGACTGCCATGGGTTCTTTCCTCGGTATTCAGAACTAAATCACTAACCACAAACAATGACGAAAAGTTGGAGTGAATAAGGCCACGTTCACCCTGCAGCATGAAGAGACGCAATTCCGATTTTTAAGTTTTAAACTAAAACTTTCACTGAGTACAACTTAGGGTCTAAGACATGCTGAATTTAATATGCATCTCAACAAATACTTTCTTCTAACAGTACATAAAATTTCCTCTGTCTGAGCCTTGGGCAGATGAGCCATGTGAATGTGAAACGTGTGTTTTTCTGGATGTCTCTAATATTTTACCGGTGACTTATTTTTCAGCTGCTGATGACGTTGGCCCTGCAGTGCCTGGTTTGGTTTTCTGCTGTCTGAAAAGAGTTCTTAAAGCTTTAAATATGATTTTGTGTTCTTATTTTTCCCTCTAGGTGTTCTTGGTCACTCTCTGCACCCAGTTCAGGACCTGTTCTATCAGACCATGACAAGAAACTGCCATGCCTCGTGTGTCCTCACCATCATGGTCCTCTTCACATCTTTATCCTTCCTTCATCTCTCCACACCCAACCCAGTTTCTACGTTTGGAGATTATGACGACGCACCCAGAGAGGTTCTTCCCAGGCTTCCAGTTTATGAAAACACCGAACGAACGCAGGAGAGACGGAAAAGAGCCTTGAGAGACCAAACTGAGCAAGAAGAGGAACTCTTTAAAGATGTAGATCCCAAAAGACTAGCTGCTGTGTTACTGGAGGCTCTGAATCACACACACATGGA
The DNA here is from genome assembly GCF_002775205.1 of Xiphophorus maculatus. Lineage (NCBI taxonomy): Eukaryota > Metazoa > Chordata > Actinopteri > Cyprinodontiformes > Poeciliidae > Xiphophorus > Xiphophorus maculatus. Next base: position 3,503,179 of record NC_036456.1, on the reverse strand, counting down.
AAGAGAGAGGGATGAAGAGAACTATAACAGCATGGAAGAAGAGACACAGACTGAGAGAGACGAGATTCAAAAAGAAGAACCACACGGTGAGAGAGTGTCAAGAAACAGAGAAAGAGACGGGCAGAAAGAGCTGGAGCGGTTTATTGCTTCACACGGCAAAGAACAGGAACGGGAGGAGGACGAGGAGAAGAAGAAAGCTCTGGAAGAGGAGGAGAAGATAACTGAGAAGGTGACAAGCCACACAACAAGTCAGACGGTCCAAATTCAAACAAAGCAGCAGCCAAATGGTTCAGACGGAACAGCAGAGAGCGGTGCTGCTAACCAGCAGGGATCATCCAACCCAGAGCAAAGCAGCTACGAAGAGGAGGAGCAGCTCAATCCTGAGGAGCTGAAGAGTCTGGAGACCGTGATGAAGGAGTTTCCACGTCTTAACAGTAAAAGAGATGGTGCTTTGGAGGAGCAGCAGAGAAACACTAGAGGTTACAGCAGCTACAACGACATCATTCCGATAAATAAGGGCAGTGACCTCGCCATGACCAAGAAAAAATTAAAATGGCAGGAGGAAACACAGAAAGCAGTGTACTTCCCAACATTTACCGGAGGCAATTCTGTAGAGGAATCAGAGGACGGCAACTATATTAGCAAAGCAACCCAGCCCCCAACTCCAACTGAACAGAAAGGGGTGCAAGATGATTACACAGACGAGGAAGAGGAGGAGGAATTGCTCAGCCCAGAGGAGGAGGAAGCCCGAGCCAAAGTGGAGCAGGAGGAGATGATGAGGCAGGCAGCAGAGGCACAAAAAGCCAAAATGGAAGAGGAAAAGCTGGCTGACATCGCCTCAGACATGTTGCTGAGCTACATGGGTAAACAAAATAAAGGTGACAAGAAGCACAGCTTGTCTATGTTGAATGCGGCAGAGGATAAGAGATCGGATGAGGAAGTGACAGAGGAGGACGACCTTGACCCTCAGACCATTGACAAGTTGATTGAGATTTCCAGTAAATTGCACCTCCCCGCTGATGACGTCGTGGACATAATCACTGATGTTGAGAAGAAGAAGAAGAAAGATGTGCCACCCGAGATGGCATCTGTTCGGCAGTATACCTCGGCGCCACTGTCTCCTTCTTTTCATTCCGGTTGGCAAGTTTCGTCAAATCAAAACAGCTTTCCGGCCTTGAAGCAACCGTCTCCAGCTGTAAATATCCTAAAAACCTGGTTTCAAGACCAAAACACGCCAAAATCAGACGTTTCCCAAAAGAAACTTCCTAAACCTTTGCTACCATATAATTTTTCACCCAAACCTGAAAAGCCCTTTCCGGTGAAACAGGAGCGCTGGTTCAAGTTACCGAAGTCTGTCTGGACTGGCTACTCCTTGTATCCCTACTCCTACTCCACCTACCACCAAAGGAAACCCATCGTGGGTTACTATCCTTTCTACTTTCCTCCCATGCCAAGACCTAAATCCCATTACTACCGACCTAAACCTCCTCTAACACACAACAATTACTTTGGTAATTCTGTGGAAGATCCGTACATTTTCCCTCCAAGAAGGCGCTATCAAAGCTGGGTCCAACCTCAGCTGAGAAAATCACCTGCCGCCCTTCAGCCTAAGTCTTTCTACTCCAGCTACTACCCACGTCCTTACTCCCAGCCATTTCAACGAATACCTCCATCCCAAGCCAATTCCCCTCCTCAGACAGCTGCTCAACGAAAGCAGTTTCTGATCTCCGCTCTGGAACCCGCAGCATCAAAAAACAAAGACTATCATAATGGTGCAAAACAGCCAGACAGCAGTATCCATGACGATGTGGAGAAATACATCCAGCAGATTCTCATGAACAGAGCACAGAGGCTGGACTGAAATGGAAGTAAATAAACATTAGTGCAAGATTCCGACATCTTAAAGATGAATCAGCAGAAAGCTATATTTCTTTGAGATGTTTTTGCGTTATGTTTTTTCTAAAGGGGCAGTATTATGTAAAATCAACATTTTTGGCTTTGTTATAATGTTATTTCCTCATCAAAACCATACCTGGAGTGTTTCTTTGTTTTTTTTATGCATGTTTGAGAAATCCTTGAATCTCCCGTGGCAACCATTCTGGTTTGTAAAATGTTTAGGGAACCGAGCGCCATTTCCACACGCAGCTAATCCTCAGAGCAGTTTCCAAGCCGAGCTTCTGCTCCTTCAAACTAGCAGCAGCAGCAATTAGCAAGCACCTGGTGGAACTCTGCATCTCCTGAGCTCATTATATGAACCGTTTCTCAGCCCAGTGCTGTGATCAACGTTTGTAAGCACTTAATAGTGAAGTGTAGTTGTTATGATTTCCTGGGAGTCAGAAAGAGCACACATTTCTTAAAGTGACAGAGGCTCAATTTCAAAGAGCTAAATTGCAAAATCAAATTTCTTTTAAGCTATGTTTGATTTATATGTGGATTTTTTTTAACAACTGAAGGTAATAGTTACTTGATTGTGCATCAAAATGTGTCTGGAAAACATATAATACTGCCCCTTTAACATTTGTTCCAAGTTTTGTCTTTCTGTTAGAATTGGTTGAGATGTGAACACGGCCATGTTCTGAATCCCAATGTAAAGACGTTGGATGGAGCCGAGAGGACCATGATGAGTCTAGTCTGTTGGTCCAGCCATTCTTAAATTCCAGCATGAAAATTTTCTTAATATTGACATTCCTGCATTAGAAAATGGGGGTAAAAATGAAGGGGATGAACCATGTGATCTTGAGGTCCATTTGACAAAGTTAATTAAACTGTTCACATAAGCATGTGGCTCCAAATGGATGAAGCTGGGCATAGTTTCTACTATCTGCCACCACTGTCACTATTGTGGTTGTGTAGTTGCCTCCACATTTTAACTTGTTGTGGAGGCTTCGTCTGCATGGCAGATGAAATGTAAGGAGCTCTGATCTCCCAATTTGAAGATTTTCTTCGTTTTTTTTCATAACAGTGAATGAAAATACTACACTCTTCACCCTATCGCTGCATTTGTCAAGGTTTTACATTGGAAAAAATATAGTTTCACATGAACCCCAGACTCACTGTATGCAGATTACAAGATGTGGCCATGCCTTTAAACTTCTAGTAGTCAAAAATAACAAAAGATAAAACTTTTAATATAAAATCCCGGTCAAACAAATCTACCATGGTGCTCTTCACAACAGTAATGTGATGCAACTATATTTTGTGTGAGTTGATAGCTAAGTGGGAAGAAGCACAAAAACACTCTTTCTAGTTCTGTGTCAGTTTATTGACATGTGTGTCCTGCTGCCCATAAAATCTCACCAGAAAAAACAAACTTATTGGTCAACTCAGAGCAGTGGTGGTTTCTGAAATGGGCGACACGTGTAACCGCCATCTTGTGTCAGCAACTTGGTGAAGGGGGCTGGCGCCGAAAAGGTGGTGCCGTTCAAGGCGCCAAAGAGGGTAGGACCGCCTCTGACTCACAGACAGCAAGATCCTGAAATAAAGGCAAAGTCGTAGTTTCCCCTCTGGTGTTACTTCACAGTTGACACAAGATGTCTGCTGTGAAGACACGGTCGCTTTGTTTTTCTCCTGATGTGGGAACATGCATCTTTGCTTTTTCTTGTCCAAATATGTTAACCTATGTTTGTTTCAGATGCTTTACGATTATTTTGAATGTTCAGATGCTGCTCTAAAACCTAAGCAGTGCTGTATTATGTTTTTAAAGAGAGAATATTTAATCCTATTCATTTTAAATAAGATTTTAAACAAATTCCAGTTTAGTAGGCACGTTTGGCTCAATTAGGAGGAAGTTTGACTCCAAACTTATTGAGATTTAAGATATTCCATCAAAAACTGGGCAGAGTTTTTAAAAAAATGAATCTAAAATATCTTGATTTTTGAGATAGATATTAAATAGATATTGTTTTGTCTCCTTAACAACAAACTTGAAAAGCACACTTTCATGAAAATTTTTATTAATAAAATATCGTACAACATTGTAGAGTATATTTCACACATAAACTAACAAACATCACAAAACGACTTGCTCTCATGATGAGTCATCTTTCTGCATAACTTAAAGTACCTTGTTGCCATGGTGCCAAACCATGGGTCTGTAGGACATTCTTATACAGCTGACGCCTTCAGAGAGTGCAGCTTCGACCCATCAGCTGAGGCTGGTGTCAATCTGTACAGAGGTCATTATTATCTAAATTGCATATCCATAATTAACTTTACAAAAAGAGACAGACAGTTGTTGCTTCTCAATAACTAATCACAGGGAAACTTTGCTTTTTGATAGCTAAAAAAATCCCACAAGTTTGCAACAACATGTAAGATTTGTATAGTGTATTTGTTGAGTACTTGGCCCTTTATGGAAATTATATTATAGTAAATTATCTTAAGTGTGGACCTTTGAACTTGTAAACTTTTATCAAGATTAATTTAACCTAAATTAACTTTGGGACTATTCAAGTCTCTTTTGATCTAAATTTCTCTGTTTTTATCTTTTAAATTCTGAAATAGTTTTGAGATGATGATGATGATGATGATGATAGTTGCTATGCCATTTGTAAAGTTAAACAGTCAAAATTTAGCAGCCATAATTTGGCTTATTTAGCCTGTCATAAGAGGGGAAAATAGGGGTGCATTTTCCAAAGTCATATTTTCACCATTTTATGTATTCTTTTTTATATCACAGTTTCAAACAAAATATCTAATTTTGTTTGAAAATTAGATATTTTCAAACAAAAATAACCTAATTATTTAGTAAGGTTCCAACTAAATAATTATCACAGAGCTACCTAAATATTCCCTTTTAAGTTAAATATTATTTGGTTAACTAAATATTTAGCTTGCTAAATAAATTTAGCTTCAAACTAAATATCTGGCTTGTTTGTTAGAAATGTCACTTTGTTGTGGCAGCATAGTATCATATCTGACAAGATATGATACTCTGATAAGACAAGCGCCCTTGTCTTATCAGGTTGTTAATTATTTGAATGTGTAACTTTACAAATGGCAAAAACATTGACTTTTTTTCTCCACGGTTTTTAAGTCTCAATTTTAGAAGCAAGTTTGTATAAAATCGATATTAAACCAATGTGAAACAGATGGTCGGTTGGTGTAGGTGACCTTTGGAGAGTCTCAGAATGTGTTTCCAAGTCAGAACAGAAGAATTTAGTGGAATAAAAAGAGTTTCAACATTGTGCCTTTCATCGACAAAAAAAGTGAAGTGAAAGCAAGACGTTGGCTAACTAACATGTTTTCTGTATTTTTGACAATTTTTTGGGTCTGTTATGAAAGTAAGATGGGAAGTGTTGGTGGGAAGCCCTGAGCTAAAAATGCACACATCAGAAATAAGGGCGCAGTCTTGCACGTTTCTGTATAAATGCATCCAAAAATTGCATCATTTTAAAAAGTAAAAAAAAAAAAAAAATCCTCAAGATTAAGGAAACAATGACTTCAGTACAAGTAAAAAATAGTGAGATGTGTATGGGTGAGTGTCAGTCTTTCTAACTGTACCTTGTTGTAAACGTCGTAATAAACATGCGTTTGCTGAATGTAAACAAGCACATGTTCATGACTACTTTTGCTACCCATGGAAAAGTGAATAAAGTCAATTATTTTTGTTACAATAATGTTTTCTTGTGGACCCACACGTTCTTTTTATAACAGAGAGGACAGCCAGGTGAAGCCCAGCTCACGTCTAGATTGATTCGAAACCAGAAGTTACAGCATGGAGGAGTTCTGGGGGACAGAAAGCCAGAGACCGCAGATTATATTTGTATTTATGAATATTTAACACTGGATGGAGTAGCTTGTCAATAAATAAGCTACTCACTCTCTTTATTCTAGTAAGTTTGACCAACAGAGATAAAGAACCAGACCCCAGAAACAAACCCAATCAGATTTATCATGACTTGGTCCATATTTGGTTTTCCAATTGAATAATAAAAACATTATTCACCATAACTTTTCCATAACATCTAATTGTTACGGAAACCCAATCCAGTTTATTTAGAAAGTTCCAAGGTAGCAATTTAGTTTCAAATTATTTTCAAATCAAAGTCCTAATTATGTTTGGACACCTTGCATTTACTGTTCAGAGACATTTTGATCAAATTAAATCTTTGTTTCAAAATAAAGTACTCTGAGCTTTACTTTATTTTATTAATGACTAAAATTTCTTAACATGATAATTATTCATTCAGCAAATTACTTTTTCAAAGATAGTCTTTTAGTTTTACTTGAAGTTTCAATATTGTGAATCTGACATTAAGTAAAAATTAATTACTTTTAAATATAAACGTAATAAAGCATTACTGACTGATTTGATTGTAAATGTAACAGTCCACTGTAGGAATATTTCCTGATACTATCAGCCTCTCATCAAAAATATGTCAAAAAAAAAAGAAAAAATAATGCAAAATCATGAAATTTCAGTTTACAGAGCAAAGAGAAAATAGAGAGCTGGTCAGAGATGGAGCGTCCAACTCAGGATTCTGACATGCTGGTTGGATGATTGCTGAATCTCCGAGGCGTGTTTCAGTCAGTCAGTCTGACATCCAAGAAGTTCCTACAAAATGCTAATTGAAGCTTTTTATGTCAACCCAATAAGAGATTGAACAGCATCCTGGCTGCAGCCAACAGAGGAAGCGAGACAAACAAACAATAAGCAGGAGAAAATGAATTAACTGGGAAAGAAAGGAGAGGGTGAGGAAAGAGAGCAGGGAGGAATGCAGTGGGGATGGTTGCAGCTCTGCCCACACAGAGGTGCAGTGATTCATGATGTCACGTGGAGAAAACAGGGTGACTCATCCACCAACATCATTGTACAGCCACTGCAGAGCATCAAAGTGAACACACACACACACACACACACAATGAAAAACACACATGATCATTCTACTCAATTAAATGGAGCTGCTTTTAATATGCAAGACAGTAAATGCTTAAAGGTGTTCAGACATCGATGGTGGTCCTACTGATCACACACCTCTGCTTGTGTTCATGCGGCTACCTTTCAATTCTGTGAACTGGTTTGAGCTTCGGCTCATGAGGGAGACTCAACATAAAATGAGCTGAACTTCCACCTTTTTACTAGGATTATCAGTGACATGTTCCTAAAGCATCAGTGTTAAACTGCAGATGACAATTGCTAAAACAAAGGAGTTGATTTTTATATCAGCTGAAAGCTACCAAAAATACGCAGCACCTTTACTATTTATACAGCTGGTTGGGATGTTGCCCATCAGCAGCAGTCAGTGGGGGTGGGGCAGGATGGACCAGTCCAAATCAAAACGAGGCAGAGACAAACAGCCATGCAGGCGTTCAGGCCTGAAGGCATTCAAGGTTTACAATACCTTTAAATCCAGCAAACAATGGCAACAGAGGGACAAATCAAATAAAGAAGAAGCAGATTACAAACAAGAATATTGAACAATGGAGCTTGAGAAAGAAATCTAAAGAGATCATTAAACCTCAGAGAGGATTTGTATTCTGAGCAATGGAATCCAATTCAACCACAACAAACAGACACAAAAACAAAAATGCTGAGAAATGGGATGATGACCAGCTCACTTTAAAGACCAAATTCGACAAGAAAAAGGCATAAGACTGATGAAAATATATGCAAAAACAGTGTGTTGGACCCAAATGCAGAGAGGCGGAGACAGCGGCTGACTTAAGTGATTTAATGAAATGGGGAAAAAAAATGAGATTGAAAAAGTGCTGAAAAAACACTTACAAAAATACACGAACCAGGCTAACAACAAATAAATAAATCCAAAGGAACATCCAACCAGGAGACATGAGGAAAATATAAGCAAGTCAAAAGGGACTAACGTGAGTAGAAATGAGGATCCAGCCAGTTGTGAGTGAGACTGAGGAGCTGAAATACTGGGGAGTAGTGACTGTGACAAAAGACCTGAGCTGATAATTTAACTGATTACAGGTGTGAGTAATTAGAGCAGGAGTCAGGCTGAGGAGGGAGAGAGAAAGTGGCACAGGAAATAATATTAACACTAAAGAACAACTTTGACTAAAGAAACATGATAACTGACACTGAAGAGTGATTAGACCTGGAGTAAAAATAAAAATAACTATAAACACTGCAAGGGACTTAAATTATGGGAAACCATAAACAGGCTAAATTGAACAAAAATAAGAAATCTCAAATAATAAAACCAGAATGACCAACAAGGGTGAAACAAAAGTGGTGGTGCCGGTGCATGGCAGCCACCGGGCCCATGCAGCTGAGGCTACTGCCAGCGTGCTACCATCAGCATATGAGTGTGTGTGTGTGTGTGTGTGTGTGTGTGCGTGTGTGTGTGTGTGTGTGTGTGTGTGTGTGTGTGTGTGTGTGCGTGTGTGTGTGTGTGTGTGTGTGTGTGTGTGAACGTGTAAATGATTGAACGTGGTGTGAACCAACCCAATGGACATGATAAAGCCTATGTTTATCGTCATACAGTACCATATATTATAATGGTTGGAGTGAAGTTCAAGTTTGTCATTGCACCAGTATCATGTAACATTCACCTTCTGAGAGGAAACACTCTCCTGTATACGCCGGACCATAAAATAACGTGTAGCACCGAGCTGTGCCATACCACCCAGTGGAAACGAGGCATAAGTCAAATTAGGATAAACATTTGTGATTATGGTGAGAAAAACTATTAAAAAAACATGAGATATAGAGAGGACATTAGCATGGACATCTGAGGTCAAGAGGTGAAAACAGGATGAACGTCTGTTCTCACACTGTCAGGTCTGAATGAACATGTTATGAACAAAGGTGAGAAAAGGCGAGAAATCTGATGTCATATGAGGAGAGACAAATGATAAGCTTATGTCCTAAACTAGAAACACCATAATTAGGTGATGTTATAATAGAATGACCATCTGATGTATGGCAGTCTTTTGTTTTCACCTAAGAATATAGTGACCATCTGACATCAAAAGGCTAAAAGAAATACATTTGATATGTGAAATGTATTTCACACATCAAATGTGTGAAATACATTTGATGTATCAGATGGTCAGATATGACCATCTGATGTGTAAAGTTGCATTTAATTTATTGTTATTATTTTTACATATTTCAATTATACACTTTTACTCACATATCTCTGTTATTATCCACTCCTCTATGCAGTCTGAAGGCAGAGTTATTGATGTAAATACAGTAAGGTGTGTTACTCTCTCCGCGCATTTAAATTAAAATAAACCTAACTCAATATGCACATTTATATTCCAGGGAACTCAACATTACAACAGAGAATATTTCACTGACTTGACCAGGCTACCTGCTGAGTAAATAAAATGCACAAAAAGGACAAAAACAAACAAACAAACAAACAAACAACAAACAAAAACAACAACAAAACCATCTCAGTGTTGGGTTACAGTCGCTTAATCTGACCTGACAACAACGTTTCCCGGAGCGCTTATCCCTGCAGCCGTGAGTCCGTCATTTACGGAACAATACTGACCCCTGCTGGCAAATCACTGAACATTCCTAACACTCAGCGGCAGGTAATACCTTATATACCTTATATTTGTATGCTCCAACACGAATACATGCGCCATATAAAGAACCTACAATATCAAAACATAAATAATATATAAACTATATCCAAATATATTCTCTAACTATATTTGCAGAAACGTTTATGCTGACATCTAAACATCATTAGATTATGGGATTTTTTTTAGCTCATAAAGCATAACAAAATTTATTAAAATTGAAAACAAAGAAGAAAGGGCCAAAACAATACAGCAACACAGAGCTGTGATTTTATCAAACCCAAAGGAAAGACTTGAGATTTAAGAAGTTCAGAGAGAAGAGACAATCATGGCCAAGATTTGGAAACACTCTTCATTTTAGGAAAACACTACAATCAAAAGTATGAGTACTGTAGAGATGATAATGTCGCATGTTATGCTACAGTCATCAGAATGAATAATTCAAACAAATAATTCAAACAGGTTTAAAGGGGGAAGGAGGAGAGAAGATATAACAATATCGAGATTTAGATTTGGACACAAGCTGGATGGATCTGCACACTCTTTAAAACAGAGGAAAAATAACGCAGGAAATTGTGACTTTTGTGATGCGGAAGAGACTGTTTATCATGTTATGTAACATGCTTCCTTATCATTGCTACAGATACGTGAAATAGAAAGGTTTATTATTATTATCCTAAACCTTGAAAACCTTTGAAATAAGATTATCAGAAAAGTTGTAAGTCGGATACTATACATTTATATTGCGGTTCTTTTCGATCCACTGGGTTAGTTTGAAGGATTTAATTTATGAATTAATTAATTCACTTTTTTGGTATTATTTGTTTTAGAATCCTGAGCCACACTCCTTACCAGTTGGTGGCGGTAATGGACAATTACGTGTCTTGTCAGTCGCTAATAAATACCACAAGAAGAAGAAGCAACACCAGAAGAAGAAGAAGAAGTTGATAGTAACAACAATGATAAAGGTAAAATAGTTCAGCTTCAATCTAAACGGAGTAACTATTCCCCTCATAACCTGCTGAGACTATTTAGCTGCGTTTCCTTGTTCCTTTAGATCCAGTGAGAAGAGCCGGTGAGGATGAAGCCGCCGCCTCGGAACAGAACGAAACGACAGTTGAGCTGTTGGACAGAGACGCCGGAGTCCCGCAGGAAAGCGGCCTGTAAGTGGGGACGACCTGAGCTGAAGAAGCTTCTGAAAGCCCTGCAAGCTCTCAGCCAGACCACCGGAGGCCTGCAAGAGATAGACTATGCTGTCCTGAAGAAACACATTCCTACTCGGTCCATTTCAGAGGTAACCGAGACGAGTCCACGACAGAACCCATCCAAAAACCTTTCTTCCAAAAACCTTTCTTCCAAAAACCTTTAGCTTTTTGTGGTTTTGACTCTGATAGTTCAGCAACAACTCTTAGCAGCTGATACAGTTCTATAAAAGAGGGATTTTTAAAAACTTTTTTTAATTTGTCTCACTTATGTGTTAGAATATCCTAAACTGTAATGTTGGATAAGATAACCTGAGTAAAAACAGAAAGCAGTTTTTAAATGATAATTTCACTCATTGGTGGAAAAAAGCCACCCAAACCTCGCATTGCCCCCTGGGGGGAAAAGTCATTGGCCCGTTGGTATATCATGTATTAACTGTGGTTAAACTAGAGTTATTTTTCAAATCTGAGTTTGTTTCTGTTTAGTGACAAGGACTTAATAAGGAAGACTGGCTGGGCAGAATGGGCTCCTGACTCTAAAGGACATTAAAGCCAGTCTCACATTTACCTAAAAACCTGGAAAATACTGTGTATATTTATTGTTTTCATATTTAATGGTGCAGAAGAAGATTTTTGTTTCTGCCAAAGCAATTCAAGTCAATTGTGCTTCTAAATGACAAAAAGACCTGAATGTTATTAATGCACACAAAACTTGTGCTTTAATCATATTTCCATGTGTTGGACATAATGAGCAAGCTTAGAATCCACACTTTCAGAATTATATAAATGAATCAAAATGCTCTCAGGATAATTGTTCATGACAATAAGTGAGTTAAGAGACTAATATTTTTCATTTCAGGTTGTATATGAAGATGTTGTGTTATTGTGGGGCTATTTAGGTGGTCACTAAGTGTTTCCTACATGGGTTAAATGATCCTCAGCCTGAAAAGGTTTGAGAAACACTGGTGTAAGATGCTTTGTGTTTGTATGGTATAGAAAAAAATCTAAAGGTCTTCAGGGATTTTATTTGCTTTTCAATTAAATATCAGTGGTCCATATTTAAAGACAAGACATTCAGCGCTGGCAACAGATGTCTGCCTCAATTTAATCCTAAAAATAATAGAGTGGAACATGTATACACTGCACTTAGAGATTTGATTAAAAGATACTTTAGGTAAAATCTACTCAAACTATTTTTATTTAGAGTAACCTAGCTCTATGAGGAATTTAATAATAGTAGCTTTGTTCGAAATTGACAAAACAGAAAAAAATTACTTTCATGATTTTCACAGATTATAAAACCTGGGAGTTTGTACTAGATTGCCTGTTGGTCACAAATATGTCAGACCAACCGAAGCCATAGAAACATACCTCCAGATATTCCTTCACACATACCACTAGGTGGCGGTACTAGAATATCTTTTTCTTTGAGTTTGGACAGTTTATGTTTCTGTTCTCTTCCCATATAAAAAAAAGACCTGCTCTTTTTATTTTATGGAAAAGAGCAGCTTTTAAAATACTTGAAGCTGATCATACAACAAGTGAGTTTGATTTGGTTAGTGTTGACTCTATTTTTTTTGTTATACTGATGTTAAACATTTGGGATGTTTATTTTCATATTAGTGTAGTGATGTTTGAAACGACTTTCAAGGACTTTGCCCGCTGACCTTTTCACCCCGGAGGCTGCTGCTGGCCACACACCAGAACCCTGCACCCCTGTCAGTAGGAGTGGCCCCCAGTACGCCTCCTGACTCCCCAGTCCATCATATATCCCAGCACTAACACCAGTCCGAACAGAGCCAAACCAGTCGGCTTTTGTTTGTGGGCCCATGTGTCTAAATTTCTACTAATTGATGGGGCAGGAGAATCAAATATCGGAGGTGCAGTGGCACCCATGACTGATGCCTCAGTCACAAGTTTTAATCCTGTGTCTTTCATAGACCATTATTATGCATCTGATTACTCTACTGAAATAAAATGAGTAGAGTGCTGTGAAATGTCAGCACAAAAACTAATCCTGTGAGGTGTGTTGTCCTGCCTTGCAGATCAGTGCTATGGTGGACTCTCTGAAAAACAAGACCATATCATCTGCACGTTTCCAGCTGCAAATGAAGAACTGGGAGGAGAAGCAGTTCAGAAGGCCTATTGAAGAGTGGACACACATGGCCTCCACTCTTGCTGGAACCCTTGAGAAAGTCATATCTGCTGCTTTCTCTCAGGTATGCTAGAACAAGAGCAATCAAGTGACCAGTCAACCAAAATATAAGTGACTTGTGCCCCTCGAGATCATAGCAGCATAGACTACCAAAAGAACCAAAGGGGCATGGCTTACGACTCGACATTCACCTGAAAAATGCACAAGACGTGTGCAGCAGATTTCACTGAGTTTTGATCCTGACCCAAATGGATCTAATGCTTAAAGGAGTTTAAATATAAGCAAAGTTGTTAGAGTTATGTCCCGTTTGCAGTATGGTATCTTTATCAGAACCAACATATTTCTACAATCAGGCGGACTCTGGGAGATTATGCTGTCTTTTGATTTATGTGCTGCACAGACTCATGATGCTGCAGCTGCCTTCGCAGAGGTTCATGTATCGGGCCACACAGGCATGAGCCGGTAAAGCGCCATTTGAAAAAGTTACGGCACTGCAGTCAGTCAGAGTGACTTCCCATCACACCGTTCTTCCAGCATAAGCATTTTTTTTTTTCTTGTCAGTGGAAATCCGTCCGGCTGTATGTAGCTACAGTATTAGGACTCAACTCCCTAAACACCCCAGTGTAGCTGCCAGCTCTGCAGGTTACATGATGGCTGAAGGAAACTTTTTGCCTCATCTAAAAGAATAATGTCCACTGTGGGAATAGTTTGACTGCCATAGGAAAACGAATGGAGGAAGTAGGTCTCCCTACGTTAAAAAAGGAACGCATCTAACGTAACGCATCTAGAGGAGCATCACCCACTCTATTTGCTAAATTCAAGGTAAAGTTTATGCTGTCTTGAAATGAACGAGCTGTGAATTTTCATACTGTTTTTCCATTTCATCTTTCAAGAAGCCCTTTCAGAACACGCACTGGCTTTACTGTCCTGTAATATGGAAAAAAAAAAATAACTGTTTTGATTCTTGTCTGATTTTAAGAAAACTTCTCACAAAACTAAACCAGTAAATATCCCACCATCCTTTCTTCTCCTTTTCCTTCAGATGCTGGTTGTGTCATCGACAGAGCCCTGCACTCTGAGGAACTGTGACCCCAAGCAGGACCCCAGGCCCGCTGTTGGACCAGTGCCTTGCATGCCAGTGAAAGGTATGTGGATTCATGCATTCACTCTCCACAACAGACGTGTAAAAGATCTGCTGCATCATCTCACCTCTTCTTCAAAGCTGACGGGATGTTTTTTTATCTTTTTACTCCACTGCTGAATGAATCATGAATGACAAACGCCATTAAAGTTTCATCGTAAAAGAGATGTGAAGAGTTCAAAGAATTTTTTTTTATCTTGTATTTTTATTAGCGACTGTACGATCACAGAACAATTAAAATCCTGTCCTTGATGTCAAAAACCTTTTGATTGTGCTCTGATGTCATGAAACCTGTAAACGTCTCCATTTTCCTGTTTTAATGTGGAAGTTCTGGACCTGAACATCATGACTCTAAACATTATGAACAATAAAGTCTAAGCTCTTCCAGGAGGAGACCTTGAATTGGCCGCTCCTGCCTGCCAGAGGGTCAAATGCTGAAAATAAAAAAGATCTGATAAAGTTTTATTACTAGTAAAGTCATCCAATAGTAAGATTTGTGCAACTGGAAAAGCAGTTTTCAAAGCTTCACCTTCTGTGTTCTGTGGGTTAAAAAGCTGCTGATCCAGCTGAAATTCTGCTGGTGGTTTTATGTGAAACAATTTTATTACTAGCAGAGCTGCAACGCCTATAAAAGATATTCGCCCCCTTAGATATTTTAACCTTTCCTGCTTTTGCAAATGTATCATAATTAACTAAATGTTTTACCTTTTTTAAAAAAAAAACTAACTTCTGGTCAGAGGCTAAACTGATTTCCACAAAATGCCTATTAAAAATATGCAACACAAACAAATGAGTGCATCAGAGGCTGCGCTAGATTTTTGATAACGAAATATTCAGTTGCATTCACTGCAAAAACATAAGCTTACCAAGTATCTTTGGTCTAGTTTCTAATGCAAATGTCTTATAACACTGGAAATGGGACAAACCAACTTAAAAGTAACGTTTCAACAAGATATAGGAGCTTGTTTGAAGTAAATAATTCTTTAATATTGATGAAAAAGTTCTAGTTCTACTGGCAGATAAATTAATTTATAACATAGGGAATTGTCTTTTTAGTTAAATAATCCTCCAATGGAACAAGAACTTTTTCGTCAATATTGAGGAATCATTTAGTTAAAACAAGCTCCTGCATCTTGCTAAAAGTTACTTTTAAGTCAGTTTTGTCTTATTTCGAGTGTACTAAGATATTTGCACTAGAAACTAGATCAAAAACTCTTGGTAAGATTTTGTTTTTACATTATTTTTTTATTTTCATTTAGTTTTACTGGTATTCAGTCTGAACAAGCCGAACAGAGAATCCAGTGTGTGCCAATACTCCTTCAGCAGATGAATACATGTAACTAAACCCACTGACTGTCACCCCAGCAACCACACACAAACAATGAAATGAAGTGATTGTAAAGTTATGACCCAGCTGTGCTCTTTCATCTTTCTCCTAGTCTTTAAGCAAAGACTGTAAATGCAAACAAAACAAGGCAATGTTTTTAAAATTATTTTTTAAATAAATGTACAAAATACTAAAAAAAATCCCAGATTTTCATAATTTTGAGGAAAAGTTATCCTTTCAATACAATTTGGAATAAGGCTGTAACATAAGAATGTGTAAAAAGTCGAGAGCTGAGAATATTTTCTGCCTTCACTGTCTGTCATATTAGTTGGTTCAGATGCTTGTTCATCCTAAATAAAGTTTGAAATTTGTACTTTTTGCAGCAAAAAGTTTTAGCCTTGAATAAGAAGTCTCTCTCTCTCTCTCTCTCTCTCTGCCTCGGCCCAGGAGAGCGTCCTTCTGCCTTGCTGCTCATGGCTCCGGCTCCAGCCAGGTCAGGGAGCAGGAGACTCCCAGCACCATCTCAGGCTGTTAGAGGTCAAACCAGGAAGATCCTTCCACGTCTGAAACAGCCAGCCGTTCCTTCTGCCGCTGCTGCCTCCACCTCCACCTCGCTAACCGGATGTCCAGATCCGGCCGCCCCGCTGCTCTCAGAAACGCTTCCTGCATTCGTATCTTCTGGTTCTCTAAAGCCTCTCGCTCCGGCTGCCTCTGGCCTCTCCTCTGTCTCAGCAGCAGCTCAGTCTGCTGTTTCGTTGTGTTTGCCCGTCTCCAGTTTTTCCTCTCCCCACTCCACAGTCCCACTCTCCCACGCAGCCGCTGAGCTGCCTGCTACGTTTTTACAATCAAGTAAACATGCTGCGGTAGATGACCCAAAGACAGTTGGAGTTAACTTTGCTGTGGACTTTGAAAAGATCTACAAGTTCCTGAGTGTTGTCCAAAACCCCAGTGAGGATTATAATCTAACGCCCATGGGTGAGTCAGCGATGCGCCGTTTAGCATATGCTAAGATCCTCCTTACATCATCTGATGACTGAAGGGAAACTTTGGGTTTCCCTGAAAACATCAGTGACGTTAGCATTACAATACTGACAAACTTTTAGCTTTAATTAGTTTGTACTAACTCCCACATTTAGCTTTTGAAATATTCATGCAAGTACAGACATTCAGGAAAAACTAGGAGAAGATGAAGAGTTCTGTTTAATATTCTGTGTTTTTGTTTAGTTTTTTTATGGCACAAAACAGTGGTGACCTACATGTTTCCTTGACTAAGATGTTTTAAGCTAACAAAAATCAACAAACTTCGCTCAAATTCTAAAATGGTTGTGCTGATTAGGGGTATAAATCAGCTGCTTTATCACAGTTTGATATTTTATGGATTTGTTTGGTAAACAACACAGTTCCTTGGTAGGATTTTAATTCATAAGTCTGCAGTCAGTACGATGTGATGTCATATGTCCATCTAATTCAGTCATTTCTGCAAATACCAACTTACAAAAACAACCCAAATATCACTTGACCATTTTATTTGTAGGTTATTACAGGGCATCAGGCCTTAACATTTAAAAAAGCATTTTCCCTAAAAAAAAAAAAAAAAAATCAATCACCTGTTAACCCAGCCTCACGTCTCACGTTTTGTACTTTTTAAATCGGTTAATTTAACGTACCCTGGACGACCTTTCAGTCATAAAGAAACAAACAGAACAGACACTGATAAATTTAATACATTTGCATAAAAAGTCCAATTTAATTCCATATTTCTATACACTTTGAAGCAGAATTTAAACTTTCATTATTTCAGTGCCATCTATTCTGCCCTTCTAAGCTTATTTGGTGCCATTTGTTGTTTAATGAAACACAGAGTCTAGTGCCCCCCCCCCCCCCCCCCCCCCAAAAAAAAAAAAAAAAAACAGTGGATAACAGCCAGGAGTAACATTTCTAATAAAACTATGTTGTTGAAATAAAATATAGAAAAAGTTTTTCCGTAGCTGGATAGATTTTGGAGTCTAGGTTTGCTTTGAGCTCCAGGCAGAAAGACTGCCCCCTGCTGGGGCTGAATCTACTCTGAGCTATGGAAACCCAACAAGTGCATCGGTTAAAAAAACCCTCAAAAATATTTATTTATCTTTCAGAACACTACCTCATGTGCAGTTAAGTCTTTCGATAAAATGAAATTGTAACATTGAAGACGTGTTGTGAATTTATAACACCTGACGGGATTAGTTATTTAAAAAAAAAAATCAGTATTGGAATCAGAACATGAATCGGCAGATCAGGCTTTTTGAGAGATCAACCAGAAAACTGCAGTCAGTGCAGCTCTGGTTATATCACAAGTCATTATTCACTAAATGTGAGCTGAGGGCAATGAGGACTGCCTCATTCACTGACATCATCACATACCATACCGCATGTTTTCCTGGGTAAAAAGTGAAGCTTTTGGAATGGCATAGTCAAAGGTTAGTGAGATGCTGCAGCATTTGTTAAAACCACAGATGGCAGTTGGGGAGCAGCTCCTTTTTTAAATAAGGCCAGATTGGTTTGAGTAGTTTTTTTCTTTTGATAACTGTATTTAATTGTGTTTCACATTTACTTAAATTTATTGTCTCCAAACTTTATTAACAAACGTGGGTCTACTGTTACACAAATAAAAATAACACAAATTATAAAACCCATAATTAAAAGTATAAAATAAGTTGAAGTATAAAAACAACATTTTTAAAAAAACAAACATTTTTATTCATTTATTTATTTTTGTTTTTTGACTGAATGAGAGCTAATACTGGGACTGAGCAGAAGCTCAACTTACTCAACATTTTCTATATATCATCATCATCATCATCATCATTCATTCGTTTGATCAGTAATAAAAGGATCTAGGTATTTCTCCTTTTTATAAAAATCAAGAAAATTGCTGTACAGTTTATCAGGGAACATTTTGCCAATTTATTCTCAAAACTCCACCTAGAATAATAGAATAATAATAATAAGCCTGATATCGTATTGTGCACCATATTCAGTACATATTTTAAAGAAGCAGCTGTAGATCAGCACCTCCTGGGCTGGAGACCATCATCATCTGCATACATTAGATTGTTTTTAGTGTTTCACCTTTTATGCAGTGTTTACTGGCTCATTAAATATATTTAGCATATAAACTGGACAAAACTGGGGACTAAACTAAAGGCTGATGCACAGATGCTGCTTCCCCGTTTATATTAGAAGCGCTTGTATACCCTTGTCAGTGCCTTGTGTTGGTTTAAAGCTACACTGATTATTTAGGGATGAGATATATGCAGTCTGTAAACTATAAGATAATGGTTAGTGCAATCAGCCTACAGTTATCCAGGCTGCAGTTTTTTCCAGAGTCGTTCTTAGCGACCAGGATAAGCAAAACACAAAACACTGGATGGAGAAGAATGTTACGAATCTTAAAACCAATAAAACGGAGCACTAAAAAGAGTAATTGGGTTCAAAGTAGCATTTTTTATTTATTTTTTTAGTTCTGCATGAATGTACTGTAATCTAAACCACAGGCTCCATTATAGTAATCGGTTAATTGCTCCATATGCCTCATGTCAATATACATGAGGTTTATCAGCAGGTCAGAGTCAGTCGTCCTCTCAAGGTTCACTTTTTCACTGTGATGCTGCCTCCATGAAACTGTTATCTGCCCCAGAATCTCTCACTTCCCAAAGCTACCAGAGCTCTGATCCATGGATCACCGTGGCAACATGTTGTTTCCAGTCAGGCCTCATAATGGTTTCGTATTATGATTCTGTTGTGTATTAAGCAATGTACAATTTTATATTTAGTAATGCAATTACTATAATGTCACACAAGGAACAAGCTCTACATATATACATTCTTACCTTTGACATTCACATGTAATAAAATCTTTAGGCAAATAAATATTTAGGAAGTTCACTTCAAAAATCGTTTATCAATTCCCCCTAGTACACACACACACACACATACACACACACACACACACTGTAGCTAAAACATGAAAAACAACCCAGGAAAGATTTGTTGGCAAGAAAATTCGGCGTTGTAACATTTTGTGAAAATTTTATTTTACTGTTCAAAATGATGCCATGATCCTAATAGCCACAGTAATGAAATCAGTCTTTTCTTCTTTTTGTCTTCTGCCGTCCAGAAAGTGCGATCGTCCTGGACCTGCTGATGTCTCTCCCAGAAGAGCTTCATTATCTGGACTGCAAAAACCTGCAGAAACATCTGATCCAGGTAGATTCTGCTGCTTTTAGGAAAGTTATTCAACATTAAACCTTTGGTTTTGGAAACGTTGCTGGGTGGGATTCCACTGGCAGACAGAAGAACACAGTGGATATGAAAAGCCTACACACACCTACTCAGATGCCAGGTTTTCATGATGTAATTCAGGGATTTTCGGTCATCCCACCGACATTTTTGTCTATGTGTAAATTTTTGTCTTGGTTTCCATTATCCTGAAAGCCTTCTCCCTCCTGATCTGGTTTCAGATGTATCAGAGTCTCTCTGCTCCTGTCTGCTCCATGCCTGCCAAGCAGCTGATGTCAAAGCTGCAGAATGCGCGCCGTGTTGAGAGGGGGCCAGCTGCAGCTGCAGCTCCAGCTCCAGCTGCAGCTGCAGATCTCAGCCAGGAGGCAGAAGCTGCTGGCGCTGCCCACAGAGGAGCCACCTCTTCAGGCCAGTCTGAGGATGCAGACATGGCAGACTTCCTCCCACCTCTTAATCCTTTCCTGGTTCCACTGAGCTTGTTGATGCGAAAACAGAGTTCTGAATAAAACATCGTAAACTGTTTTAGTCCT
Source organism: Xiphophorus maculatus (assembly GCF_002775205.1). Lineage (NCBI taxonomy): Eukaryota > Metazoa > Chordata > Actinopteri > Cyprinodontiformes > Poeciliidae > Xiphophorus > Xiphophorus maculatus. The sequence goes on along the minus strand of NC_036456.1, from coordinate 3,483,042 downwards.
TTCACATGTGTGACCCTCAAAGATTAAGTGGGTGTAGAAAATTAAGGCTGTTTCTTTTATTTAATGTCACATTAAATACCGATGCAATGAGAAGTTTGGCTTTTTATGTGTTTACTGTTGTTTTTGGTTTGAAGAAATCTTTCAGACTATCTTATTTCATTGTCGCCATAGCAGCAGAGTCATGACCATCGGCATTGTCACAGTATCACTCTGCTTTTGTATTTTATGCAAATTTTGAATAAATTTGAATTGTATTTAAATTATTCATATGCAAACTATTTACAGAAGTATGTTGTCAATTTAATTCAGACAGGATTATATTCAAAATCAACAGATAGTAATAAAAAAAAGTCCTTTTGAGCAAACCCAGATGGTGGCTTCAAGTCTCTGGCTTTTCTACTATTCCTAAACAAACTGGTCAGCAGTGGATTGAGTTTTGTGAAATGTTTTCTGTTAGCAGAGGTTAATTCTGATTTGACCCACTTACTCTTCCTGTTCATGATGAAATCATGCCATTAAAACTTTAAAACATTTGACGTCCTTAAACGGCACAAAACGTCACAATTTTTGTGACAAGCTGCGTCAACCACCACAATAAAAGGCTAATCAGTCTTTTTTTTTAAAATTGCAGTGAAATGGCTGCATTATGCACCTTATTATTACTACTGACAGTGATTCACGTTTTTATCACACCGTAGACGAGTAGATCCGTTGCTCTATGGATCAGTGTTCAGAGTTCTGTTCGTCTTGAATTAAATCCAAACTCCTAAAACTGCACAATGAAAACCACTGTGAACACAAAATGCATTCAAGGACCACAACAAGTATTATATCCTCTCTAAACCAAACGCATCCATTCACTTGTACAAGGGGTTTCTTGATCGCACATAATATTTAATGCTCGATTAAATGCTCAAATGGTCGATTATCTCAGCCGATGCCGTCCTCCAGGAAGGAATCACAGACTGACCAGCGTCACCAGCAAGAACCACAGGTCAACCAGGGTTACAAGAGAAATTATATTCATATTCATAAACACACCCCATCTCCTCAAAGGTAAAGGTCACACGTCATAATTTTTGATTCAAGGGTTTATCTACGGTGATTTCTCTGTTACAGGAGGAACCACAGGGTTGCTCTTGTAAAGAGAACTTAATAGTCTTTAACTTGAACATTTTTACTCTCTTAAACCAGAACAAAAAAGTGAGGATCTCTCTCACTTTGCTTTGCTTTACTAACTAAAATGCTGTTGATTTAAAATATTATTTTTTCCATTCCACAAAAGTGTTTGGAGCCACGGCTTCTCCTCCTTGAGATTTGTTTCAGTGCTTTGGCTTTAATTGTGTTGCAGGTTAAGAAAACTTACCATTTCCACATAGCAATAAGTAGCACACAGGTGCTGGTGATTACTTGAACACTGGAAATGAGTGGAACATTGGAACCAACCCAGAGGGAGGCGTTGACAGGATATCCTGGTTGATAAGGATTTATAGTCTGAGGAGAAATGACATCATAAGGTTGTTTGTTGCCGATCTTTGGCCTGATGTTGCACACCATCAATGTTCAATGTCACAACTAAGATACCAGAGATAAGCAAGTAGGCACTTATGTTTCTCTGATCCATCGTTCAAAATAAACCAACTTCAGCCGGACCTGGTCTGTAACTTATAAATGGAAATTTTGTCAAATATTTTTTGCAGAGTTCAGTAGCTGTGAAAACGTACACCAATTATGTATTTGAATAAACACTGAAAAGACATCTCTAGCAGAGTTTCTTTTACATCCACATTCTCTTCAAGATGGGAATTGTGATACAGTGGCCATTTCTCCCAAGATGAGCGTCTCTCTGAGTTATGAAAGGTTCATTTTTTTTAAACGTGTTTTCTCTTCTTGCAGGTTGAGGCTTTCCTCAGCTATAAACAGTCTCAGACACTGGACTATGGGTGGGACCATTGTCATTACAAGTCAGTCTTCTGAAGTCAGTCACTTTATAGAGCGAAGTGTCCTGTGACATGCCGACAATTTATGTTGGAAACACCAGGATTTAAGATTCAAGATATTCAATATTCGTCTTTGATACTTCTAGGAATATATTTATACAATGGCATTTTCTTTACGTGTGTTGATGATTTCGGCTTTAATCATTGGCTTATGTTCATCTGATGGTAAGATTGAAAACTACTTCACTTTTACATTTTATATGAATCCTTAGTTTAAGTTTGATCAGGATTTTAAGAAAGAACATCATTGATACAATATAATGAATATGGAAACATTTCTCTTCTGAAACCTTTAGCGATACAAGTTACACCAAAAGATGAATCATTTAATCAATATAACTGTTTATATTGATTAAATGTAATCAATGTTCCAAGTTTTATTTTTTATTTTCTATATATGGACTGTACCTGCTTATCGTTGAAGGGTCATGGAGTTGAGTAGACTTTGAACAGGTTGCCAGTCCATTGTAGCGCTGTAAAACATTCAGAACAAATTTAGTTGAAAAAACTATGTTGGAAAATAGTAATTTTAGAACCAGGTGTCTTTAGAACAGCTTTCTGATGACAGCCATTCTGTTATCAATATGTTTATTTTCAGAATATGGTGAAAAGTACATTTTTTGCTATTCTTGCTGGGATCTACAGTCTCTTTTTCGAGAGGGACCTGACAAAATAGCAGCACCATTTACAAGTATCGACGTCTACATTCAGCCAGAGAAATAGATTTGTTTAGTTTAAAAAGCACGAAAGCATAAAGTAATTAAAATGGCTAATAAAAACATAGCATGCCAGTTAAACTGTCTTCTTCATGGTCTTTAGTTTTGGTTCAGAAAGAGTCACTTTCCCTGTGAATTTAGACTCTTGTAGGTCATTCCTAGCTGTTTAAAGGCTCTCTTGCCCAGATTTGTCCTAACTCCCTGGATTCAACAGAATTTTTCAAATATGCTGGCAATTTGTCTACAGGATTGAGATTGTTGTTTTGTGATTGACTGTCCAAAACAGCGACTGTGCTGTCTTGTGGCTTAATTCTCTGGTCTGATGAGCCAATGTGGAAAACTAATTTAAGACAAAGCTTCGAATTCTTGGTTGATGTCTTGTTATTATGCTTCAACATTTTCCTCATGATATTTGATATTTGCCTGAAACATTCCAAAAATTGGAGTGTTTCAAAGGTAAAGTCTCCTTTTCAGGGCTCCTAAATTGTGACTTTATACAAAAAAAATGAGAATGAGGCTATATTACGGAATTATTTATTTCTCATAATGACAAGGTAAGCAATTCAGTTGAAAACTGAGTAATTGTGCTGGATCTAATCACTTACAAACTGAAGAATTATTCTACTAGTAATCACTAATGTATTTATCTGATTATTGAAGAAAGTCATAAGCAAACATGAAATCAAACTAATTAAAGGGAAACATGAGGGGAATCGCAAATTATTGTTCAGATTATCAGCTGAATAAAAAAATCTAACTTTGCCAAATTTTCTTTCTGTCTGAAGCTCCAAAGCTTTTGTTTATAATCTAGATTTTAATGTTAATGTAGCACAGACTGCAGCACAAGAAGGAAACAACTGAAACCACTGACAGGAGGTTTGAGAAGACAGAGCAGACGAACTAATGTGGGATTATTTTCAGTTTCATAAACCAAAATTTTAATAGCAACAGAGAGAGAAGGATTAGCTAATGGCAGCATTATCTCAGCCAATGCCGCGCGTCAAGAAGGTATCATAATTAAACAGTATGGCGGACCAGGTGTAGGTCTGTCATTATTATTATTATTATTATTATTATTATTATTATTATTATTATTATTATTATTATTATTATTATTATTATTATTATGTTTTTGGGGGGATTTGTGACAAATGAGCTTGTAACATACAGAAGAATAAAAAAATGCAGAATAATGCTTTAAAATTATGCATTTTTTTTTCAAAATCTTTCAATTTAAGATTATGGTATGAAAAATTTGATCCTGAATAACTGAGGCAATATTCAAAAATATTGATATCCCTATCATTTAATTTCACAGATATAGCGGCAGAGAAGACTGGTGTGACTCACGATCAGACTTTGACAATGTCTGACACTGTAGATCCAACATCTCCACCTGATTCAGTAACATCTGGCCCAGTTGATCCAACCTCTCCACCTAATTCTGTAACATCTGGCCCTGTAGATCCAACCTCCCCACCTGATTCAGTAACATCTGGCCCAGTTGATTTAACATCTCCACCTGATTCAGTAACATCTGGCCCTGTAGAGCCAACCTCTCCACCTGATTCAGTAACATCTGGCCCTGTAGATCCAACCTCTCCACCTGATTCAGTAACATCTGGCCCAGTTGATTTAACATCTCCACCTGATTCAGTAACATCTGGCCCTGTAGATCCAACCTCTCCACCTGATTCAGTAACATCTGGCCCAGTTGATTTAACATCTCCACCTGATTCATTAACATCTGGCCCAGTTGATCCAACATCTCCACCTGATTCAGTAACATCTGGCCCTGTAGATCCAACCACTCCACCTGATTCAGTAACATCTGGCCCAGTTGATCCAACCTCTCCACCTAATTCTGTAACATCTGGCCCTGTAGATCCAACCTCCCCACCTGATTCAGTAACATCTGGCCCTGTAGATCCAACCTCTCCACCTGATTCAGTAACATCTGGCCCAGTTGATTTAACATCTCCACCTGATTCAGTAACATCTGGCCCTGTAGATCCAACCTCTCCACCTGATTCAGTAACATCTGGCCCTGCTGATCCGACCTCTCCACCTGATTCAGTAACATCTGGCCGTGTAGATCCGACCTCTCCACCTGATTCAGTAACATCTGGCCCTGTCGATCCAACCTCTCCACCTCGTTCATTAACATCTGGCCCAGTTGATCCAACATCTCCACCTGATTCAGTAACATCTGGCCCAGTTGATCCGACATCTCCACCTGATTCAGTAACATCTGGCCCTGTAGATCCAACATCTCCACCGGATTCAGTAACATCTGGCCCAGTTGATTTAACATCTCCACCTGATTCATTAACATCTGGCCCTGCTGATCCGACATCTCCACCGGATTCAGTAACATCTGGCCCTGTAGATCCAACCTCTCCACCTGGTTCATTAACATCTGGCCCTGCTGATCCGACATCTCCACCTGATTCATTAACATCTGGCCCTGTAGATCCAACATCTCCACCTGATTCATTAACATCTGGCCCTGTTGATCCAACCTCTCCACCTAATTCAGTAACATCTGGCCCTGTAGATCCAACATCTCCACCTGATTCATTAACATCTGGCCCTGTTGATCCAACCTCTCCACCTAATTCAGTAACATCTGGCCCTGTAGATCCAACATCTCCACCTGATTCAGTAACATCTGGGCCTGTAGATCCAACATCTCCACCTGATTCATTAACATCTGGCCCAGTTGATCCAACATCTCCACCTGATTCAGTAACATCTGGCCCTGTAGATCCAACATCTCCACCTGATTCATTAACATCTGGCCCAGTTGATCCAACATCTCCACCTGATTCAGTAACATCTGGCCCTGTAGATCCAACCTCTCCACCTAATTCAGTAACATCTGGCCCTGCTGATCCGACATCTCCACCTAATTCAGTAACATCTGGCCCTGTAGATCCAACATCTCCACCTGATTCATTAACATCTGGCCCTGTTGATCCAACCTCTCCACCTAATTCAGTAACATCTGGCCCTGTAGATCCAACATCTCCACCTGATTCATTAACATCTGGCCCTGTTGATCCGACATCTCCACCTGATTCAGTAACATCTGGGCCTGTAGATCCAACATCTCCACCTGATTCATTAACATCTGGCCCTGCTGATCCGACATCTCCACCTGATTCAGTAACATCTGGCCCAGTTGATCCAACATCTCCACCTGATTCAGTAACATCTGGCCCTGTAGATCCAACATCTCCACCTGATTCATTAACATCTGGCCCTGCTGATCCGACATCTCCACCTGATTCAGTAACATCTGGCCCAGTTGATCCAACATCTCCACCTGATTCAGTAACATCTGGCCCTGTTGATCCAACATCTCCACCTGATTCATTAACATCTGGCCCTGCTGATCCGACATCTCCACCTGATTCAGTAACATCTGGCCCAGTTGATCCAACATCTCCACCTAATTCAGTAACATCTGGCCCTGTAGATCCACCCTCTCCACCTGATTCAGTAACATCTGTCCCTGTAGATCCAACCTCCCCACCTGATTCAGTAACATCTGGCCCTGTAGATCCAACCTCTCCACCTAATTCAGTAACATCTGGCCCTGTAGATCCAACCTCCCCACCTGATTCAGTAACATCTGGCCCTGTAGATCCAACCTCTCCACCTGATTCAGTAACATCTGGCCCAGTTGATCCAACATCTCCACCTGATTCAGTAACATCTGGCCCTGTCGATCCAACATCTCCACCTGGTTCATTAACATCTGGCCCTGCTGATCCGACATATCCACCTGATTCAGTAACATCTGGCCCAGTTGATCCAACATCTCCACCTGATTCATTAACATCTGGCCCTGCTGATCCAACATCTCCACCTGATTCAGTAACATCTGGCCCAGTTGATCCAACATCTCCACCTGATTCATTAACATCTGGCCCTGTTCATCTGACATCTCCACCTGATTCAGTAACATCTGGCCCAGTTGATCCAACATCTCCACCTGATTCAGTAACATCTGGCCCTGCTGATCCAACATCTCCACCTGATTCAGTAACATCTGTCCCAGTTGATCCAACATCTCCACCTGATTCAGTAACATCTGGCCCAGTTGATCCAACATCTCCACCTGATTCAGTAACATCTGGCCCAGTTGATCCAACATCTCCACCTGATTCATTAACATCTGGCCCTGCTGATCCGACATCTCCAAATAATTCAGTAACATCTGGCCCAGTTGATCCAACATCTCCACCTGATTCAGTAACATCTGCCCCTGTAGATCCAACATCTCCACCTGATTCATTAACATCTGGCCATGCTGATCCGACATCTCCACCTGATTCATTAACATCTGGCCATGCTGATCCGACATCTCCACCTGATTCATTAACATCTGGCCCTATAGATCCAACCTCTCCACCTGATTCAGTAACATCTGGCCCTGCTGATCCAACTTCCCCACCTGATTCAGTAACATCTGGTCCAGTTGATCCAACATCTCCACCTGATTCATTAACATCTGGCCATGCTGATCCGACATCTCCACCTGATTCATTAACATCTGGCCCTGTAGATCCAACATCTCCACCTGATTCAGTAACATCTGGCCCTGTAGATCCAACCTCTCCACCTGATTCAGTAACATCTGGCCCTGTAGATCCAACCTCCCCACCTGATTCAGTAACATCTGGCCCTGTTGATCCAACATCTCCACCTGATTCAGTAACATCTGGTCCTGTAGATCCAACCTCCCCACCTGATTCAGTAACATCTGGCCCTGTAGATCCAACCTCCCCACCTGATTCAGTAACATCTGGCCCTGTAGATCCAACCTCTCCACCTGATTCAGTAACATCTGGCCCTGTAGATCCAACCTCCCCACCTGATTCAGTAACATCTGGCCCTGTAGATCCAACCTCTCCACCTAATTCAGTAACATCTGGCCCTGTAGATCCAACCTCTCCACCTGGTTTAGTAACATCTGGCCCTGTAGATCCAACCTCTCCACCTGGTTCAGTAACATCTGCCACTGTTGATCCAACATCTCCACCTGATTCATTAACATCTGGCCCTGCTGATCCGACATCTCCACCTGATTCATTAACATCTGGCCCAGTTGATCCAACATCTCCACCTGATTCATTAACATCTGGTCCAGTTGATCCAACATCTCCACCTGATTCATTAACATCTGGCCATGCTGATCCGACATCTCCACCTGATTCATTAACATCTGGCCCTGTAGATCCAACCTCTCCACCTGATTCAGTAACATCTGGCCCTGCTGATCCAACATCTCCACCTGATTCATTAACATCCGGCCCAGTTGATCCAACATCTCCACCTGATTCATTAACATCTGGCCCTGCTGATCCGACATCTCCACCTGATTCAGTAACATCTGGCCCTGCTGATCCGACATCTCCACCTAATTCAGTAACATCTGGCCCTGTTGATCCAACCTCCACATCTGATTCAGTAACATCTGGCCCTGTAGATCCAACCTCTCCACCTGATTCAGTAACATCTGGTCCAGTTGATCCGACATCTCCACCTGATTCAGTAACATCTGGCCCAGTTGATCCAACATCTCCACCTGATTCAGTAACATCTGGCCCTGTAGATCCAACCTCTCCACCTGATTCAGTAACATCTGGCCCTGTTCATCCAACCTCTCCACCTGATTCAGTAACATCTGGCCCTGCTGATCCAACATCTCCACATGATTCAGTAACATCTGGCCCTGTAGATCCAACCTCTCCACCTGATTCAGTAACATCTGGCCCTGCTGATCCAACATCTCCACCTGATTCAGTAACATCTGGCCCTGCTGATCCAACATCTCCACATGATTCAGTAACATCTGGCCCTGTAGATCCAACCTCTCCACCTGATTCAGTAACATCTGGCCCTGTAGATCCAACCTCTCCACCTGGTTCATTAACATCTGGCCCTGTAGAGCCAACCTCTCCACCTGATTCAGTAACATCTGGCCCTGTTGATCCAACCTCTGTACCTGGTTCATTAACATCTGGCCCTGTAGATCCAACCTCTCCACCTGATTCAGTAACATCTGGCGCTGTTGATCCGACATCGCCACCTGGTTCAGTAACATCTGGCCCATTTGGTCCAACCTCTCCACCTGGTTCTGTAACATCTGGCCCTGTAGATCCAACTTCTCCACCTGGTCCAATAACATCTGGCCCTGTAGATCCAACCTCTCCACCTGGTTCAGTAACATCTGGCCCTGTAGATCCAACCTCTCCACCTGGTTCAGTAACATCTGGCCCTGTAGATCCAACCTCTCCACCTAGTTCAGTAACATCTGGCCCTGTAGATCCAACTTCTCCACCTGGTTCATTAACATCTGGTCCTGTAGATCCAACCTCTCCACCTGATTCAGTAACATCTGGTCCTGTTGATTCCACCTCTCCACCCGGATCAGTAACATCTGGCCCTGCTGATCCGACATCTCCACCTGGTTCATTAACATCTGCCCCTGTAGATTCAACATCTCCACCTGGTTCAGTAACATCTGGCCCTGTAGATCCAACTTCTCCACCTGGTTCAGTAACATCTGGCGCTGTTGATCCGACATCGCCACCTGGTTCAGGAACATCTGGCCCTGTTGATTCAACATCTCCACCTGATTCATTAACATCTGGCCCTGTTGATTCAACATCTCCACCTGATTCATTAACATCTGGCCCTGTTGATCCAACTTCTCCACCTGGTTCAGTAACATCTGGCCCTGTAGATCCAACCTCTCCACCTGGTTCAGTAACATCTGGCCCTGTACATCCAACTTCTCCACCTGGTTCAGTAACATCTGGCCCTGTAGATCCAACTTCTCCACCTGGTTCAGTAACATCTGGCCCTGTAGATCCAACTTCTCCACCTGGTTCAGTAACATCTGGCCCTGTTGATCCAACCGCTCCACCTGATTCAGTAACATCTGGGCCTGTTGATCCAACCTCTCCACCTGGTTCATTAACATCTGGCCCTGTAGATCCAACCTCTCCACCTGATTCAGTAACATCTGGCCCTGTAGATCCAACATCTCCACCTGATTCAGTAACATCTGGCCCTGTAGATCCAACCTCTCCACCTGATTCAGTAACATCTGGCCCTGTAGAGCCAACCTCTCCACCTGGTTCATTAACATCTGGCCCTGTAGATCCAACCTCTCCACCTGGTTCATTAACATCTGGCCCTGTTGATCCAACCTCTCCACCTGGTTCATTAACATCTGGCCCTGTTGATCCAACCTCTCCACCTGATTCAGTAACATCTGGCCCTGTTGATCCAACCTCTGTACCTGGTTCATTAACATCTGGCCCTGTAGAGCCAACCTCTCCACCTGGTTCATTAACATCTGGCCCTGTAGAGCCAACCTCTCCACCTGGTTTAGTAACATCTGGCCCTGTAGATCCAACCTCTCCACCTGGTTCAGTAACATCTGCCCCTGTTGATCCAACATCTCCACCTGGTTCAGTAACATCTGGCCCTGTAGATCCAACCTCTCCACCTGGTTCAGTAACATCTGGCCCTGTACATCCAACTTCTCCACCTGGTTCAGTAACATCTGGCCCTGTAGATCCAACTTCTCCACCTGGTTCAGTAACATCTGGCCCTGTAGATCCAACTTCTCCACCTGGTTCAGTAACATCTGGCCCTGTTGATCCAACCGCTCCACCTGATTCAGTAACATCTGGGCCTGTTGATCCAACCTCTCCACCTGGTTCATTAACATCTGGCCCTGTAGATCCAACCTCTCCACCTGATTCAGTAACATCTGGCCCTGTAGATCCAACATCTCCACCTGATTCAGTAACATCTGGCCCTGTAGATCCAACCTCTCCACCTGATTCAGTAACATCTGGCCCTGTAGAGCCAACCTCTCCACCTGGTTCATTAACATCTGGCCCTGTAGATCCAACCTCTCCACCTGGTTCATTAACATCTGGCCCTGTTGATCCAACCTCTCCACCTGGTTCATTAACATCTGGCCCTGTTGATCCAACCTCTCCACCTGATTCAGTAACATCTGGCCCTGTTGATCCAACCTCTGTACCTGGTTCATTAACATCTGGCCCTGTAGAGCCAACCTCTCCACCTGGTTCATTAACATCTGGCCCTGTAGAGCCAACCTCTCCACCTGGTTTAGTAACATCTGGCCCTGTAGATCCAACCTCTCCACCTGGTTCAGTAACATCTGCCCCTGTTGATCCAACATCTCCACCTGGTTCAGTAACATCTGGCCCTGTAGATCCAACCTCTCCACTTGGTTCAGTAACATCTGGCCCTTCTGACCCGACCTCTCCACCTGGTTCATTAACATCTGGCCCTGTAGATCCAACTTCTCCACCTAGTTCAGTAACATCTGGCCCTGTTCATCCGACCTCTCCACCCGGATCAGTAACATCTGGCCCCGCTGACCCGACCTCTCCACCTGGTTCAGTAACATCTGGCCCTTCTGATCCGACCTCTCCACCTAGTTCAGTAACATCTGGCCCTGTAGATCCAACTTCTCCACCTGGTTCATTAACATCTGGCCCTGTAGATCCAACCTCTCCACCTGATTCAGTAACATCTGGTCCTGTTGATTCCACCTCTCCACCCGGATCAGTAACATCTGGCCCTGCTGATCCGACATCTCCACCTGGTTCATTAACATCTGCCCCTGTTGATTCAACATCTCCACCTGATTCACTAACATCTGGCCCTGTTGACCCAACTTCTCCACCTGGTTCAGTAACATCTGGCCCTGTAGATCCAACTTCTCCACCTGGTTCAGTAACATCTGGCGCTGTTGATCCGACATCGCCACCTGGTTCAGGAACATCTGGCCCTGTAGATTCAACATCTCCACCTGATTCATTAACATCTGGCCCTGTTGATCCAACTTCTCCACCTGGTTCAGTAACATCTGGCCCTGTAGATCCAACTTCTCCACCTGGTTCAGTAACATCTGGCCCTGTAGATCCAACTTCTCCACCTGGTTCAGTAACATCTGGCCCTGTAGATCCAACTTCTCCACCTGGTTCAGTAACATCTGGCCCTGTAGATCCAACTTCTCCACCTGGTTCAGTAACATCTGGCCCTGTTGATACAACTTCTCCACCTGGTTCAGTAACATCTGGCCCTGTTGATACAACTTCTCCACCTGGTTCAGTAACATCTGGCCCTGTTGATACAACTTCTCCACCTGGTTCAGTAACATCTGGCCCTGTAGATCCAACTTCTCCACCTGGTTCAGTAACATCTGGCCCTGTAGATCCAACTTCTCCACCTGGTTCAGTAACATCTGGCCCTGTAGATCCAACTTCTCCACCTGGTTCAGTAACATCTGGCCCTGTTGATACAACTTCTCCACCTGGTTCAGTAACGACAACTTCAAGACCAGTTACTGGCACATGTCACAATGGTGGTACTTTTAATGGACATACGTGCATCTGTTTCCTTGGGTTTTCTGGAGCCATGTGTGAAACTGCAGTAGCAGTTGTGCCAGGTATTATCAATTTTCTATTGTTAAGTTTTATTCCTCTCAACCATAGATTTCACTTTCATGTGGAGAGCCCTGTAACTTTGAATGAATGAACTAATTTATTTATACTTTTTTCTTTCCAGGTGCATTTAATCAGACAGTGGTCATTGACGTGGTCGTCGGGGAAAATTACTATGAAGCGTATGACAACCCAACGTCAGATGAATACAAAGGATTCGTAAATCGCTTTGTGACAAAGGTAAATTAATCCATATCAATTTGACTTTAGAGTGTTATTTCTAAATGTTTAATTTTTAATCTGGTCTGCAAAAATAAGTATCTGCAAATAATCATTTATCATACTTCTGATGCTTTAATCATATTTAATTCAGTTTATTTTCATAGGGGCAATTAACAATGTCAACTTGAGGCACTTTCCATGAAATTCTTATAATTCAATCACAATTTGAACTTTAATCTTAATGTAGCACAGACCGTAGCACACTAAACATGAAAAAATGTATTACATTTATTTCATTTTTCATGTAGCACCAATTCAGATGTCCTGGGATTCTAACCCAGGGCATCTTTACTGCAAGGCAACAGCTCTACCAACGGTGCCACTGTGCAGTCCATAAAAGAGTCACAATTTTTCAAAACGTAACAGCACAGGCACCAAGTTTAAGTAAATCTATTTATTGCTCAGTCCTACATTTTACCCTAAGAAGACATTATTAAAGTCTGCATCTATAGTCTATAAATCACTGTCAAATGCTAATTGTTAATTTGATTTAAAATATATATTTTTTAATTTATTTAAATTCTAAAGGTTTAGTGGTTCAATATTTAATGCCATTATTATAACAACAAAATCAAATTTTGGCATCCTCTCACATAGACACCTAGCTAGAAGTGCAGATAGTACAGCTGCAATACCATAAAGTGCAATAATAATGATAGTATTACAGTATTTGACCTATAACAAACAAAAAGTTCCATATACTAAATATGGTTTTATAATTTTTCATAGTATTCAAGAGAGGACAAAATCTTCGACCCATTTTCCCAAATATTCTTAATTTTTTTTTTTTAATTCTCAAAAACATTACAGTAAAAACAGTATGACCACAAGACAGGTCACAAAACCTCCAATTATCGTTTAGGTTACGTTTATACAAAACCGCTGTCTGAAAACCTTTTGGATGTTGATTTGGGGAAAAGACAAGACAAGACAAGACAAGACAAGACATTTGAACAAGACCGGATGGGCACCTTGAATTTACTTTGTTACCTTAGGGTAATATATGAGACATGTCACTGAAGTGTGCATGAGCTGTTGACCTTTAGTTTCCCCCTCAAATTAATGTTTTGAGGTGGGCCTTTAGTGTTACTGTTTTCTAAATGAGATGTAAACAGTAACCCGTCTCCAACGAACCTCATGCTCATCTAACACATATGGAATATATATTCCACATCAGAAGTTGTGTTCAGCTGAACAAATGAAGTTGCACACATAGCACAATACTATCTGCCATTTTTGTTGTTGTCAATGTTATCGGTCCGTGCATTGGTAGAAGAAACTCAGCAGCTGTGTGTTCTGTGCAACTATGAACTGGACTAGGCTGAGGTTGCTAGGTAACGATGCAGTGTGACTCAACAATCAGGAGGCTTTTGAAACAGCTTGTTTTCAAGTTGCCAAAAAGCATCAACTTATTGCCAAAAAACAGCTGGATTAGTGTTTGAGCTGTTTTTAGAAGCAGTTGAGTCTCAAAAGCAAGAACAAAAACAAGGAAAATGTGAATTTTGCATGATAGGTTTTGCTATTCTTTCTAGATACTTATAGAAGGCACAATTTAAATACGCTACTAAAAGTCTGCTTTAAGTAAGCAAAGGATGATGTAAGCCAGTGTTTCCCAATCCTGGTCCTCAAGGCACACCGCCCTGCATGTTTTAGGTATTTCCTTGCTTCAGTCCAGTTAATTTCAATTAATGACTGATTAACAGGCTTTTGTTGAACTGCAATCAGTTGAATCAGGCATATTAAAGCAGGGAAAGCTCTAAAACATGTAGGACAGTGTGCCTTGAGGACCAGGGTTGGGAAACACTGCTTTAAACATTTCAGGACTGGGCCAGCTGTTCCCTACTGTGGAAAACACAGTCACCCTAATGTAAGCACATGTCTGGATCACACCAAAAATGTTACAGTTTTACTGAAAACCAGCTCCTTGTAAACATGTTCCACTATCTTCACTTCCTCATTTTATTCTAGAATGTTGTTTTTTTTTTTTAACTTGCAGTAAAAGTAGCATAGCAAGAAAAATAAAATTGGTCAAATTTAGAAAATGGGTCGTTGAAAAACAAAACAAGCATCTCTTCACTTTTCTACCAGTACTTCCATAGGAACAAATCCATAAATCTGTAGTGGGACACATTTTCAGAGCTGTAACTTAAGCCTCTTTTTCTGATTAGTCAACTGTAATTTCCTAGAGTCTTTGATATTCAGAGAATTTATTGTGGCAGCAAAATAACCTACACACAGGCTAGCACTCATGAAATTAGAACTAATATGTTTATACAAATGGAATTCAGTTACTATCATTACTGTGTTTTCCTTTCCAGATGAGACCGAAATACGAAGGGGTTCCACATTTCAAATATCTTAATGTGACCGGTTTAAGGTAAACACACCTTTAATGGTATATTTTCATTTGCTTATAATGTTATAGTCAAGATATGGTCATTCCAAAAGAAATATTTTAGTAATGTGATTTTAAGCAATAAAGTGTATAAAACTCTTTCTAAATTGCAAAGTCATATTTGACGAGATTCTTGTCATTACGTTTCTTAGCCGTGCAGGTCCTGCTTCAACGTTTGATATTAGCACTGCATTGGAGGTAAAGCAGTTTAAACACTCTAGCAAACTAAAAATAAATAATAAACCCGACTGTGAAGTTCATAGCTGACTAATTTCTTTCTTTCCTTATCTTATCTTTATTTCAGATAAGAGAAGCCAAAGCAGCGGCGTTCCATTTTAAAGCAAGCACAGACAAGTAAATAAGTGCACGTTTTTTTTTTCAAAGCAAAAAGTGAAAACCTTTTCGTTGATTGAACAAAACAATGCTAAATAGAATCTACCTAAAGACAACCCTTCTACAGACAGGTATAAATAAATGAAAAGATTTAGGAAAAAAGAAAAGATTTTCTATGAATACTTCAGAAAAAGAAACAAAACAAAAACCTCTATTTTTCTGTTGAGATACATTATTTCTCAATGGAAATATTGAAAAATAGAGATTTAACAAACTCAGAGTGCCTCCATGAACTCTTTGTTGGCTTTGCTAAGCAAGCAAGTTCTTCTTATCGGAACAACTGATATTAATAAATAAAATCAACTCTGAGTATATAAACCCTGACTGGGCCTTGTTCAGAGTGAAACGTCATTATGAGTGGAGTCCAGATACACTGATTCACCACAGTACTCAGTGGGAAATCAATAAAAGGAGGGACACTGCAGATCACATGCTGGAAATGTAACAGCTGCCCAGCTAAGTGTAACTAAAGTTCTCTGATGAGGGATGAGTAGTCTCAGAATGAAGGTGAGGGTGAGGTTCCCACAGCTGAACCCTCAAGTGAGCTTTTTAGTTAGTTTCATATTAATTATGCAATATATTTAATAAGTCAAATCATTGGTGCAAATCATATGTCTTGTTCTTCCATCCGGAACATCTGCATATGATTCCCACTAATCTGAATGACATCACGGGCTACCCCTGCAGCTTCTTGTGCATTAGCTCCCGCTGCTAACTCACTTCCCAGGACAGCGTCTTTGAGGTTGATGGTTTTTAAGTGCGCTAAAGACTTTGCTTTCCAGATGTGGTAGCGGACGTCATTTCGGTCAAACCGCACCAGTAGGCCTTTTCCTTACATCATTATACCGGGAACTTGCCTTGGCCTATGATGCTTCTGCATTTGGGTGCTTCTGCCACGACAGATTTGAATTGGTTCAAAGATCCTCCAGGCCTCACAGACGTGGGCGACTGTTCCAGAGCCTGCTGAAAAAGCTTCCCTGGTAACAAGCTGAGTTCTGGGAAGAGTCTGTTGTTGGTGGAGCTCTTCTGTGCATGTAAAACCTCAGAAAGATAAAGAGGTGAAAAACCATTTAGACATTTCAAAGTAATAACAAGATCTTATCAATTCTAAAAAAAAAGGCAGTCAGTGAAGGAAATTCAATATAATGGGGCAAAATGTTCTTTCTGCTTTATCCATATTAACAGACAGTTTGAATAAGATGAAGATAACAAAGAAGAGACAGGTCAATCCAGGTAGAGGGAGTTGGGAAAATTCAGCCAAGAAGTAATAAAAGAATTAATAACCATCTCAAAGGCATTTTGGGGAAAACAATTCTTGATCTTACTAGAAAGGCTCTGATGATAAAAGCTAGATTACTGCAGTGACTTATTTCAAATCTGAATCAAAGATTGACCCCAAGATTCCTAATAGATGTACAGCCAGACGAGTTCAACGATCCATCAACGCTGGCGCTTCCTGTCAGCAGGTTGGATTTACCAAAAAAAAAAAACTTCTGTCTTTCTATTGTTTACATAGAGGAATTTCTGCTCTGTACAAATACTGTAGTAGATTCTCTGCTGACTGGGATCAGCTGGCTTTTACAGGAAGACAGACTTCCTGAATGTCATCTACATAAAAATGGAATAATGTATTATACTTTTGGAAAATGGACCCAGCTATATGAAAAATATTACAAGACTAAAACGTAGCCTTGTGGTACACCACATCTGAGAGGAGCAGCAGCTGACATTGTCTGATATTTGAAAGCTTATAACATTCACAATATTTTGTTGGTCTCAAACACAAACAGTAACAGAAAAAAAATGTATTTCATATATGTATGATGGGTTCTATGTATAGAACCCATCATACATCACAGGATATATGATGTATTTCATATATCCTTATCTGGTTTTAAGATAAGGATTAATGTCGTAGTTTTAGCTAATTCAGAAAAATGTGTCTCCCTCAGTGTAAAGGTCTCACACAATGTGGTTCTGGAAGTTAATAACGGCAACCAGGCAGAACAATATCTGGAGGGCTTTGAAAAGGTTAAAGAAATACTTGAAGATTTGACAGGTAATATAAAAAATCATTCTTAAAGAAATCACAACTCAAATTCTTAGTGATGCTTGTTTTTTTCTGTTCCAGATCAAATAACTGTTTTCTTTCTCCTCTGATTATTAGTTTCTAATAATATCACAGGTTTCACAGCGACCGAAAAAGACCTAGACATGAAAGGTAAGTGTTTAAGCACTCTATCTATCGGCAAACTATGTTTTACTTGTGTAAAAACAAGTAAAAATAATATTATCATATAATAACAATGTGTGCGTGAGCATTGGGTTGGGTTAGAACACTAAAAGGAATTTCCATAACATGGAGAAAGTCACATTTGAGGGAAAAATGAGGTTTAAGGAATGTGTCAGATTTGTTCTTTTACCAAAAACCAATGTGATTTGTGAATATTTCCAAATGTAATTAAATGACTAAAATTTTGTAGTAAATATTAAGCAGAAAATTTTTGTGCTTTTATGAGAATCTGCACATTATTAATAAAGTTAAGACAGGTTCTCACTTCTCATGTCTTATTGGTGCATTTTAAATTAAGCTGTTATGTTTCATCAACTGGTGGATGTACAGTTTGTGTCAGTTTGACACCAATCAACCTCACTATATGCTATGGAGTGGAAATACCAATAAAATGGTTTTTGCCTCCAGTTCAGTAATCAGCAGCTTATTTTTACGTTCACATCTGTAGCCACATGCATGTGAGATTTTACTGTAAAAAGTCATCATCACGTTTTGTACATTAGTATTGGCAAATAATTGTGCAGC
Source organism: Xiphophorus maculatus (assembly GCF_002775205.1). NCBI lineage: Eukaryota > Metazoa > Chordata > Actinopteri > Cyprinodontiformes > Poeciliidae > Xiphophorus > Xiphophorus maculatus. The sequence goes on along the minus strand of NC_036456.1, from coordinate 3,464,932 downwards.
AACTACTGAACACAATGTGTTTCTGATTCACAAATGTATCTACGATCACACAAACTATGGATGAGTACTCCAGAAATCATTGTTAATTACATTAGAGTTTAATTAGTCATTTGACTAAGATTTTTAATTTTAGTCAAATGACACTGTCAAAATCCTCCCACAGCAACAGTCCCATTCCAGAGAGAGAAACAAAAAAAAACCTCATGTTCGCAAAATTACATCAGGACTCCGGTGGCGCGATTCATCTGGAATCATTCCAGAACCCAGCAGGTTTTGAAATGACCTGTTGGTTTTCTTTTATTCTCAGTACATGAAAATAAAAGATCTCACGTACTGATTTGATCTTGGCCTCTGGGCGTTTATAAACCTCATTCTTGATGGCAGTAGTCTGAACTGTGTGTGCAGATGAAGGATGAATCTTTCCCTCTTAGTGACTCTTGTTCTGAAGAACCAATAAAGGTTTTTAAGCACCACCACCCGCAATCTTTGTACTGACCTAAATTATATTCTCATCAACCTTTTTGTTTGCCATGCTAAGGTTAAAAAAACCAGTACACTGTCACAAAAGTTCAGTAAAAGAAAAATAATGCGTTCTTAAGCGATTGATAAACATTAAAACCATTCAATTTTGTTAAAAAAAGTCTCAGCTTGGCCTTCTTGCAGATGGTTAGCCTCAGAGCTAGCCTGTTGTCTGGAACGGCGTCCATACTGACTGACAATTTCTGCCATTTACCACTGACAAATGTTGGTACAATCATAAACATAGGCTGACTTCTTCAAACATCCATCAGTATATTTGGTTTTTGAAACATTTAGCTGCAAGCATGAATTATTGCAACAATGGATCAACTGGTCTAAATTTGGATCCTGGCCTTGGTCTCTGGCTGGGCTCTTTCTGTGGGGAGTTTGTACGTTCTCCTCATGCTTGCTGTATGTGAGTTCTCTCTGGGTACACTGGTTTAACCCCAGACATGGATGAATGGTCAGATAATTGTCCGCTCCAGTTCACTCCTGTGTGTAAGTCTGCGGCTGCCTCGTTGTTTCCTGCCTTGTATGTGTGTGATGGAGTAGTAACCTGTGTACCCCTGATGTATCCTGTCTCTCACCCTCTTATCGGGGGAGGTACTCTCATGGTCTCTGAAAGGAGTTGGATGTATTAAGTTGGCATGATCTTACTAAAATCTTCTATCTTTTTTCTCTAGGTCTATGTGAGAATGCACTGCAGGGCTCGGGTATAGCTGAATACTTCAGTCCTTATCAATTAAAAAATGACACGATCGTTTGCAGAAGCAGATGTGACCAAGAGCATAGTGAAACTATACAGTGCCATAACGGGGGGATCTGCAACATCTACAAAGCTTTGGGAGAGATCTGCATGTACGTTAATGTGTTTGTTTTTTTAATACTGACTTTACAGACAATATCAACTTTTCTCTTTTCCAATTTTAGCAACTATGTTGCTATAGAGATGAAGACTCTAACTCAGAAAAACTGCAGTTTACTATATTATACTCTGTCTTATTAGTCAAACTTTATCTGTATTTCCAAATGACGAGAGAACTGCTTCAGTAAGTAAATTCATGAAGGTCAAAATAGACACGCAGTCTTCCAGGAGCAGAGCAGTTCTTCAGTCCTCACTGCAGCTTATTTAACTGTAAAGATGCTGAATTGAAGACACTGTCCTGTGCTCCAGTTCAGTGCATCACAGTCGACCACACTGAACATGTAAAAGATCAGTTAATAAACATTCCTAATAAACCGAAGGAAAAACATAACTTTTAGTGAACAGGTTGTGATACGATTTAATTTTTAGCATCTCGATTCTATTTTTCTATCAATATTTAAATGAATATTTAATTACATTCTGCACTACACTTTGTTGTTAGTCTTTAATTGTCTTTTGATTTATTCCTTCCTTAGATGTAAAAATGTGAATGACACCTGGTACTTGGGAGAGGACTGTAACTTTCCCATACAGAAAGTTGCATTTTATGCAGGGCTAAGTGTGACCCTTGCTGTCCTGCTGGTTGCTGTGGTAACCCTGGTTGCATATGCTGTTGTCAACAAACACAAACACACAAAGTAAGTGAGCTGTGATATGTTTTTTTTTTTTTTGTTACAAAACATGACACCAACTAACAAAAGGGGGGAAAAAGACAAGGTGTTTTGTCTTATCCATGAAACGTGCTTTGTGCTTCACATCAGCAAGCAGAGCTTCCTACAGACATGGTGTAGTGATGTAGTGTTACGTAGAGAGCACTAACTCACATGAAAAACTATGAATACTCAGGGAGGCTGGGATGGAAGGGACCGTTGGCTTGGGAACAGTAAAGAGTAATTTATGGGTTTTTAAAGGGGTCACACACTTTTGTTCTACTAATCTTTAAATACAGAAATGAAGTATTTTTTCACTGAGTTCTTCTTGCTGTCACTGGATGTACAGAGAATGAAACATCAGTTGTTCACTTTCTTGTAGCAGTGTGTGCTGCACACACAGAAAATGATGCTTTAGCAAGAGATTTGTTGGTGTTAGTTAGTTAATGTCATCCTTATTTAGCTACTAACACTTTAGCTGATCTCACAGTAGATAGAAAACTGAAATATATTCCAGTAGCTTCCATGTTGACTCATTTGAGAACATGTATGATGGATGGATGGATTGCTAATAAATTATAAGTGAAACAGTGTTAATAGTTAAAGGTTATAGGCAATAATATTAGTCTAAATCCAAGCTGATTTTCAGCTCAGCAATAATCTAAGAACAGATAAAAATTCTCAGTATTTTACTTAAACTCTGTTTCTGCAGAAAGAAAGACATGAAGCAGAAATTGGTGAACCAGTGGCTGGACGATGACTATGAATGGACCAGAGCTGCAAGTCCAATAGGCCAATATGGAGCAAGTAAGTTTCTAATCCATACGCATGCGCTGTATGTGTGCATGTGAGTAATGGGTCCAAGATATAGAAATTTGAATATGAATGATTTTTTTTTCTTTATCAACTATTTATATCTGGGCTAAAATAAATAGGAAAACTAAGAAAAAAAAAGTACTTGCACTAAAAAAGTTTTTTTTCTTTTTGAAAATACATGTTGGAAGTATTCTAAAATAATTTGCAATTGCGGAACTCATAAAAAATACTAAAGAGAAAGGTTTAAAATTTGTATGCAACATTTATACTATTTAGTTTGAGTTTAAAAAGTAAATCATTGGGTATAAATTTGTCACGTACAGCTCTGGGAAAAATGAAGAGACCATTTAAAATGATCAGTTTCTCTGACTTTACTTTTCATAGTTATATGTTTGAGTAAATTTAACATTGTTCTTTCATTCTATGAACTACTGACATGTCTTTGAAATTCCAAGCAAAAATGTAGCATTTATTTGCAGAAAATGATGCAGCGCTTTCAGACCCCAAATAATACAAAGAAAACAAGTTCATGTTCATTTAGAAACAACAAAACTAATGTTTTAACTCAGGAAGAGTTCAGAAATCAGTATTTGGTGGAATAACCTTGAGGTTTCCAATGGGCTTCAGAGCAGTGGTCTGTTCATTTTTTCCAGAACTGTATCTCTGGACACTTCTCTGAATTTTACAAGAACACATAATGTTATTAGACCAAGTAAAGCACAGATAACACATTAAATCCCTTTGAACGATGGAAAGACTTTGACACATATATAAAACCTTTTCCTTCACAGAAAACGGATCAGTTATGCGCGGGAACCAGCAGACGCCTTTCACATATGGCAGCAATCGGTCCAACCCGACAGAACGCATGCCGCAGAACCAGCACAGACAAGACTCGTTCTTTCCTAATCCTGGATATGCCGAGCCTGCCATCTCACCCTCACCCAACATGGATTTCTGGTTCAATCTGCCGGTTGGTGAAGACAAACATGAATTCCTGGTCAAATTTAATCTTGAGGTTGCCCGTTTTCTGACTTGTTCTTTTCTTCTTTTTGTTTTTTCTGAAGATGAGGACTGTCAGGCCGGAGACCCGGGGATCCTGGGATGTCTAGGCTCAGCATTGATTGATGAAGAAACTCCTTCTTGTTTCTGTTTACTTGTAAAATTAGAAAGATCTGAATGTTTTTTTTTATTTATGTGTCTCTGTGGATGTTTAGATGCTAGATTTGAGATGTTTCTTCTATAAGCTCTTGCTTAGAGTTAAGTCTTTGTTGAAAATATGACAGATATTTAAGCTCCAATCCCAGGTTTTTGTACCTTGGCAAAGGAAATCTCACCAAAAACAAATTGTTACTACACAAACATGTTTGACTAATCAGCCAGTGTAATGCTAACAAAGCCTTTGAACAAAGCAAGCAGCTGATCAGAAAAAAGCAACTGAAGATTGTGGAACTTGTTTCCAGTCTGCAGACTCATTCTAATAAGACACAATATCACAAATCCTGTGATATTGTGTGGATCAACCCAACTGCTTGGTAAAATACCAGTTCATGAAAAGCTATATGGTGAAAAACAGCTTGAACTGAATCCTCTCTTCACTTATTTTCCATATCCTGAGTCAGAATATGGAGCACAGATAAGATTGTAATTTTTAGTTACTGTTGTAAAAAGCACACTACTAAGTATTATTTCATAAGATGAGAATGAATAAAGTCCTTATGATGATGCACATTTTACTGAGTGCTTTAAAAGCAGTTTGTTATGATCTAGCTGTGCTTTATGATGTACTGTATATTAAACTGTATATGTTCACTTATTTATTGAGCAAAGTTGACTCAGAATCGGTGTCGATGTGTTGGACCCACACCACAGAGTGCTGTGATCGTCCTCCATACAGTTTGGGTGTTAACCCTTCACAGGATCCTGGCTTTGTAGTTCAGTCCTAAGTTATTCTTTATTTTGTTTAGCTCAGCCTTTTACCTGTTTTACTTTAGTTCCATCTGTTCTAAGTTATTTTACCCAGATCGTGTTATTAATTTATTGTGTTTAGTTATACTTTTTCTCACTTAGATTCATATGTTAAAGCTCCACTGTTTGTGTTTTCCTCCTCTGTGCCGTTTCCCTCACAGCTGCAGTCAGTCAGTAATGAGTCTCAGTCCATTGTTTCACCAAACTCTCCCAATATTTAACCACTGCTCTTCCTCCCAGGACTTGTTCACACACAGCCAGGTTTCTGATAAACTCAATAGACTTTTATGCGATTTGACCTCGCATCAACATGTAACTTACATTTAATATCACAAAAACTGTTAATAATAAAACCTCCAGTCAAAGTGAAGACTTGTGAATTCTCCTTTGTTGCATTTGCTTGTGAACGTTGGAAACCTGAGATTTAGAGGTAAGCGCATGACCTCTAAATCATGACGTCACATTGTTTCTCCTTGGGCATGCAGTGGAGGAAAGATGGCTGCTATCAGAAAGTTGCTGATTTTTATGTTTGCTCAGATACGTTCTACCTTTTTATAAGTTCATCTACTCCAATACATTGAGTTGCAAAGGAGAGAGTCCTCGGAGGTCAACTGTTTTACACCAGCTATCCCTCCCAATATGGATGCAAAATGACCTTCGACCTTCTATCTCCATGTTTCCATATCACGTGTCAACACACGGGCACATACGGACTTTAACCGTATAATAACACTTTATTAGCTTTATTACAAAGCTAGTAAAGTGTTTTGTTGACTTTGTATTCCAACACGTTATTTAGAAACTGTTCAACCTCTCTGTCTGTCCAAACCAATGGATCTCCTGGTACCATGTTTAATTCCTGACAGGACGTCGAGGTTGATTTGACAGATTATGATTGGCTGAAATAGGTTTCAGCTTTGCCCTACACTGCCCCCTATGTTTAAAGCAATGCTCTGCGGTGTAATTCAGCGAGTTTGTATGGATGAACACTTTTAATAATCTAAGTTCCTGTTTTTCTACCAACAAAATGCGCATCTCCTTTTTCCCTCCATTGTTTACGTTTCTGTCGCTGCTGATGCTGTCGCATAGAAACGGCAATCACTCGACAAGACGCGTAGAGGAAATAAAATAAAGTTACAAAAGAAGATAGTAACGCACAGTGATTTGATCGACTACTGGATTTGAATTAGCAACGCGTTAGTTTACTCGTTACTGACAAAAGTGGACCGACGGCGAACACAAAGTGGCAAGAACTGTGAACATTTGAAAGTCAAAGACTTCACCTAAAAATAATGGTGATGTGAAACCATAAAGTGCACAGCAGTGTTACCATGTGGCTGTGTTGATGTCAGGGAGCACAGGGTGTGTAAGTGGTGCAAATTACAGCGTCTTAAAGTGGATGTGAAGTGGAGCAACAGGGAGGCTAAGCAAAAAGCGGATTGATGTATTATGCCAAGACAGTGTTGCTGCAGTAGCATTTAGATAATAGATCTGGCTCAGCAGCACACAGTATTCTGTGTGCCATTAGAGATTAGCCTGAGAGAGCTGTTTCACTGCCTGCTGGATGCAGACCAACAGAAGCACTTAACTCTGTGTATCTCATTTGTACACTAACAGAACAGCATATATTCTCTAAATGTTTGCTGATGCAATGAAACAGGAAAGTGTAAACTGGTATATTTGTTTATCAAATATACCAGTTTACACTAAATAGTCAAATATTTATTGTAAACAGACAAGGTGACTTGTTCTTTTCTCCAGCAATACAATCTTCTCTAGCCTTTTGTTGGATTACTCAGTAATAGTGACCCTTTTCTATTAGCCTTCTTTCTTGTCTTTAACATTAGGTCTGGACTATTGGAGCCATTTACTTGCATATTTTACTTACCTAAAATTACCAAACCAATTTGGTGGAGGGATTTATCAAATCAAATAAAATTTTATTTGTACAGAACATTTCAGCAGCAAGACGGTTCACAGTGCTTCACACCATAAAAGCACAAAAAATCAACAACTGAAACAATGCAGTTTTTCCAGTGCTGTACTTACACATCAAAATGTTGGTTAGTGTTTCAGTTATTATGGTTCAAAATGAACTCTAGCCAGGTGGGTTTTTAGTCCAGATTTAAAGGAACTCAGTGTTTCTGCTGCTTTACAATTTTCCTGAAGTTTGTTCCAGATTTGTGGTGCATAGAAGCTGAATGCTGCTTCTCTATGTTTGTTTCTGATTCTGGGGATTCAGAGCAGAACCAGAACCAGATATACATTTAAATACTAGCATGACTGATGGGGCTTCCAGGCGCATTGTGCAATGAAGTGGCAATATCGAGTAACTATGTTACCTTCAGTTGTTAGAAAAATAACAAATATATATATATATATATATATATATATATATATATATATATATATATATATATATATATATATATATATATATATATATATATATATATATATATATATATATATATATATATATGAAAGAAATATGACTTGAAATTGAGCCTCTGTCTCTTTAAAAACTCCTGCTCTCTCTGAAATCGCCTTCAGGAAATCATCACAACATGGCTCCTCTATTAACCCTTTAACCTTTAACATTGTTCTCATGAGAGTTTCACTGAAAATTAGCTGATATAATGAGCTCAACAGATGCACAGTTCCACCACATGTTTGCTAACTGCTGCTGGCTAGTCTGAAGGATCTGAGTGACGACGTCACAGGTGGGAGTTGCTCTGTGAGGCGGAAGATTGGAGGTTTGGAGGCTGCAGCTCCAAGGAGGAGCTGCGTCTCCACGGCAGCGCTCGGTTCCCACAGGTGATTTGCACAGCTGAGTGGTTGTCATGGAGATTAAAGGATTTCTCAAACATGCATGAAAGAATCAAAACAACACTCCGGGTATGTTTTTGGTGAGGGAATAACATTAAAACATGATGCAAAGCTAAAAAATATCAATTTTACCACTTTAAGTGTTTCCCAGAGCAAACATGGGTTTGTCTCATTTATCAAGTTGGTTTGCAGTTAGCAGCTAATTGTTTGGTTTGTAATAAAGTTGCCATATGATAAAAACAAAACAAACAAACAAACAAAAAAGTCAAACCTCCAGAAACGAAAATCTATTTGTTTCACTTTGAAACAAATAGAATGTCTAATATCATGAGTTATTTTAACTATGGTATGAGTTGTTGTTTTTTTTTAAAAAGAGAAGTTAGGGTGTATTCAGACCGGATGGCCCGGTAGACTCGGTTCGATTGGGGACTAAAACTGCAATATTTGTTACATTTTCAGAATTGTAGTTTGCATTCACACTGCACTGAATCAAACGACTAAAACTAACCGAAACCACTAAAACTAACTGAAACCACTAAAACTAACTGAAACCACTAAAACTAACTGAAACCACTAAAACTAACTGAAACCACTAAAACTAACCCCCGTCACCTGTGGTGGCGCTGAAACCAAGAACTACTGAAGGAATCGGACACAAAAACCTCTGAAGAGGACAAAGAGCCCAGGTACTTTTCTGTAAACAAAAATAGAGCTGCATGGAGGTTAAGGATTTCTATTTTGTCTGTGGCGCATGTATCAAACAAACATGGACTCTGGAAGAGGTGAAAATGAGTCAGCGCCTTTACCTCCTCTTCACTCCACATCTGACCACAGGCCTTTTTTTAGCTAAAGGTGGAAACGCTTGTTTATTTTGGTTGTATTTACCCAGAATGCCCTGCACAGTAGTCCATTTCCTGCTTTTGGAGGGGTCTCTAGTCAGGGCTCATTCAGAAAGGATTTCTACCATTTTAGAGTCCACTTCTACCGGACCGAGATCTGGGTTTTCAGGCGGATCAAAATTCGATTTTTAAGTCCGTTTTGGAATTTGCATTCAGACCTTTTCAAAAACTCGGGATTCCTAGACAAACGGATTAGAGTCTGATTCAGGACTCTAATCCTGGGTTGGTCTGAATACACCCTTAGATTGACTGATGTTCACATTAATGCTTGTAAATCAGAAAAGACAACTGCTAAAGAGTTGCTAAGAAGAAGTGGATGGATTGCAGCTTGGACTAGTGAAACTCACTGAACAGCATCTGCAGTTCCAGACCACACTGTATTGATCATGTAATAAATAACTTGAGCGTCGGCCTCGACTCTTTTAATTCCCTAAAAGCTGTCCACCAGTGGATTTGGTTGGATTCGGTAATTGTAAAGGAAAAAGAAAAAGAAACAAAGAAAATCAGATACATTTGATACAAATGGAGGAACCGCATACAGGTAAGCAGGATAACATTTAGGGGTCAGCCAACCCATCACTGCTGACCTCTGTCTAATATTGTCCTTGTTTGATCAGTTTTATGTTCAGCCTTTTGCACTTTTCGATGTACAGTTAATTAGGGAATTAAAAATACATTAATCTGAACGTAGGACAAAAGTTGTTTAGCTTATAATCACATCAGTCACTGCACATCATTTATTTTCAGGTTTTACACCAAGTTTCAAAAACTGAAAGTGAAGCTTATGTTTTTACATGTCGTCGTTCAATTTTATCTACCTGTCTGAGCCGTAGCCTCAGTCTACTGTTACCGTAATAACACACACACACACACACACACACACACACACACACACACACACACACACACAATCTGTGTAACTTTAAACCTTGGCATGATATGTTTATGGGAGTGTGAGGAGGACAAGTGTCCCCAGTGCCAATAAAAGCCAACAGTTGTTCCTTCAGGTTTGGCAGAAGCATTGATTGTAGGCGTGTGTGTGTGTGTGTTCTTGATTTTTATTAAAAAGTTTTTTGAGATAAACTTGTGAGCACACCCCCTCTTGTTTGAAATATGTATACATTGTCCTTTTATTTAAACAATTTGAAAATCAAGAGTCTTAGAAACCCAACTTCAACACAAATCATCAACAGTCCAGAGATACTTCAGCGTCAGATCCTTTAAACAAGTAGCAGGATTACTTTGTATAGATATTTAGCTTAAAGCTGCAATATGTAACTTTTATAAAGAATATGTTTTTTACATATTTGTTAAAAGTGCCAGGATGTGACAGTGTAACATGAGACAGATAATCTGTGAAAAGATAGATCTTGCACTTCCTCTCTGAGCTTTTACTGCCACCTGAAGACATGCATCACTCCTGACCGAAAACAGCCAATCAGAGCCAGGAGGAGGGGCTTAGCCCTGTCAAACATGCTCATGTACTTGCTGCTGAATGTGTTAATGGCAGAGAAGCAACTCACCGCTACAGAAAAACCATTTATCCGCCATCATCAGTGGCTATGCTAACTAGCCTGAGAATTTACAACAGGATCTGCTGTTGGGGAGAAACTGTAACAGCACTACACAAGATTGTGATTGACAGCACTAAGACCCTCCTCCTGGCTCTGATTGGTTGTTTTAGTTAGCACTGAGAAAAGACAGAGGAGCTCAATTTTTTTCACAGATTATTTGTAGTGACATAGTTCTAATAATAAAAAAAAAATTCATAAAAGCTTTAAGGTAAAAAGAAAAACAAGAAAGGGCTTCAACAGTATTGCTTCTGGGACGCAAACCAGATAAACCACTTTAAGACAGACATACTTGCAACATAAGTTAAGTTAAGTTATTTTGGACATGAAATACTTAATTTCATCTAATCCATCATTTTTTCCAAAATATAACACAATAATCACTTAAGAATATGGGTTTACTCAGAGAAAAAAATCATCAGTTTAATTTTCTTGTAACTTAATCCCAATTTTAAAGCGGTCAAATTTTGTTCAAAAACATTCAATTCAGACTGTAGTTTAGTGATTGCTGAATCTAATGTAAAGCCAGAACAGTATATACCTTGCCATCAGTTATATAGTTAATGATAATTTACATGTTCATACATCAGCAGGCGTGGCTCCAATTAACTCAAATGTGTCAGTTAACTTGCCAGAAGTTTGTGGAAGCAAACATGAAAGATTTTGACCTGGAGCTAATTCAGGTTTGTGAATTGGCATTATATCAACGACGGACACCAGGGACTGTCCGTCAGTGCAGCTGGAGGTAGAATAATGAGTCCTGGAGCTGAGGATGCTGGAGTCTGGAGCAGGAACACAGAGTGAGCGTTGGAGGGTGGACAGGTTGTGCTCAGGAGTGTGAAGCATAAGAAGTGGAGTAAGTTGAATCCAGAAAATATTGCTGAAGTGAATCTTGGCCACAGATATCTAGGAGGGCTAAAACAGCTGTCACTGCGGCAACAACGCACAAGAATCAGACCTCATGGCTACACTGTGGGAAAACATAAAAGGTAGGGTGGCACAGTGGGGAAAATGAAAGAACATACAGTTAGGAAAGGAACGTTCACACACTTCCACATGTCTGAGCAACCTGTAAGAATATGAGCATTCTCCTCTATTAACGATTAGTGTCTGGAGAAAAAAAGGAAAGCTGATTTATTGACTTTCACTTACGAGGAAATTGGCCTGATCAAAACACTGTAGAGAATCCATGGAAAATGTGAGAGCCAAAAATACAGATGAGATTATTTTTAGAGGAACCTTAATCATTTTTCTTCACAATTCAGCACAGACTGACTGCATCCATCCCACATGGTTACGATTCCAAAAGATCCTGGACCAACAAGCATAAATTGGTAAATAAGCAGGATGTTCTTTCCACATTTCTTTAAACCCACATTTGTTTACTAAAAATCATTTTTATTTGTCTGATATTCCAGTTTCTTTGAGAAAGTGAATTTTGAGTGTGGATTATTTTTTGGAAGCCACAGTCATTAGAAAATACCACAAATTAAACGTTTGAAATGTATAATTCATATAATAAGTAATTAATTGTTTTTTTTACTTGGATCGCTGCAGTGTGCTGACTTTTCGGTGATGCTGCAGTGTATTGTAATGCACGCTGAGTGTCTTTTTATCTTTACCTCTGTATATAGATATAGCTCCTGATGTTCACTTGCGACGATTCGTCTGTTTCTGGCTTTTAACTCGTTGCGGGAGAAAATTTGGCACCGAGAATAACAGGTGCTCTCGCGATACAAACTATCACTATGGTGTTTGCATGCAGTATTTATTAGCAGCAGTCTCCCTCTACAGTTCGGCTCAGTTGGTAAACGCATTGCTGCTGTAAGGAGGCATTTTCGACATTTCTTCTTTGACAGCGCATCACCCTATATTTTGGAAAACAACTATTAGCAACAGAGCAGAGAGACTCGGACTGGCAAAGGGAGGAGAAAAATAATAATCCAACAATCCCTCCGCTCGAGTTTTCCCCGCAGAAGCAGCCGGGTAAGACCTTAGCGTAATGTTTTTTTGTTTGTTTTTTTGTTGCTTTTTTTCCCCACCCGTTTAAGATTTTCTATCATTTTCTATAATTTGTATCAAACTGACACTATCATTGGAGAACATCTTTTCAGGGCTCGGGCTGGTTGAGTGCTTTTATCTTTTGACAGTCGCTCGTGCCTAAATAAATACTCCTTCCCTGGCGCATGACACATTTAACAGAACATGTTTCTCTCTACGTCATTGGTTAATACAAACCCAGTCCGCCGAATCAGTGCCATGTTACACCAGGCTTCTGTGGTGCGTACGCAGGTTTTTCTAACATGGCACGGTGACAGACTGTTCTGTGCTCTGCTTAAATGTTGTGGCTGCTCACGAGCAGCACTCGAAGCTCCATGAATAGATGGTTCGAGTCCGTCTGCGAACCGTAGAGCGGAGTACCGCACTTTGGCAAATTAGAGTCGGTGAAATGCAGCTGCGACTGCGAAAAAAAAAAATGCAGTGAAGCATAACGTGTGTACTGCTGCCCACTGTGACACAGCCTACAGTACTGTCTAAACTGCTGTACAGTAACGACGCAAAATGTCCTTTTACTACAGAGGATGAGGATGGACGCTTGTGGCTGTAGGAGACAGTTAGGAAAATCGATGCGTGACGCGCCTCTCTGGCGAGACGCTTTCGGCTATGGAGAACTGTTCTGCTCGATATTTCTATCGACAGTCCTCGGTGCGTTCTCAAATAATTCAGTCTTTGATTGTCTCGCAGGAAAAAAGGTATTTGGGCTGGTTTAGAACTTTTCACAGTATTGCTATAATATTCAAATTGATATTTTAAATGTGCATGCACATCTATCTATCTATCTATCTATCTATCTATCTATCTATCTATCTATCTATCTATCTATCTATCTATCTATCTATCTATCTATCTATCTATCTATCTATCTATCTAATAATAAACTCGTGAAAAATGTGTCATAACATAACAGTCGCTACAAAAAGTTGTAGTTGGCTGTTTAGTAAAGAACGGAAGAAAAAACAGAATGAATACAATTTAATTTATTATTGAACATACTGTGTGGTCATAAAAAAGGCAGTAAATTAGAGGTGCAGCACAGTCAGGTGGCACTCATGACAGCATCAATATACGTAAGCCCTTGTTGGGCAGATGAAAAACTGTAATATAATAGGAAATCTAAAAATCAAACATAATCTCCTCTATTTAGTGAAGGAGTAGTGAGAGTGACTGCTACCCATGCAGCCAATTATGCACAGAAACCCAAAAATATATGGATAGATAGATAGATAATTCTAATATTACACAGAATTGCAGTAATGTTTGCAGTTCTGTGTTGTCTTTCTTTTATTATTCTTGTGGATTTGTGACTAGGAAACACCACAAAACTGTAAAACAGGGCTGGCCAAAGTTTTCAGATTGGGAGGTTCTTCAAAACGTTAAAGTCAAAGTGATCTACTTTTGGGAGGGCTCTTCTCTAAAATGTTAAGTTAAAATAAAATGTAACTAACACTAAGCTATTTGTGCTTGATGGAAAATAACGTAAAAGAGAAATAGAATAGCTTTACACAGCACCTGGCAGGTATCGAACTCCAGTATCTCACACTTTAAGCAGATTCACACACCACTCTACATGGAGGTATATCTAACTCCAACAAGCCTTTGCAATCGACCAGGAAATGGCAGCCGTCATTTGCTGTTCAGCAACAGTTAAAGTGCTTCAGTAACATTCCGACAAAGAATATGTCCTTGTTGTGCATTATGAGTGACGTGCGGGCTAAAATTTTATTGAGTTAAATGACTGACTGTGGCGAAAAATATATTAATCCAGAAATTATAAAACTGCATTCTGATCACTCTCTCTCATTGGAGATTACAGTGGCGTATTACCTTTACGACATGTACAAGCTTCTCTGCCTCCTCTGATATATGTATACAGCTCTGGAAAGAAAATTAAGAGACCACGTAAAATGGTCAGTTTCTCTGATTTGACTTTTAATAGATATATGTTTGAGTAAAATGAACATTGTTCAGTTATTCTACGAACTACTGACAACATGTCTCCAAAATTCCAAGCAAAAATGTAGTATTTCTTTGCAGAAAATGAGAAATGGTCAAAATCATGAAAAAGATGCAGCACTTTCAGACCCCAAATAATGCAAAGAAAACCAGTTCATATTCATTTAGAAACAACAATACTAATACTATAGCTCAGGAAGAGTTCAGAAATTAATATTTGGTGGGAGTTGGGAGAACATGCAAAGTCAACAAAAAAAGGCCTTGGTCAGTGTTTAGGTACAGAAGCTTTCTGCAGCCAGAGTATAATAAGTGGCAATTAACTTTTATTTTTTATTTTTATTTTTTTACTGATGGAAAAAGTTTGTTCAGTAAAAAAACAGTAAATGTTTTTTTACTGAACAAATAATGAAATGTTTAGGAAGTTAAGAGGTTTAAAAATCCTTTTAAAACTCTGAGGGATCCAGTCTGTGTATCTAGTGCTCAAGGACTATTTCAGTGTATCTACATTATTTCCATGTGGCTTTGATGGTTCAACTTATCTGGCTTGATACCATGGTTATTGTTTTAACAATTTGGCATGTAAACAAACCTAAACAATGTCAATCTTTATGAGATGTGTCACTTTAATCTAGCTACTGCATGATTCTATGTCATTACTGAAGCTGTGTATCTCAGGTTGCAAACTCTGTATGATGGCTCGATATATGCTAGCAGATCAGATCCCATCTCCTGCAATAATTATAGCACTGCAGTGTATACTGCATTACACTTAGCTCTCATGGAAGGCTGCTTCAGTGACCTAATTAAGCACAGATATTTTTGGTTGCTATAATGTTGCTGTATGTTTTTGTATGACGAGGCAAAAAAACCCACCAGTTTTCTTCCCGGTGTGGAATCGCTGGTTCATTTACTTTTAAATCACTTTTGACAGCTTGCACTCCACAGTACCTGCCAATTAGCTAAGTGCAATAATAGGCAAAACGTTTAATGGATTGGACTGGATTAAATGGCGTTGGTAACAATAAGTCATATTTCTAATGTACTTTGGGATAACATTTGTGATTTGTGATATTTTGCTCCCAATCTTACCATGAGTCGTTACTCTGCTTTTGCTAATTTGACAAATCTAGAATGTTGTCTCTAATCTTTTCACCTTTTTATTTATGAAGTTACACTGGGAGAAACTTTTCACCCTGAGTAGTACTGTTGTTACACAGTCACACTCACAAACTCAACAAAGCATTGAGAACAGCATGCTCCTTGTAAAATCTTTATATTAGATTTGTCTGTTGATATTGTTCCTTCTTTGGGTTACAGAAACCTTTTTATTCGACTGAGGGATTATTTATGTAAAAGAAAAAGCTTTTGCTAACTTGTTTACCTTTACATTCAATATCCCTTTTTTATAAATAAAAAATAAAGTGAACAAAATACTTTTTTTTTTAAACTATAAAACCTCAATCCTTTCTACCAGATGTGCTATAACTCCAGTGTTTTTCTGCAGCATTCATTTTGTTACGGGGTGTCCTGCAAATGTTTGATGGTCAGTTTAATTATTTTTTAATAAAGCGTAAGATAGTGGACCCAGCAGTGTCAGGTACTTGTACTTGTACTTGTAAAAGCAAGCCAATACTCCAGGGACGTTCCTGAATAGTACATTTGCCCATTGTCTTGTTTTATGTACTATCACAGGCCTTGCTTTGGACCTGAAACCTGCTCAACCATGGCACTATGGTCTAATAAACTCCTAACCGTTTTATTTTCTCTCAGATCATTTGTGTCTACAGCATTCCTAGATCTTTGTGAAAATTTTCTGCAATTTTTCAAAAAGGAAACATTTGATTTAAGGTCCTCTGTCAATAGGACTACATGTGATACTGATTGTTCTTGTTCCTCTGGGGGCCGGCTTGCTTGGTTTTCCATTTTGCGTGGCTGCTTTTAGCCAGGTTGCTATTTCTAACTGCTACTGTGAAACATATCTGTAAAGAAGTTAAGCTCTTGAACTGCCAGTTATTTCACTGCCTCATTAGAGACCAAGAGGAGATTCTAAGAGCAACGGGAGATCAATGTATGTCATCACTCACATTTACAATAGGGTTGGGTAATTTAACACATGTTGTATTGATCATATGCAGACATCTTGAGCAAGAAACTTGTTTTAGTGGTATCAGACACACAAAAATCCATTTCACTTTACTTTCTATAAGTCTGTTTTTTGTTTTTTTTTTTCATATTTGTTGCAACTGTCACCATGTCATGACACTGTGGTGTGAGACAGATAATCTGTGGAAAAAAAATTAGCTCCCCCATCTTGTCTCTGAACTACTATTGCCATCTGTAGAAATGCACCGCTCCCAATCAAAATCAACCAATCAGAGCTAGGAGGAGGGTCTTAGCGCTGGTCATCAACCTCGGGTATGCACTGATCAGTTGTGCTAATGGCGGATGAACATCTTACTGTTACAGGAAACCGTTTATGTGCCGTCATGCTAATTAGCCTTGGCAATCCTGGCAGAAGCTGTAGCGTAACAGAGAGCAAGAGGGACAGTGTGAGCGCCATGTACACAAGCATGAGCAACTGCTCTAAGACTCTCCTCTTGGCTCTGATTGGTTGCTTCAGACCAAGTGGTGTATTTCTTCAGTTAGTACTGGAAGCACTGGGAGAAGGCAGACAAAACGTCCTGATTATAAAATTCTAGCTGATCTGTGAACTAATGTGCATTTGTATACTCTGCTTCTGAAAATTAGAACTACAGACACACGCATACAGAAAGCTGCAGTTCCTGAAGTGCCTGTCCTGTGATCATCTGTGGAACTGTAAACAAGTGTGTCTGCACATGTCACATTTTACACAGATGCTGTTGTATTTCTGCATCATGTCTAAAAGCATATATTATCAGCTTCAACATTACGCAAAAGTGTCAAGCTTGCGCACTGAGTGGAGAGTAGTCTACCATCATTTATTATTTACTGCCCAGATGTGCTGCTTGAGTCTTATGTAAGGAACTGCAGCTTGGCTGTTTATCTGCTAACAGGTAGTTTACAGATTTACTCTAAAGACCAATTATTCTAACACAGCTAATCAAATCAGAATTTATTAAAGATCTACAGCTAAAGCCCAGCCTTACATTTGTTGTCTTGTTTAATTTGGAAACAAAACTAATTATTACATTGGTTTCAACATAAGGCTTCAATTAAATGGAAGCATAAATTGAAAATTAACAATATACTCTGTTTTGTCTGAATACAAGTGCTTTGTTTTTTGTTGGGAGGGAGCTGGGAGGTTTTTGAGAATTTAATTATGAACTAAACAAATAAAGCAGTAGAATGCTACTTTATTGTAAAATTTGTTACATTATGAACATAAAACATGCCGTACCTTCAGAGTGACACAATGAACATAAAAATAACAATAAAGTAAAGAATATTACAAGTAAAATATATCATACAATAACATCAGAGGTGTTGGTTTTTGAATAAATACAACCACCTAGCAAAATTATTAAGCTGAAGAGACTGCATGAGGTTTTTTTTAAGCCTTCCTACTTTTAAAATAATTTTCACGTGGAGTCAGATAATGTTGCCTTAAACTTTAATAGGCACAAAAAACAGTACTTAGTTTCGTGTTGTTATGATGAGACTTCATTACAAGATCTTGTATGTCTCAGGATCTAACTTGGTTTGAGATTGCTTCCTGAATAACCGGTGCCGCCTGAACTGATGGAACCTGTTTTGCTTCATAATTCACATGTCATTGTCTCACCAGAGCCTTAGCTTTATGCTCCTGCAACATTTTGAACAGAAGCATCAAAATGTTGTGCTTTAGTAGGTTTAGCTGAACAATTATTATATTTGGCAGTTCTAAATAAAACTAGTAATTTCAAACAGCAGGATGCTTCACATGTGTATTGAAGAGGCACAAACAACTTCCTTCAAATGTACAAGTGTTTATTGACAAAATGTATTCAACTTCAAAGTTAAAACTTTTTATTCAAGCAACTCGCTAAACTAAGAACATGCACAATTAAAACTACTGACATAATGATAAAAGGAAGAAACGAACATTTCTAGAAGAAAAAATAGAACCAATGACGCAGTGCAGGGATTGTACTGAACGGTTTTGTCAGTGAGATCAATTAGCTTTAAGCTAGTTAAAGAATTAGTTTAGACAAATTGGCAAACTTGCTGTATGTGCTCCAAGTAATTTTGCAATACACAAGACAAAACACCATTTTGCATAAGTAATGTGCTTTTAAATCTCAAATGAAATAGAAATCAATAACCCTTTGGAAAAATGTCTTCTTAATTGATCGGCAATTTATGAATTACGGATCAAGTGTATAAATGAACACTAAGAATGAGTTATTTTGTTGTTTAAACAATCTTGAGTCCAAAACACGATAAATAACAATATTAACTGTTTATTGGTTTCAGCTGTATGCTGGGAAAGCTGTATGTAGCTCGTAGCTTTCAGCCATTAGCTTTAAGAACACAGAACATCTTAGCTAGTCATAGGGCTATTCTATGTTTATTTAGTGTCATGAAACCAAGACATATACCGATGGAAGAGATCAGTTTGACCTCACTGGACTATCTGTGATTTAAACACTTTGTGGAAAAAGTTTAAACAGTCTGAACTCTGTTTTTCTCTTTGCCTATAGCATGCGCAGCCTGCTCCATTTGGATGCTTAAAAATACACAAAAACACTTATCCTAAGCCAATAACTGCCCAGGTACCACACCTACTATGAACAGTTCCGATGGATAGATGAGAGGAGGGAATTCTGCTGGCTATTAGCTTGGGGTGACTGGTCAGGTGTGTCTGGGGCGCTCAGCAATGACACCCAGCCAGGAGGCGTTGCTCCTTCAGCTGCAGTCCTGGAGCAGCTGCTGCCCTTCTCCCTATGGAAGTGTTAATCAGCAACAGTTGCCGACAGCAGCCTTCACGGTCCTGCTTTTGGATTAAAAGTTTCTAGAGTTTCATAAGCAGGTTCTTTCTCTGGCCACAGGAAAGTGGGAAGGAGAAAGTGGGTTAGGGAAGCGCCCTGTTGGTTCTTTCCAGTACAGGCAGAATGATGCCAGAATCCCCTCAGCTTCCATGACATCACAGAGTTTCCTTCCGAATCTCCTCCTCTTCCTGCTGCTGGGATCAGAATTTACACAGTATTTTTAAATAAACAATTAATCATGCCAGCTTATTCAGACCTTCAGTCTTCCATAGCTGGATGCCCAACAGTGCCTATGTGTAAATATTATGTTTATATTTAGACATTGTTGACCCATGTGCACTTAGTATTTGTATTTAACCAATGGAGTTATATTTGATAAAAAAAAAAAAAATTGCACTCAGAAATCCATAGTTTTCTGAGTAAAGTAAAGAATATTACAACCTTTCCTTTCCTACCAATGTTTTTTTTTTCGAGACACGACACTACCCCCCCCCCCACAAACACACACCAATGTGAATCTGATCCTCCTGTGAACACAGATTCCACAACCTAATTTGAGAAGTGACACAGTTTATCCCTCCAATCCTAGACCGCGCCACATGGTGTTCCCCTCTCTACTGTCTTGCATGTTACCAGGTTTCTCATCTTTTCCCATTTTTCTGCATGTGAAAGCAGATTTTTTTTCGTCCCTTGGATGTTTTGTCATTAAGTAAATGAGTTATGGAAAATGTAGACAAAATTCACCAGTGGAATCACTTTCTTTCACCATAATTTCTGTCATAAACCCACAAAGACGAGCTTCCTTTGAATGCTCTCCTCCCAGTCATAAATCAGAGCACGTGAGTTTAAATCAAATATGTCCAACGTTGACATCAGCACTATGTTCCCTTGGGTCACGGTCATCTTCAGAACCAGTGCCTTAAAAACGAGAAAGACGATGATGAAGACTAGTTCTCTTCTGGGTACTGTTCTGGAGCCTTAAGAATTGATTGTAAAAAGATGGATGTGTCCTAAACTGAAAAATCTTAATGGAAAGCCCTGAACATCATCTTCACGATCTGGAAACAGAGATTCTTTATTCTGAAGCTTCTTCACATCTGGTTGTACGTAGACCACTACAACCGACCCTTCTTGGGGATTCCCCAAGAATCCAAGGTGGAGCAGGTTTGAGGTGGAACTCTGAAGATAAGGAGAAGTAAGAGCTCTCCCATACTTCATCCAGAGGGTCAAAATCGGCTTTCATAGACATTCGCCTCCCTTTCTCAACACAGTGCCCGAGTCAAACTACTTCACACAGAGCTCTGATTGGCAATAAGTTGTGGAAATGTTTTATGTAGACATACTCTCTGAAAGTGATGTTAATATTTAGCTTCAATCAGTCCATTTTTCCTCTCCGGACAGGGGTATGACTTATATGAAAACGGGAGGGGTTTCCCTCCGGTGGTATGTGCTGGTTATGAAAGGTGTGTGTATGAAACTTAACCGCGCTTCCACTGTTCAGCTTGGAATGAAGTATGGGAGAGGATTAAGACTCAATGGAGGAGCTTGTAAGATCCCAAAATGAGAAAGGAGTCAAGTAACGCCTCTAGGTGTTAAAATCTGGCCTTCTTCCTCAGAAGATGGACTCCCACTTCAGGTCCTCCAACAGCAAGACACAAAACATCATCATGTCTTTGTCTAACTATTTTAGCATCTTTTAAAAACCTAAAACAAAATGTGGAATACCAACACATTTTGTTTAGAAAAATCTGCTTAATGTGTTGTTATCTTCTTGCTGTTCTACTAAAATTAAGCTAGTCTTCATTTTAGTCTACTGTTAATAGTAGCACTGCAAGCTAATAAAAGCTTGATAATTAGACCCCAGGCTTTTGGGCCCTGCACTCTGCTTAACAAATAGTGCTCTACACTTTTAGCACTACACTTTATTTGACAATGAGCACTACCTTAATAAAACTAATGTTCAGATTCCAGGCCATGGATTTCCAAGAAGCCAGTTGTCTTTTCTGTAAGCAAGAGAAATGAGTGATGGGAGTTGTTGCAGGGGCGAACTGCAGAGCAGCCCTGCTCCATTCTCCAGTCACTCTGGAGCTTTCCCTGGCATTTTTATAGATCCTCTTAAACTGTTGGAGTGCTGTTAAACAGATAAAGATATAATATTTTTGAAACGGTAACTTTTTACTTTTTAAACTACCTTGAGTAGTACATGTACCTTGAGACATGTATTTGGCCCATGCTTGCTATAATTTTGTTTTTAGATTATTGTGTGCACAAAACCTACAGAAACACTGTTCTGCTTTGTAAATTTAGTACTTTGCATTCAATGCTGTGAATTTTAATGGCTAATGTTTCAGCTGCACGCTGTGCCGCTCTCCTTCACAGGGACAGCTGTCGGGATATTTGAGCCCAGCGCACAGAACAGGTCACAGGACCCAGACAGATAAAGAGCTGCACTGGTCAATATAGTCTTCAATGGAATATATATGGTGGGTGTGGGATGACAATGTATTGAGTAAAGTTTCTATCTATATCACTTTTAAAAAATATTTTAAGTTCCTGAAGTATTTTTAAAAATGTCAGAGCTTAAGTGAGAACTTGATACATTTCACATCTGGTTCAGAATTTGATGTCAGCACGCAGTGTCTTTGATTTTTGACAATTACAGCAAATATGTAACATTTCTCAATTATTAATTGTCAGCCCTGCCAAGTCTGTAAACATTTAATTTGGCACAAGTCTTTTTTATTGCAGATAAGGACTGTCTTTACTCAAGCAGTAAGTTGGGCTGTTAAAAGCTTGCTTTGGTTATTGTGTTGCTATGGTTTGTTCACATGATGCTGTCATTGAACAAACCTGTAATTACCTGTATTAGAAATTGTGCATTAGGCGTGTGCCATATTGCCTCATGTAAGGTATTGAGGCAATATGGCACACCCCTCATGTACCCGGGTACATTGGGAGTATAAGGGGTATATAATGTACCCCTTATATACCCGGGTATTAACTTATATACCATGGGTATATATGTAATATACCCATGGTATATTACCTTATATACCGTGGGTATATAAGGTAATGCCCGTAGAGTTTTTGTATTGCGATACCAAATGATGATGTCATCTAACTGAGCCTGACCTGTGCAGCGTCAGGCGCTATGTGGTCATGCTTCCTATAGTTGTTTGCCAACCGTCATTAAAACAAAGAAGAAGCTGGTCAGCTGTTCCACAGTCTGGACTGGACTGAATTCACTCTATTAGCTGATATATGCCAGAAAGGAAGGATATACAGTAGTAGTTTGGCCACTGCAGCTCCTGTACCTGCTGTTACTTGGATACACTGAGCTCGGCTCTGTGTTTGCTGGCAGAAAGAATGAACCAGTCAGTTTTGGCGAAAAAACTTTCTGAAACACAGACATCTTCCCAAAAAGTAAATAAATAACTAGAAGCTTAGAGCAAAGTTCAGGGCCAGAGAGTTATTTGAAACAAGGCTACTCAGAAACATAGAGAAGATGCAAGCTAGCTTCAGCTAGTCCCGTCTGCTAACTCCTAAACATTTTAAAAAATCAGTAGAAGTGAGAGTTGAAAGTCCTTATTGCTCTGTTCTGAATCAGATATTCCTTTAAGAAAAAAATGAAACAAACTCCATTCATTTTGGTACAGCAATGAAACCGGCGTTGCAGAGGTGCGGGGTAATAGTGGAAGAAATGAAAGTGAACACAATTCCTGATCATGAGGAAGTGAGAACAAACTTGTATTTTTTGTCAGTTTTTTTTTCTTTCATGTGACATAATTTTTGGTGTTGAGCATTTTAAAAGGAAAAACTTCTTTTGTATTAAATTGAGATTCTTAGCTTTTCACATGTTGGCTAACTTAAAAATATGAGAGGGAAATACTTTTTAACATTTTGTTCTGTTGAACCACAGCAGCCTGCTTCATTTAATGTATTTAAGTATTTTAATTTAGCTGATTTCAGTCGGTTTTTTGAAGGCGAAAATCAAAAAACATTTATCTATTCAATATTGTCTTTGATGCACCATGTGATTTTGTATATATCTATGTATCAACATATTTTTATTCTAGCAACTGTTGTCTTTTAAACTGTGTTTAAAAGAACTTACATTGGTTGATCAAATTGGTTGGACAGAAAATGTGGAATATTGTTTGGTGTCGTTGTCCAAGTATTTATATATATATATATATATATATATATATATATATATATATATATATATATATATATATATATATATATATATATATATATATATATATATACAATAAGCAGTACTGTATGTATGTGATTTATTTTGGCAATATGGCCCAACCCTATTGCGGATTACTTCTATACATAGATATAGGATTTCTGTCAATAAAGCACATACACAACCATCAGGATGTTGACACAACATAAATGAAGTATCACCTCGAACAGATTGAAATTGATACTTTTCTGGCAAATCTGCTTTTCTAAAATTATTGACAGTTGAAGAGTTATTTTCCAAAATGGCTTAAAAAGAACGTCCTTGTTCCTGTTGGTTGAGGTGCACTGATGAATTGGACAGTTGTCTTCCTCCCACCTGTTCAACTGCTGTTTATGTTTAGCAATGTATGGTTGTCAGAGTAATAAGACCAACTGAGAAGTGATGTAAGGGACAGATAACAGCTGTTTGTGATGTGCTTGTTCAAAGTGGTGGGGAAAGAAGGACATTACTTTCCAACCTTTCTCTGTACTAATGACTGCTTTAGATGAAATAATGGATCTTTACTTTAATTTAAGATAAGCAGTGTATGTAAACATAGAATAAGAAATTTTTTTTTTTTTTACTTTTTTTTTACAGTCTTTGTTGTAAGTGCATTAAAAGACCCCCAACATTCTGCTCTGGTACGGGACGAACGTAGTTAAGTAAGTCACTACAATGATCTGACAATACATCTCCTAAAGTGGCCAAAGTTGTATAATTTAGTTCCAAAGATATTCTAAACTCACCACACACAGCTACAGTTTTGATTAAACTTGTGTTGTCTTCTTGTTGATCGTTTCATTCAGAGTGTTTGACTAAACTGGTAGACTAATATTAGCATTCTTACTCTTTGTTTCGATGAAACGAAATGGTTGTTTTTAATATCAGTGTGGTTCCAGTTAACCATGTTCAAATAAAGCATTTAGAAAAAATGGTCATGCTGCGTCAGACTGTGAGCTAAAGCTCTTACTTTCACAATCACTGCATGGTAAAGTGTGAAATGTGACAATCTGGCAACAATGTACCACAACAGGAGAAGCAGGGCCACCAGACTGCATATAAACTGTTAAAAGGCTGTTAGGATCACACACTTTGTAGTTTATTACTTATTTATTTTAACATCTTAAGTCAAGATTCTTAAGAATTATTGTAGATTGTGGACATAAATACTGAATCAGACTCAAAACTGTGAAAACAAATCTAACTAATGTGCATTATGTATGTATAGAAGTTTAACTGAACAAACAGTTTAATTCTTTGGAAACTGAACTTTGACAATCAACTAATGACACCGGACAGCAAAGGCCTTCCTAACAAAATGAACTAAAGCAAACTGGCATAGAATTAAATAATTACAGTACCTAACATAAAATGAACAGAAATCAGAGAGATTTAACCAAGTTCTGCTGGAACCACAAGACCAAGCAAAACCCCCAGATTTATTTGACAATCTGGAGCTCAGCAAAACCTTGGATATGAATGTTCATAGACCTGAGTCAGCAAAGAGAACTTCCTCCTTTTACAACAACACATCAAAATGGTCATCTGACCCAGAACACGTACATTAGAACAGCAACAGAAGAAAAGAGCATAATCATTAACACTTAAAAAAATAAATCTTATTAACTTATCAATAGCAGCATAATCATTATGCTAACCAGAGCAAGCCTGCTGAGAATTGCATTGTCATTGCTCTAAAATCCCACATATCGATGAGACAACTGAAATATGACAGACGAGGCAACTTTTAAAAATGTATGTAATGGGATCCTGCGACAGACTGGCGACCTGTCCAGGGTGAACCCCGCCTCTCTCCCGGAACGTGGAGACACCAGCACCTCCCGACCCCTCTAAGGGACAAGGGTGTTAGAAAATGGATGGATGTAATGGGATCATGTTTCTTATCCAAGAAAGTACTAAAGAGGTGTTTTTGTTTTGCAGGTTAATTGACATAAATACGGTTTTGACACCTTTATCAAAACCCTTTTGAGTCAGATGTTTTGAATATGTCCTGTGCTCCATTGCTGGTAGTTTTTCGGTTTTTTGTATTGTTTGATTTATGTATTATTTATGAGTTTTTAGATCTGCTGATAACCAATTTGTACCATCAGGGAATGTAACGACATTCTTGCAAAAGCCGGCCCGTTCTGCCAGCACTTCAAGCTTTACAGTGGAGGATGTTTGTTTACAGTGCAGGCAACTTCCAGTCAGCTTTATAGCATTACATAAGTCACAGGGTAAAATTTAAATCTTCATCACAGTTCACACCTCCTGGAAGCCATCGTTTCCCAACAGTCGAGTGCCGAGACCCTCGGGACAAAGCAAACAGCGTAGAACAGAGGCTGGTTTTTACAGGCTAACGTGATCCAGGAGTGATTGCATTCTACAAAAAATGTCTTAAGATTTTCATCTTTATACATATCAACCTGTACTAACTATTTGGTAGCCAGGGTTGATGTACTAATTTGAATGGCTTGACCTGGCAAGGATTACAGGATTATATGATTTCCTAATGAAAACATTTTAGTTGATGTAACTTTACGCTGTCATTGACCAAATTGTTTAAACTAACAACTAGATTGTCCATCTACCTTAGCAAATCATGAAAACTGCACTTTCTCTTCAGTCTCCCTTTTTTCCACCTTCAGTTTAATCTTACCTGCCTCATCAGCATTATCCTT
Source organism: Xiphophorus maculatus (assembly GCF_002775205.1). NCBI lineage: Eukaryota > Metazoa > Chordata > Actinopteri > Cyprinodontiformes > Poeciliidae > Xiphophorus > Xiphophorus maculatus. Next base: position 3,438,874 of record NC_036456.1, on the reverse strand, counting down.
CTTTATTGTAATCATATTTCTGTCTCTCTCTCCCTCTTTCTCCTTCTTCTGTAGATCAGAGGTCAAGTAGAGCAGGCCCTGCCAACGAGAGGGAATCACGACTGCAGTTCCCGGCAAACAAACACTTTTTACCACCGTCATGCAGTTCTCCACTTATCTCGTCTTCTTGTCAATCTTTCTCATCGCTCTCATCCCAACCTGCTTTTCCCAAAATGATGGAGACCTTGTTAATACACATAGCGGTCTAGTTCAAGGTGTGCGCCTTCCGGTGCCGGATGGGAGCTATGTCACAGCTTTCCTCGGCATCCCTTTTGGTGAGCCACCAGTGGGTAAGCGTCGCTTCCGTCCTCCTGAGCCAAAGCGAAAATGGACGGGGATTTTTGAGGCTAATGCCTACCCCGACGCCTGTTACCAGTATGTGGACACGTCGTACCCAGGCTTCCAGGGCACTGAGATGTGGAATCCTAACAGAGACATGAGCGAGGACTGCCTGTACCTTAACATCTGGGTGCCTGCCTCGCCCAGGCCCCACAATCTCTCGGTTATGGTGTGGATCTATGGTGGAGGTTTGTGGTCACACTTTTTTGCCAGAGTGTACGCTATGTGTACTGCTGCAAGTCATGTAATTACAATCACCTCCAGTATTAGACTTCAAGTGAGATATTTACATAGAGTGAAAATGGACAAGAATGTGATGCTAATTTTGGACTTTTAATCGTTTTATTTCAGTTTTAATCAATGACTAAAACTTACTGAAGCAAATTTGTAAATGTGTGAACAAAATCAATAAGGCCAATAGATCTGTATGTAAGAAATGCTTAAAATGGTGATTTGAGGTGACTCGGGCATGCTTCCTGGACGCCTTCTTGGTGTTGAGGCATGTCCCACATGGAGGAGACCTAGAGCGAGACCCAGGACACACTGGAGGGATGATGTCTCTCTACTGGCCTGGGAACGCCTTGGGATTCCCCTGGAGGAGCTGGAACAGGTGGCTGGGGAGAGGGAAGTCTGGGAACTCCCTGCTTAGGCTGCTACCTCCTGCGACCCGACCCTGGATGAGCAAACCATGATGGATGGATGAATAGGTGGATGGATGTTTAAATATTGATGTCTAGTCTCCCTTATTATATCTCTAGAAATGAAAGTGGAAAAAATTAACCCTGTTTAATTCATGGAACAGAAGAGAAAAAATGTTTTATCCAGCTGAAGAAAGTTATGTAACCTGGCTGGCCAACAGCTTGTGGTTCCTGATGAGATCAAATATCTTCAACGAGAAGTGTCTCTAGCTGTCTATCAGTCTCTGAATGAAAGCCTTCCCATTATTATGACTCATCTACCAGAAGGCAAAGAGCAGGCTGCACTTCTAGAGGACTCTTCAGTCCTCCACTCTGTTCTAAATAATACAGTTTCTTCTGTGGTCGTTTGTTTTAGCGTTTCAGAATCAGAACCACTGAGTTGGAAAAAGCTCCACAAGCTGATAAAGAAGGCTGGTTCTGTTCTCAGGACTGCTTTAGAACCTCTTGAGATGATGATGCATTGATGGATTCTGCATAAGCTGATGGACATTATTCCATCCTCTTCATAAGGCTGTCAATCAACAACAGGGAGTCTTCAGTCAGAGGCTATTTCAAACCTACTGTATTCCAGACAGCTACAGAAGATCCTTCCTACCAACAGCTGTTTCATTTTGAAATAATTTACAACAACCTTTGGTTTCCCTTTGGAATGAATAAAGTATTTTTTTACTTTACTTTTGAAATTGGACATACACGGCTTCCTAAGGAGTACAAAATAATATCTATGATTTTGCAACTTTTATTTTTAAAAATCTATTCAAAACAAAACAGGCTAACTCTAACTTGTAATGATAATGGCTTTTTAGGTTTCTACAGTGGCTCTTCTTCGCTGGATGTGTATGATGGCCGTTATCTTGCTCACACTGAGACGGTCATTGTGGTCTCCATGAATTACCGTATTGGAGCCTTTGGTTTCCTCGCTCTTCATGGCTCTTCAGAGGCTCCAGGAAATGTCGGTCTGCTGGACCAGAGGTTGGCATTGAAGTGGGTGCAAGAAAATATCCATTCCTTTGGTGGAAACCCCAAACAGGTGTTTTGTTTTTGTTTTGTTTTTTTCAGTTATTGTCCATCCTCTATATTGGTATTAAAGATGGTTTCATCATTTTCCTGGTCTCTTGGTTGTCTGTTTGTGTAAAACAGGTGACTATCTTCGGTGAGAGTGCTGGCGGTGCTTCAGTCGGGTTCCACCTATTGTCTCCAGATAGCAGACCTTTTTTCACAAGGGCCATCCTTCAGAGCGGGGTCCCCAACGGTCCGTGGGCCTCTGTCAGCCCTGCTGAGGCCAGAAGACGTGCCACGCTTCTGGCAAAGCTTGTTAACTGTAATGGAGGCAACGACACTGAGCTGGTGGACTGTCTGCGCAACAAAACTCCACAGGAACTTATCGACCAAGAATGGCTGGTAATGCAGATTTAATTTGAGCTTACATTTTTCACTGTTTTCACAAAGCCTTTTTGAAGTTTTATTTATTGAACACACTTTACTGTGAGGTTGTAAAGATAATATATCATATATAATCACTAATGAGTGCACCTTTTTGACTTGCAATACTTGATGTAATCTGACACTGTCAGCAAACTGAGTTGCAAATATTATTTAGAGATGATCGTTACCCATTACAGGAAACTCTTAAGGTAGCAATGGTATAAAACGGAAAGCAATGTCTAATGAAAAAGGGAAATACAAATCTCCTCCATATTATGTCTCTCAAGAAATTTCTGAAAACCTAAAATATATTTTTAAGCACTTATGAATGACCCACTGTACACCGGTGAGTGTGTTATAAGGCCACACAGAGATGAAGTAATAACTTTCATTCAGAATGACTTATTAAATAATTTTATTAGACCTACACAGAAAGTAAGTAAGCTGAAAAAGCAGAGTTCGTACAACAATTTCTAACATTTTCTGTTTTAGCTGCAGATTATTTGCTCAATTAATGTTTTCCATTTTGGTTTGAGTCAGAGGTAAATGGTGTAAAACTGAAATTGACCATTCTTAATGTCTGACTCTAGCATAAGTACACAAGAGCTCTCTAGCTCTCGGTGAAGGTGGACGCTTTTTCCTCTGCTCCTCCCCTTTCTCTCCCTGCTTGCTCTGTTTTTTGGAGCTTTTCTTTGCACATCCTCTGAATCTACAAATTATGGGTCTGGTTAACTGGTTTCTCAATGCGACTGATAAAATTTTCTCAATGAGAAGACTGGGCATAGGAGAGCCGTCTTGTCCTACGGGGACACACCTGGCGGGATTCACCCTGGATTTATTCATGATAACAGGATTTCTGCTGTGGATACCTGGCTTATCGACAAATCTGTGACGGATTTGGCCAAGCTAGCGAACACTCAGACTGTATGTTGTGGGGCAGAGACGCAGGTTGGATGCGAGTCTTGTTGAGACTCACAGCCCTACTGAGGACTCAAAAACCCACTAGCGGGATGGAATCGATCATGGAGAAGTTGCTAGCTTTGGTTCAGAGGAACGGCCACACTAATTTGGATGATTGGGATGAACTTTAAGAGACATACCGGTTAAAGACTCTAGGACAGGCAGAAATTTTAAGTCTGCCCGATCTAAAAATAATTTGTTATTCTGAATCTGGCTCCCTGTGGCCTTGGCGGCTATCTCAAATCTCCTGGAGTTTATGTAGACAAACTGCTCCTTCCCATCTCCTCACCCCTCCCGAAGTCACCCGTGGAATCTTATGGCTGAACTCTCAAGGACTCGCTCTTGATATTTCCACCTTTATCAGAGATTTGTTTGTGAGAACAGAGACTTGTTTGTGAGAGACATGGGCTAATCTGCAAACACGTCATACTTACAGACAAACAAACAGACAAACTCCCTGATCTCAACATCTTTGCCAGCATGTCTTTGTTTTTGTCTTGCTATATGTGCCATATCCTACCCAATGTTTTCTTTTCATCCTACTTATCAGTTACTTTTTAGATTATTACTTGTTAGAAACTGTGGAGTTCTTGCCTTTAACCCAGAAAAGGAATTAGAACAAACTTGGAATCCAGAGACTCTAGTTTATTAGTCACTCCGTAGCTTATTTTTTTAGGACCGTAGAGTACTCACTATTTAGACCAATATTATACTTCTTACATTGATTTTTAGATTGTTATACAGAGAGACTCTTGTTATTGCAACCCAGAAATGGAATTAGAACGAACTTAGAATCCAGAAAAACTTCTTCCAGAATAGGAACATTTAGTTTTTATTATTAGAAACTGTGGAGTACTCATTACTTTTACAAATTATGTGGATTAATATTTCGGTGTTTCTGGGCAGGTTCTACCATGGTCAGCTCTGTTCCGGTTCTCCTTTGTACCAGTCGTGGATGGTGATTTTCTGCCTGATACTCCAGAAGCAATGATTAACTCAGGCAATTTTAAAGACACTCAGATTCTTCTTGGTGTCAACCAAGATGAGGGCTCTTACTTTCTGCTGTATGGAGCGCCGGGATTCAGCAAGGACAATGAGAGTCTAATTTCCAAAGAAGACTTCCTGGAAGGTAAGAATGAATCAATTAAAGGGATATAAGCAGAGATAAGTAGAAATTCAGTTCAATATAAAACCACCAATTAAAGTAGAACAACTTCAAAATGAAGAGCTGTTTGTGTTTGGAAGCAGAGATGTTTTTTTACTGAAACTGACCACCATTTCCTTGGTCTTGTCTACATTTAATTGGAGTTGGTTCTCTTTGGCCCACGTCATAACATTATCCACCGAAATCCTGTGGTCCACATCTCATCCCTCCGACACACATCACGCTATAGCTGTATCATCTGAGGACGTCTACAGATAGCACAGTTTGGAGCAGTACTTAAAGTCATTTATCTATTTGTTTCATTTTATTTTGCCAGGTGTACGACTGAGCGTACCACACGCAAATGATATCGGCTTGGAGGCAGTGGTGCTGCAGTACACCGACTGGATGGATGAGAATAACGGAGTGAAAAACCGCGACGCCATGGACGACATTGTTGGCGATCACAATGTAATTTGCCCACTGGCACATTTTGCTCGTTCATATGCACAGCATCACACTCTCAAGGCGAACCTGGGCATGATGAACAGTGCAGGAAACTCACAAGGTAGGTCACATGTTAGTGTCTCTGTGCTTTATCTGCTTCATTTCCTCATTATAAACTTTTCTTCCCGTGCGTTCCAAAGGCGGCGTGTACCTCTACCTGTTTGACCACCGGGCTTCTAATTTAGCCTGGCCAGAGTGGATGGGAGTCATCCATGGCTATGAAATCGAGTTTGTCTTTGGGTTGCCACTGGAGAAGAGACTCAATTACACCACTGAAGAGAAGAATCTGAGTCGACGCATGATGAAATACTGGGCAAACTTTGCACGGACAGGGTAAGACATCAGAGACTGAATATGATTAGCCTGCTGTGATGGACACCAGTGAAAGTAGAGCGGGCCAAAGAAGACAAATCAGTTTACATTCATTAGGTCCCTTTGTTTGAAAGTAGCCTTAAGCTAGCACGACACTACAAGTAATGTTATCAACTTACCGTGCAGCAAACCTCTGTGGAGCATTTGGCAATCCTCATTTAGTGTTTAGAAAGAGAACTGAAAGGTTGTGTGAAAGATGGACACATCACCAGCTCTAACATTTAAAACCAAAACAGATTTACCTCAAAGTGCAATCTAATCAAAGGCCGTTGATTCCTGCCTTCAGAAGACTTATAGTGAAGTAACATTTTAACTTTCTGGACTACTTGTCTTTAAGCATGTAATAGAAACAAAGAATCTAACTCTCTTGTCTTTCCTGTGTTTGTTTAATAGGTATTTAGACCTGACACCTTCCAACACTGGAAATGTTATAGTTGTGGAATGTCCTGTTCTGCCCAATTTGACAATTTTTTTCATTTTTTCTCGCTGTCTTTGTCTGCTTCATTTTGCTACATGTTAGAAATCCTAACGACGGGCTGCTGGACACTCGGAAACGCTGGCCTTTGTTTACGGCGAATGAGCAGAAACATGTCGCACTCAACACCGACCCTCTCAAAATCCACAAAGGTTTGCGCAACCAGATGTGTGCTTTCTGGAACCGCTTCCTGCCACGCCTTCTGAACATCACAGGTAAACTGTGCTACACGTGTTACTGTTACACATAAGGATTTATTGAGACAACCTTTATTTTAAGAAAGAAAACCTGCACATTTGAAGATAGGCGTTATTTGGATTATAGAGCATTAAAGACTTTTATTGGGGATGTGACATCAATGATAATTTTAAGTCTCCTACAGTCTTTGATATTGCAGTTGTTGATGTAGAAAAGAACTAATAGGATTGACACACGCGAAGCAAACGTTTTCTGCCTTTCTGGGTGAACCCGACACAGAAGAAATGATCACAACACCAGCGCTAAAAGTTGAACATTTTTCATCTTTCTTGCGTTGCGTCGAGCTTGATCCTGGAAAATTCACGGGATCAAACCTCCCCCGTGTCTTGGCTGGAGGAGGGTAAGCGGTTGTCGCCTCATCGTGCAACTTCCATAGAAAATGAATGGAGAGGGAGCAACGTTGCCTCCCTGGTGTTGAGCCTTTAATAGAAGTGATTGACTATATTTCTTTCAGTGGGATTAACAGCAACTCAACTATTTAATGTCACAACACATTTCATGTTATCTTACATTAAAATGTGAAGTGCAAATAATAACAGTGAAGGTGTCTGTCTGATGTCATTAAAATGCTGACCTTTGCGTCTGCTGGATGCGACTAGTCTCAGCATTACAGCATTACAAGAGCATTTTATTGTGGCGCTCTAATCCTCACCTGCTTCCTGCTCCTCTTGTGTTCTCATATCCTCAGGCAACATCGATGAGGCAGAGCGTCAGTGGAAGGTGGAGTTTCACCGCTGGTCCTCCTACATGATGCACTGGAAGAGTCAGTTTGATCACTACAGCAAGCAGGAGCGCTGCACTGACCTCTGAGAGCCACACACTGACCACCCTCACGCTGTGGAGACGGCGAAAGATAGACGACTTGTTTAATTTTGTCCCACTGACTTTGTTCCTGTTTGGTTTCTCAACACACACAAGCTCACTCTTTTTATCCTTATTTATATTATTTATATTATTTAAACTATTTATTGACGTGTTGTTTCACTGAATGTGGGTTTCTGTGTTTGTAAAGAGAAGACACTGGAAGAAACTAATCATAAAGACTAGATGTTACCATCTGTGTGTGTGTGTGTGCATGTGTATGTGTGTTTGAATTGCTTGAAAGCTCTGAGTTTATCTTGGATCCTGATCAAAGTGTGACACCGGTGCACGGGGGGCAGGGAGGTTATCTCTTTTTTTCCTCCTCTTCACAGTATTTCATCAGAGTGAACATTTGCTTCATGATGTTTCCTTTCCTGCATCCCTGTATGTTGTCTGTTGGAGCAGTTACAAATGTGTTTTACTTTTGTTGCAGTCTCAGTGTCCTATATTTTATTTTTAGTGCTTTAAACACCACTATACTCATCATTTGTGATTTCTTTGCTTAGTCATAGCAACCTGGGTTTTAAAGTTACACACAGCATGTCTCAACATGTCTCAATATTTCTTTACCTACTTGTTTTCCCCATCTGCACTCTCCTCCTCCTCTTCTTCTGTCCTCATTCTACTTTATTGTTCATCCCTAACTCATTTTAACCTGTCGTCTTCCTCTCTAAACTATCATCCACCCACTTTCTGGTCTTTCCTGTCTCTTCCCTTTGCTGTTCTCTCGCTCCACAGAAACCTTTTTCTACTCTCCCATCTCTTAGCCGCGTCCTCTCTACCATCTCTCTGAGCTACATTTCTGATCCATCCCTCGTTCCTTCCTTGTCCTCCTCACAGTTTTTATCACCACCCACATTTCCATCTTCCTGTGTCGTCCTCCTTTCTTGTTAGTCTAATGGAGGCAGAGTAATTCACTCAGCAGAAAGATAATGTGACAGAGTGCTAGCTCAGCCTCTGGCCTGCCAGCCAGCATGATTCAATGAATTGATGCAAAATGGAAGAGAGAGGAGGCAAAGACGGAAAAGAGGGGGAAGGAAAGAGAGGTGGAGATGTGGGGGACAGAAGAAAAGCAAGCATTGCGTAATCCTTTATTTGCGTCTTTTTTCCTCTGGCACTAAAAATGTGACCGAACTGGAAATGACACCCAGTATTTGTTGCACCCTCCATTTCCAGAGCTCTAATCATTTTAGTTCTTCATTGCCAACATAAATTCAAGACCGTCTGTTTGCTTTGTAGAGCCAGATTTCTCTGAGTTCTTTGTCTTTGCCTGTACTTAGCATATAATAGTCTTTGGAGCCCCTAGTGGCCAGAGCAGCCTTTCATAACACTGACATCTGTCCCAAAAAATGAGTTCAAGTTTTTATATGTTCTAAAAAATCTGGTGTTGGAGCAAAATAAAGCAGTCAGTTCTACTCCGTCACTGATTTTATCTAAAACATTATGATTTCATGATATTTACTTCCAATTATTCTCACAAATGCAGCATATTTTTAGTGAATCTAATTTGAGACCTCTGTAATTTAGTCCAAAACATTAGATCAATATTTTTTAAAAGATAATTTTGTCAAAGACTGTCATTCAGACAGCTAATGGGTTCCTTTAAAAACCTCTACCTCTGTATTAAACATTCACTGAGAGTGATTTTAGTCAAATAAAACAAATCTGTAGTTTTATGTAGATGACAGACCATGTTGTTCTTCAATCTAAAACTTTTATTAATTGTCTTTTTGATAAGCCCAGGGCCTCAGAGTGACCTGTACTGGTCTTCACTCCGTCTGCTTAAATTCAAAAGAAATAGAAAATTCATTTCCTTCATTTTTTTCCCCTTTTCATTAGCATTTCATTAACCTCCACTTGTGTGCATACGATGTGTATGAGTGAACGGAGTCAGGGTTTAGAAGATTTAATTATGGTATAGAGTTATGTAAAGGTTTATTTTACACGAGTGGTAAAACAAATGGGTGTGTGCGTGTGTGTGTGTGAGACGTTAAATCTCACTGTCCTAATTGACTTCTACTCACAAGCACCTTTGTTGGCATGTGAAGCTCCTTTTCGTGGCTCTGACTTGTGTTGCCGGCTTTAAAAAGAAGTACATCTAAAAAAAATAAGATTGTACCTTGTATCTACTACAAGTAAGGACTGCATGTCAGAGGCTGTAGGAGAGACAAAGTCCTCCACTCTTATTTAATGGAAAACGCTGCCTATGTACCTCTACCACTGTCCTTCAATACAACTGTTGTGCATGTCCTGAAGTCTGTTATGCCCAGATTATCCTGCCAAACTCAGACTGTTATTTGCTGTAGAATTTGTACTGTACACAAAACTATTATACAGCTAAGTCATTTTAACATATATTGATAGCTATGTTTGATGTTAGCAATAACATAAATAGATCAGTAAAGGAATATATTTGATATTTAAATGCAGTAAAACTAACAAACTGTATCAAGAATTGAAAATGTGTTTTTAAAGCAATATTATTGTGAGTATAACATAAGTGCCATAAACTTTTTTTTTCCCTTTTGTTTATTCTGTTTGTATCAATGTTCTGCCTAATGGTCGTTTGTTCCAATCACTAATACTGTAAGTGCTAAAGGCTTTCATTAGCTTCATAGTACATTGCTGTGTATCATCAATGCTAACCTATTGCAACAAAAATAAAGACTCTGCAGCATCTGTCTATTTAACCCGTTCACTGAGTCACAGCATGTGTAGCAGGGCTTTCTGGTGCTCTGTGTACCAAACTGAAATCCGTTTTACAGCTCTGTGAGTAATGACAATCATTGTACCAAGATCTTAACTTCATTAAACATAGTTCAAAAAGTAAAAACCGAAGACAGAAAGTGACTTAATAAAACCCTTCTCTGATAAGGTTCATCAAGCGGTTGAAGATCCTGACTTGTTTGGTCCCAATCATTCAGACTTTCCTGTTTGGGAATCATTTTATATTTGCTCTTGCTTTTAACAAGAAACAAGAGAAGTTTAAATTGGAGAAGTAAGATTTCTCTTTTTAATTCTAATTGGGACTCTTGCTTCAGCATATCAGAACCATAAAAGTTGTATTTGATTTATTACAACAGTCTAATGCAACAGTCAGTAATGCATGTGGGGACCCTGCATTTTGCTTCACTATTGACTAAAAGGAACAATTCAGGTAGGTGCTCATGGTTCACTCTGTAATAGAAAAAGACATGATATTGTTTGATGCAACTCCTCAACCTCAGATTATCGGGCAACGGAAGGGAGGAGCTGATGACTTCCTCTGTATGCTTTTCAGCCAGAAGAGGTCGCCATAATCAAACCAATGGGACCGATGAAAGGTCTACACTATTCATTCAAAATTAAAGAATAGACATGGAAAAACGTTGAAGAAAGAGATCACAGCAGCAAGCAAACAACTGAGTTTTTGTCCTATTACTCTAATATTTTCTATTACGCTGTCTGTTTATTTATGTCCATTCTTTTATTGTTGCTTCACTATTCTGTTGTATCTTAAGCATACTGTTTATAAAAGCTCATTTAGGGACAATAGCTGCAAATTAGCTCATGCTAAAAGCATCATAATATAGGAATCTGTCTCAGTTTCTCTCTTACTGTGTATCTGTCACTATCAAATAAACTTATCCAAAAGCATAAATATAAAGCTAAAGATCTTACTGTCACACCGCATCCATGACTCACGGTTTTTAATATAAATTTAAAATTATGATTCATTCAAATGTTTTTTCATCAGTCTCCTGCCCCTTTATTAGGGAGCCTAAATTGTATGAATCCTGCGGCTGTTAAATGTCTAAAGACAATTAGAGGTTTAGTAGTTCCTCCCTGGAATCTTCAAGCCATTGAAAACTATCTCTCTGAGAGATTTAAGTGAATAAAAGTCACACAATTACATTTTAGCTACATTGGTTGCCCCAGTTGCACACAACTTCTTAGTTCTGTGTGAACTGATCAGACTTCTGTCTTTGTTTCCATCAATTCATATCATTCTATCTGACTCAACTCTCAGAAGCTAACAGAAGTTGGATTGCTATTGTTTTTGTTTTTTTACACCTTTGCACTTAGCCAGGTCATGCTATAATATTCAAATTGATATTGTAAATGTGCATACACATCTATCTATCTATCTATCTATCTATCTATCTATCTATCTATCTATCTATCTATCTATCTATCTATCTATCTATCTATCTATCTATCTATCTATCTATCTATCTATCTATCTATCTATCTATCTATCTATCTATCTATCTATCTATCTATCTATCTATCTATCTTTTCAGTCAGGATGTTTAAATTTGTGACATTCTATGTCACTTTGCCAAAATGTAACTGCAATTATTTTGAAGGCAGCAACAGGAAGTTCCTTTTCTTCTTCTCCACTTTTGCTGTCGCTAATGTGTTTCTTTAAGATTCCTCGAACTTTCTCCCGATTGTTTTTTTTTTTTTTTTTAGGGAACAGTCAGCAGAACAGAGATTCCCCTGAATATAGACAGAAAAACAAAAGTTCAAACCCCGACACACGAGAGCTGAGGGCGTCTTCTGAACCAAGCTCCTCTGGTTTTGCTCCAAAGACGACAGACGGAGTGAAGCATCTGAGAAAAGTTGAAGACGAGCTAAAATGGCCCGGGAGGAGCCGCGGAACAAGATGAGCTAACTTCGAAAACTTCCTCGGCCGATTTTTCCTCTAGAAGACGTGAAGCTTCCTGTGAGAGGTTCACTGCACAGCTTCAGGTTAGCTTTTTGAAAACTTGTCTCCTCTAGTTTCTAACAGTCTGCGCGTCCTATAGTTCTGTCTAATAACCGGGTGAAAAGTTTTATACAGCTTTCAACAAACAACGAATGTTTTCATGAAACAAATTGAAGCGCCCGTCTCTCCAGTAGTCAAATATTAATTCATGTTTGATTTTTTATTTTTTTTTTTAAAGAACCAACAACAACAAAAAAAGTTAATTTCATGTTTGGGTTATTTTTTTTAAATTGTTATTTTGTGGTTTTATTAATTATATGTTGTATAACACAGTAGTCACAATGATTCTAATAGTAACACGTGGCTGAATAAAGATAGGATTTCAGAAAAAAATTACATTATTTTAAAAATAATAACGTGGTTCTCCTGTAACGCAATGTACGGGGCCACAATGTTATGTGTGAAGACCTACATGTGTACAGTATCTGACACCGTCTAACATTTTACACTGCTGCAATGTTTCTAGTGTTTTTTTTCTCTCCAAATCATGTTGACTTGTATCAAACTATTTTCCCTGTTAAAGATGGAAGGAGAAAAAGAAAAGCAGTGGGAGCAGCAAGAGGAGAAGGAAAGCAACGAAGCAGAGGACGACACAAGAAGCGATGATGAAACCTGCAACGAAGTGGAGGATGGAAACTCTGAGAGGGCGGTGACGGTGTGGCAAGAGGGCCATGAGAAGGACGAACTGGGCAATCCCATCATGCACTGGGAGGCTCTGAGCCTGTGCATCGCTGAGCTTGAGAAGCAGGAGGAGGAGAAAAAAGCGAAGGTCAGGGCGTCTTTCCTAACGACGGGTTTCTACCGTTGGTTTTTCAGATCAATGAATTCTAAATTGTAGCTCAGACTGATCTAAACTTGTTGACCTTCTGCATTAGAGGCTTCCACACAACTCAGCTTGGTGCCAAAAGGTCAGAGGTCGCATCTTTAAAGATGCCACCTTCATTTTTGATGAAAGATAGCCACCAGTGTGCTACACTGTTCTTGTTGAGGATCTATTCACGTTAAATCTGAAGCAGTCAGGCTTATCATTATGACATTCTGAGGTCAAAGGTCGCTGTGTTTCAGGAAGACTTTGCTGATTTAGATGTTATGTTGTTTGCTGTGCTAAAGGGGCTTCTAATTGTGGAACATAACATTTTGTCTTCTGATTTCAGTAAAAGATCATTTACGTGAAACTGTAAGTCATATTTATAAGTTGTGTGCATCAGACGACTCTGAAAAGTTTGTCTTCTGTTTGTAAAGCTGCACTTTGCAGAAGTGTTAAGAGGCTGGAATATTATATTTACGTATGTGTTTGAAATTCGGCGTCTTCCATGACGATGGAGAGCTGCAAATATTTAACAGTAAAGCGTCAGAATGCTGTTAAATATGTGATGACGTATCCTCCAATCCCGAATCCTCCTTCTTAAAATGTTTCTCGTCATAAACCAGCAAAGAAGAGCCATTCATAAATCCCAGGTGGACGTGATGAACCTGCACAGCTACGAGTTTAAAGAGACAGAGCCAGGGCGTGGCGTAGCGGTTAGCGCGACCCATATTTGGAGGCCTTGAGTCCTCAACGCGGCCGTCGCTGGTTCGACTCCCGGACCCGACGACATTTGTCGCATGTCTTCCCCTCTCTATTTCCCTGTTTCCTGTCAGCCTACTGTCATATAAGGTGCACTAGAGCCCACAAAAGACCCCCTGGAGGGGTAAAAAAATAAATAAAAAAAAATGAGACAGAGCGATGATGTTTCACGCAGCGTTAACCTCGGTAGCCGAGTTGTTCCTGAAACCATGACGACAGGTCATCCAGATTTAAATCTTAGCTTCTTCCTCTTCCTGTCGCAGTCAGACAGTGATGGCCTGTGACTCCCGCATGGCGAGTTATTTATATGGTTTATTGTTATCTGAAGAGTTTTGATGCATCATACCAGCAGTGAGTTCAGTTAATGATGTTTGGAAACCCACCGAAACGTTATTGTTGGAAATATCTTCATAGTTTTCTCCACTGTCGGTTCCATGAGAACATGAGTAAATATAAATATTAATATATTCAATAATGAGATTAAACACGCCTGGTGTGTGAGGTTTTGTCTCCGTTCCATCCGTCTGGGTCCGAGATGAGGGGGCCAGATGCTTTCAGGTGTATTTAAAAAATATATATAAAAAATTAAATCTGTAGCATAAATATGTTGTTGGAAACGCACAGTGACACAGTTCAGATAAATTCTCTATTTCTGGAGTTCAAACAGAGAGCTATATTTCAGTTTAATGGAGCCGTATTCGCTCTGACTGAGGCAGTACTGATTCATCTTTCATGTTAGTTTGGAATAGTTTCATCAATATTTAATGGAGGTGCAATATAAGAGAAAAAAAACTGTGTGAATTGAGGGCTTTTCATTCCTCGTAAAATTTCAAATAAAGCAACAATTTTGATGATGGATTCAGCTTATGAAACGATGAAGGTCGATTGGTTCATGGAAGAAAAACCTAAAGAAGGAATCCTTGTTTCAGGTTCAGAAAATAAGGATTCTTGGTGCTACACCACTTTCCATTTTCCAGATATCAAATTTAAAAATGTCAAAAGTGACCCTAGAAAAGAGCGTGATGAACTGCTGCTGCTGTTTCCAGGCTGGAGCCTCTCTGGAGCGTGACGGGGCCCCCAGGGGCCGCACTGAGGACCGGGGCAGAACCGCCAGCAGCTGGGACGACGGCAGCGATGCCTGCAACAGCCACGTTCTGGCTCTGACATCACGGTGCGCTCGCCTCACACACACACACACACACACACACACACACACACACACACACACACTGCATTCAGGTGTGACACATTACATTTCCAGATGAATAAAGGGCGGGGCTAATAATCCTGTAATGATTTGAGGTAAAAAGATCTTGACCAGGTCTGCACCATATCAAGAAACTTTGATGACATTAATTGTGATTCACCTCAGCACCTTTAGCATGATAGCTGCTAAAAACATACATCAGGTGAGAGCAGCGGAGGGTCAGGTGGACTTAAAGGTTTATCACAATATTTTCCAGTGTTAGAAAGTTGCAGGAACTGCTTCAGTTTGTTACCTAAACAATCAATAGAAAGGCAACATGAATGACATCCCATCAAAAGAAATATTGTCACACATTTCATTTTATGTTGAAGAACAGAATGATTTGTTGCAGTTGTTTGAAATGTGTCCAGGGATGGATTAGCTTTGCTCCAGTAGATTTGAATCTGAACTCTATTTCTTTTCCGTTCTTTACCTGCTGTTTACTGGCTTTCTAACAATTATTTAATTGTTAGAAAACTTTTCAGTTGAGTCCAGCTGTTACTTACTTAATTATATGTTATATATATATATATATTTTAAATATCTAGCTCTTTTTCAGGTTTATGCCTCATTGAAATGAATAGAGAAGAATTTCAAACTCTTCTCTGAACCAGGTGCTTTTTGAAACCGGATTACTTCCTTATAATATATATAAAAAAACACCATTTAACTCTAAAATGTTTAACAACAGATGTCTGATTCAACATTTAATGTCTTTTGCTGTTTTTATAAATATGGTTCAAGTTTTAGGATGGAGTGACACGATTTAGGAAATGCACACGTTGCTATGCCAATAAGTTGCAGTGTACCAAACTAGCTGTGTGTTTTTGTGTTTAGAGCAGACTAGCAGCGTCTCTTTGGAACATTACTGCCCCCAACAGGTCGGCTGTACAAATTAAACACTGTTGTGTTTTTTTTTTCTGTTCTAATTCCAAAGCCTCCACACTGGTCTGTGTTGTTCAGATTTACTCACCACTTTATACATTTACCCAGATTATTCCGGCGGTGGGTGGAGGTAAGAGGACATTTCTACCTCTTCCTTAGTCAGTCCTTATGTTTCATCTCTTTAATAATAGAACAAATCTAAAGTCTGCTTTTGTTCCCGACAACACACCCGGGTTACCTTTTATCATTTTTCCAGTTTTCAGCTGATTGTTGATTGACTTTTAATTTTTTTTTAGCCAACAGTTTTGCTAATTCATCAGATCAGCATTGAGTTCTGCTTTGACTTTTCCAAATGATCTGGTTATTCATTTCAAGTTAGGGTTGTCACAAAAATGTATATACTATCCATCCATCCATTTTCTTAAACCCTTGTCCCTGGTGGGGTCGGGAGGTGCTGGTGTCTATCTCCAGCTAACGTTCCAGGAGAGGCGGGGTCACCCTGGACAGGTCGCCAGTCAGTTGCAAATTTATATACTAAATACATTTTTATTGAAAAAGGCTCATTTGTTTGAAAGTTGACACAAACTGACCCATTCACATTTTGAATGAGTGTGAGATAATTGAAGCCAGAATTTTAACCTTAAGCCATCACTGTTTGTCTGACTTGTTTGGTTAATATTTTCTATACCACTTGGGGGCGGTAATGAGCAGCGACGTTGCATTTCCAGGTGGAAAAGGATCAATTGACCAAACCAACAGCGCAGTCTAATCCCAAAAGAAAATCATTAGACACAAATTCAAGCAGAAATGTGAAGTTTGAGCAGAAGTAAAGGAAGGTTGAGATTGTTGTTCCACTACTTTCTTCATGTGTGATGTTTTCCATTCTGTTCACTGTGAACGTTTTTAGCTGATGTTATATGGTGTCATTCATAAACAAGGCCTACTGTCTCCCTTATGTGATATCTTTTCATTTTTATACATAAAAAGGGATTTCCCCCTCGACCCCCCTTTCTTAAAGCCTGTGTAATTCTACAGTTCAATCCATATGCAGTGTTTTTATTGTTATTCTAGAGTTCTTACCCAGAAAAAGATCTACTTTCACTATTTTTCTAAAAGAATTGGGACTATTTTCTGCTCCAGCCTGCACACACAGATGAATCTCCAGCTCTGCTTCATCAACAACAGTGAGAGTGAGGAGGAAGAGGATGAAGAGCCGGAGAAAGATGTGTGCAGCAAGAAGAGCAGCAGCTCCTGGGTAGCAGCCTGCAGCCTGACCCGTCAGTATCAAACCAGACTCGTTTATTTCCTCTCAGTGCTTTTGCTTGTTGTCCCTCACCGACAGCAGAAGAGGACAGCACCGACTCAGAAAAACTCCCAGAATCCTTCCATGTCTGAAGAGCCGAAGTCCAGAGGCTTCAGGAACACCCTGAGGAACCTTCGAGACCGGCTGAGAACCGACCAGAGAAAAAAGGTAGCAGGACCGGTGTGCTGCTGCGTAGAGCACAGTAATGTAGAAAAGTGCAGCTGCTTTGTGTCACAGAGCTACATGCTGCCCTGCACCAATGGGCAAGAATATAAATATTAACATTATTTAACATTAACTCTTTTTTTTTGAGTGTTTATCAGATCAAAATCAAATCACATTTTATTTGTATAGCACATTTCAGCAACAAGGCAGTTCAAAGTGCTTTACATCATAAAGACACAAACATACAAAGTCATAGAACACAGTCAGAAGTTTAGTCAAGTGTCTTTGTTAAATGTTTTATTATGTTTCAAAAGAAACTAACCAGCTGGGTTTTTAGTCCAGATATAAAGGAACTCTGTGTTTTGGCTGTTTTGCACTTTTCTGGAAGTTTGTTCCAGATTTGTGGTGCATGGAAGCTGAATGCTGGTCCTCCATGTTTGGTTCTGGTTCTGGTTCTGGATGCAGAGCAGAACCAGAAGACCTGAGAGGTCTGAAGCTTGATACAACAACAGCAGATCTTTATTGCATTGTGGTGCTAAACCCTTCATTGATTTATAACCTAGCAGTAATTTAAAGTCCGTTCTCTCAGTGGACGGACTGTAGAACTGGAGTTTTAAAGTCCTGGTTCCTGTATTCCAATGTTAAGTTTGACATTTTTAAATTACACATTTCTCAACTACTTATTGGTTTTGCCTTAGTTAAAGAAGTTAGCATATTGTAATTGATCGATCATATTTTATGCTATAAACTAAAAAGCATAAAATATTATCTTTCTTGTTCTTTCAAAAAATGTTGCCACGGCATCAAGTATAGCACAGTGACATTCCTGAACATACAGACTCTACCTGACGCAGAGGCAACCCTCGTTTTTTATCTGTGTTTGGCTTTCAGTCAGACTTTGGTGTGTGTGTGTGTGTGTGTCGGGTAAATGTTAAAACGCCGAGCTTTCTTGTGTTCTCAGACAGCCGGTCGTAGAGAAGCAGCGGCCCAGCGGACCCACCTGGAGCTCAGCGATGTGGAGCGGCTCAGTGTGCAGCAGCTGACGGCGCTCTGTGCGTCTCTCAGACAGGACATCCAAGGTGAGCCGGCGTCTGAACGCCCAGCGCGGCTCCGCAGCGCTTCCAGCTTCATTGGGTTTCCTCTTTTCAACAGACCTGAGCTCTGAGCTGGTGAGTCGCCTCCACATCCGGGACCAGCTGAGGACGGAGCAGGACGCCATGCTGCTGGAGGTGCAGGATCTGACCGCGCTGTGATGCGTCCCGTCTCGAGCATCGCATCTTGATTTTTTTTTTTTTTGCACAGAAACCATTTCAACAGAGAATGAACGCATATAGCTCAGGTAGACATTCACCACCACAGTGTTCCTGTCGGTACTCTGAATACAAACTTCCAAAGTTTGCACTGGGACAGAAGAAACACCCGCTCCAGTCAAATCCAGCCGGGTTTGTTCATCTGGCCGCTGAGAGTCATCACCACTTCACCTGTGAGTTCCTCCACTGCATGAACACATGAGAGAGACTAATCCCAGTCAGTTTCTCTCACTAACTTGCCCCTCAGGCGACCTTCCTGTGGACGGTGGCTTTTGGAGATGTTTTAAGGTCACACAACTCAGAATGTAAGAAGAACAGCCAGGAGGCAGCTGGACTTCTTCTCTTGTTTCCTAATGACGTTTGGCGTCTCATCCTCGCTGCTTCTTCAGTTCTGAACATGTTTGAAGCAGGCCTGTCACAATAAACAATAAATCAATTTATCGCATGGTAACTTAAAAGAAACTCAAAACTTTTTATCTGCTTGATTTATCGTTTTTTTTCTTTTCTCTCTCTTTTTACCAAAATTTGAATGATAAAAGTCTTCAGTCTGGTGTGTTTTTTTTTCTCAATTATCTCTTTTTTTTATTTATTGTTTTCTATTTTGTTTACACAGACTTCATGATTCTTTTTATTGGTTGTTTCTTTTTATTTATTTAGAATATTTAGAATATTTCTAATGTCTTCCACTTCCAGTGATTAAATGTTCATTAGAATTTAAAGTTTATTGATCAGTGAGAATGTGTTCTTGCCATTATTCTGCCATTGTCGCTGTTATATTACTTGAAACTATCTCAAAACAACAATATTATCATTTTAGCACAATAAGTTCTGGAACAATATATCATCCTGTAAAATCTGTTATCGTGACAGGCCTAGCTGGAAGTAAGAGTCTTATAAACGTCTTCAGAACTGAAGAGGTTTTTTTGATGAAGTCCACTTGCTTTCTAGTCAACCACTGAGGACTGCCGTGTTCTACATGTTCTAGATCTACACCCGAAAACAAGAACAGTTCCTGTTTGCTGAGGATGTGAGGAAAGCTGAGATCATAAGGTCTGATGGTTTGATTCATTTCATTCAGTCCTTTCAGCAATAACAAAACACCCAGTTTCTCTTGTGGCCGCCTGCTGTTTTGGCGCTCCGCTCTAACTGACCCAGAGGTCACGGCTTCTGTCAACTTAGAATTAAAATGTTTACAAGAACAATGACAATCGGATACTCATACTTTAAAATTTGCTGTAGTTTTTTAACACCAGCATCCACATAATAGTTGTTCTGGAACAAGAACCGGCACATGTGGGTCTACATCAGTTCTATATATTGTTTTTAATTGAACATAAGTTTTCTTATTGGGACATAAAAGAACTAACTCTAAACTGTGGAGCATCGACCTTTCCATCCCACATAAACTCCTGTTTCTTATTGTTAAATAAATGATGTGAAAGTGATAATGTGAGATTTTGTTTAGGACATTTTGTTCATTTAGTCATTAAATCCAAAATGAGCTTGAAACAAACTGGGACTTCAGTAGGGAATCAGTGTCTTTCATAAGGGACTTTTTAGCCTTTCAGTTTTTGGAAATTCAAAGCTGAACAAGCATGTTGGAGCATGTTGGTCACAGACCCGGAGGTTGTCGGATCGAACCCCGCTCCCTCCTTGACCCGGGATAATCGGGCCGCAGGCTGTAGATGGTAGTATCAAATATGTTGAGTCAGTCAGAAGTTTACATACAAAAAGCTCAGTTTATTCAGTTGTTTTTTGTTTTGTTTTTTTTATACTAAAAATTTTTTTTTCACTAAACTTTCACCAGTTGTGTAATTTCATCATGAACCTGTTAAACAACTTTGAACTTTTTAAAGATCTCATGTACGGTCTGTCATATATTCTCTACACTGAACATTTTTTATATATGTATAAAAAAAATCCATAACATTAAAGTACATAAACATGAGCCTTTTCTTGGTTTATTTAATTTAGCAAATTCATAGCAGATCAAATTCACGAGAATTTGATCTTTCAGCTGTAGAAATGAGTTTCTATAACTGACCACGTTACTCTGTCCGCTCACACACACACACACACACACACACGTCGCTAGGCAGCTTGGGGCCAGCTGCCCTGCTCAGGGGCAAGTTGACATCAAACCCACAACCTTCCAGTTCCAAGACGACTACAGACTGAGCAACGATGGCTTGCGTCAGAATTTCTTTTGAAGTCCTTTCTGGTTTGTTTCAATTTGAAGGTTCGTGCTAATGGTTGGTTTTATTTTATTTTCTTTCTCACCAGGGATGAAAGATATATTTGTGGCTTTAAAATAATCTGTTTTACTTGAGGGGCATTGTGTACCTTTTTTCTGGAACTACAGTATATTTAGAGATAGTCTCTGGGTTTTTCTTGAACATAATTAGTAAACTACTTCTTCTAGAAAAGTCGTATTGAAGTCCATTCATCATAACGAGCTGAACCAGAGCAGGTAAAGACAACATGGTCTCTCCAAGGTGAAGTGTGGAAGAAGAACCGGATGACACGCACCGAAGCACAGAGGGAGGGACTGGGTCACTATGGAAACCACTCTGACTGTTCTGAGAAGCAGCAAATTGAGGCGAAAGCTGAAGCGGTCCAACTGTGTGAACGTCTGCTGATTCCTGCTGCTGTTTGCCGACGACCAGGAGGCGTTCTGCCTGAGGAAAGTCCACTTTGGTTCTGCTTGGTATTTTGTGTTGAACTCTTAAGAATTTGGAATCTTTTCATATTTTCTTTCCCATCTTGGGAGCTGATGAGCAGCAGATGGACCTGGAGCTGTAGGGTCAATTTTCTCCTGAGATCAGGTAGGCAGATTGTTCAGAGTTTGATGGAGCTTCCTTGGCCGAACGCCGAGTTACTGGCTGCGATGCAGGAATGTCGGTGTTTATTTGTGGATCACAGCATTAGCTGAAGCAGTGAAAGTTATTTTTCAGTAAAAGAAAAAAAAAAAGATGTTTTGTAAAATATATGGATTTAAATTGGTGAAGCGCTATAACTCTAGAAAAAGTTTAAAAGTGGGATGTCTAAATTATTTTTAAAGCAAAAAAAACAAAAAAATTTCAGGTAACCAGGAGTTTGTGTTCATTTATAAATGCATGGCTCCCAGTAATCTGGTCTGAATATCAACTCCAATTCATCAATGTTTATCCCAAACATTTTATGAGCACTGTTACAGTTAGTATTTTTGCTTTTCTTGTTTTGTCATTTAAAAACGTGACTGTTTTAGAGTTACAGAAAGCTACAGGGTGTGTGTGTGTGGTTGCTGTGGTTGCTGCGGTTACCAAGTCCTATAAAATGAAGTTGTGATGCAACGTCAGACCAGCATTAGACACAAGCTGCCCTTCAGAGACGGCTTTTTTCCCAGTTCAAGGTCCGGAGGCGTTCAGGATGACCTGAAGCTCTGCGGCCATATTGCCAGGTCAACAGGCTCTGCAGCCTCCTCACTTATTATACATTATGCACTAAAACGAGTGAACAAAAATAGATCTGCATGAGGGCGGAAAGAACTCACTGAAACATTGAAGACTGAACTTGTCTTATTCTTCGATGGACAAACTCATCAGCCCACCTAATGGAGAATGTTGTAGTTTGTACTGAACTTTATTTTCTATTCATGTTGTCCTACTGGTACTGTATATATTAATATTGTGTTCTACATCACATATATAAATGCTCATACATATGTACATATATACATATGTAGATGGCCCACTAACACCTACAGTTTTGATTTTTGTCGCCGTAGTTCATACACACTGAGAGCAAAAAACCTGGTTGACTGAATCCTCTTCTGTAGAAATTCTCTGATATCTCAGCACGTGGCTTGACATGACATTTAACTTTAATTGTGACAGGAATCAATCCTGTGGGGGACAAAATGACCTGTGT
Source organism: Xiphophorus maculatus (assembly GCF_002775205.1). Lineage (NCBI taxonomy): Eukaryota > Metazoa > Chordata > Actinopteri > Cyprinodontiformes > Poeciliidae > Xiphophorus > Xiphophorus maculatus. The sequence continues at coordinate 3,416,661 of NC_036456.1, read as the reverse complement.
ACGGTGGATGCATGGCGAGACCATGGTCAGGTATGGTTACTTATTGCTGAATTAATGAGGTAGAAGGGACTGAATCAGCAACATACCCTTGTGCACAGGAAGGCAAACATTCACTCTGAATCAGCAGCATGCGACAGGAGGTCAAACAAACCGAGCAAAGACCCACGCCAACGATGGAGAGCAGGGAGGCTGTTGGAAACCACCGGCTCTTTCCATTTGTCATAAAGAAGTCGTAATGTCCGCCGTTCAGTCCGTTACTCACAGTCTCTACGCTGTGTTGGATTCAATTTCCCCTACATTATCAATTCAGACAGAAGTATTCTAGAAAGGTGCATACAGCCTCTCAGTTGCTGGTCCACAAAATACCACAGGAAGAGTTTTATTAAAATAAAACCGAAAGAGACGTGTGACCCATCTACAGGTTGAGGTTTTAAGCGTTACCATTAAAGGGGAATTATTATGTGTTATCCAGGATTATTTTATAGCACAACCAAGTAACTATGTTACCTTCAGCTGTTATAAAAATGCCATATGCGTCAAATATGACTTAAAAATCTTTTAACTTTTGTAATTTAACACCTTGAAATTGTTCCCGCCTCTTTAAAAACTCCTGCTCCTTCTGAAACTCCACCTTCAGGAGTGACCAGGCCGTCACATTTTCATCGCTGAGGTTAAGTGATGCATAACCTTTTACATTTATTTATTTGTAATTATGTTTGTATTGCACCATGTGTAACAGAAGACATACTGTCTAGAAAATTCCACTTTCTAGAATATATGTATATTTTCACAAAAGTCTCTGAAATCAAAGTAAAAATGTTTTGGTCAAAGTCAGACAGGCTTTAGTGTGTTTGTCCTCTTTTTGCTCAGTGGTGTTTCTGATCTTTGAACTCTCCTGTTGGTGCAATTTCTTTCCAGTTGGCTTCTTATTGTTCTGTCATGACCTCTGACCTTAACTGAGGCTAGTGAGGCATGCTGCTTTTTATATGTTGCTTTGGCTTGGACCATTTGGATAAATCTTCGACGTACCTTTGGACTAATTTTCATAGGTTGGCTCCTATAATCGATATTCCATTTTCTTCCCGTTTGGAGGATAATGTGTCACTGTGAGGTTCACTGGAGTCTGAAGAAATAGTTTGGAAACTCTTTCCAGACTGAAAGACTCATCTGTTCTTACTTTGTTAGATTGTTGTTTTAGATGTTTTTGCTGCTTTAGATATTTTTGCTGATTTTATGTCGACTGTTTCTACTGGATTAATGATTTGATTCTCCGGGTCTTGGAGGATGTGTGTGGTGCAAAAAATGACTCAGTTTACTGGGTTTCTTTATAAGCTACATTGAATGATTAATTGAGCTTATTGTACTGCTTGATATCTAGGATCAATTGCAATGTATGTATGCTTGTTGGGAATTGACCCCCATTCAATTCAGTTTGAACTGAATTGACTTGGTTGTTCATGACAAACAGGATAATCACTTTTTAACATGACCAGGTTGGTTTGGAATATTTTCACCCGTAAATGAATAAATGACCATTGGAAAACTCATCCAGGTATTTACTCAGGCCATGTGTGGCTCATATAAAAAATATTTGCTAATTAAGAAAACATTTAAGAGTAACAAAAAAGTAAAAATGGTGGAAATCTGCAAGAGGGCAAATCATAACGCTCTCCCCTGCCAATTGTTCACACACTAGAGCTGCATGGGGAGTCACAAGGGTTCATGCATGCGGTACTGTAGTCCAACATGAATGATATCTTAATGGCAGCAGAACTCATAAAAGCTTTTTCTTTGTTTTACATTAAACAACAAAACAAATATAAAGATATCAGCAGGTATATCCTGTGGTAATGGATGTCTGGAACTATGCTAATACATTTCACCTTAAATTACACACCAATAAAAGATTTTTAAATATGAAAAACACTCAGTGATGCTGTTCTGTACTTCGAGTGAAAACATTAAAGTACTCGTATTCGTCTGTTAGAGCGTCAGCTACCAACTTTTAGATCCGTCTCTTCTCCATCACACCTGAATCAAACGAACAGCTGATCACCGGCTGATCGCTGACCTCAAGGACTGGACTTGGGCACCACTAGTTTAGAGTAATGTTGTCAAAGTCCAAAAACATAAATAAATTTACTTTCACATAAGAATAATGTAGGACCTTTTCGATCCTATAGTTTTTATGGTTCCATTCAAGCATTTCATTTTTAGAAAGTTTTCCTTTGACTCCTTTTGGTTTTTAATGTATAAATATACAATAGTATAACTGATGAGTCCCATTCTTTTAATATACAATGTTGTCTTATGCAGCAAAGTCCTGAATCTTGTTTTTACTGAGGTTCATTCTTTTTAGTATTTGTACTTTTTAGTATTACTGTCTTGCTAAAGGTTTTCTTAAGGCTGGGTTCAGACACAACGAGTAATAAATGCAAAAATAATATACAAACATTTGTTGGTAAATGACACTGGTCTGTTTGTTTCAGTTATAGCAGTAACCCATCCCTTGGCACAATGCCCAGTGATACTTTACGACGCTGCTCTATTATTAGTTGGGAAAAAAAAGGTGGAAGTAACATTTCAGGTCATGTGTTTTTGTTAACTGGGTCTGCTGCTGGCATGGAAAGTTCTGTCACATCAGTTGAGGAGGAAAGAAATATAACACACACATCAGCCACCTGTGACGCACTAACGCTGATCAAAGGTGACGATTCTCCATCTGTGTTTCTAGGTCAACAACAGGTCACTGACATGGGCGTCCACATCCAAGACGGCGCGCAGGTGTGAAAACTACAAACAATTCTCCTGATGGATTCCTGGAGATGAGCTAACCTAGCTTCATCCCGCCCATGTCATCCAGAGCTGAAGAGTTTCCAGACATCAGTGCCACTATGCTCCAGGATGTCCTTAGCTCCTTGTCTCCTTCCACTTCCCCCATGACTCCTCCAGCTTCATCCTGCAGTATTAATGAATCTTATAAGTACATCTTCCTCCCCATTTGTTACTCTTTTACCTTCATATTTAGCATTACTTTGAATTCTATCATCCTCTACCGTTCTTTCCGTCAAGCCAAGCGCTGGAATGCTTCCCTCATATACATGGTCAACCTGGCCTCCACAGACTTTATGTATGGACTGTCTTTGCCATTTCTTGTGGCTAGTTACATAATGCGTGACCGCTGGGTGTTTGGGGACTTCATGTGCCGCCTGGTTCGCTTCCTCTTCTACTTCAACCTCTATTGCTCCATCTTCTTCCTCACTTGCATTTCTGTTCACAGATACCTGGGTATCTGCCACCCGATAAAAGTGATCACCCTGGAGACCAAGAGAGCTGTCAAGAACACTTGTGTGTTGGTGTGGATCGTGGTGTTCGCTTTGACTTGCCCTATTTTCCGGTTTGCCCAGACAAGCTATGTGACCAGAATGGCAGAAACGTGGACCAATGCAAGTAAAACTGTTTACAACAAGAGTCACAACATGCCATCATCAAGGGGCAACATCAGCTATAATAGCCTGGGATTGCCCCATGAGGAATACCAGAACTGTTGGGACGATGCCATAGACAAAGAATTTCTTGACTACATTCCCTATGGGATTATTCTACATTTAATTGGCTTTTTTTTACCCTTTTTCATAATTGCTTGGTGTTACTCTCGTGTAGTCCTCACCATATTTAAGACCCTGCATTCCCAACCCTCATACCGCAAAGGACCCAGAAATAGTAACAGCGAGGTTGTGGAGAGAAGAGGCAGAAGTGGCTCTGCAGCAGGTGGAAGAGGAAGCAACGGCTTGTTAAGGGGGGTAGAAAAGGATGAAGAGATTTCTGTTTTCCTGGGAGCTCGTTCTCCGTATGCGAGCCGCAGACGTAAATCCATCAGGACCATCATCACCATCACCTTGCTCTTTGCTTTGTGTTTTTTCCCCTTCCATGTGACCAGAACCATCTTTCTGCTGCTGAAAGTCACCGGGAAAGTTCCCTGTGAAACCATGACGACAGTGTCGATGTGCTATAAGGTGACACGGCCGCTGGCGTCCTTCAACGCATGGCTAAATGCTCTTCTATATTTTCTGACCAAAGACAAGGTGGGAGCTCACTGCTGTCCAGCAGGGAGAACTAAAAGCCCACAGCAGGCTGGACCGCTGCTGCCGCTGAGAATGATGGGAAAAGGAGACAGTCCAGTTGGGGAAACTATGGGAGTCCAGATTAACAACGAGGAAGAGAAAGAATTTCACCATCTGTCACACAAAAACGTATGATAAAAAACACTGAATGATAGATAGATAAGTAGATTGGTTGACTGAATGAAATAGTCATTCAGTCAACCAATGACTGAATGACATTGGTTGACTATTAACACAAATACTGTGTGTCGTCTCTTGCTAAATGATATTGATGATGGTATAAATTACACAAATAATACATTTTTAAACATGCTGTTTATCATCACATAGCTCAACTTTGTAGTTATTTACATTTGTATGATGTTTATACCATTATGGAAGCTGCAGTTTGTGTGTGACCATTTAAAGAGAGCAGGAATATTAAACTGAAAGAGTTCAAGCATCACAGAAATCTAACGTTGTCTTGGTCTCACCTTTCTTAACCCTTTGGTGGAGGATTTAAAAAAATGATTTCATCAAAAGATCATCTGGAGATGAGTTATTGCTGGGACATAACAGCTCCAAAAAATCCCTACCACTCTTTTAGAAGCAGATAAGACCGTAGAGAAATATGACTGTATTTACCTATCTTTCCATTCATGCACAGGAGGAGAGCAAACACACCAGGCAAGGCACGTTTATTTGCGTAGAGGGAAATTCAAAGTGCTGCACAGCAAGAACAACGGAAAAGAAATTGGGGGGCGGGGGGAAGCCTGATACTTAAAAAGACAGAGGAAGTATCACAAGTTAAAAGTTAAACTAAAATTAAGCAAATCAAAATCTGAAACAAGACAGCATCGCTGCTGTAAAGCAATCTTTGGCTTTCATGGAAAAACAATTGTAAACAATAATGTTTTCAGCCCTGATTTAAACACTTTCTGAACATCTCAGGCTTTGCTGGGATTCCAGAAAATGTATATTTCCTGTTAGTCATTTAGCCTGAATCAGCTGGCTGATTGTTTTTTTTTTTTCTCTTCTTCTTTAAAGAGATCTGGATAGAACCTAATTTATTGAAAATGTCTTCTGTGTCATCCTCTTGGTGAAAAACTTGCAATAGCAGACAGCAGGGTGACATTTAGTTGTTGCAGTTCAGGATCCAGGATGTGTTTTTCTCGCTCTGTGGTCTTTAGCTCCATTTCTCCACTTTGATTTCTAATCTTGTCTTTTTGAATCCAAAAAACAATAACTTCAGATTTTTTTTGTTTGTTTGTTTTGGTTTGTTTTTTCATTAAGCTGGACAAAATGTCACCCCATCCACTAATGGACATTTTGTTTCTAAATTTAAACAATGTGTGCTAAGTTTGGATTAATAAAACAAGAACAGAAAAACAGCAGGTTGGTTGGTCCATTGTTTGGTTTGATTTTTGTCTATTTAGCAAACAAACTCAGTTATTAAGAGAATAAATATATAAAACTTCTTATTTGACAGAAGCCTTCTTCTCTGCATATTTACTCTGACAAACAACCTGCAGGCTGTCGGAACGTATGAGACATTTATCTGTTTTATCTGTTCTAGTTTTTGTTTGTTTGTCCAGCATCTTGGTAAATTTGGTCAAATTTTTATCCTCTCACTTTGATTTAAGAAATCTTTGTGATTTTCATATCTCATTGTTTGAGCACCAGACGTTGAGCACCAGGTCCAATACAAACCCTTACAAACAGATAAGCAAAAATGTTTGGCACTTAAAATGTTCCAGTTCAGTTGACACTGTCTGTCTAATAAACAGCAAAATGTTGTTGTGCTAGAAACTCATTCCTGTCTCACACTTTCAGCAATCCACTTTATGATTATTAATTTTGTCTTTTTAATCCATCGTTCTTCTTCACATTGCAGCTGGTCGGTGAAACAACTGACGGACTTTCTGTGCCAACATAAACACTGACTTGCAAATGAACCTGTCAACCCTTGAAGATTTGAACATAATAATCACAAACTACAGTCATATTCAGTATGTCAGAGTACATGTTCCAATGAGGTTCATTTTGAACGTTAAAACTTTGAATCAGGTTTTAAACAGACTTTTATTTTCTGTAGCCCACATTTCTGTATTCAGATATTTTGTATTGCTCTAATTTTACATGCGCTGTCTATAATGATATGTTCTCTTTATCTGTAAGTGGAAAATCATCATAATTAACAGAAATAAAGGCTTGAAAACATTGTTCTTTGTGTAATTAATCTATGTGACGCTTCAGTTAGTGAACTTTACCGAAACAGCTTTTCAAAAAATCACTCTAATTTATTAAATGGATCTGTATGTGGAGCTGAAAAAAAGAAATCATGTTTTATTTAGTGGCAGTGGAAAACAATATTCATGATGTCGCCATGGTGACGTTCTGGTTTACGTCAAAATCGGTGGAGAGTTATGAAATGTTTCTCCTTGTTTAGCGCTCCGGTGTGGCCTGAGACCAGCGCTCTCATCTCTCTAACAGCCTCTTTTCCACCAAGCTTGACTTGTGAAAAAATTACATTAAAAAATACATGAGTCAGGCACACACTGAGCACAGGGACCAGTCTGTTGTCTACAGATGCAGCTCCATCATTTTGCTTTTTGCACACGCTCCTAAAATAACTGGGCACCTTTTTGTCCATCCAGTTTTTGAAGAATCTCCCATTGCCCATCTCTGGCATTTAAAGTAGACTTCTGACATACAGAGCTTCCTGTGAGAGACACACTTTTATTCATCTTTGGTTCCTCTCTTCACTCAGTCTTTCCCTTTTCGTCCAGATGTGTCACAGTCTGATCTGTCCTATCAGGGTGGCAGCGTGTTGGAGTAGCTCTGAACTTTCATTGAGATTTTTTTCTCTTTCAAAATTTCATTCCTGCCTTTTTGGAGGAAAATAGCTCGTTTTGGACAACTGTTCCTTCTTGTTTGGATACTGTGTAGTTGGACTGATTCTGGGCAATATTTTTCATATTTTTGCTGTTTTGTTATGATGCTTAACCGGGTGGTTTAACCCTCCTATTATGTTGCGGGTCAAATTGACCCGTTTTAAAGTTGAATTTTTTTTTTTTTAAATAGTTGGAAATATTTTTTTTGCATGAAACTTTTTCTATTTGTCTTAATAGGTGCACTCTACATATAAATTGAAAATTCATTTTACACATTTGCAGCCCCCACTGCGTCTACTTTTTACATAGATACTGTTCGGGTCAATTTGACCCGGCAGTCAGGTTAAAGTGCAAAAAAAAATTAAAAAAATGTCCATTGTTATATGTTTCCTTGCAGCTATGAACCATATTTCACCACACACACACAAACACAACACACCACACACATACATGCACACGCCGACACACACAAGCCCACTTTCTCACTATTCTCTTTACTGCACTAGGAAACTGCGAGAAAGCAGAAAGTGTTCACACAACTTATGACGGGAATCTTTTCTGTTCCTGTGGATAAACTCCACCCACACTGAGTGACACTCAGCAGAAGTGGAGGAAAACATCAATACTCTCTGCATGACTCATTTATCTTGATTTTAATCAGCGGGTCAATTTCACCCTGAACAGTATCTGTGTCTCAAGTTCAATTATAAAGATCACCCATTAAAAAAAAAAATCTAAATGTAAAATTAAAAAAATTAGCATCTACAAAAACACTTTGAAGAATCTGAATTCATGAGTTACAACATTTAATTTCCCTTTGGGATCAATAAAGTATTTTTGAAATTGAATTCTGAACCCTTAATGAAATTTTAGTGCATGACATTAATTCACATCTTTCTCCAAAATGGGAGTTCCGAACCACCCTTCCTTTCTCATGCGGTGTGCACATTCGCAGGACGTCGTTATTATTATTTTGCTGTGTGCAGGGTCATCCTCTGTAGAGCGTTAGTGTCCATAGTTTGGCTCCAAAGAGGCAGGATCGACTCAGATAGGAGGCTAAGATGTAAGGTGTAAGATATAAGCTTTATCAAAAAAGGAAAGTTTTAAGCTTGGCTGTTTCCACTGCACAGGAACCTGAAAAGAATCTCCCATTCTATTTTTAGAGAGTCAATAAATTAGGAATATATTGAAATGTAACTTTATTTTAGTTGCTCAATTCATCAAGTGAAGCATATCATATAGGTTAATTCCACACAGGCTGATGTTTTTTTTTAGGCTTTATTTTTGTTAATTACAACAACTTTCTAATTATAGTTAAATGAAACATTTAAGATTAAAATATTTTATCAGATCAATAAAATCATTGCAATATAGTTATGTGCACTTAACAAAAAGAAGGTTGATTGCATGCTTAGATTCTTTTCAAAAGGTATTTTTATTCATTGGACCACATAACATATTGAATATGACTGAATATGTTTGGTCACCTTGGTTTCCTGTTTTCATAAACTGTCAGACGCCAGAGAAACATGCAAGTTATTCCCAGAACATTGTAAAAATACCAGCCATGTCCAGCGTTCACATGTATGCTTTGCTTGGTTATGACCCAAACACAGCATCGTTTCTTGGTTCATAATTATGGATTCTTTCAAAATGCTGCAATAGTTTTAATAGAACCACTCACCTAATCGTGCTAATAACTTGGCATAAAGCTTAGATTTTGGATTAAATAAACCTATCGCCATGTTTGATGAAATCCATCACCATCCTTTACTGCATCAGACAGACGGTCTGGTTCCTCCCCCTGGGGTTTCCATGGCAACGTGGTTTTCTTCAAAGTTTCAAAAGAAATCAAGCACTGCTCAAGGTAGACAAAGGAAGTGGTGTGATGATTACATCGAATGTGTTTCTATATGGTGATGCTGTTTTCCACGCGGCTGGGCAGAAGGACGAGGTACTGAAGGTCCAGTCCTGCATTCTGATCCAGGATCTGGTTCTCGATCTCCTTCAGCTTCACCCGGAACGTTTCAATCAGTTCCAGGGCCAGAGACTCGGTGAAGTGTTCCTGTGTGTACTGGCCCAAAGGAATCTGGGCAAAAACAAACAGCAAGCAGTTAAAAAGAAGTGGTTTCATTTCACTGAATACTGGATAAAACAGTAAAGACTATGGATAACAAGGCATCATCAATAATGTGACCACTGTGGACTGTACTTCACCATTAGGGTAACACTTTATTTGATGGGTTGTCAATAAGACTGTCATGACACTGTCATAAACATGACATAACACCTGTCATGAACACAATGCCTGACTTTTAAATGCACTAAATTACTGATTTGCACCTTATGCAATGCAACATGTCAATTTAAGTGAAATAATGAGGAAATGTAGCTTTTAAAATGGCATCGGACAGAAAACTTTCCTCTCTTCTGTTTAGATTATTTATTCCTCTTATGTTCTGAAGTGGTGTTTAAATTAAATGCTCTTACAGAATCTCACAGGGTGTCCTCATTTTTTACTCCTGACTGAGTAAATGAGTAAAATCACAGACTCACTGCGTCTGGCTGCGCTCGTCCCAGATGCCATGTGATCGCCATCTGCACACAGGACTGGCCCACATCAGGAAGGGAGGCCATGATCATTTCCATGGTAACAGCATCTTTATCTGACGGTGGGGGGAGTCTCATGGTGCATGGGGTGTTGGGAACCCAGGCACACCAGTCAAACTAAAAACAACAGAACACTGGTTGTAGTGGAGACTGTGGACAGAACAGCGCCTCCTTCAGGTTTAATCAGCAAGACATTTTGAAGCTGTAATTTAGTTGGTTTGGTCATTTCAGAGCTTTTAGTGTGATTTACTTGTTGGTACCTGTCCATTGTTAGTTGCGGCATGCTGAGCCGTGCTCGTGAAGATGACCACAGTCAGTAGAGTGGACAGTTCCTCTTTGCTGCAGAGTTTATTTGACAGGCCTAAAAAAAAATTAAACACAACAAAGAGGACAAAAAATTCTGTAATACCTCATCTACTCTTCACCCCTCCGATGACATACACAGAAACGCCTCTCTCATGAAGTCATGTCATGAGCTTTGGGACTTTTAGAGTGTTTTCACACCTGATGGTCTGGCAGACTGGTAGTAAACGCTCTTTGGTCTGAGGGCATAAATGAATGGTTGTTTTCTGTGTTTCTGTATTGCCTTGTCTCACTCAATGGCAGCTGGAGTTAGGCATTAACCTCCCTGCAACCTGACACATATGTATGTTTGGACATACTGTAGGTATGAATGTATGCAGCATATGGTACCAAGACAAGTAGATCTTGTCTTTAGAGTAAAGTTAGAATGGCTGGTTGGATGTATGGATGGATGTCACTAGAAGTGCAACAACATGGGGAAGCAAACATTAGAGCCGTGGTCTGATTTCTGCCTGTTCTTCTGTCCAACAGGTGTTAGACCTGTTGCCTTGACAACCCAGACATCCCTCTTTCTCTTGCTTCCTGACACTTTTACAGATATGAACTGGCCAAGAGTAAAGGCTTGATCATTGGACACTCGTTGGCATGTTTCCAACATAAATAAATGCAACTATTTCCATAAAGAATCACTAAGAATGACTTACCAAAGTTGGGAAGTTCAGTGAAGCCTTCCTCTGTTACGTCTTTGATCCAGGCTTGCAGCTCCGGGTCCTCCTCCACATTCTGGTCTGTGTGGTAGTACAGACTCACCATATCTGAGACAAAACTAAGCAGAAACCTGCAGTTATTTATTATGCACCTATAACAAGCTAAAGACCTGTTCAGAGATGTGTTCTGTATGAGTCTCCAGGTGGAGAATAGGAGGCTTTGACAACATAGTGAGTTAACACTGTAAAAATTATATCATACAATGGTTCTACATCATTCTACAGAATTGAGCGATCATATACCACAAACAGGACTGGTTTGAGGTATATGGTAAGACTGGTTTTTACATTTCCTAATAAAGGAAAACTAAAGATGAGAAGTCAGATGTACAAAGGTAAAGGTACCAATGAATGGCTTCCCACAGCATCAGGGAATTTTCTCTGTAGAAATAGTTGGGGACCTGAAACACTCCTCTATCAGTGAAGTCAAAGTGTGGCTGAAGGGAGCGATATGTCAACACCTTGTATTCCCTCTGGGCAAGAATCAGGAGGCCATCACCGCCTGTAGACACAACCTGTCCACAAACAGGACGACAGTCACCACCATCCTCAGACTGCAACTGATGCTACAGAGGGAGAACTTACACATTTTTGTTATTGTCACATGATATTAATTAAAAAGGGTAACACTTTATTTGAAGGGGTGTGCATCAGACTGACATGACACTGTCATAAACACCTGTCATGAAGATTAATTAGTGTTCATGAATGTTTACGACTATTGTCAAAGTGTCATTCGGTAAATAATTACACTTTAAATGTAAAGTTGACACTTTTAATGGACTTTTAATGCAACTTTTAGTGCAACTTTGCATTGAAAGTGTCATTATTTACCGAATGACACTTCATGACAACATAAACATTCATGAAGACTCCTTCATCTTCATCAGAGATGTTATGTCATGTTTATGACAGTGCCATGTCGGTCTTATGCACACCCCTTCAAATAAAGTGTTACCATAAGTAGATTGTTGCTCTTGGTGTCGTTGGCATATCTAGAGATATTTGCACTTCATCAAATAATGTGGCGGTATACTCGTTTGAAAATGCCGTTGGGAGAGATGAGCTGAGTTCGCCCCCTGCAGTTGATCTCCAGTGTGTAGCGCAGATGAGGAGCCAGCAGCTGCAAAAATGAAAACACAAGGAGTAACATGAACTAGTATTATTATAAAAATAATAACCATTATCAAAATCAAACAAGGCAGGCAGGTTTCAGGTAATAAAAAAAAAGAAATGACTCAGCTCTTCTATCACCTCATTGTTCCAACAACTAAACTCTTCATCCTTCCCAAATATACATATGATCTGCATGATTGGACACATTTTTGGAACAATATACTTTATGTAAGCAGCATAGCACTAATTGTCAGAAAATTCCACATTCAAGTAGCTCAAATTCCAAAACTTAATTTGTGTGATTTACTAAACTCTGTCAACACGTATGAAACTGTGACGTGATGGATGCCACGAGCAATAATTACCTTGTATATGGGGTGGACCGCAGGCAGCTGTCGAAGAGTTGCCACACAGAACACCTCTACCACCAGGTGAGTCCGGAGAAGGTGAGACAAAAGCTGGAAAACCTGGAATTCTGAGTGACGCACCCACATCTTGGCCAGCAGCCAGGCCAGAGGAGGGTCTCTGGGCAGGAATATGGGCGTGTCCAGGTTTGGAGTCTGCTCCAGCTGAAGACAAAGCAAAGGAGAGTGAAGGCATTAGCGACTCCTACACATGATAAAAAAAAAACCATGAGGTTTTACCACCAACCATCAGTTTTGTTATCGTTTGGTTTAATTGTTATAATATGCTAATACCTTATTCTAAACATAATTTGCATAGTAAAAAGTCTTCCTCCAAAGTCCTCTAAATTAATCATTTTATAATTCATTCCTAAGAATATTCCACCTTCACCTGCGCTGGTATAACTATATGGAAAGTTGACTGACTTAAAAATATATGTGATATTCTCAGATTTATCACAGGGTTTCTGAGTAATACTGGTAAAATATTTTAATTCAGGAGAGATGAATAATTTTGATGTGACATGTTTTATTGAATAATTGAAATATTTTAGACATAAAACATTGAGTTTATGCAAAGTCAATATATTTAGTTAATCACATAAGTCGATGGAAATTTTTCAAGTGTACTTTTTCCCAATACTTTGTTTTCATACCGACAACCTCTCAAAGAACCTTTTATCAGTTGAATACTTTCTCTGTGTTTGCAGTTAAATCATTTAGCATTTTTGAAGTAAAACCAGTTTAAATGTAATACTTGAATTGCAATAGGAATGAGTCCTTCGTCTGGATGTTGGTACAGGAGGCAGAGCGGAGCAGCGATGAACTGAGGTTTGCCCTTGATTGTGTTTGCAGGAATCCCGTCCATGATGGCGTAGTCCAGCAGGAATATGTTTCCTGCCTGGAGAGATCAAACACAGGAGCAAAGAAAACAAGGACCGGAGTGTGTAACTTTAGAGAATATTCCTTTTGAATGGACAAAAAAAGTGTATCTGATAAATAAGCTCATCTGCTGTGAAAACAGATGCTGAATTTTTCTCCACCTTGAGTTCTTTGTCCAGGTTGGTTTTTGCTGTCATTGAGCTCTGGACCATATCTGATGTGACGGGGAAGTTTCCTGGCAGAACCGAACACTTCGTGATCATTCTCGGGTTGCTGCCGTTCAAACACTGGTAGCCGAAGAGCCAGTCCTCCTTCCAGTGATCCATGCAATACTCTTAAATCACAACATCCGTGTCTGCATTACTAAAAAATTTTTTTTAAATATCAAAAAGGTAACTCAGCTTGATCCGATCTGCTTAATTGTCCTCATTAAAAAAGCAGCAAACATTAGTTTAGGATGCTGTCTATCAGCTACAATGGTGATGTAACGTGTGTTAGAATATTAAATAAAATTTTGCACAAAATCTAATTTGTAAGTTCATGTAAACTGAATCATTGTATTTTCTAAAAACCCTACTTCAGGCCTTTTTCACAAAGTCACTTCCTGTTCTGCTTGGGCAAATAATTCCAGCAAGAGGTACATAAACTGAAAATACATGTCTTTAAAATGAACTTTAACAAAAACATTTTTTATTTAAAATTGACCACCCCTGCCATTCGTCTGCCTCTGTGTGGTGGGAATCCTGGTGAATCAATCTCCTGTCTTCTGCTAGCCTGAGATTAGTTTGTCCAACAGGGAAACTCAGACGCCTCTCTGCCCAGTGATATTCTCCATTAGACATGTACTTTAAAGTCCAGAAATTATATGTACACTCTCTGCAGAGCATGGGGGTCTGTGCCCAGGTCTTCTTCCAGTTGGACGTACCCAGGAAATTTTGACCAGGAGGCATTCTAATCAGAGGCATGAATAATCTAAATGCACAGAAGCAGCTGATTAAGTGTCTCAAGATCTTTTTCAAGAGCGAAGGGAAAATGGAGCGAGAGATCAGCAGGTCTGCAGTGAACAAGTGCTGTACCTGCCTGTTGTGGTGAAGAGAGAGTAGTCTAAAGGCGAAGCTCTTGATTTACCCGTCGATCTACATTCCTACCCTCATCTACGGTCATGGGCTGTGGGTCGTGACCGAAAGAACAAGATCACAGATTTAAACAGCCGAAATGAGTTTTCTCCGCAGGGTGTCTGGGCGCTCTCTCAGAGATAGGGTAAGAAGCTCAGTCGTACAGGAGGGACTCAGAGTAGAGCCGCTGCTCCTCCATGTCGAGAGAAACCAGATGAGGAGGCTCGGGCATCTGGTCAGGGATGAGCACATCCCACCAGGAGGGGAAGACCCAGCACACATTGGAAGGACTATGTTTCTCGGTTAGCTTCAAAACACCCTAGGATTTCCCCGGAGGAGCCGGACTAAATGGCTGGGAGAGAGAACCCAACTCTGAGTGAGTGAGGGAGGGATGGATGGATTTGAGTTAAACTTGTTTCACGTGAAAAGTGTGTTGAAATGATGCGTGTTGTGAACTGGCGGCATATTCATAAAGTCATCTAAAATTAGTTAAATTATGTTATATCAAAACAGTAGTTGTGATTAAACTGTAAGTGGAAAACAAAACCATTTCTGCATTACTGCATATTATCACAACACAGCGCACTTTCTCATTATGAACAATTAAGTAATTTATTTGTAAAGTGTGTAGTTCTGAAATTATAATTCCGATGTTTTTCCTTTCCTCTGCATAGTTGACATATTGCTCTCTTTCTTTCTTTCTTTCTTTCTTTAGAATCCCTCATGAATGATTTGGTGACACTTCTGACTAAAAACCATCCTCAAAATCATTTCTTGAGAATAAAACCTAAAGATGTTTTGCTGTCAGCTATAATAGATGCTTATATATGATACATGTTTGCTTACCAGCTATTGGGCTCCTCAGTTTCCAGAAGATGCGTTTGAAGTCATCCAGGTCACTCCATGATTTCCCAAAAGTGATGGCCAGCTTCTTCAGGGACAGCTCAAGCAAGCTAAGGAAGAAGACCCATTTTCACATTTATTGTCGCTTACAGTATCAAGGATGACCGGTCCTGTGCTGGGGAGGTCAGGTCTGAAAGGTTTTGGTTAGAGATGGAAATAATCTCTAACGTGATATCCTTTAGTTTTGGGAAAATGTCTGGGTTTGCACTTACTAAAATGAAATGAATAGAAGTCGATACAAGGTGTGTGTGTGTGTGTGTGCGTGTGTGTGTGTGTGTGTGTGTGTGTGTGTGTGTGTGTGTGTGTGTGTGTGTGTGTGTGTGTGCGTGTGTGTGTGTGTGTGTGTGTGTGTGTGTGTCACCCACGCATATTGCAATGAATGTTCGAAATCACTTCTCTTCTCATTGTCGAAGCGAACATCTTGGGGTAAGTCAGTTTCTGTTTTGGCATCAACACATCTAGGAATCCCCGCTGCCCACGTTACCCACCTGACAAACACAGACCAACTTTAAATCGCAGTGGTGGAATAAGAATGAATTCTTCATTGTTTTATTGTATTTGTGGGACCTGAAGGTATTTTGTCTCTCTTGCAACTCCGCCTTCCTGTGTTGCAGCAACTTTGCTGAGGAGTCATCCACCAGGGTCTTTGCTGTGAATGCAGAAAGTAAAATCAGACATCTTCTGTTGTTAGGCCAGATTAACATATGGATTTGGCAGCATGTGTGAATAAAACTGTTGTTCTTTGCCGTCTTTTTCTTTTTACCCAAAATCAAACCATGTACCTTTCAAATCGGGAAGGTCAGTGCACAACCCAGGTTTTAACCCAGTTAAAACAGTGTGGTTTTAACATTTATCTCTCAGAGTGAACTGTGTGTAACCCAGTGGAGCAGTATTAGATGAAGACCTGTGTGTCACCACGGTTCGCCTGCAGAGTTTTCGCCATCGACACATGAAACTTAAAGACTCTTCAGACCCATAATGGCTACGACATGCAAATTCAGTTTGGCTATTCTTGTTCCTGAGAGGTAAATGATCTAAATGAGAAGAACAGCAAATCATCCCTCCTCGTCAGAGAGTATCGTCTGAACTATCTCTGAATGTGTGATTGATTCATTTGAAAATTAAAATGTCTGATGATGGCTACACTGACCAATACATGTTGGCCTAATAATGAAGTTATTCCTTAGTATTTCAAGAGTTGTTGGCGTCTTCGCCTAAACAGATCCATGTTCCTCTCAATGCACGTTGGGAGCAGTTGGTGCTGTGCCATAATTTTTTGGATCATTCAATAACCAAACATGTGGGTCACATAGATGCCAGAGTGACACCATGTAAGTGAAGAAACTCAAACATGTCAAGTCAGCATGCAAGCAGCATTCACTTTCAGTTCTTTAAATGTACATCATCTTATCTCAGTTGAAGTCGAGTCTTGGTAGTTAAATGCAAACGCCTGAAATTCCTCCTACCTGTTCCTTCTCTTATTTCCACCCTGGCATTTCCTATAAGCCAGCGGTAACATGGGAATGTCAAAACTGGTTTTTCTCCTGGAGGTTCCACTGTGACATATCGACAGAACCAGTTGTCTTCAACAAAGTACTTTTCTTTCTCCAGTCGAACCAGTAAGAGGGACCCTAAAGGCTCCTTGCTGGTCACCCTGTACTGGTCCACCTGATGACAAATGGAAAGAAAAGGGAAACAATCTGTAACTTGAACATGTCTGGGTTCAGTTAAGGACATTTTAACATCATTTCAGTAGGACTTGTGCAGGTATTCATGAGTGCATTCTCATGATAATGCTGATTATTATGATCATCAATAAGATAATTATGATCATTAGGATTATTTTAATTTGAGGAGACATTATTTTTATGATTGTACACACGATTGTAGGAAAATGTTTTTCAACCAAAGCAACATTTTTCAGTCATGCAGCCAATGCATGAATAAAATCTAACTGCAGCATTAGTTTGTGCTTATAGGGGTCTCTGCAGATACAACCCAGCCTGGCTCCTAAGGAAATGGAAAGATGCAGTGTCTTCATCATGGGACAGATTGCCACCATTAAATTTCACACACTCACTGCTCCTCGACAGAAATCAAGTCCAGGGTTGTCCAGCAGGGTGCGCTCGCTTTCCCCTTTCTCCCCTACCAGGGTCATGAAGATATAGTTGTTGGTGCCTGAGTACTCTGATGTCCCAGTTGCCACGGTGACCGTGTAGACCTCCATCTGAAGATGTACATACAGAAATCAAACTGGTGATGTTCGGAAAGACAAAGACGAAATGTGTCACTATATGTTGTTCTGTTGGTAGCTGGCTGCCAGATTCACACATGATGAATTTAAGGACAGTTTTACTATTTAAACAGTTGTGAAACAAAATTATTTACTGCAATCTCCCCGTAAGTTTCCTCCACATCAGAAAATGGTGAGAAACGTCTACAGTTTGTGTCGATTTTGATTTGCTGTTTGACTTCAAAATGCTTCTATTTGGAAAAATATGTTGTGTGTCACAAATAAAGTGACTTCAATAAAACTGGGGAAAAGTGTAATCAGTGAAATTCTCATGCTAGAGTAATCCAAATGTAAAAATAAAAAATCAGTTCAGGGCATCTGGAGAGTTATTTTCCTGTTATTGGTGAGAAACAGCTACAATGTGTGTCTGAAATACTTCAGTGTGGAAAAAACATGTTCCATCTCCAGATAAGGACATTCTACTCAGGTTTATCTAAACTGTTTACAAATGGCTCCTTCTCCCTGACCGTGGTTTTAACCGGTGCTGCTGTCAGCCCCTCTGCAGACTCACCTCCAGGTGCAAGATCCTGCTCAGTTCTTCCTTATGTTTTGCACCCCAGCTGTCCATTCCTCACAAGCAGACTGCGCTCATTTATTGGCCCATAATTTAATTCGATGCGTGAGTGAAAGCTAGAACTTACAAACTCCAATCAACACACATCAACCACCGAAATGAATGGGTGGACCTGGCGTCAGCTGTCAGACCTGCTCATTGTGAAGGATGCGCATCTCCAGCAGCAATGAAAGAACGACCAGGTAACAAAAACGCAAGAAACTGTCAGTTACAGTTTTGCATCAGGACCACATGACATTAGTTTTATAGTGACGTGCAAATTCTTTGAGTTTTTCTTTTCAATAACGTTCATATGTGGACATTGGCGTCCATCTAGGTTGGATGTTAATGTAAAGTGAGTGCCATAACATAGATTTGTACACATAGTAAAGTAATCAGTTAACATAAATTTTTTATGTTTGAGCAACAGTAAATTTCTATAAGACAAAACAGAATATCTGAGTTTATTTGAGTCCATCAAAACCACAACCTAGGAGTTCTTTCTAAGGATTTTTATTTTCTCTCTAGCAGCCTTTGTTTGACAGTAGGCTGACAGGAAAGCAGGTTGTGAGAGAGGGGGAAGGCCAAAGGTCAACAGGTCAGCTGCGTGGAGGACTGAGGTCTCAGTACGTCAGTTGCTTGTTCTGCCGCCTGTCCCACCGCTGCGCCTCACGGTTCTCTATTGATAGGTTTTACTTCAAATGACATCATCGTAGCATCGACCACAGCTCCTGCGTGCTCCTGTTCCACCCACATTCCTACATTCCTTCCCATATTCACGTTCACAATAGTGAGAAACCAGAACGCAAGCAAGACAGAACCAAGATAGCTAGAACCGGATCAGACGTTAACCCACTAGAGTGAGACTTGACGCTCACAACCGTGTTGATGCTGGTACTGTTGAAGAGGAACAATCATTTCAAAAAGAACACATTTTAGTATAACATTTATATGGGTCTATTCTTCTCCACATATTTGATGACATAACATAAACTGAGAATGTTTGTCATACAATCACAGGAGTAAAAATCCCTCACTGCCCTGAATTCATGGACATCATACATCACTCCTACTCCTCAGTTAAACTAAAGACTTGTTCTCATTTTTGCCTAAAGTCAACAATAAGTATTTTTTTTAAACTGCAGACGTTAGTAAAAAAGATAAAAAATAAAAACACATTTTCAGATTGGTTGTTTTCTTTTAATTATTATTTAAAGTATTTAAATAAAAAATACAGTTTAAATGAGAATAAATCGAAGCATGCGTGTGTATGTCACGCTGAAATACACAGCGTATTTCACCTTAATCAGCAGCTATGGTGAGCCAAACCCTGCAGTTTGGAATCTCTGCTTGCAACAGGAGTGACATTATTTCATGGTTTGATAGGTGGAACATGCTGAACTCATTGAGAAACTACATAGTTTGCTCCAGGAAAATTTTCCCAATATGTGAAAACAAAACAGAGCCATGCTTTAAAACAGTGCTTCAGCGAGGTGGGTGCTTGTCTGAATGATTTGAATATCACATTTAAGCAAATGTCTAAGCCACATTATTTGCAAGTGTGCAGATAAAGTGAGAGACGCATTGTGTGATACGGAAGGTGAAACTGTTTGTTGCTTGGTTTTTTTCCCAGGCATCATGACTGCCATTGAGTTCACATGTCACATCTTGGTCTTCTCACCACTTACGATTTTACAATACATACCAAGTCTTTGTTGCAAATAATATTTCACAATAAACACACACATACACACAAATAAATGCAAGTGAGTATTTGAGCAAAATATAGAGAAACATGCTAATTCTTTGCTTTAACAAATAAATTAAAATTGGAGCCCTTTTAACATTCATCTTTATAATACCTGAATATTGGCGCTGACAATATGGTGAGGGATGAGGCCCCACTAATATTTTATATTTCTGTCTTATGAAACCGGGTAGCATTTCCTGCTTCAGGGACTCAGGGAAAGCTCTTCTCCGGTCAGCTCCAAACTCTACATACAAGACATTTTTGGCTAAAAATTCACCTGTTTGACCTCTCGCTGATTTTCACTTATAATCAGCAGCACTTGTCAATAAAAGTTTAGAACGCAGCCTGTGAGAGCCATCATGTGAAGTGAAGTCTTTAAAACGCTCTTACTGTTGATCTTAGGAGAAGAAAAAAACCCACTACAACATCAACCTGTCATCAAATCAAACTGACCTTGTTTTCCAGCAGATTTCCTCTCAACCAGTTCGTCGCCCGACTACTTGCTGGTTTTGTCCTCTCAGCTCGGAGCTCTGTTTCGTCTCTCTTCCTCCTCCTGAATAGTTCCAGCAGGAACACTCAACTGGCTATAGCTACTGAGTAACTGCGCAGCTCTCGGTCACTCCTACTCTTCACTACTGTGACAAAGAACAAACAAGCCCTTTGTGGGAGCTCACCTTACTCTCACACACCCCTACACGCGCACACACACGCGCACACACACCCCCACACATAGAGAGAGAGGAAGGAAAGAAAGATTTAGCAAGATGAAGGAGGTTGCTTCAAAAGGAATGACAAAACCAGTGACACCATGCTCAAAAACTAAATTGATTGCATGTATAATGTTTCTTATTTGCAATGGATTCCAAATGTAAAAGGTTATATTTCACACAGAAAGCACAACTTACAGAGCAACACTTTTGTTAAGAAAGCCATTGAAATTGTGAATAGCAGTAAACAACTCAGTCCACATGAACACCCGTAGCTCTACCACAGAGAGTAGATTCAGTAACTTCACACTGATGTTGTGCAAGACTTTCTTCCCAAAGACTTCAAAGCAACCTAGCAGTGAAGTTTTTGACAGACACACTGCCTACTGATGGAAAAGCAGGAGAGACGGTAATGGAAGGAAACACACACTCGTAGTCATCATCATCCCGTTGGTCAGACAGTTAGCAGCAAATGCTTTGATGGAGTCTGGCAGAGAAGCAAAGGGCTTCTTATTTGAGCCTTAGCATGAAACTGTTGGAGCACACACCCAAACACTCTGTGAGGTTGAGCACAGCATCATGAGATGATGAGGCTTCACACAGCATATCAGAGACCAGCTGTCACCTTGTCACCTAATTTGTCACCTGACTGCTCACTGGTTTCTGTCTGTCCGACTGCTCTCAGTTCTGGTTCATCTCTCTTCTCTCTCCTTAATATTTTGAACTGGCTCCGCAGTGAGTGAGAAGGCCTCTGTCTCTGCTACCAAACAGCTGGATGATGTAGAACTCCTGGAAGAATGACACCAGTAAGAACAGAGCACACTTTGTGTAAAAGGGTTAAACTGCAAAGGAACACAACCAGTGATGGCACAGTTACTTTGAAAAAGTAACTTTAATCGGATTACCGATTACTCCTTGAAAAAGTAATTTAGTTAGATTACTGAATAATTGCCTCTCCTCGGGCTGCCACCTTATCGTGGTGGAGGGGTTTGAGTGCCCCAATGATCCTAGCAGCTATGCTGTTTGGGGCTTTATGCCCCTGGTAGGGTCACCCAAGGCAGACAGGTCCTAGGTGAGGGACCAGACAAAGTGCAGCCCAAAGACCCCAATGATGGACAAGAACTTTGGATTCCGTGTTCCCTCGCCCGGATGCGGGTCACCGGGACCCCACTCTGGAGCCAGGCTTGGAGGGGGTGGGGGGAGGGGCACGATGGCGAGCGCCTGGTGGCTGGGCTTTTACCCACGGAGCCTGGCTGGGCTCAGTCCGAAGAGGAAACATGGGTCCCCCTGCCATGGGCCTATGAGAGAGGCCAAAGGGGTCAGGTGCAATGTGAGATGGGTGGCGGCCAAGGGAGGTGGCCCTGGCGGTCCGATCCTCTGTTGCAGAAGCTGGCTCTTGGGACGTGGAATGTCACCTCTCTGGTGGGGAAGGAGCTGGAGCTAGTGTGTGAGGCTGAGGGGTTCCGGCTAGAAATAGTCGGTCCCACCTCGACGCATGGCTCTGGTTCTGAAACTAGTCTCCTTGAGAGGGGCTGGACATACTTCCACTCTGGAGTTGCCTGCAGTGAGAGGCGTTGGGTAGGAGTGGGGATTCTTGTTGCTCTCCATCTGGGCGCCTGTACGTTGGGGTTTAATCTAGTGAATGAGAGGGTAGCCTCCCTCGGCCTCCGGGTGGGGGGACGGGTCCTGACCGTCGTTTGTGCTTATGGACCGAACAACAGTTCAGATTACCCACCCTTCTTGGAGTCCTTAGAGGGGGTACTGGAGAGTGCCCCTCCTGGGGACTCCCTTGTTCTGCTGGGGGACTTCAATGCTCAAGTGGGCAATGACAGTGAGACCTGGAGGGGCGTGGTTGGGAGGAACGGCCCCCTCGATCTGAACTTGAGCGGTGTTCTGTTGTTGAACTTCTGTGCTCATCACAGATTGTCCATTACAAACACCATGTTCAGGCATAAGGGTGTCCATATGTGCACTTGGCACCAGGACACCCTAGTCCGCAGTTCGATGATCGACTTTGTCATCGTTTCATCGGCTCTGCAGCCGTATGTCTTGGACACTCGGGTGAAGAGAGGTGCGGAGATGTCCACTGACCATTACCTGGTGGTGAGTTGGCTCTGGTAGTGGGGGAGCATGCCGGTCAGAACCTGGCAGGCCCAAACGTGTTGTGAGGGTCTGTTGGGAACATCTGGTGGAATCCCCTGTGAGACGGAGCTTTAACTCCCATCTCTGGCAGAATTTTGAACACGTTCCAGAGGAGGTGGGGGACATTGAGTCTGAGTGGACCATGTTCCGTGCCTCCATTGTCGAGGTGGCTTATCAGAACTGTGGCCGCTAGGTTGTCGGTGCCTGTCGCGGCGGCAACCCTCGAACCCGTTGGAGGACACCTTTGGTGAGGGATGCCGTCAGGCTGAAGAAGTCCTATCAGGCCTTTGTGGCCTGTGGGACTCCAGAAGCAGCTGATGGGTACCGGTGGGCAGAAGCGGCATGCAGCTCAGGTGGTTGCTGAGGCAAAAACTTGTGCTTGGGAGGAGTTTGGAGAGGCCATAGACAAAGACTTCTGCATGGCTTCGAGGCGATTCTGTTCCTTCATCCGGCGTCTCAGGAGGGGGAAGCAGTACAGCACCAACACTGTTTATAGTGGGGATGGTGTACTGCTGATCTCAACTTGGGATGTTGCAGGCCAGTGGGCAGAATACTTTGAAGACCTCCTCAATCCCACCAACAGGCCTTCCATTGAGGAAACTGAGCCTGGGAACTCTGGGTTGGGCTCTCCAATCTCTGGGGACGAGGTCGCCAAGGTGGTTAAAAAGCTCCTCGGTGGCAGGGCCTTTGGGGTGGATGACATTCGCCCGGAGTTAATTAAGGTTCTGGATGTTGTAGGGTTGCGTTTGCTGACATGACTCTGCAATATTGCATGGACATCGGGGGCAGTTCCCCTGGATTGGCAGACTGGGGTGGTGGTCCCCCTTGTTCAAAAAGGGGGACTGTAGGGTGTGCTCCAATTATAGGGGGGTCACACTCTTAAGCCTCCCTGGCAAGGTCTATTCAGGGGTCCTGGTGAGGAGGGTCCGTCGGAGCTGGCACAAGTGGCTGGAGAGAGGGAAGTCTGGGCCTCCCTTCTGAAGCTGCTACCCCCGCAACCCGACCCTGGATAAAGCGGAAGAAAATGGATGGATGGATGAATAATTGATTTGGAAAGTAACCAAGTTAGATTACAAGTTACTTATTTAGTTACTTTCAACACCTGTTGACAACAACCCGCCGCCACTTGTAAAAATTACATTGAGCTTTGCCAATTCTTCCAGCAACAAATTGCAGATCTGCCTCCTCCCTCCATTGTTTAATTTGTGTCACAGCTGCTAACTGTTAGGTAGAAATGGCGGTCGCTCCTCAAAACCCACAGAGGAAATACAATTACAAAAGAAAGTAGTAACGAGACGTCACAGTCAGTGATGTGATGTCGTTACAAAGTTACTGACAACACTGATTTTGACAACCTTAACATGTAGATGTGGTGTGGAATTCTGTGTGTTTCGGTTTAGTTAAAAAATATTTCAAAAAGCAACTTAAACACTAACTCTCTGACAGATCATCAGTAGAGCAGGTGTTTAAGTGACCTAATCAACCACCACTGTATTAGATTAGCTAATAATAGCGGTAGCTAATCTAATAATCTCAAATAGACATCAAGCCTAAAAACATAAACTGTTACAGACTGAATATTCTGTTCTTTGTGTGGGAATATTATTACTATATTATTATTATTATTATTATTATTACTATTATGACTTTCTTGCTGCAAGGCAACAGTGCTACCTATGGTGCCACTGTGCAGACCTGAATATTTTACTCATTACATTTATTTTTTAGTCATACCTAAGGAGAATTTAAAGACCAGTTGACCAAACAGTTATGATTTCAGACTGTGGCCAGGGAGCCAGAGCACCAGAGAGAACCAGAAACAGGAAATTTAATTACAACTGGTAAAATGTATTTACCAGTTGTAATTAAATGTAAAGCAAAGCTGTCGTTGCTTGACTTGATGATCCCAACAAATAAGCAAGTCCACAGAAAGAATATAGAAAAACAAAAATGTGAAAAATACCACTAAAGTAAATAACAACCCAAGCAATGCATAAGATACACAAACTGTCGTTCATCTCTGTGTTTGCTGAAAACAAGAGAGATCTAATATTCCTTGGGAAAAATAAAAAGATCTGGAGGGTCAGACTGTTCTAGATCTGCCAGGCATGGACCTGGAGGAATGTTCTGCTCTTAGTTACTTGAGTGCAATTTTTGGGTAATCTATACATCTGGTCCCAAGATATTTTTCTAAGCATTGCATGTTTTAAAAAGCTGACATTTTCCTTGTTTTTATTTTTAATTTTATTTTTATTTTGAATGTCTTCAAATCCCATTGCATCATACAGCCACATGAAATTTCACAGACACCTAAAAAAATCTTCTAATCTAGATTATCTCCTCAGTGGTGGTTTCTAAAAAATGTTTTTATTTTGTTATATTATTTGTTGTAATATTCTAATTTTAAATGTCATGTTTTCCTTAATGTAAGCAGGATCAAATAATCATAATTAACAGAAATAAAGGCTGGGGAAAACCCGTCTGCGTAATTAATCTATGTAATACCATCATCACTTTCACAGTGATAAAGTTCCTGAAATGAATGGACTTTTCAATAAAATTCTAATTTAGAGAATGAAACTTTAAACCATTTTGATTCACATTAACAGAGTGCTGCAGACGGGCTGGAAAACGAACTGCTATAACCCTGGGGTACATGTGTATCTCCACCTGTTGGGGGCGACAACATACCCAGAAGGGTCTCAAACTACAACATACCGAGGAAAAAGAAGGAAGCCGATGATGACGCAGTTAGAAAGCGCCGAATCGCTAGCAGTCCAACCAACAGCTATAACAGCGTTTTTGACAGATTCTTCTGATTTGTGCTGATGTCGGCGCGTGCCAGATGGTCCAGGAGCCGGGCCGGCTCTGCTTAGTGCTCCTTCTTCACCTGGGTGAGCCATCATGGCGGAGGAGGAAGGCATTGTGACAGAGCAGATGGAAGAGGCTTCGGGTGGACTGTGCTGGCTGTCAGTGCTGTCCTGCCTGCTGCTTGCCTGCTGCTATGTTGGCAGTTTATATGTCTGGAGGAGCGACCTGCCCAGGTGAGTATTAACGAGCATTAGACTAAAGGCTATTCCGCGGTGTTTAGCTGCTCTAAGCTACGGCTGCTCCAGAACATACCTAGAATGCTCAACTGAACTGGATTCTTCTACAGTAAATGCAAAATCTATTAAAACTAGTTTGTAAAACTCGTTCAAACAAAACAAAACAAAAAATCTGTTCTCAATTTCCCTCTTATCTCCATCCATCCCGTCTCTAGCTGAAAAAAAATTCCCAATAAACCTTGTCAAGTAGCCCATATTTCTGTGACTTTAGTTCTTCTGTTCCTTGTCCCTTTCAGCTCACCGCTTATGCCCACATTTTATGACTCCAAACGCTTCATTGGGTATATGAAAGAAAATGTGTGTCAAATGTAGGATTGTGATAGTTTTTCACCCATTTTAACAACATATGACAATAAAGCTAAAGCAGTTTAGAAATGGAGATTTGCTGCTACTGGGGCTTTCTAAAGGTGATTGTTCATAGATTTATTTGCGTCCTGTCAGCTGCTCCCTTAGCTTATTGAACTGTTTTCATATAGATCCAATTTTTCTTTAGTCACAAAGCAAACTATCGGTCTTTAGAAAAACCGCCACCAGACAAGGTATACCTCCTCCATTATCAAAGATTGTCTGTCTTAGAAATGCTCCCAAGTGGCAGCAACATGCCCTGATGTGTCAGTGTGTTTGTGGCCCTCTAAATCCCACTAGTGCACTTTGACCCTAATGCCTGTCCTCTGTCCTCAGGGATCATCCTGCGGTGATAAAGAGGCGCTTCACCAGCGTCCTGGTCGTGTCGGGCCTTTCGCCTCTCTTTGTTTGGGCATGGAGAGAATTCACAGCAGTCAAGGTGAGTTTAAAACAAACTTTGTTCACAAATGAACGATGTATTCCAGGGATTCATTCTTTTACAGAGAGCTGAAAGTACAGAAATAAACTGTACTGAAATATATCCATATATTTATGTGCCAAATACCTCCAAGCATTCCTCAAAAGAAAATCATTTTTTCATTTAAAAAAGTAGATTTTATTTAATTTCTTGGTCTATATAACATCCCATCATATCGCAGGTTTTGTCATTATTACATTATATGCACGCTTTATGCATGAGGCCCCTGCTCTTTGCAAGTGCAAAAATGAATTTCATGAATTTCGTGAAAACCATCACGATGCCAAAGCGGTGTTGAAGATCAAACTAATAAAAAGAATTCCCCCCTTTCAAAGTTCCTTTATAGCCTCGTATAAAACACTTCCATTTTTTTCTAAAAGCGTTTCTCTGTGGTTTCCCGCTAACAACTTCATGGACAAGATGTATGACTGATTTGAAATGTTTTGTTTTGAATGAGTTTGCATATCCTCTTTGCCTTAATGTCAGTTGATTAGGCAAAAGTGGCACATGTTTAAGTAAATGCTGTTTTTATCCTTACTGTACCTTTGTTGTTGTGTGTTTTGTCAGACTGTCTCACCATTGTTGGCCCTGTTGGGCATTCGCCTTGAAGGTTTTATTCCTGCGATTGTTCTGCCTCTGCTGCTGACTATGGTAAGAAATCATCCACTCCAAATGAATTCTTGGAAAAATGCTGAAGTCGAATCCTAATAACAACAGAAGGGAAATAGTTCTTACAGCTTGAGCTAGTTAGACTGTAGAAACATGTAATAGGAGCGTTTAATGTTTTAGGGGTTTGTTTGTGGTTGTTGTTTATCCACCACATACGATATTATTTCATTATTAGAATCTGGTGGAATCTGGTGTTTTATGTATAAAACTGAACTGATGCTGCATTTTCCTGCAGGTCCTGTTTCTGGGCCCACTAATGCAGCTGTCCATGGACAGTCCCTGGAGCTTCACAGATGGTGTTCGTGTGGTGCTTGGTGAGTCCAGAAGCTTTCTTTTCGCTTTTCTGTATAAACCAGCATTTCATTTTAAACTTTAGTTTATCTGCCTATGCAGACACACATTAAGGAGTCAGGTCGAATCCCATATCAACCTAACTGCCTCTTTGTTTCTGAAACATTAGTGCCAGCTCTGTTTTTTGCACATTTATGTTGCACGTTAAACATCCCAGTTGATCTGTTGCCAATTTTTTATCCACATTCTTTATAAATATGGCTGTGCTTCATACTTTAATTATAATGTTTTATTTTCTGGATATTTGTGTCATTTAATAACATAGTGACTGGCTCTTCTTAGTGGATATTATTAATCTATCGCTCCAAACATGATCAGTCTCTTCCCATTTTAAACATTCTGTGGTTGGGGGATAAAAGCAAGCTCAGATTCCCTTTAGCCAAATAGTTACATAGTTACAGCTAAACTACCTTTTACTTTGAACAAGAAAAGCTGTTATTGTTTTTTGTCTGTTTACTGGAATGAGAAAACATTTTAGATGAATACCAGTCTGGGTTTCATAAAATCATAATCTCTTACATGAGAAATAGTTTTAATATTGAGTTAGCTATTTTAGTCCCTACAGTGCAGGGACTAAAATATGAAATAGTCCTCTACATTCTCTATGTGGGCAATATGGCTGCCCTCATAGAGAATGTAGAGAGCTATTTATTTGCACCATGAAGGTTTGTGTTGCAGTAAAACAGTGATATCACATCTGCTCCCAATACTAAGTAACAACACTGGGTTACAAATGAATATTTCCTGGAAGTTGTCTATGCTTTTTCAACTGAATTATGACTATTTTGCAACACTGAATCCAAAAATGACATCTATTTTTCCCAATCAGGTCAGGTTGGTATCCTAATTTGATTTAGAGAAATTCGATCTACTGACTAAATCGATTACATTTTTGTGACATTATCAGTTCATTTCTGTTAATATTTCTCATCCAAAAAAGGTTTTAGGAGAAAAAAAAGTTTTCTAACAGAGTGTATTAAAACTCAGATTTCTGTAAATTGAATAATAAGCACTGACAAGGGTAGGTACATGTGAACTGAACATGACGTCTTCATTGTGTAAAATTCTCCGTCTCTGTTCTGTCCTGATGGAATCTCTCCTCCTGCTCATCACTCATTGATCAGATTCTCCAGACGTGAGAACAAGTCCTGCATTTTGATGCTCATGTTGCTCCATAGTTCAGAAAGTTGACCTGATTGATCAAAACCAATGGGATTTTAGGATTCAGCACAATAACAAGATCCCAAAACAGTTGAAAAACCCCAGACATTTTTTTTGGCTCTTGAACAGTGACCAATAACAGGAAGGGCTGTTGGTTTTGGCTGAAATTTATATCAGCAAGTCAGAATTGTACTAAAATGATAAAATGGGAATTAGCCAAAAATCCCTGATTGGTGAATCTCTATTTAAAGCCTCTTTGATGCATCGGTCAGTTCATTTGTAAATAAACTTACAAATGAATTTTATTTCTGGAGAAAAACATTTTGCACTGACTTACAGCAAGCAGCAAAGCTTTCACTTCTGGTTTGCCTCTCGTTAAAGACCCGTGCTTCTGGACGCTGTGCCTCAGCGACATGCGCTGGTTGAGGAATCAGGTGGTGGCACCACTGACAGAAGAGTTGGTGTTCAGAGCCTGCATGTTGCCCATGCTGGTGCCGTGTGCCGGTCCTTCCACTGCCATCTTCACCTGCCCTCTGTTTTTTGGAGTGGGTGAGTAAAACTCAGCAGCAAACTCTGGGCGAGTGTGAGGGGGAATCGCACACAACGCACATAAATCTTTTTTCACAAAGATATATCATTCTCACTATGCAGCAAGCTCAACATGCACCTCTAACAGCACGACTATTCACATTGATTTTGCACAAGTAGAGCAAGTCCTACTTGACGGAGTGGTGCGGTGTTCTCCGAAGAGAAATGACTCCTCACAGGGGTTCATGTAAATGCTGATACAGGTGAACCTGCTCTGCAAGAACACCTTCCTTATCATCCAGTTTGAGTGAAAGGTGGTGAGCGAGCCGGAGCAGATCCAACCACGGAGCCATGGATAGAAAATACTTTCTTCATTCAAGTCACTTTCCACAGGATCTCAGGAAACCAAATGTAGATACACCAACAATAAGAAACTATAAAAAATAAATCTATTCTCCACCTTTCAGTCACGGCTTAGATTCCCCCATAACAGGACAAAATTTTCTTGCATGCCACAAGTGAATAAATCATGAAACGGTAAAATGGTACAAATTACAGAGACTTAACTTGTTTGCTATTGATGTTGCATTTATTCATTGTTTGTCATGTTTGTGAATGTCTTTTATATGAATGCTTCAATGCTACAAACCAATTTTCCTACGGGGAAAAATAAAGCTATCTAGCTAACTGGCTACATGGTAAAAGTTTCAAATGATGTACATTTTAACAACAATAGTTCTAGGATTTGTCTCTTGATATTCCGTTATCTCAGTGCTTTGTTTAATACAGTGGATCATAACATACTGAGGAAACAGGTGGGATTGTTTAAGACTCTGCTTCAGGTCTTAAACGGGTGGCAGGGACTACTTTGTGTCATTTGGTTAGTAATTAGTAATCTGGGTGTGAGGTTACCAAAGCTCGATTCTCAGGCTGCTGGTTAAACATAGCTCTGACGAGATGCAACTTTATATCTCTGTGTCCGTTCATAATCATAGTCAAATCATAGATTTTAATATTCTTCTTCTGATCTGTAAAGCACACTGGGGCAGAGTGAAGTCTTCAGACTCCTGTTTAGTCCATGTTCTCAGTACCAGAACTAAATAAGGTGAGGCAGCATTTAACTCCTCAGCTCAGGAAACAGCCTGCTCTTTGGAATCAGGTTTGAATATTAAAATCGGACCTAATGTTCTTATTTGAACGTAAATTCTCCTGTAAGTGTCTGTATTTAACATTTGTTTTATCTACTCAGTGCTTTTAGTAGTTCTGCATATTAAGACCATTGCAAGGCAAATTATTAAATCCTATTTCCTTTTTGAGTTTATAATTTAAGGCACTTTGAATTTCCAACTGTTTGCTTCTCTGCCAAACCTGCCTTGGCTAAACAGGCTGGCATCACTGAATTACATTTATCTACAAGACCAAATTTTATTTTATTTTTTTACCATTTATAAATGAAATCAACAGTTGAAAACTGCTATTTGTATTCCCTCAGGTTATCTCTGTAGGGTACACAAGTTGACTGATTGTCCAGAAGAGTTTGTCTGTCAGCAGCCTATTGTTGTATTTTCTACATATTAGACCCGTCAGCTGGTGTCTCTGTTGTCAATTATAAATTCTATATTTTTTTTGCTTCAGTTGTAACTGTTCTCTATGGCCTCTATTTCAGCTCATTTTCACCATGTCATAGAGCTGCTGAGGTTCAGACAGGGCACGCTGTCAGGAATTTTCTTCTCAGCAGGTGAGAGGTGACCTTTTTCATACTGATTATTGTTAGCATCACCAAACGTGAAGAATAATCTTCTGATGAAATGTTTGCGTTTCTGGTTTGCTGCAGTGTTTCAGTTCTCCTACACAGCAGTGTTTGGAGCTTACACTGCATTCATCTTCATCAGAACAGGTTTGGTCTCGTTTATTATTCATTTACATTCTGGGTCTGGATAAATAAAAGTTGCTAAAAAATAAAAGTTTTAAAAAAATGTTTGAAGTTTGAAAACATGACAAGACAAATTTTTCACGAAACATAAACACCAAAAATATTCTTGAAAAAAAAAGGCAATCACAGAAAAATAAAACCAATAATCACATTTTTTTTGCACTTCAGATAAGTCCTAATAAATTAATCACCCAGTGGTTCTTCAAACAAACAAACGTGTGAAAAAATAATGTAAATATTATCCTAAATGGCCTGTAATATTACAGCACTTTATCATGTCCAGAGGAAGACCAAAGCGTCTTCCTCTGGACGCGCTTTGGTCCCACCAGCCTTCACACACTGATGGTGGGAAGTTACTGGATAGTAGTCACAGTCTGACAGAGGCGAGGCTGCCATGCAGCGGCGCCACTGGACCCTCTGACCAACACCAGCAGGTCAGGCGGAGGAAGTGTTCTGAATGAAAAATTGTAAAATAAATTTCATTCGTGCATATTTAATGCAGTCTGGTAGAAAAACCCATTAAAAACTTCTGACATTTGACAGTGGGACATAAAAATAATAATATATCAGATGTAGGCATGGCCATTACAGAATATCTTTTGTTCAATTATGGATTCAATTCAGAATTCTTTTCAGAAATATTCATTTGGCTAAGTGTAAAATATATTGCTAATTCTAAACTGACATTACCATCTGAGAATATTTAGATTATTTTATAGTATGAATTTTCTATGGATTTGTGTAAATTTACATGCCAAGATGATGAACGTCGTCTTCTCAAGTGTTGACCTACGTAGACAGAAGCTCAACAGAGCTGGTATTAAACGTCATGGTGGGATTTAAATGTTTATTCAAAATAAACAAGTGAGTGGCGCTCAGCCTGGCAGGTTGCCATGTTTACAGGGGGAAGCACTGTATGGTAACCATGAAGGATTGTGTGTCTTCATGACTTTTGGTCACTCTGACCTCTCTCTCTACGTGTCTTTTCCAGGTCACCTGATTGGTCCGGTTCTCTGTCACTCCTTTTGTAACTACATGGGTTTCCCAGCCATCAGCACTGCACTGGAGCACCCCCAACGCCTCGCCATTTTATCATCCTACCTGATGGGAGTTCTTCTCTTTTTCATGTTGCTCTTTCCTTTAACAAACCCTTCTTACTATGGCGTCCCCACCCCAGTCTGCACCCTCACCTCATCCCCCAGCTCTCTCTGTTTTTCCTGACCCCCCGCCCTTTCTCTACCTACACAGGCTTATCTGCTTTTGTCCTGTTGCTGTACAATATTTAGGCAATCAAGGGTTTGGTATGTTTTAAGGGTGAACTGGCGCTGATGTCCTTTACAAATTGACTGGACAGTGCTGACAGGTTTGGGGGTTATAATGAGCCAAATTTCTAAGTAAGCGTTATTTATGGTTTCCTTTATACGAAAGGCAGTCACATCTCAGAATGTGTTGAAACTAAGGTTAATGCTCCGGGGAATGTTCTGTTCCTTCACTGACCTGATGACCGGAACACAAATCATCTTCACGACTCATGGTTTTTTATGTGCTTCCACAAACTTTGAGTCAAACTTAGTAAAGGCTTATTTGGTGAAATTTTCCAGTTTTTTTACAAAAAAAAATTATTATGCAGCTTTCAGGCCTGTGAGGTAATCAGATGCTTTATTTTGCTGTTATCTTGATTCGTTGGGACAACCAAACAAATGGTGATGATTGGGTTTGGCCTTCATCCCTGCTGTATGAGTCGGGTCATAGGAGGATCTAAAGCAGGTCCAGGTTTTGTTGGCTGCTCCATAATTCATGCTACTTGTTATGAGCGACACTTTCCCATTTGACTGCAATCGGACATCTTCCGCAGGTTTTCTGTTATCTCTGGCTGTGTGAACCTTCCGGAAGAATCATTACTGCTGTAGCTGCACTGAAGTACAGGAACAGGAATTCTGTCATTGGTAGTATATTCTGCAAGATATCTAGTTTATTTTTATATTTATGGTTTGATTTTTAGCATCAGTTTTTTTTTGCCACTTTGTTTTTAAAGCGGAGGTTCAATCTTTAATATGTCCTAAGTTTAGTCATATTCAGTCAATTTTAATATTATTGAAGAGTTCATTTATTTCAATAACTCAATTGGGGGAAGCACATTATATAGATTACATACAGATTTCAATTGTTCATTTCTGTTAATTATGATTATATTTCACTTACAGTTAATGAAAACATGACATTTAAGATTGGAATATTTCATTGGATCAATAAAAGTTCATTTTAATACAGAAATGTGAGCTTCAAAAAAATGTCTGTTTAAAGCTGCAGTGTGTAACTTTTACAAAAAATGCTTGTCTTCTTTTTTGGGGGGATATTTGTTAAAGCTGTCACCATGCTGTGACAGTACAGTATGAGACAGATAATCTGTGAAAAGATCGTCTCTGTCACCTCTGTTAGATTTCTTTTCTTTTCACAGATTATTTAACTCATTGTCACAAGATGGTGACAGTTTCAGTAAATATAACTCAGAGGTTACATACTGCAGCTTTAACGTCTGCCTCGAGGTTCAAAAGGTACTTATAACTGTATAGTTACCTGACTATATGTGTTTTAGGTGGCAGTAGTTGAGTCATTTTGCTGATGAACATGGATGATAGAATGGGTCCAGTTGTTTATCTCTGCATGTTTCGTCTTTAGACACATACAGAACCATTCAGTAGCTAAGCTAGTTATCTCCATGGACAACAAGTTCGTCACATAGTTTCAGAATCTCTGCTTTTTCTTTTTGTCTGATTTTCATCTGCAGTATGGATAGAATTCTATTCATCTTCATATTTTCTATCACCAGAAGTTGGTACTGCTCATAAAGTGTGTCATGCTTAAGATAGAATGCTTAGAAGTTTGGTAAAGCTTCAACTAAATATTTATTTTTATTCTTTTCAAGCGTCTTGTTAAACGTTCCAAAACAGTCAATTTCTTGACAATGTGTATGAACATTTAACAGGTTTTACTCTGGTACTTCGGGGGTTTTCGGTGCGTTGCTAATATTATAATTATTTAATGGCTTGGGAGGAACAGCACCTAGATGAGAGTTGTCACTGAAGAGTGCAAAAATATTTTTGTGGTAATGGTTGTTCCTTCTAGATAGAAAATTTAATGTGAATGTCCCACAACCTTTCCCTTAATTAAAATCCATGAAACGATCCTATAAAAGCAAATTGGGGGAAGAAAGGCAGTTACTAATTCAAGAGTGCAGCATCGCTATATCTGCTATATTTTTGCAGCCGAAACCAGCAAAGTTTCCCTTCAGATCTCTCCAGACAGCATCCAGTGCCGGTTGGTTGAATGTTAGATGTCCAGAGCAGTTTGCTAAACATGAGAACAGCTTCATCTGAAGGGCATTAAAATATTATGACATTATCAGCAAGTTCTCAACCCAGGATAACATCTTAGCATTACCTTTGAGCTTCAACAAATCACTCCAAATATTAATAATTCAGTTCTGGACTAAACATTTGTCACCGTTCTGAGAAACGGAAAGATTCAGACTCTGCATCATCAAATACCTAAATTTCACATGTCTGATAGCAATCAGTGATAAAAAACCATCTTTATCGGGACGTTGCTAAGTTATTTTAGACAGCTAGCAACACAGACTGGTGGAAAATATGGAAAAACTGAGAAGTGCAATACTGAATTTACAGATCTGAAGTAACTTCATCCAAACTCATGCGAATACGACTATTTTAAGAACGCGTGTGAGCTCTCAGTGTAAACATTTTAGATGGTAGAATTCCAATGGAAGCTTCTTAATGTGTTAGAAATGTTGTCCAATAAAATGTTGAAGGTGTAATAGTCTCAACACATACTGTAAGTCCATTGGTCGTGAACTGAGCTCAGTTCTTAAACTATAACCACTCACTAATGCCGACCAGCAACAACACAGACGACTGCAAGTGGAAAAATAAATGTTGCTTCTGTTCCTCAGAGAACATGCTAGTACTCTATAGAAACCAGTGGCGTTTCAGTCCAACCAATATGGCAGCGAAACTTGGAACAGTGTGATGTTTGGGGCGGGTTTGTCCACTTTTGTATTAACAATAAAAGTAGAAGTTGTGTTTAAAACTGATGGTGTATTTTGGCACATCAGATTGAGCAGTTTGGTGGTCCACCACTGGTTTGTAGCTCAGTCGGTAGGGTTGAGGAAATTAGTTGTGGTTAAGGGCAAAACCAAACCAGAACAAAAGCTATAATTAAGAAGTGTGTGTGTGTGTGTGTGTGTGTGTGTGTGTGTGTGTGTGTGTGTGTGTGTGTGTGTGTGTGTGTGTGTGTGTGTGTGTGTGTGTGTGTGTGTGTGTGTGTGTGTGTGTGTGTGTGTGTGTGTGTGTGTGTGTGTGTGTGTGTCCGGTCTTGCCTCAGTAATATCTTTGCACTTTCAGCTAGTCTTGTAGAACATCAGCTGCATCAGTCGATCACTTCAGCAGGACCTTACACTTGGCAATATTTGAAATTAGGCAGCTGGGAGGCAGAACATTTCTATGAAGAGTGATGTTTATGATCAATAAATTGATTGTGTAACAGAATAATTTTTACTCAATCATGTGTTATAAGTTATGTTGTGGCTCGAAGTACTGTGAGGACATTGTTCAGGCAGTGAGTTCAGGTAAAAGACGGATGAAGTGCCAGACCTAATTTGTGCTTTGGCAGCTAAATGAAACAAAGGCTGTGCAGATTCATGCAGGGTCAAAGGTTTACATCTACTGCACTGGGAATGACTCATTTCAGGGCACACAGTCAGAGAACCCCCCGGACTCTTATATGGTATTCTAAATATTGAGAGAGAAAAGAAAACAACCTACTCTAACATGTTTAAATCTCTAGTTTTTTATTGGTTTTGTTTTTTTGTTTGTTTGGGGTTTTTTTCAAGTTAACCTCCATCAAAAAAAATCTTAGACATGTTCATAACTCTTCCCTAAAATTACAGACTTATCCCATCTTCAAGGAATACATTTAGAGGAGCTGAAAATCCTTTTTTGTTGCAAATTCTTTTCTGTGTTGGTTCTTCTGTCAGTCATATATTCCAAACTTGGTGTTCTAATACCTAATCTAATCTAATACCAGGAACGTCTCATTAAGCTACCATGGTTACAGCAACCAGTAGCTATCCAGCTTCTAAGTGTGCTAAGTTTACAATACACACACAACACACACCCTGAACTTTGATTGGCTGAACAAAGCCAACTACAGCTGATTGGTTGGATTTACTGTCACTCACCACAACAGCAGCACACAAAGTAGAATTTGCTGTGTTTCCTCTTATTCAGGCAGGGTCAGATATATACCTACAGTTAAGCTAATAATATTTGATTTAATATCCGTTAGTAAAGTACACATAGACCAGACACTATGCATGCCTGGATTTTCGACCACTCTTCTTAGTAAAATTGATAGAATTGATATAAATTGGTTAGTTTTCTGCCACAGTTCTGGCAATAACCCAAACGCCATCAATTTTCAACAGTGTTTTTTGCTTTCCGTAACTTGCTTGTTTGTGTGGTTGAGGTTTTTGGGTGGTTGGAACATCCAACTCTGCCTACGTTGAACCAGTTGGATTTTGGTTAAGTTGAATCATTTGGAGGCAATCCTCCGTCTTCATTATTCCACCCAGTGATGGCAAACCAACTGATGCTCAACATAATCCTACCACCACCATGCTTGACAGATGGGACAAGTAATGCAACTCACATCTATGTATGGACTCACATCTGTGTTTTACAGCAGCTCAGTCTTTGTCTCACCTGAATGTAAAACATTACTCTAGAAGGTATTTAGATTTTCTATGTGGGCAGTTGCAAGTTTTAGTCCAAAACAATGTTTGTTTTGGAACAGTGGCTTCTTTCTTAGGGGGCGCCATGTCAGAAATGTGTTGTGGTTCTGGATTGGAAAAAGCAGGTTAAAGGTTTGATTTTGAAGTATTCTCTGAAGTTATTATTGTTAATGGTAGCCATGCATGGTGTGAAATTACAATGAGCTTGTTAAAAAGTAAAATCATCCTTGGATGGAAAGCTTACAAGTTGGAGGTAGGCTGCATCATAACAGATGTTTAACCTCACAAAACGGCAATAAGCACAACAGCTCCATGTTGTGAAGTGTAGATTAATAGTACAACGCTAACACCAACACACACTAACAATGTAACATTTTTAGTTTGAGAGTTAAATTGCTAGTCAGCTCAAACAAATGATGTACATATGATGAGCTCACAGATGCCACAGCTAACATTTTATTGTCAATAGTTTTTCTACTGCAGGTAGAGGAACTATTGACAATAACTTCACAGAATCTCACTTCAAAAACGCCAAACCAACCCTTTAACCCCCAGCCCTCACCTGGCACTTGCATACGTTTCCTATGCTCTTTTTCTACATTTTCTATACTCTTCTATGTAATAAGTTACAAAAAACTTGTTTGGCATTAGAATAATTTAAAAGTTTCCACAAATATTTTTTATGATGAATCTTATGTGATGAGTTCCAGGTCTTTGACATTTGAAGGCTTACCTGCCATCAGCCTCATCATTCGCTCCCGCCGTCTGATTTAGGTCTCACCTTTCTGGGTCACTTCAAAGCGTTAGTAGCTCCAGTCAGACGACACATGCTTGTAAAATAAGAGAACTTTAAACTTTATAGCTGCAGTATGTAACTGTAATACTTTTTTTTTTTTTACATATTTGTTGGAAATGTATGCTGAGAGAGTTTGGTATGTGAAGAAGTTAAGGTCTTCTGCATCCTCCCAGTGCCAACTAGAAACAACTAATCAGAGCCAGGTGGAGGGTCTTATGGTGCGTTCACACCAAACGCGTCACACACGTCAAAAATCCGTCCAATTTTTCAAGTTCAACGCGTGTGCACTTTGAATGCAGACGATAGTGCGTTCGCACCAAACGCGTTTAGTGCGTTGGTTTACATTCAAAGTCTATGTGGACGAGGGCTAGCACGGCTAGCGTGTCAAATTCCTCTAGCCGTGGTTTTCTGTTGCTGGCCTATTTGTTGGACGTGTCAAACACTTAAAACACTCCAAACGCGCTGCAACGGGCCCTGGACGCGCCATAGACTTTGACTGTAAACCAACGCGCAAAACGCGTTTGGTGTGAACGCACCAGTAACGCCGTCAATCATGCCTTTATGCCTGCTACAGTGCAGCTTCTGTAGTGCTCGTTAGCAGAGCGTGTCGTGAATGCTAAGGCTAGTTAACTTGGCCACCGATGACGGCGGATAAATGGGTTTCCCATAATGCCAAACTGTTTCGCCACCATTAGCATGTTTTGCATTTTGTTTTTGAGGTTGATTGACAGCGCTAAGTCCCTCCTCCTGGCTCTGATTGGTTGTTTTCTGTCGGGAGCAGTGCATTCCTTCAGATGGCAATAATAGCTAAAGGAGGAGATCGATTTCTTTTTTTTTCACAGATTATCTATCTCATTCTTCCACAACAGCTTTAACAAATATGTATAAAACATTTTTTATAAGTTACACACTGCAGCTTTAAAACATCTTCAGATACGAGTCATTTTGGGTTTAACTATATGAGCATGTACGAATAATTGACTGTGTTGATCAGAAGTAGACAACAGATCCTAATTTGTTGCGCAATAGCTCCAAACGAAGTGGTTTGTTGTATGTAGCGCACACTGAGTTTTAAAAACATGGGGAGCAGAAACTTATGGCCGTACTGTTGCTCCGTAGTCGATTTTTATGCAGAAAATCATTTTATTTGGAGGCTAATTTGAGTGAAACTTTAGAAACATAGATACACGACGCAGACATTATCACTTTTTTGTGGATGTAATAATGTCGGTGCATAGATGTACAGAAATACTAGTTAAAGTCTTAAATTGTGAGATGTTTTCACCAGATTCACCCTGTGCAATGATCCACTCAAGCTTCTGCAAAATACTTCTATTAGGAAGTGGACAACGTCAGGAATGTGTGTATGATTGTCAACGTGACACCAACTTCCGTGCAACTCAGGCCTCTTTTCTAGAACCTGACCCTGTCTGGTTAGCAGCTCCCCCCCACCCTTTATAGCGCTATGTTTTCGCTATAAAACATAGCGATCTTTTGTGCGTTCCTACTAAATATATGAGCCACTGTGTCAGTTTCATACATGTCCTCTGACTACAAGAAAATCATGACCTTGTCTGCTGATCTCACTGAAGCACTTAGTTGGATTTTTGTTTCAACTGTTGTAGAAAATAAAATGTCACCTGCTAATTATTTTTGAGAATCTGCTGCTAAAAATGTGGAAGAGGCAAAGAAAAAAGAAAAGTGATGACGTTCAGAAGTCGTCTATACAAACTGCAGCTATATTGCATCTCACTATTTTCATATAGAAGACCAAGAGGAAGAAAAATGAAATGTATTCATTTTCAAGACGTTTAAAAAATAAAAAATGAGGCGCTTGGTAAAAGAAATCCAGAGGTGTTTTTAACGAGGACTATGTTTTGTAATCAGATCTATTTTGCTGACAGAGTGTACAGATATGTGCATGTATTTTATGCTGCCTGGGTTCTTTTTGCACAGTTCAAGTTTGGGACTGTGGAACATTTGAATATGACAATCTTTTTGTGGGGCATTTGAAGTCACATTTGTAAATAAATGTCTTTTTATAGAGCTGGCTGTGATGGTGATTTGTTTTTCAATTTTCTCCTAATATTTTGACACTTCTAATGAACAGTTTCTCTGTGTTTTGAAGAAGGACCCAAGTTTTAAAGTAATCACGTCTTCTAGGGGATCTGGACCCTCGGCTGATCAGAAACGGTTGCTTCCTGGAGGCGTGGACCTCTAAAGTTTGGCCATGACGTATGTAGTTGCTGGGTTGCAGACATGTGACTCGAAATTCAGATGGGGGTCAGGAAGTGGGTTCCTCCGATACAAAATAGAGCAAAATGAATCATAGCGAGTACGCTAATGACCTAACTTTTACTGAAGAACTCCACAGCTAAATACATTCAAGACAAAGGAACCTGTGATTGACTTCAGGCAGTCCCAGGGAAGAGGATTGTTCCCCTCCAACAGGTTCTCTCTGTAATCCAGGCCCACAGTTTTCCTCCACCTCCTCTCATTTAATCTTAAGAGATGCATGGCAGGCTATTCCATGTTCAGAAAATGAACTGAGCCCAGTGGCCAGTGATGGGAGCTACTTACTAACCTATGAACACTGAGGTAAACCCAAATGGTTCTGTGCTTTAAACAAGGGAAGAACTGAACATCATTAGTGTTGCTCGCTCGCTCTCTCTCTCTCTCTTTTGTCCCATTGATTTTCTTCAAATGTTTATAATATACAAAAAAATGTTTTGTGACAGAGAGGGGGATTATAATTTAAGAGAAGGACATTTTTAGAAAACTATTGTATCAGAACAACCAAAAAGAGTTTTTGTTAGTGTGTCGTCGATTTATGGAATGAATTGAATAATGAGTTCAAAAAAGGACAAATATAAACCAGATTAAAAAAACTGTTTCAAAAGGAGCTTACAAGATGTGTGTTTCAAATACCAAAAAATTAAAATGTAAAAATAATTGTACATTTAAGGAGGAGAATGAGAGATTTAAGTGTCATATAAGGTGGAAATAATTTAAGTTTATCTGGCGTTTGGAGAGTTAAAAGTTTATAATAGTTGAGATTGAGAGGGGCAGGAAATCATAA
Source organism: Xiphophorus maculatus (assembly GCF_002775205.1). Lineage (NCBI taxonomy): Eukaryota > Metazoa > Chordata > Actinopteri > Cyprinodontiformes > Poeciliidae > Xiphophorus > Xiphophorus maculatus. The sequence goes on along the minus strand of NC_036456.1, from coordinate 3,375,863 downwards.
GATCTGGTATCTTCCACCTGTAGATAACGTAATGTCAATTGTTTTAATTTTTTTTTCTTGTTTTTACTTTTGGTTTGTTCAAAATAAATAAATAAATAAATAAATAGTTGCCGTGTTTAGAACATCCTGCTGAACATCCTTAACACTCTTAGCTGTAGAAGTGTTGAGAGATTGGCAAGGAATGTGTGAGTCGGCACTGGTGGGGAAAAGAAGCGTAGCATTAAGCTACTCATCAACTGATATGTGTGTGTAGCACATATAGCATCTCTCTACAGCATGAAGCGCATGCTGAACAATTCTGACCAGAATTTCACTGTGTGTAGAAGCAGAGCGAAGGAAACATGAGGGCAAACGTTGAACATTTCCAGAGTCACCAAGACGAGAACTTTTGGGGACAAAACAAGATGCGGGAATTTACATTTGTGTTTTAACTGATGTTACTGTTTCTGTTTGACTTTATCTATTCATTCCCTCGTTTTTGTAAGTTTTTTTTTATGTACGTTAATATCTCATTAGTGAGATATTTGAAGTTTAATATATTTTTCCACTAGGCACCGCAAACTTATGTGAAAAATGAAAAACAGGACAAACCTGAGCTTTCCATCACTACTAAGACTAAAACTTTCTGTAAGAAAAGAAGGAAAGAAACAATACATCCAAACTATTTGGACTACTGTTGAGTTATTTTCATGGGATAATAAACTCATTTGATAGTTTTGATTGTAACTTCTTTTTGTTGTTGTTGGAAGTCTGGCTAATAAAAGGGGATTTTCATCCGCAGTCCCATCTCAGCATCACACAAACAAACATGAACGCAGAGTAATAAATTGATTTTCGGTTTTAGACTTAAGAATGTATAAATACATTTTCAATGAGGTTCTTTAAAGGTATTTTCAATACATGACAATAAATAATATTCATTGTGAGGGAACACAATTCTTCTGTGAGGAAATTCCAAGGAAAAAAAACATCAAACATCTAAAGGGTGAGTACATTTTTATGGACACTGCAAAACTGAAATCAAGAATATAAACACTGCATATCAAACGGCTGTTTATTTTCAGCAGGAGGGTAAGCTTCACGTCACGTGATTTTATTTTTATAGATGTCAGGCTCGTCCCATTCGCCTCCCTGTTTCTTTAACTCTTGTTTTCTATGTGAACTTCTCCAGCTGTGGCTAATCTTTTTTGGGGTTGCATTTTTATCCGGCCCGACTGTTCTGGTGCAGAAATATGTGGAGATTTAAGGCAAAGTTTCTTTATAGGCTATTATTGCTAAACTCAGATCCGTTAAAAGAATCCTAAAAATAAACTGGTGCTGAGAAATGGCTGCTCCCATGTGGTTTGATACAAACAATCAGTTACACTATGTCCCTTAAAATTCTTCTTGTTTGACTCACTCACTTTGACCCCTCCAGCCCCTCACCACCACATCAGCCCCCTCCCCTTCTCGCCTGCCCTCTCTCTGATGGTCTAACCCCAAACTTCCTGTTTTATTTGGGGAAGGGCACGACTGGAGCATGAGAACACTTTTGGTTGAACACAGAGGAGCAACACATAGAGGGCCAATATATTCAACTATTTATAATTCATTGATGCTTTGTTAAAGTGAAATATTATTTTTTAGATTGACTCATATTGGTTCTAATACAACACTGTTGCCTTGCAGCAAGAAGGTTCTGGGTTCGATTCCCGGCCCGGGGTCTTTCTGCACGGAGTGTGCATGTTCTCCCTGTGCATGGTGGGTTCTCTCCGGGTTCTCCGGCTTCCTCCCAAAGTCCAAAAACATGACTGTTAGGTAAATTGGTCTCTCTAAATTCTCCCTAGGTGTGTGTGTGTGTGTGTGTGTGTGTGTGTGTGCGTGTGTGTGTGTGTGTGTGTGTGTGTGCGTGTGTGTGTGTGTGTGCGTGCGTGCGTGCGTGTGTGTGTGTGCGCGTGTGTGTGTGTGTGCGTGTGTGTGTGTGTGTGTGTGTGTGTGTGTGTGTGTGTGTGTGTGTGCGTGCGTGCGTGCTTGCGTGCGTGCGTGCGTGCGTGCGTGCGTGTGTGTGTGTGTGTGCGCGCGTGTGTGTGTGCGTGTGGGGGTGTGTGTGTGTGTGTGTGTGTGTGTGTGTGTGTGTGTGTGTGTGTGTGTGCATGGTTGTTTGTCCTGTCTGTCTCTGTGTTGCCCTGCGACAGACTGGCGACCTGTCCAGGGTGACCCCGCCTCTCACCCAGAACGTTAGCTGGAGGTAAGCATCAGCACCTCCCAACCCCATTAGGGAGAAGGGTGTAAGAAAATGGGTGGATGGTTCTAATATTCCAGTCCATAACAGCAGAATGTGTTGCTTCTGCCTAAAATAAAAGCAAGTTTCCAAGCGGATAAAAGACGATACAGCATCCTGACTGCCTCTCTGCACAGGAGCAAAGGTGTAAAAGTCAGAAAAAGGCTTGAAATGGAAACAGAGTTTTAGATTTTGTGTCTTTTATGCAAAGGAAAAAAAAACTGACAATTTCGTCTGACTTTTAAAATTTCCAACAAATCCCAGAGAATTGTGATAAACAGCTTTGAGAAGAAGCACACATTACGAAGAGATTATTAAAGCATTAGCTGAATGCACTGCAGATATTTGAACTGAGTTAGATGATACCACTTTTTTGTTAGAGCAGTTATTTTCATTTAATTTAATTTTTTTCTTGATTTTGTTTTTTAACATTTTTGTGATAATGGTCTTCATTCAACAGTAGATGAACATGAAGAAGGCGTGCATCCTGGGAATCAAATAGGGGAACCACTGTGCTGAGGACCGCTGCCTCTATCTGCTCCATCACTCAGCCATGTGGGCCCCTTTATGTCTGTTTTTGCACATTAGTGTATAATTGTATTAGTTCCTCTTACTTGCCTCTAAATTGATAGACGCAATTTGTTAGAGGAACAAACTTGCACTAGTCCACATCTTCAACTGAAAGGAAAAACAATCCAACAATTTTTCCACAGTGACAATAATAGCTGTGTGTGTGTGTGTGTGTGTGTGTGTGTGTGTGTGTGTGTGTGTGTGTGTGTGTGTGTGTGTGTGTGTGTGTGTGTGTGTGTGTGTGTGTGTGTGTGTGTGTGTGTGTGTGTGTGTGTATGTGAGAGAGAGTGAGACACACAGGGATGGGGTCTCTTTCTAACTTCCCACAGTAGCATACACCAAAAGTGTACATGTGTCTGTGTCCTTATAAGGACATAATGTTCTAACAGAGACAAATCAGCCGTCATGTTGAGAGGTAGAAGTCTAAATATGATCACAAGTTAAATTTAAATAAAACAATGTTGAATTAAGATCAAAACAAGATTGAATATTCATTAACCCACTGCCAGTGTTTCCACCAACCAGTCATAGATGGTGATGGGTTCATTCAGGAAGAGTCTCCTGTAGCTGTCTGTCTCAAAGCAGTCCCGACAAAGCCTCTGACTGAAGACCCTTCATTGGGTTCAGTTTCAATTCAGTTTATTTGGATAGCGTCAATTCACAACAAACGTCGTCTCAGGGCACTTAACAAAAATTCATTTCAATTCAATAACATACATTCCAATTGTGCAATGAAATGGACTGTTGACCTCTCCAGGATGACCCTGCCTGTCGCCCAAAGACAGCTGAACACCAGCACCAGTCTCCTCCACCCCCAGCACCAAGAGCCCAGCATGCATGTAACTAAAGCAGGGATTTGTTTTTCTGCATTCCTGTTTTAGACACCAGACTTCCTAGTTTTGAAATACAGTGGACCCCTCCAATTGGCGGGTTAGTCTTTGTGGTTTCGTTAATTTTTCTGTGGACATTAACTTCAAATTATGGAGTCTTACATTTAACATTATAATATTGTAAGTATTATAATAGATAGTGGGATATAACGTCTTAAATGACATAAAATCTTTACATTGATACTGTAGTAATCTGATGGTTAGCCATGTCTCAGTTCCAATGAAAGCTGTCCTGATGTTTATGTCTCCTAATTGTGTGTTTTGGTCTTAATGTTTGTCACTCTTAGAAGAGAAGTCTTGATCTCAGTTATTTTTCCCTGGTTGAATAAAGGATCCATACATATCTGAAACTTCACTGTTTTCCACTTTAATGACTTGATTTTGTTTTCTTGGTTAAGTCCAAGGTTCTCTTTGGGCCATTTCAACACTTCATTGAATGAGTCGATGAATTGTTGAAATGGATTCATTAAATTCTTTACCTCGAATTTGCCTTGAATTAAAATTTCTTGAGGCAAATGATCTGTCTCAAATTTTTGGTGCAATGTAGTGCCAAATGTTCCAGACGGATGATTATTTGTGTTGCACAACACTCTCACTGCCGCTAATAAGTTGTGAACAGGAGCTAAGTGCTATTAGCATAACATACCCTTACAAAAAAAATCCCATGAAGATCATGGGATTTTTTTTGTAAGGGTATGGAAACCAAATGTCCTTTTCCCCCCTGATATGGCCACTTTTCACCTTCTGTCCAGGGCATTAACTGATGAAAATGTATGAAATACAACATTCTTTTTATAGATGTGAGATCTCGCAGCTAACGTGGATACAAATTCTATAAATGGCTGGGCAACGTGAAAGTTCAATTATTAAACGGATTGAAGTCGAGTCCTAATCTAAAAACTGGAACATACACATGTTTTTGTGAGCCTGTTGTTTTATCATTTTTACTTTTATTACTAAATTGAATATATTTTTACAGATTTTTGTGTAATTTTTGTCCAGGTTGACTTAAAAAGGGAGCTATTATTATGACAGGTTCACTTTCGAAGCTACAGAAAAGTGATCATTATGGAGGCACGGCTGTTTGAGCCAATACTGATATCTGATATTAATACTACTGTAATGGTAGTACTTACCTACATTTTATTTGATCAAGATTTTACTTGATTGTTCGATTGTCAGAATAGTTAATAGATTAAAGTAACCATTTACAACAGCCCTACTCTGCACTGACCGTGAAAGATTTCTCCATTTTTCCAGCCACCTTAAGAGAAACAGATCAACTATAATCTGAGGATATTTATTTATTCACTATCAAACTCTACATCACACCCATCTGTTTTCTGCGTCCACTCCTGCTTGTCTCGTGGGTGGCAACACAAAGTTACTGAGAATGGAAACTGATGGACAACCTCACATCTTCAGTCAACTGAAAATGGCTCATTAAACTAACGTGCATGTCTTCTAACTGTGAGAGGAAGCTGAAGAAAACACAAGAAGTCCAAGTATTAGACTCCTTTTGTGTATTTCCTATATGAGAAGTTAATCTCACATGCCATGACTTACAGAAGTACTCGTATGGGTAAACTTGCATATGAATACTGGGTATTTATTGGGATTTTATCCAATAAACTAAAACAAAGTAGTTAAGTATTGTGAACTCACAAAGGGAGTGACTTGAATTTTAATCAAGGACCTGACTGCAAAAGAGTTACAGTGAAGTCAGTGGAGTCATACTAATAAGGTGCTTAACACTGCAGGAAGAATGCTTGTTTGCATGACTAAAGGTAAAAAAGACTTGACCTCAAGCATGATCAGAATTCCAGAAGAAGTAGAAGATAACTGCTGAATTCATGGAAGGAATTCATTCTTATTGCAAAGTGTATCAGAGTAAATCTCTTGCTTTTACATATTGCAATAAAAGATGTTTGTGCATGTAGGGGTGTACATGTGCTTGTACAGGCAAATAGTTGAAGAGTAAATGTATCCATGAACAGGGTTTATGAAAACCATATGACATACTCTCCAAAAGAAAGCATTCCAACGTTTGCTGCTCCTCCCCCCACTCTAGCACAAAGTCACATCGTGCAATCCCTCTCACTCCCCCCAGCACACCCATAAACACACACATCCACATACCCCACCCTACCCCACAGAGACACCACTTGCACCTCTTTCAAAAATAAATCATTTTTGCCTCAATTTCCCTCCTCTCTCCTCTCTTGCCCAGCCTCTCTTAGTCAATGGTTCCAGCCCCCTTCCCTATTATTCCCTCCCTTTGTGCTTTCTGGAATCGTGGGACAGTTTGCATGATCCCAGTGCCTGTGAAGATAAGCTTAAGCACAGCAGAGTAAAGAGTACATGCAGACTGGACAAAAAAAAAGTCAAGTCAGAGACTGATGTACACTGGAAGAAGATATCCACAAGAGAATAATAATGGGGCTTCTGTTCTTTAGTTCTGCTCTTTTTCTCTTGTCTTCTGTGCTGTATTCACTCTTTGGATTTTCTTCAGTCTTAAGCCAGGACCTGAGAGAAAGAGATGCACTTTGTAATGCAGAAGGCTGCTTTGTGATTTACTTTGAACATAAAATCTTCCTAGACTCATGGAGGTCCTGCAAAGAGAAAGGTGGAAATTTGGCTACCATCAAGCGCAAAGAGGAGGCCATCGCTATTGCCACACTTTTCTCCACTGTGGACTTGCGGTGGTCGCGTACCAAGGTCAAAGTGTGGATTGGCTTGCAACGTCAACCTCGTCAGTGCAACTCAAATTCACTAAGGGGTTTCTCTTGGACAACTGGCGATCAAGACACAGAGTATACCAACTGGCAAACAGAGGACTCTCCTGATATGTGTTTGGTATCTCTCTGTGTGTCTTTTGACTACGACACACTGCAACACAGTGATAACTTCAAATGGTTTCATGGTCCATGCTCTATCCCTGCTGATGGATATCTTTGCCACTTTGCTTACAACGGAATGTGTTCGCCCTTGTCAAGTGAGGGTTCAGGAGTTGCCCTTTATAAAACACCTTTTAACCTGCTGAGCACAACCCTAACCCATCTACCAGTCGGATCTGTTGCTAATTTACAGTGCCTCACAAATGCCAATCAGAAAGTTCAGTGTGTGAAGAGGACAAACGATGGTTCAGTAGGATGGTCTCCTGAACTGCTGTTTTGCTCAAATCCCTCAATTTCACACAAGTTGTGTGAGCAGGGTAATGGTGGATGTGAACATTTCTGCACACAAGTCGGTGGTCAGATTTCCTGTGACTGTGCAAAAGGTTTTCATCTCAGATACGACGGACAGACCTGTGAGCCTGACGTTTGTCAAGGAGTCCCCTGTGAGTTTGAGTGCTTGCCTCTTTCAGACGGCTACCGCTGTGCCTGCCCTGACGGATACATGCTTGCACCAGACGAACATGCTTGTCTAGATGTGGATGAGTGTCTTCAGTCTCCTTGTCAGCAGAAATGTACAAATTCGCCAGGGACATTTGAATGTCAGTGTCTGGAGGGCTATCTCATCAATGAAATAGGGGAATGTGAGGATATAGATGAGTGCTTGGATAACGTATGCCAACATGCTTGTGAAAACATTCTAGGCTCCTATACCTGCCATTGTCATCTGGGTTTTTCAGTTGATAGAGAAGACCCCACACAATGCCTAGATGATGATGAGTGTCAGATTCCTGGGATGTGTGAGCAGATGTGTACGAATTATGTGGGTGGTTTTCAGTGCTTCTGTAAGTATGGCTATGAACTTTCGTCTGATCAGTCAACATGTCAGAAAATAGGGAACGATCAGGTTGGATCTACCACTCTCCCCTTTCCTCATGTTGGACAGATTGAACTTGGATGGAATGCTGTTTTGTCCCCCTGGAGCCCAGAGCCAACCACCGATCCCTGGCCAGAAAATCAGGAGCAACTTCTGGACTGGCTGACCAATCCATCAACAGCCTCCAAACCTGAGGAAATGTGGGATACCGGTGCCTCACAGGACAAACCCAGGACTAGCTTAAGCACTGTGGATGACTTTTATGAGGATGATGAAGAGGAAACTACTACAACTATACCATTCCTTTCCACATCTAAAATCTCAGAGGGAGCTTGGAATTGGTGGCCATCGTTTTCTACTTCCACTCAAAGTTTGGACAATCCACATACAGATTCAGACATAAAAAAAGAAGCAGAGCAGGAAAAGTTCTCTCCCCATGATTACCCCCAGTTCCCTGGGCAGGAGTCTGGAAAGGAGGGAAAGAATTATGAGGAAATTACACACTCTCAAGACCCCACTGTTCCCACACTGAAGCCACCACCCCCATTCCTGAATGGGGGTGGTGGAAATGGGAACAACCTGGATTCTGTCCAAGACGACAGGGAGCATAAACAGAGCAACACTGGGCTCCTGGTTGGCCTGCTTGTGCCCATCTGCATCTTCATCATGGTGATGGTGGCACTGGGTATTTTCTACTGCACTCACTGTGGCGCGAAGCCAAGAAACAAGAATGCCACTGGCACCGAGTGCTACCACTGGATATCTGGTGCTCATGACAAACAGGGGGCACCTGGCCCCTCAGGGGACAAGGCCACTGTTTAGATCATAAAGACAGAAACTGAGATTTAAACTGAGAGACAGTTTTAGTCACAGACAATGAAAAACCAAGTGGGCAAAAGTTTTAAGTGCAGTAATATCTGTGACTGTGGAAATGAAAACTTTTTGATTCTATTGCTTTTCTTAAAAACATATGGTAAAGGAACAAACAAATTGACAGTGTCTAGTACGTTTCTGATTGCAAAAACAGTTAGACATATTAGGATTTCAAAAGATAATTAAGAACGTTTCTATTATAACCGTTTTTTAAAAATATATATAATTTAAATGGGACCGTTCATATTAATGAAGGTACAGTATTATATACTGGTTGCTAATAAATCACTGTAATGCAGAACGCTACATGAGATCTTTCCTGCCAACAGCCATCACCATCTTCAATAACTCTGAAGAATCCAAATTAATGAGTTAAAACAACATCTAATCTCCCTTTGGGATTAATAACATATTTTTGAATTTGAATTTAATGCTAAATTTCATCACATAAAACAAAGAATACAAGATGCAAACATTCATAAGAAATACAGTAAAACAAACAAAAACTATATGCAGTCGGAAAACCTATTTTAAGATCCTTACATAAAAAAATGAATGTTTAATATTTACAAAACAATGTCACTAGGTAACTAAAACACAAAATTCCTTTTTGCATTTTAATTAAAGCAAACAGTTATAACAGCTGAGATCTGTTACTGCAGTTATTGAAAACAGTGACTTAGTATTATTTTATCTTTCTGAGATGCTTGACTTTGCTTGAATTTTTTTCAGTATTTATGTTTATTTCAAATTGGTATCAAATACAATGTAAACACTTTTACAGAAGAATATTTTTTCATATGAAGAGCACTTCTTTTTTTCACTTTAAGATGACAATGTTTCAATGGGGTGATATTATACTTGTATTTTACCTTTTTTAAGATTTTGTCATTTTGATTTATTTTTACAATACAGTTATTTTGTGAAATTATTGCAGCTGTACGCAAATTTTTTAAATGCAGTTTTTTAATGTCGCTGTACATGTTCTGTAACATAAAGATCATTGTAGTTAAATATCGTTCTAAAATTACAATTGACTCTTGTTTAATTTTTTTCCCCCTTGCTGATAGATTGTGAAAAATATTAGTAATCTTCTCACTCTTCCATGTTGATAATTAGTCCAATCAAAATGGTTTGTTGTAAAACTGAGATTTTTGAGCCATAGATCAACCTTTCAATAAAGGTACTGTACCAAAAACCCCTGACCATATTGCACTGGTTGCCATAGGGACTCTCTGGTTTAATGTAGTTTTTAGTTTATTTAGTCACAACATAACATTTCGAGGCATTTTACAAAAAAAAAAGTCAATTCAATCTAATCATACAGACAGATTCCAATTGAAGAGGAAAGAAAGAAAGAAACGTCCAGCAGAGCCTGGCTCAGCGTGAATGGTAACCTGCCGCGGCTCACTGGAGAGATGAGAACACAGAACGACAAGCCAGATGTAGATTCTGAAGAGCAAAAACTAGGAGAGAATAAAGGTCAAAATTGAAATAACAGAATATGATACTAAATAGGAGAGGAGGAGAATGTAGTTGAGTAAGGAAAAGTCGTTAAGACTACGACTATAACAGCAGAACTACAGAAGAAGTTTAGGAAAACTTTAGCCAGTCGAACTATAAGCTTTATCAAAAAGGAAAGTTTTAAGCCTCATCTTAAGAGTATTCAGGGTGTCTGCCTTGCAAACTGAAACATGGAGCTGGTTCCACAGGATGGGAGCCTGATACAGAATCTGTCTCACATTCTACGTTTTGAAGTTCTAGGAATCATCAGTAAACCTGCAGTCTGAATGAAGGGATCCGTTAGGAGCAGATGGAGCATTTAGATCTCTGGAGCTTGAATCTGCATTGTAAACAGAGGAATATTACCAGAGTTGTTTTGTTAATCATGTTGTGTTTGCCTGCTGTCAATGCCACACTGCTCACAATGGCGAGGAAGTGGTGATTAGATATGCATCATGTTGGCCTCATGGTGTTAAAATGTAAACAGCATAATGAGGGACTGTTAAAACACCAACAGATATTGAACTATGAAATATATCGGTCGATTCCTGGGGCAAACATTTTACCATATGTAGATCCACGTACATATACATATAGATCATACGTTAAACGTAATGTAAGTTTTGTTTTTCTTAAAACATTTTATATCATGTATTTAATATTCAGCCTCATCACTACCATCAAAGGATTCTCAAAGTATATTATAAACTGTTGCTTGAATGAATAAAAACTGCTTTATCCTGCAACAGTCCTTTTGAGACATTTTGTGCACAAGAACAAACTCATAATTCCAAAAGTAACAACGTCCCTAATCCCATCCCTAACCCTGTCACAGTAAGAAAACACACGTATGAACTAAAACTGGTTCAAGTTTAATGGCATCCAATAAGTTTAGAATACTTTGGGCTCAGCAAACATACATGTTAGTAAATGCAAGACTGGCTTTTATGTTTTGCTGTCCGTAGTGGAGGCCTCCGTCTTCCTCCAAGGAGCCCAAAGGAAAGAATTTCCCCCAATTGTCCTCTTCTGTTAACCTTCTGCTTCTAAATAATACTGGAAACTGCAGCCAGAGGATCAGGGTTGGGACGGATGTTGTAGTCTTCAACATGAACACGTGTGATCTGTGTGAATTCATCAGACGGCTTTATGGTGCAGTTCAATGTGGTGCATAAAGATAAACAAGACTATCACTTTTCAGGAGAAAACGATCATGGTCAGTCATTTGTCAGTATGTATAAATAAGAGAACCTTTTTACTAACATTTTACAAGCAATTCTAAAACATACAATCAATACAAACACACGAAACGTAATGTCATCAATCTCAATGATCATGCCATGTTTTTCTGCTCTTAAGCCAATTCACAAGGTGGAATAAATCTATAAATATATTTTAATTAAATCTGCTATTTCACATGGATATGTCACAAGTAATATATTGTCAAAAAATAATTACAGTTAAATGCATACAGTCCAAAAACCTTCAACCTTTAATGTTAATGGGCGTATTCCGTGGACTATAGGATCAGGAGAAAACCTATAAAACAAGTGACTTTTTACGTCCCTGAGAACATTGCTACTGCTCAGAAATGAACCAGGAAGCATTAGAAAACATGTTCTGAGATGCTTTATGATCATCTTTAGTCATATTTTCCACATCATTAGTGTATTTTACTGTCACAAAATGCTCAAAGTAACAGAAAAAGGATCTCAGGGTCTAAAACTTGTTTCCACTTCATCTTTTATGACTATTACGATCAGTGTACTTTAAAGGCGGTTATGGTGCTGGAGAGCACCGGTGACTCTTGTATGTTCCTAGATGGCGGAAGCAGCGTCCACATTGCTGACAACAGTAAGGAGTAGCCCCACTGTGGATCCTCTGGTGGGTGTACAAATTTCCTAGCTCTTTGAAGCATCGACCACACTCGGGGCAGGCATACGGACTCTCACCAGTGTGCACCCTTTGGTGTCGTTTGAGACCAGAAAGCACAGAGAAACCTTTCCCACACTGCGGACACGGGAAAGGACTCTGGGCGCCGCTGTGCACCAACCTGTGACTTTTTAATCGGGCGGCGTGGCGAAACCTCTCGCCACATTCTGGACACATGAAAGGTTTTTCTCCAGTGTGGATACGCTGGTGTTGCCTCAGATTGCCAAGGTAGTTAAAGTGACGGCCGCAGTCCCCACATTCATAACCCCCTTCAGTTTTGATCTCCTTTTTCACAGGTCCTCCTCCAGCGCTAACACCGGAGCTCACTCCTGGACTGCCCTCACTGGTCCCCTTCCCAACGCTGACAGAATCACTGCTGCCATCTTCCCCAGCGGGTCCGGCTGAGGAGATGAACTTTTGGGCCCTGGCGGCCGATGCGTCATCAGTATCTGGGTGTATGAGTTTGATGTGATCCTCCAGAAACGCAGAGTCGGGGCAAAAGGTTCCGCAAAGTGAACAGATGTAGGTGTGGCTGGTAAACTGTTGGCCTGAAAAACAAGCAAACATAATTCGGTTAAATATATTCTTGGGTGCACGTATGTGACAATAACGTTCTTATATTTCACTTATTCGGAATCGTTTGAGGGCTTGTTGGGGCTCAGGTGTTCAAACAGTTCCAGAGATGTTGGTGCTCCACCCAATCGAATCCCTTCTCTTAGTCAACATGTCCAATAAATTAAAGATGTCCAAATAATCTCAAATTAATGATATGTTATCTCTTATTGATCTGTCAGCGATACAATAAGACTGATCAACAAGTATAACTTGATCACTGTTGATCTGCATGCCAGAACTTTTAAGAAGATTTTATAATCAGCACATAACAGACTGACAGGTCTCTAATTCTTTATTTCATGAAGATTCTCCTTCCTAGGAAGAAAAGTGAGCAGAGCTCTGCAACGCTTTCCCCTCTACACTGATACTGAAGACGTCCAACACAGAGCAGCGTGACTTAGAAGATTCCACAGGAAAGCCATCTATCCCTGGAGCTTTACCATTTTTCCATGCTCAGCAGCGCCTCCTGCAGTTCTTGTAAAGTTAGAGCATGCTCCAAAAAAGGATTACCTGGGTCTGAAATCTTTGGCAAGTTATTAAGAAACTCTTCTGTCATCAGAATCTTCTCTAAACTCACTGACAGACAACTTTGAAAATATAAATAAATAAAAAAAATTTCAGTGCATTCTGTAAACTCTTTTCCATCTTCAGACTGAAAACAACGAATGAGAGAATTTATTGCATTATCTCAGATTCATCACTGCTTTACATAAACAGACATTTCATAGGTTTTCACTGCTTCCAAAAAAAAAAATCCTCTCATAAAGCAGCCGTCATTTAATAAAACAGCATTAAAGTGCCAAAATGCACCTTTAGGTCTTAATTTGTAACATTTTCTATGATCACACAATAATCAGAAAAGCCCAACATACACAAAGTACATGATCTAAATATTTGTAAATGACCATAACTGTAAAACCTGTCTGGTCTTGCTAAATGTAATTCCTTTACAATGAGCCCATGAATGCTGCTTTGTTTTTCTATGTTTGGAAGCCTGCTGTGGAATAAGGCCCATGTGAAATTTCCTGCCTCCCTAGTTTCAATACAGAAGGACATAATGACAACCAAGGAGATCATCCTACTACTACATTTTTAACTAGGGGTGGGTAATATGGACCAAAATTATTATTTTTTCTCTTAATTTCCTGATAATAATCTGAAGAAATCATTTTTCCTTCTTTTTTCACTGCAAAGAATGTGTCAAGGTCAAACCATGCTATAATCTGTGAAGTACATCTCCCACCTTTACATTTAAATGAATAGGGACTTCAGAAGGTAAATACAATTAGAAGGAGAATCTTTCCAAAGTAAAATGAGGCCTTAAAAGGCAATTACCAATTCTGATATCATGTAAAAAAATAAATAAATAAACAAATAAATAAATCATTACTATTATGTTCTTGTTCATTTTATTAAAGGGTTCGGGGGAAGGTTGTTTTGCTTTTTCAGCACTGAAAATGTTCCTAAAATCTTGTATTACATGACCTGAGGGGGAAAACAGCAATGAATAAAAAATAAAATAAAATCAATGATCATTTTCTCCCTAGAAAAAGAAAAGGTTGAACACTTTATAATAGAGCAGAATAAATATCATTATGCCACCACCTGCAAAAATGTGAGAAATGCTAGTATTGGGTTGTATAATCCTTAAAAATATCATTTATCAACTTGCTTATTAGCGGTGAGCGTCTGTTTCCCACCTGTCTCTGGCCGGTCTGCGCTGTCTTCCAGCGGAGCCCCTTCCGTCCCCGGAGAGCCGTGGGGTTTGGTGGAGCAGTCCGAGAGCTGGACGTGTGAGAAACAGACCTGGGGTTGCTTCTGTCCGCCACCTCCGTCCCCCCTGGACGACTCGTCAGCGTGGTGGTCATCCTCCTCAAGCGCAGCGGCCCTGGGGTTTTCACATTCAGGCTGCTTCATGTCTAGGGGGAAAGAATGGGAAATCCTTATGATGGGTAAGACATAATTCTATGAAAAAGTATGTATAGCGAGTGAGTTCTTCTGTTTTTGCTTTTGTTGTGACACGCAACATTGTGACAATGTCTCAGCTTGTCGGGCTATTTTTAATATAAAGACCAAAATGATCTGAATAAATTAAAAATGCACTTTTCAAATGACTTAAGTTGCAACATTATCTTACTTAATACAGGTGTAATAGCTCCCATGCATGTAGTCAAAATGTGTCATGTCACTGTTATCTGGTTGAGTAAATAAATAATCATAGTGCAGTCAGAAGAACACGATGTTTCAAGTTGACTTTAGGTATTTCAAACCTCAAACTGAAAACAGTCATATACAGTAAATGGGAATTAACAGCAGCCTACAATTTCACAAGAAAAGCTGGTTCATTACATCTACTGTATGTTTCATATTGTTAACAGTAGCCATCGACCAGGTTAGTTGCAATTTATTTTGTAATATCTAGCTCATGCAGAAACAAGTTAAGTTACGAGTATGAATGTATAAAAGGATTTAAAGATATTAAGCTTTGTGATTCTTGGTAAAGCCACAGAATGATTACACTATCACAGTCATTTTAATGGCTTCTTTGGAGATGCCAGAGGAAGTGCCAGTTTTTCTGTGTGTGTGTGTGCGTGTGCGTGTGCGTGTGTGTGTGTGTGTGTGTGTAAGAATAAAAGTATAGCAGGTTTAGTAGTTTTTTCTGATTTAGAAGGGAAAAAATGCAGTTCCTTGGCATCAAAACAACAATAAATAAATAAATCTCATAATGATCGATATTTGCAGCAGAAGGAAGATTATTAGTTCCTTTGCTTGCGAAAATATTGACTAATCCTAGTTAATAACATTGCAGACTTTATGTATTTTACATAAGTTGCATTAAATGCTAGGATTTGTATCATTTCCCCATCAATTGTAATCTTAAAAATCATTTACCATTCCGTTTGTTTACCTTTCAGCTCTGCAGAATATGCCGCTGGTGCTATCCATTCATAGTCATACATCCGTTTGCTGCCGATGGGAGGCATGCTGAAGATGTAATCTGAGGTGGAGTCTGGGTCTCCGTGCACCGGCCCCGAAGCTTCCACCCTGCTGTCTGACCACAGGCTCAGAGGCTGGATTTCCGGTTCTTCATCAACCTCTTTTTCCCCTCTGGCTTGGCTGACCAGCTCCGAGTCCATTTCGCCACAACCCTTCGTGTTTTTGTCTTTCATCAGATAGTCACAAATAGCATCTATATTTTCCCTTTTCACCTCGGGGATAACAGATTTGGCTCTCCTGGGGTCGATGCCACCGTGCTTGGACCCCAGGTTGAAAGGGAATTTCATGAAGCCGGACTCGGTGGTCGGCTCCAGGGTCGTAAAGCCGTCTCTCCCATCCCTCTGAACCACCTCCAGCTTAGCTTTTAACTTTTCAATCTCCTTATTTTTCTCGCGCAGCTCCATTTTTAGGACTTGTATACGGATACTGACCACTCGTCGGATCTCCACCTGAGCTGTCTCCAGAACCACCGCGATGTTTCGCTTCAGGTGCTCCGTGATGTCGCTGACCGAGCACAAGAGATCCTCTTCGCGTTCCAGCTCGAGACAATCATCGTCCGCTCTGTCTGCTGCCCCGGCGAGGTCCATGAATGCGCCGTAGAATTCAGGAGACCGCTTTGTTTCCAGGAAACTGGGGTTTCTTCTGCGACTCATAGATGACCGTCAACAGCGCGTTTAGCTGAAAGCTAGCCTGTGAGCTAACTCGGTGATGCTGACCATAGGCTGACGGAGGATGTGACGTCATTTTTTTTAATCATAACAACAGTCTTCTTCATGGTTTTGTTATTGGCGGTTGGCAAGTAACGTTAAATAAGCATTACCGACACCTACGGTGGTTCATGAGGATTTAATCTATACTCTAAAAAAGCCTACTTTCTTAGAGTCTATGCTCATATATATATATATATATATATATATATATATATATATATATATATATATATATATATATATATATATATATATATATATATATATATATATATATATATATATATATCTTCCTAATTAATTTTCTCATTCAAATTTCTGAAGGTTTCAATGAATTGGAAGAAAAAAAGAAATGAAGATATTTTGATAGAATGACCTCCTTTTTGTCTGTATCATCATGTCTCCATTTTGTTTTTTGTCACAACTCTTTCTTTTTTTATTGGCAGTACTTTTAAATAATAACAATTAAAGATAATATATAATAAAGAAAATAGTCTCTGGTAAGTTTGACGTTGTCTAAGGTGTTTGTTAAATAGGAGCGAATAAAGTTATTGTTCTTTTTTAAAAAAAAAAAAAAAAACAAGTTCAAACTTTCAAAATAAATGAAGGAAGTCGCCTTCGGGTTTTAAAGGGCGATATGTCAGATTAAGTCCATGTCTGCAATAAGTCATTGAATTATTACTCCAATGAAAAAGAGGAGGAGTCTCTTGGAAATGACAGGTTTGTTGTTATCATGTAAATATTTTCAAATTTAATGACCGAAATGGATACTCTTATTGTTAAGGAGTCAGACAGGAAGTGTTTGACCTGGTGAGTCAAAAGGACTTGCAGAGTTCCGTGCTGTCACAATTCTCAATTTTTTTTGGCACGCTTGTAACCTGCGCACTCGAAACCTTATGTGCTTTTGACTGAACGTTCACTTCACAGAGGGGCGCAGGGAGCATTGGGAACGACTTCTGATTAACTTTTCACTCAGTGCAAGAAAACCTGCAGGCATAATTAAACAAGGTCAAAGGGTAAGAAGAAAACTGAGAGAAGAACATTTAGTGTGTTTTCTCTATCTATCTATCTATCTATCTATCTATCTATCTATCTATCTATCTATCTATCTATCTATCTATCTATCTATCTATCTATCTACCTATCTATCTATCTATCTATCTATCTATCTATCTATCTATCTATCTATCTATCTATCTATCTATCTATCTATCTATCTATCTATCTATCTATCTATCTATCTATCTATCTATCTGCCCTCTGACTTGAGCTAAACTCTTTTGAAAGGATCAGAGCTGAAATAAGGTGTTTATAATGGGTTGTTTATTCAAACAGTCATATATCTTAGGTCTGTTCAGAAAACACACATAATTTTACAGGAGAAACTACATTTAGGACTCAGTAGTAAATAACCATATTCTCTAATGTAATTACAAGTCAGGTAATTGGCTGTTAATGTGTTATAGATTGATAGGATGTGTTACGAAAGTGCCTACAGCATTAGATAAATGGTTTATGATGTTCCACAATAATTTCGTCTAACTTTACATGTATACAAATGTTAAAACAAATTGTAGGATATGCTATGAAGAAAGAATGAAGCCCAATTCAAAAATCAAAGTTAAGGAGAACATGCCAGCCAAGTTCAATGTTGCGATGTAGGGATTTTTTTAATGCACAGCTCAAAGTGCATTTTATCAGGTTGAAGTCTGGACTTTGACTCTGTTCTGTTTCAGCTCTTCTGATTGGCTGTTGTGTTTGTGTTGGTCATTCATTGGCTTGTTGATTAAATACACGGTAGTCCAGCCTTCAGCTGTTGGACTTCCAGCCTTATATTTATTTCACTATAGAATAGTTAGTTATAGGAGTTATAGGAGATTGATTTGTTGGTTGCGTGGCGTCCAAGGGGCCTTTCATTCTCTTCCTCTTTTAATTCTTTCACTCCTATATCACCTTTATATCAGATATAATAGATACACACAGATTAATCTAATCATTATTGATATTTTAAAAAAATTAAAAGGAGTAAAACATCCCACAGGGTGACTAACTTTTATAGGCACGGTATGTATGGCAAAAATGACCATACTGACCATGATATAGGTAAATAAATGAAAGCAGGAAGATATTAAATAAAAATGTTTCAGGGAAAGAAAATAATTGCCTGTTATTGAAAGTTTAACTATTTATTATTTTTCAAAGTTTAATTCTATTCTGTTTTATTAGCCCGCTAATAAAACGTGCTGCTGTTCCTTTGCAGGAGGTGAAGCTCTGAATTCTTGCAGAACATGGAGCAGGTCGTGGCTGACCTCCCCGGCGGTCCGCTTGACGCTTACAGGAACAAAGCCTCCTTCAGCTGGAAGGAGATGCTCCACTTCATTGATGGAGAGGAAATATTACAGTTCAAAGTGAGATCAGATTCTCTGCTGTCAAAGGTTTTCCGAAATAATATTGGATCCGGTTTTTCTTTTTCTATAATTTAGACATTCTATTTCAGTTTTAAGTGTTTGTAACCGAAAGTTATCACCCCAGCAAGGGAGAGTTTTAAATACTAATAAATACTCATTTTTTGGGGTCAGAGGCCTGGACTTGACCCCGACCCTATGTTTGACAAACTCACCTTATGTTTTTGGCATAGGGTGAGTGAAGTGTGGCTCAAAAACAAGCTTCGTTTACAACATAAATACATTTTAAAAATGGCAGAAACATGCCATTAAAAAGACAATTTCATACTTAAAAATGAATGTGTTTGTTCTGTTTTATGTAGATGTTCCATATATTTTCTCCTCCTATGTCTGCTGCAGCAACATGTGTTCAAGAGTTTGGAAAATGATCCCGTGTTTGCCCGTCAGCCTGGAGAGGACATTTCTGTTGAGAAAAAGAGAGAACTTAACTTCCTCAGGTATTGGTTATTTGCTTGAGTTGTTTTGGACATTACACCACAATACATGCTACATGACAAAACCTAATTAGTAACTGGGAGATTTTGCTCAATATCTTTTACTAAAAATGGTGCGTGAAGAAAGATCTAATGTACAACATCCAGGGTAAAGCAGCTCTTTCGCTACAACTTCCTGACTAAAGAAGATATGATGGCCAACCCGTGGAAGGCCGTCATCTTGGACGACTGTCTGGGCATGTATGACTGGGCTCTGGACGCCAAGTATGGCCTTAACAGAGTGGTAAGATCTTTTTTTGTTTTCCACAAAGATTCTGTGATAAAAATGTGATAGTAATTTGTTTGCTTTAGAATAGTTGCTTTTAATAAACATATTTAGGCTGAGCATGCATTATTCTTAGGAATAATTTCCTAATCCCTTAAGCTGGTGTAGATGTAAGATTCTATTCTACAGAGGGTTTGGAATCTTCTTTTCAGAACATGGAAACTTTTAACGTGGTCGTCTGTAGGGACTACACACAAGACTGTTAAACCTTTCTCTAGCTATTGTCTGAATTGCGGGTCTTGAATGAAATATTTATTGGAGGCTGGTTGTGTTAATTTCATAATTCTCTTTCAGACTTGTATTTCTGGATTCTGTATAGCCATCTTTCCACTGAGAATCAACTAAAAGATTTAGCATGCTTAGATATAGTCTCCGTATGTCCAATGATACCCTGCAAATCCTTTCCACGCACTCTTAGCTCTATATTCTTCCATTTTTCTTAATAATTTTAGCACTTAGATATATTATGGAAGTCATTTGAGCAACATAACAATATTCTCTAAAATCAGGAAACACAATACGTCCTTTCTCTTTTCCTGTAATTTTTAACATTTTATTCTGAGTTTACCCTAAAGATCCTTATGTTGTGCTTAATACAAATTGAAAATAACATTGTCGATAAACAGACTAATTAAAATAGCTTTTGTTTTATTGCTTTGAATATGGTCTATGATGTGAAGTTTCCTCCTGATGTTGTCTTGGGTTTGACAACTTCTAATAAATCCTGTTTGGTCCTCATCAATAATATCGCCAATGAATTGCCCAAATCACTGGCGAACCCGATTCGGAGGAACAGTTCAAGTTCCAAGTTTATTTGCGTAGCACATTTCAGCAGCAAGTGAAGTGCTTTTCATAATAAAAACACCAAATTGCAAAGTTATAAAGGAAACACCATACAGACAACAACTTAACATTACATTTTTATGAGTGCCATCATCAAAATCCTACACATGAAATATGGTGGTCAATGTTTCATTTATGTTTCAAAAGCAGCTGTAAACAGGTGGCTTTTTAGTCTAGATTTAAAGGAACTCAGTGTTTTGGCTGTTTTGCACTTTTCTGGAAGTTTGTTCCAGATTTGTGGTGCATAGAAGCTGAATGCTGGTCCTCCATGTTTGGTTCTGGCTCTGGATGCAGCGCAGACCAGATCCTGAACCAGGAAACCTGAGAGGACAGGAAGGTTGATACAACAACAGCAGATCTTTAATGTGTTGTGGTGCTAAGCCCGTCAGGGATTTATAAACTAACAAAACAATTTTAAAGTCTCTTCTCTCAGTGGAAGGACTGTAGAACTGGGTGATGTGCTCTATCTTCCTGGTTTTAGTCAGAACACCAGCAGCAGCGTTCTGGATGAGGATTGGTTTTTAGCCTGACCTGTGAAGACACTACTGTGTCATTTTCTCTCAAATTTTCTTGTGTTTTGCTTCAAAATACTTGTCAGAGTAAAATGAGTAACTCTTGAAATCTTGTTTCAGATGTTTGCAGGAACCATCATCAGTTCAGGGTCAGGTAGACATGGCAAATATGTAAAGGACATTGAAAACATGGAGGTAAGGGACAACTTCAAAATGCAAACAGCTTTATTTTTTACTAATTGAACAAGAAACAAAAAAGTGAGTTTTGTTCTTCACATTGTCCTTTAATGTATGAATCTTTGCATGCAGAAAGAGGGCTAGTTAAGTTTAGTGATTTTATTTTGCCCATCTTTTTTCTCAGACGTTTGGGTGTTTTGCACTGACTGAGCTGAGCCATGGTAGCAACACTCGAGCCATGAGAACCACAGCCACATATGATCCTTCTTCTCAGGTCAGCATACACAACCGCAGCACCTTTTTAAATGTGTTTATATAAATGTTTTATAAATGAGCTAAGGGTTTTGGGTTATGCCTGGAGGGACGGTGGTGGTTTGGAGGGTAGGGGTGCCTGTGAGGCCGGTGGGTCTCTGAGTCTGGCCTTTCGGCGGCTTGCCTCATCTGTTCTGGTCTGAAACTCAAGCTCAACTGGATTTCATGAATCTATAAGTGCATGTTGGGTCCTGATCCCCAGACTGCATTATTTAGATATTCTTCTTTACTTATTAACTATAGCAACTCTATGCAAATGCCTGTGGTGTATGGAATGATAATAGCCAAGAAAGTCATATTCAAATTGTGGAAAACTGATAAAGTGTCTCAGTCTAAAATGTGGTTAACTGAACTTACTGAGATACTCTATATGGAGAGATTGTGGGATGATACCTTGATTTTTCTGCAGTATACCAATTCCCTCTTAGTCTCTTTGCATTTCACCGGTACATTTATAGAAAGGTAGGTTTTCCCATGTCGCCCATAATATCAGAAACCACCAGTGAGGACCAGTGTTTGGGTTGGAATATGGGGTGTCCTCATACCCCATATTCCACTGACAAACAGAACAGAATGCATTGGGCTGAGGCTGCAATGTCATAAACTAGTAGTTATTGTGATGATTTGTTGCAAAATGTATAACTTTCTTTCTTCAACTCTGTGCCTGTGCTGCAGGAGTTTGTCATCAATTCTCCAGACTTTGAAGCTGCAAAGTTCTGGGTTGGAAACATGGGAAAGACTGCCACTCATGCTGTCGTATTTGCTCAGCTCTACACACCTGACCAGGTGTGCCATGGCCTGCACTCTTTTATTGTTCCGGTAAGGCTCCGATTACGTAAAGTATGTGTTTGTAATCGTCAATGAAACCTCCCATCCTCACCACTTCCTACAGTGGGACAGTAGAGAGCCTACTGACCAGCAGCATCCCAGTCTGGTTTCTTTGACTGGAAACTGACCAGTCAGAGTTTGGTGGTGAGGTCAGCAAATTAGTTCGTTCGCAGTCGCTCAGCCAATCACCAAAGACCTTTTCTACCGTCACCATGGTTTGTCCTCCCTGCTGCCCTCTGGGAAAAGATTCAGCAGCTTCAACTGCAGAACAACCAGATTAAACTGCTAAACTTCCATTAAACTTTTTTATTGTATATATTTATACTAATACTTCACACTGTTATTATTATTATTATTATTATTATTGTTGTTGTTGTTGTTGTTGTTGTTATCAAGTTATCTTTGTAGTCTTGCAACAAAATTTTGCTCAATATGTACATTTTAAGTGTGCAGTTGAAAGATAATCAAGTCTGACTAGCGCTAGCGAAAAGAAAGGCAAGAAAAAAGTGTAATTCACTGAAGTTTACAAAAGTAAGGGTTCACACATTTTGGATATTTTTATTTTGCACAGAATCAATATTTCATATTGGAAAAGTGCATCAGACCTGCATTTTTCATGCTCAACCAACATATGTAAAGAAATACTGTGTGTCTATTCCTGTGGTGTGAAACTATTAGTGTCAACTTGCACTACAGGACATTATCACTGAAAAGTGTGTAATTTATGTGGCCTAGATTGAACAGCAGTCTAGTTTATTTGGACTGATTTAAACTCAGATTTTGCTTTTTAGTCATAAATCAACATTGTAAGATTTTTTTGAACAAGAAAAGCTTAATCCCAATTAAGCCTTTCTAGTCAGTATGTGACATAACATATTTTTCATGCTTGATATTGTATTGTTATTATGCATTCACTATTTCTGATCTTTATCTAAAGATGAGAGAACCCGATTACTGTAATACCTCACTTAAAACCCGTGTTCTGCAGATAAGAGACCCCAAAACCCTGCTGGCTCTCCCCGGTGTTCTGGTTGGAGACATGGGAAAAAAATTAGGCCAGAATGGACTGGATAATGGGTAGGTAGCTGGTAGTTGCAGCAGTAATTTGAAAATCATAGAAATATATATATATATAAAAATTCCAAACACTTACTAAAAACAAACACTTACTGAACTCAGTTTTTAAAGTTGACTGAACAATAATTTACCTGGACTAATGCAATCCAGTTCTGTGGAAAGTCATCAAATAATACCTATGACTTAAATTACAAACTTACTTTGAGTTCTGTCGTAATAGAAGATGATACATGATGTGTAGAGAATCAGGAGAGTCAGAACTAGTAAAGTACTGTCAGGAACCAAATATCATAAATGCGTCACAAACAGTTTTGTTGGATCTATGCTGCATTGCTTCTTTCTAATAAAACATAACAAGGTGTTATTCTTTTGGCCCTTTTTTTTACAACAGGTTTGCAATGTTTCACAATGTGAGAATTCCCAGGGAAAACCTGCTGAACCGGACAGGCGATGTTACCCCTGATGGACAATATGTGACACCGTTCAAGGTACGTGTTGCTACCTACACCTTTTCAATTTCTTGATAACACAAGTACCAAATCAGCCAGTCACATAGCAACAACTCTGCATTTCAACATTATGTAGATATAGTGAAGATGATTGGTGAAGTTCAAAATTAGCCTCAGAATGGTTACTTAAGTGACGTAACTGTTGAGGTAATGGAATTTTCACTCACAATCTTCTCTTGGGTTGAGAGAGAATATCCCAAAAAGATGGTGGTAGTTGTCTGGATTAAGTCCCTGTTGATGTCAGAGGTGTGAGGAGAATTGCCTGGTTTAAGATTATAGAGATTACTAACTGAAATAACTGATGTATGCAGAGTATAATTTCCGAAAGTATAACATGTCAATTTTGAAGCAGATGAGCTACAGCAGTAAAAGTCCACACCAATGTAACCAGCTACTCAATACCTCCTGGCCACTTAAAAAAATAACTATCAAATATTGTCTGATGGAAGTAAATATTTAATGTATTTAGGTGTTTTAGTTGGGCCAGATCAGAATATAAGGTCTCCTGGCTGCAACTTCCTGGCTACAAACACAGGGGTCCTTTAGTCATTTTTTTCTCAGACAGAAAACGTGTTTGATGCCGACTATCTTAGATAAAATGCGCTAAAAACTGAGTATTAGATTCTGGACACAAGAGTAGTCAAAGAACATTGGCCTGTGTTCATTCATAGAAATCAAATATTCCAGGTCCATTGTTTAAATAACCTGGAGTTCACAGGGATGATGCCTTCAGGGACACTTTCTATGTTTACGCTTCATGCTCTCATATTTTGCTGAGAATCCATTAAACACTCAGACTGTACTGAGTGGACAAAACAAATTATGTTTTTGTTTTATGCAGCCACTCACATATTGATGTCAGAATGGAAAGAGAATCTAACTGTATAGTTAAAGTTTTACTCCGCTATTCAACCCATTAAGCTGACAGGGAGGAATAAACAAACTGGGTTCTTCACCAGAGGCTTTATCTCCCCAGTGTAAGCTTAAACTACTTAAATAATTCATTTTTCCCCCTTGCATGACATAAACAATGCGACTTAAGATAATCAAATTGTTTACTCCGTGTGCTATTATGCGTGCACGTTATGTTTTGTGCACAATGTTTAAATGTTTCACTTCAAAGCATTAAGTCGTATGCAACGCCTTCCTAAAAATCAAAAGCCCTAAGAGTACAAGTACTGCTTTTTAAAAAACATCATTTTTTAAAAGACGTTTCTTCAGGACACCAGCCATGTGTAAAAGTATGATCACTAAGCGGCACATATTGCATTTAGGAAATATACATTTATCATCTTCCAGCATTTTGCTTTTTTTAAAAATTATTTTAAACCCCCAATTAGGTGTAAACTGTGAAAGCAGAGTTTCACAGGTTGAAAGTGCTTGTTCTTATGCAGCTTCACACAAGTGGACACTTTGTTGTTAAAGAACTCGTTACTTTTTAGAATCGCCAAAATTGGATGACGAGTCCAATATTGACAAAAGCTTCAACAATTCCCTTTCTTTTCTGTAGGACCCTAACAAGCGTTTTGGAGCATCTTTGGGGGCCCTTTCCGGAGGTCGGATTTATATCACCAGGATGGCTTTCGTCAACTTGACGCTTGCTGTCACTGTCGCTATTCGATTCTCAGCCACAAGGAAACAGTTTGGACCAAGTAACACAGAGGAGATTCCAGTTCTGGAATACCAGTTACAGGTGATCATTTCTTAAGAAGTGACAAATAAAACCTCAATTAATCATTTGTAACATTCTGAACTATAAACCTTCAAGCAGTTAGAAAGAATAAAGATTAAATTGGATTTAGTTAAAGAACGGGAACAGGATTTTTTTTCACATTTGTTCCACCAGACTTAATTTCGAAAAGTACAGTCTGGTGGTTTGATCTCCTCTTTTCATTTGTAGTTATTATTACTTCAAACATTCTAAAACGAAAATGTTCGTGTTTAAGGTAATGACTAGTGATACTCGCACATATTTTGTTTGGATCGTAGCAGTGGCGTCTGATCCCTTATGTGGCGGCAGCATATGTCCTGGGACACTTCACTAAAACCATCTTCATGAACTTTGTTGAGTTCCAGTTTGGACAGCTGATGAAGGACAACAGTGACAGACAAGTGAGTACAGCATGAGGAACGCGGTTCTTTTCTTTTACACAGGCATTGACTCTGTTGATCCCATGTTTCACAGGCAGAGATGGGGAGGGAGATCCATGCCATCGGGTGCTCTAGTAAACCACTGGGTTCATGGACGGCTCAGAGGGGCATCCAGGAGTGCAGAGAGGCCTGTGGTGGCCATGGATACCTTGCCAGTCAGTAGCTCATCACAAACACTCCCCCCAGGTCACTGAGTCAGTGTGAGCGCTATAACTCTGTGTGTTACAGTGAACCGACTGGGTGACCTGCGTGATGATAATGACCCAAACTGCACATATGAAGGAGACAACAACGTGTTGCTCCAGCAGACCAGCAACTACCTTCTGAGCTTGTTCCACGCCAAACTCCACAGTAAGTGTGGGGGAAAGTGTTTAAGCTTACTTATCAAGGAAGAGGATGAAACCGGCTCACTTGTTTAACGGCACTCATTTTACAAAGCATATGTTATAATCAAGGGGGGCAATTTGTCACCAGTTTTAAGCGACACCATGTACAAGAAACATATAGAACGTTTATAGTAAAACGAGGGGTATGGCAATGGGTGGGCCCATTCAAATACCATCACCAGATTTATCTGCTATTGACGAAACAGCAATATTGACAAGCTTTCCTGGAACTGTGATATCGGAATTATTACATCAAGTTCTTATAATGACTTTAAGAGGGCAGAGTTTAGTGTAGGAAAGGATGCCATTTTCTTGTCCAGAGAAGACGTCGCGCTGGACTTTCTGACATTTGACGGATGGCGTTGAAAAATCCAATCTGTAGGCTTCATTCGAGTTCTGTTGCCGCACCGTAAATTGAAATTACAAGTGCCAAAGTTTTGAAATCAGGGATCAGTTCACCATTTGAAATGATCAGAAGTCGGCATTATTCTCTGAATGAGGCGCAGCAAGAAGAAAACCCGCAGATAGACAGTGTGTCTGTCCTTCGCCAAAGCAATGAGAGAGCAAATGGAGGGAAAAAACATTCATCATTAATAGCATTAATATTCAGACTTGAATACCTGAATTTGACTGTCTATATTTGAATTAATAATTGCTGTGCAGAGAACCTTATTCATTCTTTGTTGTACATTCATCAGTAAGTGCAGTGATGGAATTGTATCTACAATATACATCCCAAGTGTCATCTCTACTCTAACAGCTGATTACTAATCTCCACCTTTGTTATTTGGTTTCAGGTGGTGTTCCCATTCAGTCTCCCTTTCACACTGTGGACTTTTTGGATAATCATTTAAAACATCTGGAAAGCAAATTTACAGCAACAACAGTAGAGGACTGTATGGATCCTGAGGGTATGAGGATATGTCCACTTCATAAAAAAATACATTTCTTCTACGCTGCTCTACACGTAAAATTTCGTGTCCCGATTAGAGTTGAATTCAGAACGACAAAGACAAGCTTCAATCCTTTTGCCATATGCTAACACATCATTGTCAAATGTCTGTATTATCAAAACTTTGAGATAAATTTAACAAAACTATTTGGTGAGAAAAAAGAACGAGGCGCTTGTCATGTTAGTAACATATTAATATTTACTGCATGAAGTTTATCAGTCTTTTTTTTTAACCCTCTATTAAAACATGATTTCTTTTTCTATGTCTTCAGTGTCTTTAGCTGCCTATATGTGGCTCATCAGTTTTCTGCTTGTGGAGAGTCAGAAGAGGTTGGAACAACAGAGCGCCTCAGGCAGTGATGAGTTTGAGGCCCGTAACAACAGCCAGGTAACAAAACACACCGAGGTTTACACTGGGAGGAATCACATTTTAGTTGCCATAAATTTAGTGGAGGTTCAGAAAAGACAGAATGTCTGCCATCTTAGAGAAATATTGTGAATATTGTGGATTGACGCCATGTTATGGTAATACTATATTTTTCAGCCAGCAGGGGGAAAAAAGTATTATTTTTGCAACAACCTTCAGTTTCATTAAAGATAAGTCTTACTTGTGTACAGTAATGTGTCGAAAGTTAAATCACTTCTGAAATGTTGCTGTTCAGCTTCATGCCGGTTCATTTGTCAGGTATAATATTGACGAACAGACGAATTGAATCAGTTAAATATGTTTATGGGGTTTGGATTCTGCAACATCTCTTTTTACTAATCTTGAACGAGAGTCAGAATAGAGTAGAAAAGAAAACTAGACGCAACCTAACTCTCTTTAGTTGGAGTTTACTTGATAATAAATATTAATTTAATATAAATATAAATAAATATTAAGAGCAATTTTAAAGAAGTTCAGTGTTAACCTGCATGTCCATGTGTGTGTTCAGGTATACTACTGCAGGTCCTTGGCTATCACCTACATCGAACACTGCTGCCTGCAGAGGTTTCACAGTCTGACCACTGATCAGGACACGCCCTCTGACCTCAAACCGGTCCTAAGAAAACTGTGTGCCCTGTATGGACTGTGGAGTCTCAGCAACCACATGGCGACACTGTTCCAGGGTATGTCACCCTCTCTGAATTAAATGGAAACAAACCAGTAACATTTGCCTGTAACATAACTTTAATACTTTTTCAAAATACTGTTCTGGTTCAGGTGATTATATGACTGGAAGGAAACCAGCAGAGTTGGTCCAGTTGACCATCCTGAGACTCTGCTCAGAGGTATATTGTCATGTGTAACATAAGTAATCATCAGTATGCAGTAGTGTATGCAGTAGTGTATGCAGTAGTGTATGCAGTAGTGTATGCAGTAGTGTATGCAGTAGTGTATGCAGTAGTGTATGCAGTAGTGTATGCAGTAGTGTATGCAGTAGTGTATGCAGTAGTGTTGTACTGGGCTGCTGTATTTTCAGAGTGTTTTAGAAGCCAGGATCCAGCAGCCTGGGTGTGATAACACGCTTGGAAACTTCATACTTCATTACAGGCATTGTTTACCCAAAATGGACACTTTAATATCAAATTTGATTATTTTCTGTGACATACCTTCATTTGCACTTTAAATATACAAAGAACAATTACGTGTACCTTGAAAATGTGTTTTAAAATGACAGGATGGTCACACACTCACCTGTTTGATTTAAACTGGTCCTCTCTTCATTCTCTTTGCATTACTGATTGAAACAAAAGCAATTAAGCTTTAAAACCGTTTGGCTTCTGAATATTTTTCAGAGTATTTTTCTTTCTTCAATTTAACATCTTGCCCACATCCTTTCACATGAATCAAGACTTTAGTTGCCTGACGTTCTAAGCCCCTCCCTATTTAAAATATATATTTATTTGAATTAAAAATGAGAAGCCAACTATTTTAGAAAGTTTGTGTGCACCAACAAACACCCATCCCTCCTTCCCTTGGTAATAGTGATGGCAGAGTGTGTGGGGAGTGTTTTCTAGAATAGTCATTAGCGTTCAGTTTTGTTATTTCTTTCATGTTTTCATAAACCTGAATCATGAATGGTCATCTTAAATTCCTTTTTGTCTCAACAGCTGAAGAATGAAGCGGTGGCTTTAGTGGATGTTTTAGCTCCCACAGATTTTATCCTCAACTCCCCTATTGCCAACGCTGATGGAGAGGTAGGGATGGACAATATGGACTGAAAGTTTTATCATGTATTTTATGATTCTATTGTGGTAATGGCAAAAGTGACGATAAGAACTATTCATTACTTCTGCTTTTTTGGCTTAGCTGTCTGGCTGTCACTGCAAAACAAACACTGCTCTTGAACAACATATCAATTTCCAATACACTTCTTTAGGAATACAGTCACATAAATAAGTGTTATTTATGTGACTAAACCGGACACTGTAACTGCATTTCAATATTTCAATATTTATTGATATGTATTCATTCTCTCATTAAACAAACAGTGGAGAAAATAGTTAACAATCCCAGCAATACAGGCCGTTTTGGTGATTTTAAACATCTTTAACTGGTATTTATTATAAAAATAAATCAAAATTCTCATCATGATAAGACAGTTTATCAATTTATAAATGATACACAATACAATAAATGCCCAGCCCTGGAGAGATAAAGAAATACAAACCTCAGTGACGATTTCTCCATTTCCATAATGAGTCAGAACCACTGAGCAATAACAGAATGACGATAAAGTAAAATAAACGAATTAAAGACTAAATGCTGGAAAGTGGTTGGCAAAATACAATAACTACTTGTAACCTAAATTGGCCAAAGCTATGAGTAACTTTGGACTAAAGTGTGAACAGTATAAAACTGCAAGTAAGCATCTGCTGAAGTCAAAATGTACACAATATCAACTAATATTATTGTTTCCGGTGTGTATGGCATCTTAAGTTGCTTTATTCACCAGATCATTTCTTCTGTCTGCAGCTGTATAAGAACCTGTGTTCCACAGTGATGCAAGGCAGTCAAGTTCTGGAGCGTCCCTCCTGGTGGAAAGAGTTCTGCTGTAAGAAACCGACGGTCGGATCCCTTCGTTCCAAACTTTAGAGGCTAAACAACAAAATGGAAGAGACAACAGATCCATTTTTAACAAGAAGATAAACTTAGGACGAGCTGCAATGTTTCTCTGGGGCATTAAAAGTCATTAAATTGATTTGGTTGAATTTAAGGCCTTAAATGGCATTTAATCTGAAGCTCAGTGGCATTAAAAATGTTTTTATTAGTTTTGTTCAGCCAGACTCGCTCATTGGTGAATTTATGAATTATTGCCAGTGTTGTCTCGAAAAGTGATGCCAAAAACGGACCTTCCTTCACACAAATTTGCAGCTTAAAATTCAGTGAATAGAACAATATTATGACTAAAAAACACACATTTCTATGGTAAGTTATACTATAAAAGTTATACTACTTACTGTAAGTAGTACAAGATAAGTAATATTTCAAAAGAGCAGAAGAAATTGTATGTTTTTAGAACAATAGCAATATTTGTTCATCTGTTGCTAAGAGATGAGCGGGTTTTCTGGTAACAAAATGCCGCAAACTGAACATCTGATTTTTACTTTTGCTAAATTTACCAACTGTAAATTTCCCGTGCTTATTTTGAAATAAGCAGTATTTCAAAAGAGCTTATGTTTTATAAACAATAATATTACTTGTTATTAATTTGGTGGTAAAAGATTAGCGTTTTTTCTGGTGATGAACTGCCACGAAGTGTAAATCAGATTTTTACTTTTGTGTTGAATGTCTGTTTTATAATATATTTACTGCCAATGACAACAAAAAAAAAAACACAGAGATGAATGAAATGCTAAGCAGGAAATTCTGCTAGTTGACTATTCATATTTAAAATCATTTGTCAGATTATAAACTGAGAAATGATTTTAAACTTTAAAATTGCCTTGTTGCTGAAAATGTGCTACATAAATAAAATGACCTTACCTCACCATTAGTACCTTTTAATCACAACCTTCAAGCTGCTGTTTAACATACTTTTTATTATTTTCACAGCTCTGTATTAAAAATGATTTTTTCTGGTGTAATGTTTTAATCTTAATTGTCAAGATCATTGCAAGCAACAAAAATAAAGGATTCAAAATATACTTGATGTGCTTCTCTTTCTCTCTCTCTCATATATGCACATATGAAGGGAGATATTTATATCATATCGCGATACCACACCCAACTCTAAATGTCTACGTTTACTCTGGACTCATTTATAGAATCAAATATTTCCATCTACATACTTGTTCCTATTTCAATCTATTTTACATTCAGTCATATTTCAATTGTGTATGATTTCTGTAGATAAGAGCGCTGAACAAGCGCGTGCTTGTTATAATTGCTGAACAAGCACGCGTGTGTTTTGCCACCTGGTGCGGAACAGAGAAGAGACGCTGGGTCGAACCGTGTCTGATGGGGAAACACGAATTGTAATAACATTGTCAGTAGTTTCTTCTTCAGTGGATTGTAGGAAGCAGTTATGTTTTGCGTCATACTATGAATGAGCTAGAGATTCCCTGACAGGAAAGATCCATTTATTCTGTTTACAGGACAACGGACACCGGTACGTTTTAGAACCATTGCACTCTGGAACCCGTTCTCAAACTGTTCCGTTGTCGGAGGAAACATTCAGTGGTTTCATGTAAACGTACAGTAGAACCACAACAAAACTCTTCCATTTTCACCAGAAGCTGTTGTCGTGTAAACAGGGCCTAAATCTAGATCTACTGTTACTGGACATGGTTTGACAAAAATGTTTGTGATCATACACCGGTGTGTGTTCTAGGTTTTGTTTGTTGTTGTTTTTGGATGTATGGTTTATTTGAATGACCAGGTTGTCATAATTGCAGTTCAGCAGCAGATGTCACTAGTGAGCAATGAAGGAAATTTATTTTAAACAAACTGTTCTGAATGGCCACTAGGAGGCGTTGTTGGACGTACAATATTGCGTCAGGCTAATTGTGCCATTTCTTCATTGCAACACGGCAAGCAAGGTACTTTGCATATGTGATTGAAAACATGTGAGTTCTGTATTATTTGATATGTTGTGTTTTATTGTTCTGTTAGGCTATAAGCGAAGCTTATGGCGGTTTTTTCCCCTGCAACTTTGCAATATGATTGATCTAACAGTGTTAACAGAGCAAATTAAGCTAATTCAGCAAGCTAACTGTTACAGATATGGCTTACTTAGTCACGTTTATTTACGTTACGTTGTTGATGTATTACAGACGCTGTACAAGTAAATGTAAAGTGTGTGTCTTCAGTAAATCTGTTAAAGTGATATTTGCTTCCATGTCATTCATCTCTCTGTAGACGAGGAGCCAGAAATCCTCTCAATTCACTACATAAACATTTAAAGGGATCCATGATTAGTTGTAGCTATAGAATTTATTTGAGAAATGTTTATTTTCGATGCAAAAACAATAATACCGTAGGTTGTTTAGTTTTTAGAAATTTTAATAAAATATTGTCACACGGAAGTAGTTCACCCTGCAGTGCAACCTGGGTAAATAACGTCTTGTGATTGCTTTGTTTTCATATCTGCACATATTTCTTATAGTTAGGAATAATAAACTATTTGCACCTGATTTTCTGCAGGGTCCACCCTGGACACGTCACCAGTCCGTCCCTGCATCTCTAAATTCATGCAGAATAAATAACTGCTGTTTGTGTTAGATTGCCTTTATTATGTTAAATG
Source organism: Xiphophorus maculatus (assembly GCF_002775205.1). Lineage (NCBI taxonomy): Eukaryota > Metazoa > Chordata > Actinopteri > Cyprinodontiformes > Poeciliidae > Xiphophorus > Xiphophorus maculatus. Next base: position 3,343,045 of record NC_036456.1, on the reverse strand, counting down.
TGTTTTTTTTTTGTCTTGTGAAGGATTTTAGTAAGTGTACACAATTCCTCTTTACAGTGTGAGGGTGACATTACAACAAAACTACAATAAGAAAGAAAGAAAGAAAAACAAGGTAAAATCACAATAAGTCAAAATCAGTATCAAGACATTTTCACTTATGAGACTTTAATAATAATCATGCAACGTTTAAAAATGCTTCTAATTTAATGAAATACAAATCTGTTTTGTTTCCACCAATCACAGATTTCCATTGTTTTTAACAGACCTTGAAAAATATTTTTAATGTTGATGTATAAATATTGGCCTGACGTTCTTTATTTTACCACTTATTTAACAAAATCTGGAATGAGCGTCGCAAGAACAATGTTTAGAGAATTACATATAAAAATAAATAGTTTCTATATAGAGTACAAAAACACACTTATTTTACATTCAAGGAAGTTTTGCCTTTAAAATATATATTTTTTTTCCATCCATAAGGATTTGTCTGATTTATAGAAATAGTTAACATCTTTATCTGCACTTTGTTTTTGTGCATCTTTAATAACTGGAATAAAACTAGAAACAGGGTAACCGTAGAGACAGGTATTAATTACTCTTAATGTACCTTCAAAGTCATCATACACCTTGAACTTATTCACATTTTTTGACCTCCTTTAAAAAAAACAACTTTGTGTTTGATTGGGGGTTAAGCAGACAGCAGGCTGGTCTCTGACCTTTTGAAATCAGAGAACATTTCACTGTGTGAAGTGATCAGAAGTCGATATCGTTCTCTGAATGAGGGGTAGCAGGAGGAAATCCCACAGAATGCTCTCCTTCACCAAACACACTGAAAAAGCCTCATGTCCAAAGTTTTCTCGCTCAAATTGCAGTAGCAATGTCAGACAAGGCAGACAAAGTGAGAGAGTGATGGAGGGCAACATATTCATTTTGGAAGTTGAGAACGACAATAAATGACGCCACCAGTCCAATTTATCATTGGCTTTGTTGTGCATAGACTTGTGCATAATATTGAATTATTGTTTTCTTTTAATTTTGCCTCTCGGACCCCCGGGGTCCACAGCAGAGTGGAGCGAACGGCACCATAAATTAGGGCGATTGAGAACCGTGGTGGAGCAAGATGCTTTCAAGGTCAGAGACGATAATTAGATGGAATTTTATTATTATTTTATTGATTGAATCAGTTACCTGTGCATAGACTTGAATCAGGCTTTGGTCTGTACTAAGTAGTTGTGTGTGAATTGTTATTTTTCACAATTATAAATTCAGATTTTATAATTCTCTTTTTTTTCATCTCTGTTGAAAAAAAAACATTCAAAGACTGTTTTTTTTTTTTTTTTAAATCGTGACAAAAAAAAATCTTATGGCCTTTTCATTTTGTCAATTTACACACACCTCACCTCTTGGTGCTCACACACAAACACCTTCAACTTTACGCACAAAAAACTTCCATCAATTTATCATCAATATGCAGCCTGTAAGAGGACATGGGAAACAAGAAATGATCCTGATTTACTTTCTCCAAATCCTGCAAATGTTCCTCTAGGTCCTGTGAAAATGTTTCAGGATCCTGTTATACAGGAGCTTCTTTATGCTAACAAAGAAGCTTCATAGCTTCTTTGTTAAAAACTACAAGAAATATTGATACAAATATTTACCCTACATGATTTTTTTTCCCATATTTTACAAGCACAATGTATTTTATTTAGGTTTCATTCAGATACCATGAAGCTTCATGGCATTAGCCATGACATAGCATTAACAGGAACACCATAATGTTTTATTTTGTATTTGTCATTGATCGCCCATGTAGAAACCCACAGTGGACATTTAATAAATCAATAAGCGTTTAATAAATGAGTCTAAACGCAATGCAAGTTTTTATCTTTAAGTCGTGCAGAGAATTATGTAATTGGCATCCGGCAGTCACAGATTATGATGCGTCGCATAATTTGATATAACAACCTAATTCGGATTTTTAAAATATTCCGCAGGATCTCGGAAGACTTTGGTAAGATCTCGAGGAACTTTCGCAAGGTTTAGAAGAGAGAAAGTCAGAATCACTTTCCCGGCTCCGTTCTCTGTACATCTAGACGCTATCTGAGAGCTGACGGCGGCGCGTTGAGGAGTTATGGTTTGGTGAGAAGTTTGGTGTGAGTCTAGTTCAGGTACCTCACTGCTACATGATCATTCACTGAGAGGAATGTTTGCAGAATCAGGTAAAGTTCAGAAAGTTTAGCCAACTAATGATCACTTCAACTGGCGAAAGGTTCAGTGATTTCAAAATTGTGTCACTGTAGAGAAAAAGTTACATCTTCAGCTTGTTTAAATATTAAACAATGAAGTGCAACTAAATATCAATAATTGAGGTACAATTGACAGGATTATATATTTTTTTGACCCACGTTAGCCAAAATGGCAGACAACAAAAAAGTATAGTGACCACTTTTGTTTTTCTGAATCTGTTGAAGCAAAAGTGGAACTTACAAATATACAACATTTCCATTTATTTGGCCCACCCATTTTTTTTAGGCTTGGCAGAAAAGATTTTTGCTCCATCAATGAGTAAAATATCAATATGCCATGAAATTCTCAAACCAAGGACAAAGATTTAAACACAACTACACCACTGTTTTGGTGTCACGCTAATGTAGCAGGGCTTGAAAGGCTGTTCGCAATGCATTGTGGGCCGGACATGCGACGTTCATGTAACAATTCTTGGTTGCATCACTGAGGTAGATACAGTTAGAGATTATAATGAGATTAAATTGTAATAATTTTCCCAATATCCATAATCTTTGACAAGGTTTATTTTTAAACAGTGACTGAAAAATCCACTGGTTCCGATACAAGCCTTGGAATGCTGAACCACTGCTGAGGGACTATTCTACTGACGGGAGTGTTTGCAGGATCAGGTAACGTTTAGAAAGTCTTCCCAACTTCTGATCACTACAATTAGTCACAAGTTACAGGATTTCAAAACTTGGTGGCAGAAGAGATAGTTAAATTTTGGCTTGATGATAACATGATGTGGATTATAATTATATTGAAACACTACAATAATAAATTTGTCACATCAAATGAATAAATTTAAATACATAAATCACCACCTACAATACCTCTTTGAAGAATTTGAACTAATATGAGTTACAACAACATTTCATTTCCCTTTGGGATCTCATTTTTTCCTTAGACCCGCCCAAAAAGCAATCCCTGCCAACGCCACTGAGCGATACACAACTTTCACATTTTTTATGAAAAATTTCTGCTGAGTCCGATGTGATTTAAGTCTGTTTCTTGAAGTTCTCAGGTTTGCCAAAGAACATCAGTGAACTGGCGGCATTATGAAGTCCGAGGAACTGTAACTGAAGTGAAAAGTGGTTCTACAAAGTGTTTGGTCAAAGGGGCTGAATATATTATACTTCCTTCTTTCCTTTTCATGCCACTTCCCAATCATGTTTGGTCTTCTCCTTCAATTCCAATTGAAAAATGAGGTATTAACTCAATTTAAACGTGACAAACTATAAAAATGTTCAAGGGTCATGGGTACGTTAGCAAAGCATCTGTCTGTCAAAACGATCCCTGCCGTTACTGTCACCAAGGCAACGACTAGATGAAGCTTGAAAGAGACTAGGTGTAGAAAATGGGACAGCCTTGTCTGTTTTTGTAACAGTCCTAACTAGGCTGTCATTGGCTCAAAGTGATCGGTGCATAAATAACGGTGTGCTACGTCACAGAGGACGGCACACAGGAGGGGCACAACGCTGTCCAGAAACCCCGTTTAGATTCTGAACGTGGTCTTGGTGAAGAATCGAGGAATCCTGACCCCGTTGGAAGTGGGGTATTTAGCATCCACACCCACCCTCCCCCACAAACAAACTGGTGCCCTGAGCATTGTGTACAAAACTCTGGTAATGAAAATATTTGTAAAATATATATAGCTTTCTCTTGAGTAATAACCGATTGAATAATCAATCATAATATGTATAATTTGTGATATAAGTGGTAAAAAAAGAATCCAAATTGATATTTGTAACTAGATTGAAAAGTGTAAAGATGTTACTAAGCCATACAAAACTCTTACCACGTGCATTAACTATGAATATTAAATATTTAATGCAAAAAAAATTAATAAATAAAGTATATGCTTGGTGTCTGACACCTTCCTTTACTGGGAAAATATTCTTCCAAAATCCGAGAACAAATATTTTAAATTATAACATCTTAATGTTTCCACTCAAAAGTCAGATCTCACGTCCCAAAACCATCTGGCTTGCAAAAACGAATGGCTTCTCCACGGAGCCATTTTTCCGTACATGTTGAGTGTCTCATGTACAAATACCTTCTGCATTTTGTTCATTTCTGGTCCTTTACTCAGATTGTGTCTGTTAGCAGGATTAAACATGATGCTGTGTCCTTTATGGCCGCAGGTGGTTTTTTTTCTGCTCTCTTGTTGAAGAAAAAAAAAACCTGTACAATCTCACTGGACTTTATTGAATAATTGTGACATTTTTGTGTTCTTTGAAATATGCTGGTTTTATTCGGAGTTCATCCCAGATTATGGGAAACTAACCGAATTGAACGAGAACTGTAAACTGTAAACACGTACACCATTCTTAAAAACATGCATGTACACGCCGACATGTAAACCGAGTAAAGATATTTGTTCTGTTGGTATAAGTTGGTATGATCCTATTTACGCCTCCCCACAGAGTGCAGTACCTCTGGTCTGACCTGTCGGGAAAACGAGATGTTTTGATGAGTCAAGCCAGCTCAGGGTTGGAAGAACAGAGTGATGGAGTTGAGGGAACTATCTTACTGTTTAACCCGTATGTTTATCAATTGACAAACTTTCTCCACATTCATAGCTGTCACAGTGTGTGACACAAACCTGTGTCTTCTGGAATGTGTAGTTGAATAGACAAGAATCCACTCACTGAACAGCTGTGATTATATCTACATCTATTGGTTGGGCTAAGTGTGCGGCTACGGCTTCCTGAGATAAGTATCCTGTATTTTGACTAACATACATGTATCTTTTAAAACCACGATGAAACATCACATGTATGAAACTGACCCCAGAAATGATTTTAAGCTGATCACTGAAGATGTACAGAGCCCCACAATGATGGCTTTCTAAAACTTGAGATGTTTTGTTTTTAAAAAAAAATAGTTTAAAACCCATTTTAAATGAATATCTGTAAGCTCATTGGTCCAACGGTGCCCTTCGCCCGGATGGCAGAACGTGACCGCTGAATGGTTTAGGAATCACCACATGTGACTTGATCGGTTTTAAGATCGGCATCAAAAAAGAAAAGAATTCACACAGACATGCAGATAGATTTGCTAATTTGCTTTATTTAACCAGAACGAAATAAATTTTTATGGGATGTGAGAGTGTCGTAGATCAGTAAAAGGTAGTTTGTCTAAGCGTCTTCGGCAGTGATGTAAAAGGAGGCAGAGCACAATTAGGAATTGTTTTAGTCACGAGGGTAACTAAGCGACAGAAACTGCTTTATCAGAACATTTGCCAGTCACACCTGCAGAAGGAACTTGAACAATCTACCAAGGTGACTTTAATAGGGAAATGTGTGATGAAAGGGAGACATGATGGTGGTCCTGTTACATTTCACATGTTGAACGTCTGAACAAATACTGTCAAATCACTACAGAGATATATGCTGTCTCCTTGTTTTTATTTCTCTTCCATTGCTGGTGAAACAACATGTAAAATAATGTTTTAATGTTTTAAGAATCAATTTGCAGATACTTCTTGTTTTGACTCAAAGAAATAAAGTTAAATACAATGTGAATACAGTGCATGGAGCTGATAAAATGGGTGTGAGCTTCATGAGTCCAAACCAAACAACACACTCCATGTTACCTCCGTTGGTAACCTGAATAATGGCAGCTATATGTCTTCAAAAAAACAACAACCAATGTATTCAGCAAATTTTCAAAAATAGTAACTACGATGAACTATGTACTTACAGAGCTTATTTAAGATGGGTTTTTAGAAATATCAAACAATTTTAAAAACTTTGAATAGTCCCCTTTTAAAATTGCAAAAAAACAACTGACATGCTAAAAAAAAACATTTAAATAGCAGGACAAGGCACACACCTTCATCACTCTGTCCTTCCACCTCAAAGCTGACCTGACTCCTAAAACCGCCCACAGTGGCTTCTAATGGCAACTGTGCAGAACAAATACGTTTCCCTTCTCCTAAAACACTGCACATGTTGGCCAGTGTTTTGATTAAAAATAGATTTATTAGAAGTGTAAGTAAATGGCTGCAGGAAAAGAGAGGCGATGTTCACACCTAATAATTTGCTGTCTTTCTCTGCCTGGACTGATCAGAGTTCTTTTTTTAACTGTGAACTTGTTCAACCTCTAAAGGAGCAGTATTATGTGTTTTCTATAGGCACACAGTAACTGTCACTATCACTTATTATAAAACTACTGTATACATCAAACATGACTCGAGAGAAATTTGACTTTGTAATTTAGCCTCTTGTAACTGGGCCTCTGCCTTTTTAAGACGTTCCTGCTCTTTCCCACACTTTGCCTCCAGCGCGTCAACATTACGCTGTGAAGCGTTCGCAAACGTTCATCAGACGACTGAACTGAGAAATAGTTCATATAATGAGCTGAACAGATGTGTTTGCTAATTGCTGCTGCTAGTTTGAAGGAGCAGAGTGCACTGTAATGCAGAAACTACATCTCTGGAGAGGAGCTGTGCGTGAAAGGCGGCCTTTGGTTCCCCCAGGCGTCTTAAAAACCTGAACGGTTGCCATGGGAAGTTCAAGGATCTCTCAAACATTCATGAAAGAATCAAAGCAACGTTTTTGATGAGGGAATGACACCGCGCCATGACGTAATGCTCAAGAAGTCGATTTAGACATCAACGCCTTTAAATCAAACCACTATGTTGCCCTTCAGCTGTAATCAACAGGCTTCCTGTCTGTCTGCAGTGCTGCAGTTTGTAGAGAAGTACAGACAGATAAGCCTGAGAAAAATGCATTTTAAAAAGCCTTCATTGCAATCCTTAATGATACATAGAATGGGAAGAGATACAAAGGTTTTCATTCAGTCTCTCGTGTTTTGAAACAGTGGCGATTAAACCTGGCAATGTAAATTTTATCATGATCACGTTAACCAGTTGAAGAGCCTGACCTACTTAAATCTCAGCCGAGAGCACTGGGTAAAAAAAAAAAATGGTGCAAGAATCGGTATGACACCAGAATCCTGGCTGTCACCAGATCAGGAAGACGCTGGATTTTAAGTTGATGTAAAAATCCGTCCTAACTCGGGAGCTGCTAAACAGAGCAAAGCTGCGGTGGCTTTATGTTATGTTTTATTTACATGTAAAACACAAAGAGCAGAGCGTCCAAAACAGGTACTTTGTACCAGCGTCATTGCTTAATGAGGTAAAACATGAGATTTTACCTCCGTCAGTGCTAAACGTTTCAGAACGGTTTGGTTGCGCGTTTGGGATCAAATTCCTGTCGAACACCCAGACGTGTGTTCAGCTGCGGCTGTACATGAGAGGCTGCTTGCACTTATGGAAGGAAGTCTACTGTTAAACTTACTGCAAGTAAAGAAAAAAAAAACTAATAAACAGGACAACACTAATAAAGTAATAGTACCACTCTAGTATCGATCCAGAACTAATATTAATGCCTGTATCGGTAATGTTGATCCATAGAGGACAAACATGAGAGTGCACATCTGTGGAGCTTTCTGACAAACAGCAGAATGCATTTGTGCAAGAGGCACTAGAGTCAGTGTGAGAGCAGAGTTCTCAGTGGGAGCAGTTCAATATTGGAGTGAAAACGAGAAATCTTAAATCACAACAATAAAACATACACTTCTTAAGAATATGTATATTTCATGTGTTGGTGTGTGTGTGTGTGTGTGTGTATGTGTGATGGGGTGCGCAGCCTGATGTCATTTAACAGAAGCGCAGTGTTTTCCTTTGCCGTGATCCGACCGACTGCTCAGAGTCTGCGTGCGTTTAGCCGCAGACTCTGGAAGGACACACGTTGGGATTATTGGATTAGGTTTTTTTAATCCCTCTTTTTATCGCCTGTTAAATATAATATTCTTTCTTTACAAGTGAGAATATTAACTGGAGGCTCATCAAAACTAGTAACAGAATAAACAAACACTTTTAAACTTTCCGTCCGCGTTGTGTTGCCGGACAGAGGAGGACCAGCTGCAGTGCAGCAGGCCAAACTGAATTTAGAACATAAATAAAGCTGGATCGGAGTACTTTTTTTTTTTTTTTTTTTTTAAGATTAACTAGCACAACACTGTACCAATGAAGTGACTCTTTTACATTAGATTTGTTACATACATATTTTACAGTCAAAAACTTGAAAAAAGGGGAAGAAGCATCTGGCCCCAAGTGAAATTTATAAATGGTTTCTACTTGTAGAGCATTTTGTCAAGTTCAGAAGACCCCCAAACCTGTCAGGTATTTATATCAGAGCATATTAACATAATTTTAATGCACATTTAAACTGATATTCCTAACCCTAGTTATTGTTGCGACTACAGGAATGAAGGGAATCTGTAATTCTTATTTGATCATGAACTATCCCTTCTCATAATTCAACACCTCCATTGTTTTTGTTAAAGTGCCTTTAAACTTGTGCAGACTTAGTAACCCCAACTCAGCCTTTAAACATATATAAAGTTTCAGTTTTTACAGAAAGAGCAGAAGAAGAAGAAGGTTTGAAAATGAGGTAAAGGGATTGTTATCTCTTCAAAAATAAAAGAACACTTGTACTATTTCTAGAATGCATTATTGCTACCAGCGAAACAAATCTTTCCATTCCTCTTAACCCTTTAAAACAAACGGGATGTACAAAATTGAGCTAACATCAAGTACACTAATAAGCTAAGAAGGTTATGATTTTTGTCTTACACTAGATTTACTATTTAGTTGTTTTTTTGTCTCAAACATACTGACACAATGAAAATGTCAATTTTCCTCATATTTAGCACTAGAAGTCTCTAACTTTGCATGCATTGAACTTTATGCAAGGTTCCGTTCAGAACAACCCTGCCAAAAATATTTGTGCTATTGACCTGCAGGAAACTCTTTTGACTATGCAGCATTAATGACCCCCTAAGTGTTCACTTTCCATTGAATAAAATATATCAGCATGTATGTTTGTTAAAATATACTTTTTTATCTTAGTATCTTTCTGTCCAAAAAAAATGTTTTTTTAATTTTTTTATTTTAGTGTATTTGAATTCTATTTTTCTTTCTTTCTTTCTTCCTTTCTTCCGTCTTTACCTCGTTTAACTTCTTCTGCTAGATCAGATCTGACTCCACCACACATTGCTCAGTGTACTCTTTCACCAAATCTACATTTAAAGTGTTCTGACAGAAATCAGTCATGGGCCTCCAAAGACCAGGCTCCAGGAATATCTGGCACATCACATGACCCTTCAGGTGGTTTGTGTGGCGCTGAAGGTGGCGCAGGAACTGCTGCTGAGCCAAACTCAGGTCTTTACCAAACATGTCAATGTTCAGGTAATACCTGTGTCAGAAGAAAAGAATACATTTACTTATTGATAAATATATATATATATATATATATACAGTACAGACCAAAAGTTTGGACTCACCTTCTAATTCAATGGGTTTTCTTTATTTTCATGACTATTTATAAGGCAATAAATCCCACTTATTAACCTGACAGGACAGGTTGACCTATGAAGTGAAAACCATTTCAGGTGACGACCTCTTGAAGCTCATCAAGAAAATGCAGAGTGTGTGCAAAGCAGTAATCACAGCAAAAGGTTGCTACTTTGAAGAAACTAGAATATAAGGGCTATTTTCAGTTGTTTTACACTTTTTTGTTTAGTGCATATTTCCACATGTGTTATTCATAGTTTTGATGAATCTACAATGTCAATAGTCATGAAAATAAAGGAAACTCATTGAATTAGAAAGGTGTGTCCAAACTTTTGGTCTGTACTATGTATATATATATATATATCCACAGAATATACAAAACGGTGCTTGTTTATAATCCGTCTCTTTGGTAGATGTGCAGGAGGTTAATTTAATTCCATTAAACCTGCTTTCCTTATTATATGTGAGGTCTAAATCTGTTGCATTACAAGTACATCTAAAGTAAATTAATATAGTGAAAGCATTCCATATTTTCCATAACTTGTTTCAAAAAGTTATGTGTAAGACATACAAAGACAAATAGGAAGCGGTCTGAGAACCGGGGATCTAGGCAGTTTTAAATATGTAGTCAATGTTTTATTCTTTACCTAACTATGTCCATATTGAGCCGATGGAAATGTTGCGACAAATGTCCTCTAAAATAGTCGTAATTATGTGATGATTAATTTGAAGGACCTATTTAACTTGTTCTATGAAAAAATAAGAAAAGTTACCAATCATCTCCAATGGGCACCTTGAAAGGGAAGGTACAGAGGCTGGCCACAGTCGGACTGGACACATCATCCACCAGCCAGTCGATTTCCTTCTTCAGTAGGATTGCAACGTTGCTCGGTAGAAGCTTGAATGGCTGCCAGTCTTGAATGATGGTGGCGTTAGGAAGCACGTCGTGCATCAAGTCAGTGGTAAGGTAGAGCTGATGGATAGATGTTTGATCGAGAAGCACAGGAGGAGGACCGGGCTGCTGTGAAGAACGAATGCCGGCACTCGGAATAATTTCACGAAGTCGCAATTTGAGTTCTTCAGCTCTGAAACGCACCAGCAGAATGCCCTGTGGAGTACAGGGAATGCATTCATTTAATTCTTGAAACGGCTTACGGAGAGAGGAAGAGAACAAAAGTATTTCTAGGGCTTGCTTTCCCAATTGTACCTGCTTGGTGATGATGCGATACTTTTCAAAGTCCTTGGGCCCAAGCTGATCGTCACGAGTCAGGCGGGTCACTTTTACATCTGGATACTTGGATTTGACCAACTCGGAGCAGAAGCGCAGCAGAACTCCCGCTACGCCCTTCCCCCTTTCCTGAGGAGCGACACGGAGACCTTCCACAAGCATCGTCTCCCCGTCATCAATCACACACACTGATTCCAGAGCAATCTACCAAAGAATAAGAACAAGAAAAGAAAAAGTGACCAAAATGGCACAGTCTTCATTAAAACTCTAATCCTTTGTGTATAGTGACACACAAACATACATAAATGAAGCAATAAGAATAATTGAGCAAATATAAAGGTGTGTAAATGTAAATAGTATTGCACCTTCTCCAATTATTTTAGCTACAGTGCATCTAGACGTAGTGAAGACCACTCAAAGAAGTTCAGTGATGGGGTTTAAGTGAATATTTTAAAAGTGTTGAGCTGCTGGGACTTTCACACACAACCATCTCTAAGAATGGCATGGAAAAGAGACACAACAAAGGAGCACACCCGGACAAAAGGACGCTATGGACACAGCCTCACCAAAATTGAAAATGAACACATAAACTGTCAGGATGTTGGGTTGTTTCAGTTGGTTTTGGGTTTAGTTCATTTCTGTGTTCCTTAGTTCCTGTTCTTTAATAAGGTCAGCTGTGTGTCTGTCTAGTAATTCCTCAGTCACTCTAGTTTTAATATGTTTCTTAGCTCCAGGTATTCTTTAGGTTAATTTCCTAGTCTCTTGTGTGCTCTTGCTCGCCCCCTGTGCCATTTTCTCTCTCTCCTCAGTCTGCCCAGGTCTTTTGTTCCAGCATTCACCCTCCCAGTATTTAAATCCCTCTCCTGCTCACATTCCTTGCTGGTTCCTCCTGTCATGCTCCATTACTTCCCTGGCTTCCCCTATCTCCGTGTTGGCATTTTTGTTATGGATTACTTTTTGTTCTGCCCTTGCTTCCTGCATTTTCTTTCCCCATCTTTTCTTTATTAAGTCTTCATATTCACTTGCTGCCTATGTCTCTCTGCATTTGGGCCTATAGCATCTATAAATATCACATAACATACTGTATATGTTACAATAACAATTTTTTATGTTATATTTTGATGGTAAACTTTTGGCACAATCAACTAGAACACATTGAGCCATCCTCAATGCATCAGCAGTGCAGGCTGATGGTTGTGTCGAGGTGAGGATATTTTTCTTGCCACTCTAGGTTGGCCCAACAAACCAAATCCTAAGAAAAAAAACAATTATAGCAAAATCTAGACTTATTTCATATGACTGAGGTCAAGCTGTTCACAGGCTACAGCAAAACACACTGTAAAGAGAAACTGGAAGAAGAGTTGAAAGGAAATAAATAACATAAAAAAATATCTAAGAAAGATTTATCCAGAAGTTAACAAAACTTTATTACTCCAGAACTATCCCTTCAATCTCGCAATGTGTGGCTTCATAAAAAGTCAACATGAAATAAGTTAAAAGGTGAAACAGGCAGATGAACAGTTCCTATGGGTTGTTTCAGGTTTATTGTGCACCACATCCCCCAGATAACCAACAAAGCACCTTTGAGATATTTTGGAACTCAAGTTCCAGCACAAGTTTTACATCATGGATGTGCTACAAAAAAATATGCATAAAGAGGGTTTTTTTCTACCCCTAGTTGAAACCAAAGAATTAAGGCAATTCTGAAAGTAAAACATGATCAAACTCAGTATTAGCAAGGTGTTCTTAATAATGCGGCTGATGAATAGATATATTTGTATGAAGATGTGAGATAGTAGCAAACTCACCACTTTCCCCTCTTTGCGTGCCAGAATAACTGTGCGGTTGGATTCCTGGAGCCAGCTGGTGTATCTGGTGGGAAGGTAGTCCAGACCACCATAGATGTCCTTGCTCATTGCCATAATTTCATCAAAGTCCTCCTCAGTGGCAATAGCAAACTGAAGACCAGCTTGGGAGAGGGCCTCAGGAAGCTGAGGAATGGTCAGGTTGGTATCAATCTTCATCCTGCAGCAACTGATGAGATAAAAAGTGAGGGAAATGCATTTTTAAATATCACAGAGGAAGATCAGCAAAGACATCCTGCAGCTCTTACCTATGAGCAGTGATGTCAGTAACGTGTTACTGACGTCGGACCACTGCTTTCAATAACAATCTAACGAGTTGCTACTTCAAATCCAGTAGTCAGACTACAGTTACTTATCAAAACCACTTTGCGTTACTGTGCGTTACTATTTTCTTTTGTAACTTTATTTTATTTCCTCTACGCGTCTTGTCGAGTGATTGCCGTTTCTATGCGACAGCATCAGCAGCGACAGAAACGTAAACAATGGAGGGAAGAGGGAGATGCGCATTTTGTTGGTAGAAAAACAGGAACTGTTTTGAATTTCTGTCGCCAAGTCCGATTATTATAAGCGGCTTTGGGCTTGTTTTTTTCTAAAGTCTCTAGCAAATTTAATGAGTGGCGGGTTGCGCTTTTTGAGCTCGTTTTTGAAAGTGAAGTTGCTCATTTGGGCTTGGAAATAAGCAGAGACTCATCATAAATCCCAGAATTTGTCCGTCATTAAGGTAGTTTTACTCAGGCTCTCCCTGTCCATCATTTCCCAGATGATCCGTCCCGCTGTGTCTTTGTTAATGTCAAGTTAATATATTACCTGTGAATTACGTCGAGTTATCCAGAACATTGGAAACATCTAGACTAATATGAGCAGCGCAATAAACGTGAAAACAGCCACCAGTGAACGAGTCCGTAAAGTTGTGCAACTAAACTCCTTAGAGTTTTCCAGACAATAGTTCAACACACAAAAACATGCACAAATTACTAACATTTTTTTTGTACTGTTGTAACCATTAAACAATATCTCCTTCAGTTCAACCTTATAAGTGGAGACACATTGTTGATATTACCTTTATAAAATTACTTGCAATTAAGTATTAGCAAAGATCAATGTAATTTTCACAGGTGGCGGAGCGTTGTTGTTAGCAGCTGCTGAAAGTAACTAAAGTTACTTTTGATGTAACTTAGTTACTTTCCAAATCAAGTAATTAGTAATCTAAGTTACTTTTTCAAGGAGTAATCAGAAATCCGATTAAAGTTACTTTTTCAAAGTAACTATGCCATCACTGCCTATGAGTCATGAACTCATTTTTCTGAGCTTTACATGTTAAATTTTCTAGAAATAGTGAGCAATATTACTCATGGACCAGCTCTTTATTGCAAATATCTGTAGATCATAAAAGTGTAAATGTGAAAGTGATGCACAGATTTTAAAAAAATAAATAAATCATTAGGCGAACTTCTAGTGACAGTTCAATGTGGAGCTGGATCCTTCTCGAAGGCCGATGTGAAGAAATCAGTTTTTATTTCTGCAATTGCTTGACAGAAATGGCATCATTTTGTCCTCGGGTTCATGTCGTCTGCCTGTTCTTGTCACACTCTCCTGGACAAACTTTACGAGATCAGCATGGATAGTTTTGAGGAGCAACGGTTCGAAACTGTGAGTGTAGTGTTGAGGCCAGCAAACCTCTTAAAAGTCAATTAAAAGTTTGCAAACCTTCAAGCTAAGCCAAGCCCGATTTCTTTTCATCTTTTCCTGTCTAAAATAAATAAATGAGTCAAATGAGTGTAATAGTAAATGAAGTTTATTTAATTAAGGGCAGCATATAGGATACTGTTACAAGATAAAACAATCCAATGGTTGTTTTGTACAAAGGTTTTCAACAAAAGCTCATTTGTAAGCACAGTTCTCAGTTGGACTTTTTAAAAAATACAGCAAATATATATATATATATATATATATATATATATATATATATATATATATATATATATATATATATATATATATATATATATATATATATATAAAAGAACCAGATACTAACCAAGATAATGAAATGGGGTCTAAGACTACTAGTCAAAAGTTTTAGAATACAATTTTTTTTCCAGATTTTAATGCAGTTCAAAAATTGCAAGTTCAACAAATGGCTTGAAATGGTACAAAGCTAAGTGGTGAACTGCCAACTTAAAAAAAAGCAACAAAAAAAAACAAACAGTAAGATTACCCCAGACTGAAAATTAATGTTCATTTCAGGATTATGCAAAAAAGACCTTTCTCTGTGAACACAGGTTAACAATTTAAAGCTGATCTGCAGCAATTGAGATTGATCAAACCCTAAAAGCTGGTGCTACTAATTCCTAAAGGCCTTCCAGATTCTCTGGATTTCTTACAAGCCCCTGGGTTTGCCTAAAAGTAGCACTGGAGCACATTGTTCTGCCATACCCTTGTGAGAATCTGTTAAACTGTTTAGTACTGCAGTACAATACTGTACAATACTGGGAAAAAGACAATTAAAAAAGACGAGAGGCAGACCATCATGACACCTAAAAATGTAGGCGTCACAGAGATATTGCAAAGAAAGTCAAGGTGTCATTGAGTACAATTTCCTTTGCCATAAAAAGGTACATAAAATCTGGGACAAACTGACAGGAAAAGGTCTGGCAGACCCAAAGCCATGACAGTTTCAGAGGAGAGGTTTCTGAGTTAACAGAAGGCTCACAGGACAACAGCTCCAAACTCAGCTTAATAGTGTGTTTGAAGCTGCTTAACATTAAATTGTGTAACAAATGATTCTTCAAGCATCAGTAAATTGTTCCCAAGGATGAGTTGTTTTGACGTCCCCATCATGTCAAAGTGTCAGACCCAAAACATTTGACCCAAGAACTCCAGTTTAAAACAGTTTTACCTGATACTGATCAAATGTATGTAAACTTTTGAATTTGAGGAAAGTTAGAAAAAAAATTTCTGAAAAATGTTCTCACCACGTTTTCTGGTATTTAGCAAATATAAATAATTTAGGTAATTCTTACTAAGCTAAAACAAGAAACGTTTGGTGTGATTGAACTTCAGACAATGACAAAAACAAATTTGTCTTTTTAATTCACTGAATGCAAATATCTGGTTTCAACTGTAGATGTGAAGTTCTGCAAGAAAATGAAATCAGCATCTCCTAAAAACGTTCGGTAGAAGGCAGAATGAAGTGCTTCAGAAATTTCTTGGTAGATGTTGCGTTGACTGTGGACTTCAGAAAACACAGCAGGCCAACACCCACAATAATCACTGAGTGTGGAAACTGCAAACTTCAAAGTGGATTCTGTGCGTCTCCACTTTTCCTTGAGATTCTGGGACCTTAATTTCCAAATGAAACACAGACTTTACTTTCTGAATCCATCAGAGGTCGCCTCTGCCCACCTGCGAAGGGTTGCTTTTGGTTTTTTTGGTTTCTTAATTTTTCCCACCAAGAATTCCCTCTGTAGTCCGGGATCATCCTCGGCTTCTGCAACAGAACCCTCATATTACCTAGTCCAATCCACGTATTGACTCCTGAATAGTTTTCCATGCTTACAAATATGTTTTTCCTTGAAGCCCTGTGTCATTACGTGAACGATATGAAGAAGTACGCAAACAGGTCAAGATCCATAAGAGCAGCTAAATTAACAAGGAAGGCAGGAAGAGACAACAAATTAGAACGAATAAGTAATAACCTTTCCTTCAGTCCCACACTGGTCCCTAAACAATTGAATGAGTCACATAATGTGTAGCATGAAAGGAAGGAATTTACCTCATTTTAAAAAGTTGATTTTAGAATCAGTTGGTTTTTTTTTTAGTTAAATCACTTCTTACAACTCTATGAGACAGTCGCTGCATCAAACATGAACAGCACTTTCATAGTTAAGAGTTTTGGTTTGCTCCAATAATCATGTCCCAATAAACTATCAAAGGGTCATGTGAGCTGTACCGGGCATTTGCAGTCTAAACAAAGTCTAGTCACAACAGATAGACGCAGTTACTCTATGCAGACTCTGGTATTTTCCCATCATTCAGAGGACATTGGCTGAATAGTCTGGTCCTGTCCTGTCACTGAGCTGGATGCTGTTTTGTTTTCCTGTTTCTGTCTCGCGTTCGCGCACATGCACTCATTGATTCATTGTTCTTTTTATCCTCTCATGCTTCTGCTGGCTTTTTCCATCTGGCTGGCAGTGTACTCCACACAAATGGAATTTGTGAGCAGTGACTCGCAGCAGATTCTGATCCAGAGCAACATCAACTTCTGTTGTAGTACTGTACATGTTAGCCAACAATGACTGTTGAAAAATTATATATATATACGCTGACGTCAGTTGGGTCAATACAGTTTAAGAGGTAATAACTGATATTCTTAAAGGTACCAGCTTGTCAATACAGTTGCATACAGCTAACTGTACAATCATAAAACATACACCGGGGTGTAATTAGATTTTGGCTTCTAAATCTTGCAATATCAAAACATGATGTAGTTTTCATCCACATATCAAATACTGTCCAATGATTTGATTTTATTTTCTTTGAAGGACTCTCTAACTTGCACAAAATATTTGGTAAAGTAACTTACCATTAGTTTTCCTCTTTGGGTTATAACATTTTTATTAAACTATTAATATAAATTATTCTGCAGAACTGCTGCTGCATCATAAAACTTTGTCAGGTCCACCCAGGAGTGTGACGTATCCGAGTGGCTTTGGGGGCTACTGGTCCTTGTAGATTGGAGTTGTGGAGTGGAGGATGTCTGGTTAGGGAACTATAAGGTCTCATCTTTGGTTTTTGCAAATGGTGTTGTTCTTCTCACCAGGAACTTAGCAATGCACTGAAGACTGAGAAGAAAGTTAGTTCCTCTAAGGATTCTGCATGATTGAGCCAAACTGACAAAATCACTTTGCTTTGTCGCAACTGTATGATGAAAATTGTGTTATTTTGTTGTCAGCCTCATGTCGTCCGCCCCTTCCTGTCACAACCCACCCAGGCAAACCTTTTGCCCCTCATGCAAACCTGTTGTGTGATTGGTCTGAATTTCATGCGTGCACTCATTTATGTGGAAAAGGTAGCAGATAGTCAGAACACCACTGAGTCACAGTCGGAGTTGATCTTGAGGAGCAATTGTTCGAGACCGTAAGGAAGTACGTACTGAAATATCAAACTGCTCCTGCTCGGTTCTGGTTCAGTGCAGTGGGAGAACGGCTCACTGATGAGTTTCTTTCTAATTTTTAATATGAAAAATACAATGAGATTTTGCAGTCCATCAGTTATATATCCCTCCTCTGAACCTGTGAACTTATAATAGTTGATCCATGATGTGTACTGCAATGGAATGGGGTGGCATATCTTATGGATCCTGAAGGGTCTGTCTAAAGACAAACATCCAAACACCACATGACCACATGTCAACAATTTGCCTTCGATCCGACCATGCTGGGTCCTTAAGTTGGAGGCCATGGTTCTCAACCAAAAAAAGGTGCACTGCTCCCTCTGCGCATAGTATCAGCCTCTGTTTTGGAGTAATTAAAGTATCTAGTTATCTTGTTCATGAGGAGGATGGAGCAGCAAATTGACAGACGAACTGGGGCAGTGTCTGCAGTAGTGCAGGCAAATCTCCTGTCTGTTGTGGTAAACGAAAAGCTGAGCCAAACAGCATTCCAACCCTCACCGACAGCAGTGATATGGATCATGACCAAACAAATGAAATTCCAGGTGCAAGGAGCTCGAGCCATGGTTCCTTCTTATTAAATAGATCATCATCCATCAGGATGCCTTCTGGGTCACCCCCCTTCCTGGTTACCCAGGCACATTCCAATGGAAGGACACCACAGAGCAAACCCAGAACTCACTAGAGGCACCATCAATATTTTCTGGCCTGGGACTGCCTTGTAATTCCCCAGAAGGACCTGAAGAAAGTTGCTTGGAACTGGGATGTCTGGGTTTCTCTACTGGCCCTGTTACCTAAGATCTTTGAAGTCTTGTGTTGAGAGCATCATCTCTTCTGCCATCATCTGCTGGGGCAGCAGCGTCAGAACCAGGGATTTAAAAAAGCTCAACAACTTGATAAAGAAGGCTGGTTCTGCTCTGGGGACGATTGTGGAACTTCTGGAGATGATGATGCAAAGAAGGATTTTAAATAAAAATCAAGAAAATTAGACTTTGCCCTACCACCCACATTTCAACAGGACATTATTCTCTATGTCTGGAATATTGCAAACTGTCAAGAAACCGCAATGGAGTCAGCACATCAGTCAGTTAGTACACACATACAACTGTACAAAAGATGATACCACACAATACTCTCCATATTTCTTAATGTATGGGAGAGAGGCAAGGCTGCTTAATGACATCTGGACTGTTGATGAGGGATAGAGTGAAATACCTTATCTCCAGTATGTGGAGAAAATGAAAAAGGAATTGCAGGAAGCCTATCAGCTGGCTACTGAAACAGCTAACAAGTCATCTCAGAAACAAGGCTCACTATGATCATTTAAGGAATCACATAAAAATGGAAGCTGACGTCTTAGTTAAAAATGTTGGCCTGACAAGAAGTCAAAGATTGCTGGAAACCTACCACCTAAGCGACCAAGATTGCCTTTTTACAAAGTTCAAGAAGACAGAAATGGCAGTGTCAAAAGACTACATAGAAATCTTCTGTCTATAGGTCATGTGGTTCAGATGCCCGAGCAAAAAGAACCTGAGACGGTCAAGAAGCCCCTCGTCACAAGAAGGCATTCTGATTGGACCGCCTCTATCGCAAAAGTGCAAAGCAAAAAACTAAATTTCAAGAGGGAATCTGAAACTATCTTACCACGCTAGTATCAATCCAATTCTGACTAGGTACTGATAGATATTTTGGATCAATTCACCCACCTCTACTATCCATCCTCTGCTCATCCAAACCAGCCACACTGTCCTGTCTCTAAAAGCATTTGAGAAGTTTGTAGGAATGAACTGCTGATTATGTGCACTTAGTATTTTGTTTTAGTTAAGGAAAGTCTGTCATTTGGTTTATTTAATTTTAAGTAAGTAAGTTTTGGTTAAGGTCTGAAAAGGATGAATCCTTCATGTTATGATCTAGCCACCCTTACACACGCAACAACAAGGCAATTTGCTTCTTAAAGGCTTTGTCTGTCCTGCTCAACCCTTGAAGCCGTTCAACCCACATGCAGAATCAGACGCCGGACACAAGGTAAAGAAAATTATTTATTTACAAATGAATATATATATAAAAGATGTCTTCTCTAGGGGCCTGGCGCTACACAGGGTCTGAAAGAGGGAGACTGGTTAGAAGCTTGCCAAAGGAAAGCAAATGATCTTGAATAGATGAGTCTTACTGTGTTAGGGGAGGTTGAAGTTTGGTCTATGGGCTGGGATCCTGCTGGTGATCAGTTAAAGCTGAGGAACCCAAAGGTTTACGTCCAGCAGGGAGCGGGTAGGCAGGCAGGTGTGGGCGGTGTCGGGAGCAGCGCTAAGCGATCGTGCCATTCGTTGAAGGTCCAGAAGATGTCTTGTTCCTCAGGAAATTCTCCAAAGTGAGGAACCATTAGGAATTCATCAGAACCTGGGGACACAAGAGAACACCAGGTAAGTTCAAAGGAGAAACTCAGAGGGTTAGTCTTCTCAAAGAGGCACAAGGAGCTCAGAGTACCAGTGTTGGTTAATCATCAGACACTGAATGAAGGCTCCGCTGCTCCTTAAATGCTGTTGGCAGCTTGATTGGAACTGTCGCCCAGGTGTGCTGGCTGCCAGATTCCCACGCACTGCCACAGAGATCCTCTAGGGAGCAGATGACTCACACTCACACAACTCAGAACACCCACACTGCAGGATCACGACAGTCTGGACCTTAATTATTGTATCTTATATAGCAGATACATGGCAGCCTCATGTCTATCAAACTGACCAAGGTCAGCTGTCGGTAATGTGTAGTAGGTTACCACCATTAACATGTGAATAGCATGTTTCCATCCAATTGTCAAGTGAATTTTGAGAACATATTTAAAATGTTGCAAGAAAGAAAAAACAGAAAATGCATATTAGGCGTGTTGCCATCTAGTGGTTTGAAGCGAATCAACCAGATTGCACAAAAAAAAAATTTTGTCAGATGTTGATGCAAACTAGCAAGGACCACATGTCTCAGAAAAGTGGAGAGAGTCCTCCCCTCCAATTTGGTTTGGTGTCCCACCACTCCCGTCCCAGGCTGGACTGCCTCTGGTCGGCCACTCCAGGCTGACACTTCTACCCCGCTGTGCTGGAGGTTTGGACCCTGGAAGTTTGTTAAGTCAGAACTGATTCGGCAGTTGTGTTTACATCTCCACTTTAGAACATGAACTCTTTTATGTAAAAAAGTTTTTGCAAAATTGAGGAAGTTATTTTGAGTTTGCATCTTCCATGAACCTTTTCTAATGCTATACTTAAAAATGCGCAGAAGAAAAATGTATGTGTGAATGGGTGAATGACTGAATGTAGTGTGAAGCACTTTGGGGACCTCTGGCCCTGATGAACACTACAGAAGTACAGGGCATGTACCCTGTCAATGAATCCCAAATAATAAGTAGAACGAACAAGAGAGACAGCAATACATGTTGTATGATTTATTTCTGTCTGTTGTCTTTTCTTTCTTTCTTTCTTCCTTTTTAGAAAAAAAACATTATAATTTCTCTCTATCTCAGAGCATTTTGTCCTTTACTCCGGGGCCAGACATTAATGGTGACCCCTAGCAAATTTGTCTTCAGACTTGGAGTTCAGAATCACTCTGAGACTTTTGCTCCTGTCTGGATTTAAAATCTTACTTAACCCTTTAACTGCCACCCCAAATACTGTCACATGCAGGTCAATGGGTCATTCGGACACATGGCAGTTGAACTTTATGATTATTATGAACCAAGAACAAAGGGTAGAGTATCCAAAGTAGCCTAGTAGCCAACTTGACGCAGATCTCCCTGATAGCATGGACCTATCTGAATCTTTGGTCATCTACAGAAGTTCTTGGATGACTCAGCTGTATCAGTGAGGGTGATGAGGTTGAGTACCGGGTCACCCCCAACCAACACCCGAACATCGAGCACATGCCCCCTAACGCAGACGTCACTAATCCCAGCCATGAGGGACAGCCTCATGAGAGCTCCGCCCCCAAAAACCCGGTAAGAACACACCCACACAACCCCCACTCCAAACACCCACATCCCACATGACACCATAACTACTAGAAATTTTAATATGCCATGCTTTAAGACGATACCGCAGAATAGCTAAGAGAAGTTTACTAAAGCTGGTAAAATGTCAAAAACCCTCAAAAATGACCTTTTGATCCAAAAAGGGAGACTCTTCTGTTGGTTTTAGGTCATACCTCCTAAAGACTTTTACTTGTCTTGGAGGGCTCTACTTGTGTACCAAATTATTACACATTATCATACACATTATCCAATTTCACTTTTTTTTTAATTTCTTTTGTGAGATTTTTAAACAAACAACTAAAAAAATTTCAAATAAACATTTCTGACATTCAAAAAAAAAAAGTGACCATGCTTCTTTTCGATAACAGTGTCAAACTTACCATTCATGGAGTTTCTGTTTCTTGATCTGTTAAAGACCGACTAGAGTTGTACTGTCTCCTGTTTAAGAACTTCCGACAAGTTCTCAACTGGGTTCAGGTCAGATGAGGAAGTGGACCATGTCATCATAAGTTTTTATCTTTAATGCTTTTAATGCTTTTACTGGCTACGCAGAATTTCTGTGATCGTCCGTTGGACGGTTGAGAGCAGCAGTGTCAGAGTATTTCTGTGGGATTCTGCAGGAAATGTTTAGGTCCTGGAGCTCTGCCAGTGGGAATAGTTTTGACGGCATCATGGAGTTCAGTGGTTATTGTTAAGAAAAAGGATTAATTTTAGTGCTTAATACAGTTAATCTACGACATGTGGTCTTAATCAAAAGACCTCATTATTAAAGCTACGTACTACATAACCTGTTCTGTTTTCATTCATTTATTAATCCCAAGTAGGGGTTTATTTAAACCGTTTCTTATGGAACATTTATTGATGTACTGCTGCTGTCACTGATTCTTTTTCAATTGATTTGCCATAGGTTTGGTGGTTTTATTAATATGATCAAAGTTCTCTAAGCTAAACCTCAGTATTTGCAATTGTGTTCTTGCTTCCGGTATTGTGTTAACTTCTAATTTCAGTTTTCTTACTTCATTTAACTGTTCTTCCTGTGATGTGACAAAGATTTCTTCACATGTAATTCCAATTCAGCAGCCTTTTTCATTCATATAAAGAAGAAAGAAATGTTGGCATATGTACAAACCATTGCTGCCTCCCACATCATAAACTGCTCCCTACCTCAGCGCCAACATGCTGCGCCGTGACAGGTCATATAAATTATCGTGTGCCATCCCAGGCACACTTAAAATTGATTTTAATATTTCATTTGAAAAACATGTAAGCAACTATAAACTCACATAGTAAGACACTAACATACTCTTATATTTTTTAGACTATTATCCTCAATAAACTCTGAGTGATTGTATGGTTGATATGCTGATGACTGTGAGGTTACTGAGGACTTTCTGAGACATAGTGGACTTCACATACGTTTCAGTTTCAACAAACTCCAAAATATTTCAGAAGTGCCCCTTAATTTTTATTGAGACACCATACAGAACAATTGATACATGATGTATCAATTGTATCATTATCAAACATTCATAATGCTCACAGTGGTTATTTAGTAGTAGAAATTCATGGTCATGATGTTTTTATTTTGAGTCATGTTCTATCGGTGTGTGGCTTTGTTTAGCATGAATTAATTTATGAATTTTATTTGTCTAAGGTTTTATATAAATTAAATTTATTTACGTATCAACACTAACATCAGTTTGTCATTTTCTAACCTAATGAGTTTTGGTCAGATAAATAAAACTGGGCCGCTGCTAGTATTCCATCTTGTTGGCGTGTGTGTGTGTGTGTGTGTGTGTGCGTGTGTAGGTGTGTGTGTGTGTGTGTTTGTGAAAGTGAGGCGGCTGCCGTGTGGTTCTTCAGTCAAACCACACTGATGGTGACGCAGCGCAGGATTAATGGCTGTTTCACTGAAGCAGAAAAGTAATGAAAGCATTGTGGTCACTTTTACATGGTGTGGAAAGTGTATGGAAATACTGTACATATATAACAAATGACATGTGCACATATTAGTTATCAGCCATAAAAGCAGTATTAATTTTTATATTGATATTAGCAATAATTTTTATATTGATCCATCCCTGTTCAACAGGCTGTAAAAACATTATTGAGATGAGCCTAATGCAAGTAATCACAGAAGGCTAACATAACTTTCCCAGCTAAAGCTAAGTGTTTAAGAGACAGTAACACTGACATAGCAAATGGCTAACAACTTCGACACAAACAAATGGGCTTATGTATATTTCCAATTTGTGAAATATTCACAATAGTAGACCAAGCACACCTCTTCCAATTAATGGTCATTCAACAGGATCCAAGCTACATCACAAAATCATTATCATTAGTAGTTGCATAGTGCATTTGTATTAAGTCCACTAGGGAGACAAGAGAATCCTCCTTTCACAAGCTGTTGGTCAGACATCAGCAGCAGGTTCCATGCACTGCACCAGGCAGAGGGTTCCCAGCAGACCAGAGCTCACCAATATATTGGAAAAACAGGATTTGTAATGCATTTCTAGAGAGCTCATGCCGCCCTATAGAAGAGCAGCCTTGGGCAGCTGCCGACATCGCCCATATCAGAAACCAGGTCATCAAACATTTCGTCATCATCGCTGTCCCAAAGAAACATCCCACGACGGGAGCGGACGTAGGGACCGATCACATGGTTTCAAATGTAATTATTATGCAAAACTGATTTACTTAGTGTAGGTTCAAGCAAAGTACTTGCAAATCAAGTATCTTAGTTAGCAGGTATGTTACAGATATATGGTGCCACTTTCTCTACCACCTTCTCCACTCTGGTTCTCCTAAATGAAATGAACAAAATCCCATCAGGCCTTTAAAGTCTTTAAAGTTTAATATGTAAAGCTTTTGATGGATCAGATAGACTGAAGAGGTGGTAACAGCAGCAATTTATTTTTTGAGAAGTCTGATTTGATTTGTGTATATTTTGCCCGTTGCCTGTGACTCTATAACAGAATACAAAGTAAATTAAAAACTGTTTCAGGTCCAGTTTGTCTCCAGACAGGCTTTTACAGTCTTCCCATGTTGTCCATTGAAGGCTCATCGCTGGGCTCTTGGTGAGTCAGTCAAATGTGATATTTGAGAATAGTTTGGGTTTCCAGAACTTATTTGCTCTCATCTTGATCAGAAACCTGTTTTCGCAAATTTAAGAGGATTTTGTTAATATGTTTTAATTATAAAGCTGTACATGTCAAAAGTTCAAATTATATTTTACACTAATCAACGTTAAGTGTCTATGATTTTTACATTTCAATACTGTGTAGAATAATTGTGTTTTAATTAAAAATAGGGAGTAAGATTCAGACTTTAGTGCATTTGTACTGTCTGCAGACCGCTGCTGTCATGAAGTGGAGTTGGTGATGAGGAAGAGTTGAGGTGGAGGAAAAATGATTTAATGTGGTCAGAAATCCAGAAAACACTCAGGAACAGCCGGCGCAACGTGGAGCGACAACACAGGTGAGGTTAAATACAGACTGGAGACAATCAGGAAACTGGAACCAATAGGGAACAGCATGAGACAGTTGTGTAAATTAACCAAAATACAAACACCGAAACCCAAGATCCTCACAGCTGCATGTAGAATTCACCAGAATAAATATTGTGCTAGTACCGATATTGGACTAAAGGAAGCAAGACAGTTGCAACCCTGTAAAGTTTAATATTTAAAGCTTTTGATGAATCAGATAGACTCAAAAGATCGTGATGACAGTAGGTGAGAAGGCGAGGGGGGGATTAATTTTTTGTCATGGGACCCAAACTTCCTGGTGGTCCCCCTGACAACAGCCAACAGTTTAGGGAAGTCTAAACAGTTCATCTTTCTTCTGTGCTGTTTATCTGCACAGTCAAAAGTAACAAACCGACACAAAATGCTTTTTCACCTTCCACAACTCACACAAGCCATTTATCATGTCTTTGCTATTCCTCTAACACCCTGCAAAGTATTCCTGTGCCTTCTTGTTTTTCACACCTACAAGTAAGCAACAAAACTATATCAATTCATCTGGCAAATCAAATATTCAAACACTAATTCCTCACTTCCAGAACCCCCTCTGAGCCATATTGTGACAAAATAAAGACTCATTTTCTTACAACGGACATACAAAATAGTGGGAGCGGTACCTCTCTGCCATGTAAAAACGTATGTGTTCAGAAAAACAATAAACTCCTAAGAAAGCATCACAAAGACCATATAGTAAATAAAATCACCTTAAATATTTCAAAAATTTTAAGAAATGGTTAAAAAAAAGGTGAGTAGGAGAAGAGTTCCTGTCAATATGACATAGTAATTGTTTTGCAAAATCATATTGATAAAGTAATATATCAATCCAGCCCTGAATGCTGGTGATGCATGTGTTCAGCAAGAAATGCACTCATAGATAAAAGCTCCTAATGGCTGCAAACGGCATCATGGAGAACAACAGTGATGATGTTTGGAGCACCGGAAAGAGGAGATTCTTAAAGAGACAGACGTCAAATTCAAGGCATCAAATTGCAAAGTCAAATTTCTTTTAGGTTATACTTGATGTATGCCGAATTTTTTTAATAATTGAATGTAACATATAACTACATGATTGTGCTATAAAATGCCAATATGTCCCTGGAAGATACATTATACCACCCCTTTATTATTCATCATGTTTTGGTATAGTTGCATAATAGTTAACATATATTTACATTACTGTGTATTCGTCCACTCCAGTGGTTATACCATGTCAGTCCTCAGGGCTGGTATCCTGCATATTTTTGTTCTCTGCCTTCTTCAACACATCTGAATCAAAAGATTTGCTAGCAGGTCTCTGCCGAACTTTACCTAAGTCTCTAAGTCTTACTGCGTTTCCAATAAAACTCTGCCTAAAAGGTTTTGGATACTCTGCTAAAAAAAACACAATTTCAAAATTGCTGTGTTTCCATTAAATATGAAATGCAATTAAAGTCACACATACAGTGGTCACAAGAAACTGAAGAGGTCCCACAGGGTTGTTTTGAGTCTACAGACTGGGTTGCTCTTTGCCAGCCACACGGAGAGGACATCAGTGCCATGACTGAGTGTGTGACCGTCTATATAAACTAAACACCATCATCACCAGATCAGTAAGATGCTTCCCTGAAACAAACCCTGGATCACCAGTGAACTAAAGGAACTGTTGAACATGAAAAGAAAACCTTTAAGGAGCAAGACAGGGAGTTATACAGAAGCAGCTCAAAGTCAAGATTACAAATAGCAAGAAGAATCTGGAGAATAAACTGTAGAGATGTGTGGATGAAGAAGATCACAGGCTTCAAGCAAAAGGAGGATCAGGTAGATGAAAGTTTTGACAGAGCAAATGGGCTGAACACATTCTTTAACGGGTTCAGATAAGGAACAATCTCATCATCATCCTCTCCTGTCCCCAACCAGACAAACATCCCACCTTCCTCTGACCCACAGCTTTCCTGTCAAACCTCTGATATTTTATCTTCCACCTCTTCTGCTTCCACAAGTTTGTCTTCATCCGAATCAGGAGACGCTGCTGCTCGCTTTGCCTCCAACTCCCACTTTTCTGTATCTAGAAGTCAGACAAAGAGGCAGCTGGAGAGACCGAACCGGAACAAGGCTGCAATCCGGATGGCGTCAGCCCCAGAGTCCTGGAGCTCTGAAAATGCAGAGCAGCTCTGTGGGATTCTGCAACATTTCTTCAACCTTAACCTGACTCAAGAGAAGGTTCTGTTGTTGTGGAAGACATCCTGCTTGGTTCCGGTACCAAAGAAAACTCACCCATCAGTCATCAACGACTATAGACCAGTTTCCCTGACATCCCACATCATGAAGGTCCTGGAGAGACTCCTGTTGGCCCACCTGAGTAAACAGACAAGCTCATATCAAGACCATAAGCTGTTTGCTTATTTCCCTGGAGTTGGAGTTGATAATGCCATCATACACCTGCTTCAACAAGCCCACTGTCATCTGGACAGAGCAGGCAGTGCTGTGAGCATCGTGTCCTTTAACATAATTCAGCCTGATCTGCTTCGTCAGAAACTCCAGTAGACACAGGTAGAGGCCTCAACAATCGTTTCAATGCATTGTGTAAAGAAATGTCTGTTTTGGCTTCATTTTAGTCCTCTTTGTCTTATAAAGTTGCATTGTACCCAGTGGCTCCCAATGCTGTTTAGATTTGGTGCCAATTTAGGTGACATTTTAAATTCATTCTCCCCTCCATGTCATTAACACCTGTATGTTCCTCCTTCTCTAATTGACACTAATTTTTAATTTTGACATGATAAAGGTGTTAAGCAATTGAGTGAACCATATTCAGATAGGATATTTGTTAGTTTTCCCAATTTATCTAATAAATTTGACATCCCTATACCTCACAGCTTTTGATATTTTTAAAGTCGCAATTTTGTGTCAGAAATGTTTTATAATTTCCCTTTTTTACATCTTGGCCTGGGCAGGAAGGTTTACTTCAGTTTGACCCAGCACAGAGGGGAGACGATGTCATACAAATCGATTCAAGATTTAAGTTGTGATTCTCATTCTAACACCAAAGGTTCATGACAGAAGGAACTGGGAAAAGACACCTTAGCGACGACCGTTGGGAGCGGGGATTTAACAGGGTGTGCTCCACCACGTCTTGCACATGACTTGAACTAATTTAATTTAAAGTGTTGCATAGAATTCACTGTTCCAAGCTGAGGCTCTCAGAAGACGGATGTGATAAATGTAGCGGCTTTTGGAAGGCTTTTGTTTTCTGTGCTTGGAGTGAATTTGCTGCCCTCCACTCATGTTGCAATCTTTGGGTGTTTCCAGACCCCTCTGCCACTTACATTTCATAAAAAATGACAGTATTGCACGTACTTCATTAGTAGTACGCCCAATGAAATCTACACTATTGCACTGGAAGTCTCCAATGTATCTTTCTGTAGCTGAATGAGGGAAGCAAAGACAAAATCAGGACATACTTAATACAGTAGCAGGCCTTTAATTCTTATTTTACATATTTAGCTGTGCTATGTATTACTGCGTTGTTTGTTTTCACTGTGCTGTTTCTAAGAAGAGTTGAGGGCTCTTAGGGCAGAGATGAAGTGTTTTACCTGTTTCAATTGTTTCAGTTGTGGTTTAAATGCCATTTATTCCATTTCCAGAGCCCAATGGGAGTCTAGAAAAATGCAAGAGATGCATCAAGGCCTGCAGTCGACCTCATGTCCAGTTGAATGAAACGGAGATCTGCAGCCTTTCCCTCCTGCTCATCTGTATGAAGGTAATAGACGAAGATAAACATCCCATTTTTTGTCATAATGACACTGTATGATTGATAGTCAAATCAAAGACAATTACGGGGAAGTAGTTATACTTCAATTTATGTAGGTAAATTCCATACGTAGCTCCAGACCAGTAAATATAGTAGCTACTGACCTCCAGTAACTGCTGCATTTACATGTAAGCACCTTTTTATGCTGCTGATTATTTTTAAGCATTTTCCTGAAGTCAAGATGTTCTCTAGCTCATATTATTTAAGTCATTACTCACCCGCTTTTGCAAGTGCAAAATGCGTCCAACAGCGTTCACACTCACATCCAACGAGACTTTGGATCCCTCATCATTCTTCCTCTGGTTGCAAAAGACTTGGATTCAGACTTGGATGACTTCTCTGTTGTCTCCAGCAAATAACCTTACAGACCTGATGTATGACTTTTTGGAGAATTTTCTTGACTCAGTGTTGGCTAATAAGACTCACAAAATGTCTAGCACAGTGTAGCACACTGAGTTTCACTGTCTCTGCTATAATAATACTGTATGTTTGTCGGAGGTTTGCTTTTGGGCATGAGCGGTCGTCATGTCAATTATTAGGTACAGCTCAAAACTGGCGTTGTTGGGGGATATTTTTCATTTATTTTACAATAATTTTATTTCATATTTGTTCCATCCATTATCTGATCACATCTATCCTGGCAGGCTTTGCGAGGGGGGGCTGGTGCATGTCAACAGGCGAGAGGCGGGGCACACGCTGGACAGGTTTCCAGTCCGTTGCAGGGCAACACGGGCCTAGCCGGGTCTGTGGAAACGTGATCACTTCAGAGCAGAGCAGAGCAGAGCTGCTGAAGTAGAGCCAGTGGAAAAGGGACAATAGTTATTTCATTGTGCTATAAAATCATACTACGTGCCTGGATAGTACATACAGTAATACTGCCCCTTTAATAAATCACATTGCAGGTGCATAACATACTCCCAATTATTTTATCCTTTTTGATGATAAGTACATGCTGTGCATATTCATATTCATGCTAAATGGATCGCGTCTGCTGTGATGCTCATTTCGCTAAGGCAGTCCTGGTTGCTTGTGCCATCAAGTTTACACCTGTTTTTATACGCAAACCTGTTACAGAACAGAAGGCTGAGGTGTGTGCTATAAATGCCATCACTGTTATAGCGCCTCAAGGAGACGCCAGTGGTGTTTGTCCACATGCGCAAGTGTCAATAAATGGAAATGATCAATTCAAATATGTACTGATCTGTCACAAGCTAAAGTCACAACTGAAAATTAATTTGGCACATACAAAGGGTCAGCAATCACTTGTTAACCAAAAGCACCACAAATGACAGAGAGCACACCATTCATCTCTACTGACAAAAGTATAACACAGTGGTGTCCAAAGTTGGTCCCCAAGGGCCACAATCCTCCCTGATTCAAAACAAGAGGACCGAATGATGGATCTTTAACAGGCCTCTGTAGAACATTGACAACCTGAGATGGAGAGAACTTAAAAATGCAGGATGCCAGGCCTTCAAGGTTCGACTTGGAACACCCGAGTATTAGCATTCTCCTCATCACTCCCTGTCTAGCTCTCTTTAATCCTTGAGGTATTCTTAGGCTGTATTCACAGCAGGAAAGTCCATTGGTCCTCTCGTTTAGTCCAGACCAAAAGCAGACTTTATTTCTTCTGTTTGGTGTGGTTTGCTTTCAGAATGTACTTTTTTGAAAGTAAACTATACTTGCAAAAAAGTATACTTTTTGGTTTTGTGTCAGCCAAGCGCACGAGGCTATGAAGAAAGTGGCCAATTTAATCAATGAGAGGAAGCGGCGGCTGGAGAGCATCGACACCATCGCACACTGGCAGGTCGCCATTCTGCACTGGGAGGGCCCTGATGTGCTAGAGCGCAGCTCGGAGCTGGATCCACTCCGGCGAGCTGACCCACGCCGTCCGGCAGGGTAAGCCGCAGCAGCGCAGCTACTTCCTGTTCGACCACGAACTGCTATACAGTAGTTAAGCTGTATAGTGTAGTATGTAGTGCATGCTATTCATCGACTTCAGTTCAACATCTAATGCCATCATTCTGGAGAAGCTCATTGTAAAGCTACATAACCTTGGATTTTTTCAACATCTTCGGATCAGGGACTTTCTCACCAACCAGCCTCAGGTGGTGAGAATAAGGAACCGAACAGCCTCCACCCTGGTCCTCCTCCAGGCATACCACAGGGCTGTGGGCTTAGTCTGGTTCTATTTACACTGGTCACCCATGACTGTGTAGCCATCCACTCATCTAACAGGGTTCTAAAGTTTGTTGATACCACCATAGAGGGGTTGATAACAAACAATGATGAGGCCCTCTACAGAGGAGGTGCAGCACCTGTCCCAGTGGTGTTCAGTGAACAACCTTCTGTTCAACACACAGGACAGTGCACACACCTGTTATCATTCAAGGGGAAGGGGTGGAGTACGTGGACAACATCAAATTCCCGGGCGTCCACATCACCTCAGACTTGATCTGGTTGCTGACCACCTCTTTTCTGACAAGGAAGGGCCCAACAAAGACTCTTCTTCCTCAGGAAACTGAGAAGGGATGGATTCCCTGTTCAATCGATCAAAAACTCCTACAGAGACACGACTGAGAGCATCTTCTGCCTCAGTATAACTGTGTAGTACAGCAACTGCACAGTTCAGGACAAAAAGGACATGGCCCGGGTGGTGAAAACTGCTCAATTATCATGGGGAGTCAATTACCAAACCTCGACTGCTGGCAGACTGCAAAGGAAGGTCAGTCGTATTTCTGTTGATCAAACCCACCCAGAGCACAAACTGTTTGTACTGCTGCCGTGTGGGGAAATGGCACAGGTACATAAAGACAATAACCACGTGGCTAAGGAACAACTTTTTCCCAAGAAATTCTGTGAAATTCATCTGTCCACCTTCTGTCCCCTCTGCAGAAACAATCACACCCATTTGCTTCACTTTAAGGACTTTGTATGTTCTAGAAACATAATAATAGATAAAAAAAAAAAACGTATGTCTCATAATTGTAAACAAAGCCACCGAGGAGACGATAATGACTGATTGGACAGAAAAGTCAGGGCACAGACCTGGAAATAAAACAAACATGGAACTTCTGTGAGCTGCAATTCTGTTATTACTAGCAATCCCATTTTGAATGTCAAGAGCAGCTCATTCAATGCAAGTTTTGTGATGTAATATTTCTAATTTTGGAACGCTGAAAGCTGAATAAGACAGTATCCTCTACGCGTCCAGACCCACAACATCCTGACAGCAGGAGACAGCAAGTCAGGTATGATTTCAGTACATGCAGTGGTAGCATTCGCAACACTGAAGGGAGAATTCTTCCCATGATGCAACAGTGGATTGTGAAGTATAAAAAAGGCCTATGCTC
Organism: Xiphophorus maculatus; assembly: GCF_002775205.1. NCBI lineage: Eukaryota > Metazoa > Chordata > Actinopteri > Cyprinodontiformes > Poeciliidae > Xiphophorus > Xiphophorus maculatus. Next base: position 3,310,449 of record NC_036456.1, on the reverse strand, counting down.
CCTGTAGCTGGTTCAGATTGAGGCAGGTCTGAATTCACACCAGGAGCGAACCGTGCAGGAGTTAATGTGGAAAGCGGACCGAGACAACCTCAGAAAGCAGGTTTCAGTGCAGCTGTTTGATATGCTCTGTGGTTCCCTTGAATGTATTCACACAAAAGTTTATGAACCAATGAGGAAACAAACTCTGGTCTTTAAAGTGGACCAAAAGTGGCCGGACACCCTACAATGCTGTGAAGTAGAAGTATCATCAAACATTTGCTAAAACTGTCCCTGTTGTTTTGGGCAGATGCTCCAAGATCTGATGTGGTGTCCAGCAATCCTTTTAAAGCCTGTTCATGTATTGAGACTTCTGATAAAACTATCCAAGACTAGAGTGTGCTAACCAGCCCTTTCTGTACATTTCAGGTTGAATTAAAGGTAGCAGTTTTTGTATTTTTATTGATAAGACCCATTACGACACTCCTTTTGTGTATGCACTTGTCTTAACACTCTGTTTCCTTGTCTTTATTGAAAGAAGCCATTATACTTTCTTTATCTTGTTTTCCTGTGAGCTGTGTTCCCTTAGCTAAGCTGCCCCATTTTGGCTGCCTTAAGCAGATATTCAGCTATTGGCGTAATGTTTAAGTTGTATTTTTTTTTTAAAGCCAGTGCACCAACTGTTGTACATTTGTCAGAATATAAACAAGAAAGGAAAAAGATGTGCATGCTGGTCAGACCAGGAATTTAATCACCAAGTACTCCCCCTGGCGTCCTGCATAGTATACTGGCCACAGCAACGGTGGAAGCCACTGATTAGAAGAAAACTCTAACAACGTCTAAGTCCAGCCCACTGACACAGTACACCAAGCAGACACAGAGGAACTAGAGACCAGTAAGTATCAAATCCAGATAAAGTCAAATTTTCTGAAGAACATGAGAAAGATGGCCTTCAAAAATCAAATGCTAAGTCAATGTTCCAACGACCCCTGCAAACAATTGAAAAAGAACTAGTCACATTACAATGGCCTCAGTCAGACCCCAGTTCTGAACTAAGACTGAACAAACAAAATGCAGTCAAGCTGAAGAATAAAAACTTGGTACAGTACTAAAAAACAGTCTAAAATAATATGTATTTTCATTTAATCAGTTGGCGTACATTTTCAGTCATCAAGAAACATTCTAAATCTAGGTAAGAGAGATAACAAAATTCATCAATTCAACTTTTTTAACATTTACTTATGACAAGAATCATAAGACATAGCTAATATACTATTGCTATTCATGGTTTCGTTTAAATTATTGATCAATTTGCTCACTGTTTTCTCAATTTACTGGTTGTTTGGATTTTTAAAGGGGCAGTATAATGTGTTTTCCAGGCACATGGTGCAATTTTATTGCATAATCAAGCAACTATGTTGTTATAAAAATGCAATATATATTTATATAATATTTATACTTCCTAATTTAACACCTTGAAATTGGGCCTGTGTCTCTTTAAAAACTCCTGCTCTTTCTGACACTCTGCCTTCAGGAAGTCATCACTACATGGCTCCTCTGTTAACCCTTTAACAATGTCTTTACCAGCGATGAGGCGATGTCACTGAGAAGCAGCTGCTGTAAAGAGCCCAGCAGCTGTGCAGTTGTTTGCTGATTGCTGCTGGCTAGTCTGAAGGAGCAGAGTGGGGGAGGGCTTCTCTGTGAGGCGGAACTCCAAGGAGGAGTTTCATCTCGAAGGCGGAACTAGATCCAACCAGGCGTTTTGCACAGCTGACTGGTTGCCATGGAGATTAAAGGATTTCTCAGACATGCAGAAATCCAGGCAACACTCCATGTATGCTTTTGATGAGGGAATAACATTATAACATGATGGAAAGCTCAAAAAAGTCAATTTTACATAATACAGCCCCTTTAAAGGAATAATAAAAAAAAACAGAATTGTACAAAGCATCATCACAGTTATTCAGTCAAAGGTGATAAGATAAATTTAGTTAAATAAAGGATGTTCAAATGTAAATTAATTGAAAAGAAGCAAATCTTACATTTTTTAGGAAGCTTCAACTATAAAGTATTTGAAAGAATAAAATGACTGAATGAATATGCCAAATAATCTTTTGCATCAAAACATTCCCTAAACATTCACCTGGAGATTTTAAAAATGTTTAAAGCTGCCTTAAGCTTGCATTCGTAGGAATACTTTATTGCTCTTTACGTTTCTATCTTTCTTACTACATTGCCACACTGCAGTGTAGCAACGCAGCATTGTCGTTCAATAAAAGACAACGGAAGTAAAGAAGGAACAGTAAAAAAAAACGAATCAGTGTTGTAGAATGGAGTAGATATTTACTGTGAGGTAATTATTTTTCCCCAGTTGATTCGAGACTTTTATTGTCGGTGCTGAAAAACCCGATCTCTTTAAAGATTCTCCCTGGGGAAATTATTTTTGCCTTGACCGTCCCGGTGGCTTCCAGGCTTGTAACTGTGGAGTCCCCACTGCAGCCAACTCCATGCAGTGACTCCTCCCTCTGTGGTATTGTTACTTATAGTCGCCTTCAATAAATCACAGTAAGCGTGGCTGTGGCGCTCGTTTGTCAGATTAAAATAACGAGCTTTGATCTGGTATTGCGTTTGTCCATCTGAAAATGCTTTATTTATTGATCTGAAGTAATATTTCATCTAAAATGTTGTTTTTTTTCTATGCTACCATAACCAAAATAAATTCAGCATAATTAGCAGAAATGTAATCTTTAAAACATAAAGATAATTTGTGCTTCACTTACTGAATTAAGCCACTGAAATAACTGAACTTCTCAGTAATATTTTTATATTTTAAATGGGTTTGTATGTAATGTGTGACATGTATAATATAATATTTATATTTCAGAACGTTTCTTTTACCTTTTTTTCACTAAAACTGTAAAACATTGGTATTTCTATCATATAACCGCCTAAGCCAAATCAGAACTTCCGCATTTTAAGGCCTAGTCCAAACCTCATGTCACATGTGTCAAATCCAGCCACCAGAAGTTCTTTTGTGGCCCTCTAGACAGTAGAAACAGAACCTTCAATATTACAGTTGTCTGCTTAAATATTATTTTATCAGTCAAATCAGCAGTTTTGTCTGCATACAGCCTTGATATCATTTCATTTCAAAACATTCTCATGAATGCAGACAGCTACTTATTAATATTTTAACAGTTTGTTAATGTTTTGTCAATACGGTCCGCTATAACTGGCCCTCTGAGGCCGTTCTCGATCTTGATGTGGGTCCAAATGAAATCGAGTCTGACGCTCTGTTTACTGTCCGTCCATCAAGACGCTCCTGGTGTTTTCATACACTCCCTGCTGATCCACCACAGGCTGCTACTCTCTGACCCTTACAGTTGATCAGAAAGTGCTTAGTATGTATCATTACTGAATCTTCCATCCATCCATCCATACATTTTATTACACCCTTGTCCCGGGAGGTGCTGGTGTCTCCCGCTAATGTTCGAGAGGCGGGGTTCACCCTGGACAGGTCGCCAGTCTGTCGCAGGGCAACACAGAGACAGACAGGACAAACAACTGTGCACACACACACACACACACACCTACAGAGAATTTAGAGAGACCAATTAACCTAACAGTCATGTTTTTTGGACTGTGGGAGGAAGTCAGAGTACCTGGAGAGAAACTCACGCATGCACAGTGAGAACATGCAAACTCCATGCAGAAAGGCCGGGAATCGAACCCAGGACCTTCTTGCTGCAGGGCAACAGTGCTACCAACTGCGCCGCTGTGCAGCCTCATTACTGAGTCTCATGTGTAAAAAAAAGAATAGATCAGGCTGGTAGTGTAGGTGTTATTGTAAAGAACCTTTATGGTTTTGTTAACTTTTTAAAATCTAATTTGTCCAACTTTTACAGGTAAATAGATAAACATGAAAGACCCTCGCTGTGTAATTTAAGGCTGGAAAACATCCAGCCTTAAATTACAGAGCTATATCCAGTCACATATCTATCCATCATCAGGGCTGTCCACTGAGTCCTCTGCTGTTTGGTACGGAGCACAGGGTCTCCCTTTACTCTTATGGTCTGTTTCTCTTCCTCTCATTCAGTCTCACTGCTTTCTGTTCTGTTATTGATCCAAGAATCTGGAAAACATTAAATCTCAGTAGATTCCAATCCCACAGAAAACAGGAGAAATTCTCTGAAATGATCTCATTTCAACTCTTTTTGAATGCAGGATTTCTATGTTTTTTGTTTTTTGTTTTTGCTTTATACCATTGTAAGCATTTTAAAGAAAACAGTAACCTTGAATTTGCTTAATAAGCTGGGTTTTTATCCACAGGTCCTAATAATCAAACAACACAACACTAAGTGAGACTTTTTTTTTTTTTGAAGTGTGGCTTACAGACATTTTAACACATTTTTTGGCATCTGGACTGATCAAGCACTCAGCTTTATTTTGAGATCTAAACCTCTTGGACATGTTAAAATAATAGATTTGCTCAACAGTTTGTTTTTATTTTCTTAAAAAAAAAACCGTCAGCACATTTTTCAGCAAGTTAGACCCAGTTTAGGAGTCCAGTTCAACCTGAATTTAAATGGCAAAATTGTCTTACATATTTCTGTAAATGTTCCTTTAGTCAGCAATTCAAAAGTCAAAAAAGCCAAATTTGTTAGAATCAAAGTGAAAAGTGACAAATAAGATTAAACATGTCAGATTACAATAGATTAATGGGGAAAATATTACATTTATGAAGCATCTTTACATTTTATTTTCTCTGCAAAATTTGGCGTTTTGTTTTTTTTTCATATTTATCCAAATATGGAAAAGAACAGAAGCAGATTTCACACATTTTCAGAAGTTACAAGACTGTTGGAATCCTGACAATAGGCAGGATTTCTACAGTGCAGAGAAAAAAAATTAAAATTTGTATTTATTACTTATATATTATTTATTACTATTGTAAATGTCCTAGTTTCAAACATTCAATGCAACTTCCATGTTGTTCATACAGCGGTATGCAAATTGAGAAAATGTCTACCTAACAATGAGGTATATTAAATCACATTTTTAATTTAATGTTAAATTATTTAATTTTTTTTTTATGTTTTGAATATTTATGTGCAAAGGTCTCACCAGGGTCAAATTGAACAAATTAAACTATCGACAACTATATGGAAAGATCTAAAATGATTTCTTACTAAGAATAATTTTTAAAAAAATTAAGCAAGTACTTTCTACAAATAAATCTGTTTCCAACTAAAGCTGCCTTCCTCTGTTTTATTAAACTTTTTTTTTAACAACACAATTTCAAAATAGAGTTATTGTACATCAGTGTTCAAATGTTAACACTTCTAGGTAACTGAAACATTTTTTTTATTGTAACTATTAATTAATTATTGAATATTCATTTGGATTTCGCTGATATTACTGCACCTGTCAGTTAACAAGCATACTCAGGCTTTCCCATCCATACAGCTGAACGCCTGGTTCGCAGAAACAGTCAGTCAGAGCGGCTACGCAGAGAGACGGAGAAAGAGAAAGAAATTTTCTGGAGATTCGGACATAATGTGGAAAAAAAAAAAAACAACAAGCATCCTGGGCCATTTCTGTCCAACGCGCATCCGTTTTCGACAGGGGAAGCGTGTCCCGATGGCCTAACTATAACTTCTTATTTGTCGCTCTCCCATGAAAACGGGGGCAGAGAGAAAGGATGGCTTGAGCGGACCTGAAACGACCGTAGTGACCCAAATTCCAATTTATGACCTTAAAATGCAAGAAACGCGTTCAATTGATGGCGACCGCGTTTCTGGCGTGGGAATGATCGCGGGCTGCTGCGGCGGATCGCGGTGAATGAGATGGGATGAGTTCGGAGGGAAAGCACTTTGCAGAGATGCTGCAGTGATGATGCTATGGCTGGTAATTTTCCCTCTCGCAGCCACAGGCCTTATAGGACAGCGCTGAGCCATCAATTCTCTCTGACCCGATCAATGCTCCACAGCCCCGCCGCAGCTCGGCTCTTACCGCGGATGGTGGCCGGCGGCGGTGTCCTCGGTGTCAGATGCCGGAACAGACAGAGTGGCGGACGGGATCGCAACGCTGCACGAAGCTCACCGTCCCGCTGATGAATGAGGAGCAGCCGTCACACCGGTTCTGTCGGAGAACCACCGGAGACATTAGTCACAAGCCCCGCCCACTGCAAGCCCCTACGTCACCGTTCGAGTGACGCTTCGGGTTCTCAAGTGTTTCAATGTCATTCAATACCAAAGCAGGCATCCACTGACCAGAGCCTGACCGTGCTGCCGACACCGACACCGGGCCCACCATCCACCGCCTGCACCTCTGCTGTAAATGTTGTCCCTTTCCAACAAGATCTAATAAATTAGATATTAAAAATGCAAATATTAAAAACTGAAAATAATATTGTTTTATAAATGTCTGCTTTACAAATAAAAGCTGCATCTCATTTTTTTTTTCTGTATTCAGAACTGAAGTGTTTAATTTTTCATTAAAAAGTTAAAATAAAATTTTGACTCCATACTGGGACAAAACCAGCATTAATTAAAGAGTGGGGGGGGGGGGGGGGGGGGGGGGGGGGGAACAGCTACGCTCCCCAAAGCTGAGGGAAGCTATTGTGCTTGGAAAATATTGAGAGATTAAAGGTTATTTGATTTAGGAGTAGATGTAATGACAAATAAGAACTTTAGTATCTGGTTTACAGGTTTTAAAATGATTCCAATTTAACGTCAAGCGAACAAGAACAGATGAAGAAAAAAGCCCTTTGGTAGCTGACGGTCTTCGTGTTGAAACCGTTTCTGTTATTTATTGCTGCTCCAGGCTGCAGGTCCAGTAAAACTCCAGACCCAATTGTGAGTGAAGTAGGTTTCTGTAAGAGGACATTCACACAGTTGTGCCAGAACAAATGTGTGTGAACCAAAATAAACAGAAGCAAGAGTTCTGGTGAAAACAGTCGTGTTTCTTCACGTCGCCACCATGTGCAGAATCATAGGCGTAACTTCCTGAAGGACTGGTGTGGACATGTCCGCACCAACTTTGGCATGAAGGGCAGGGGCGGAGCCAGAGGGGGGCCCCCTGACATCTGATTGGCCTCCCCTGACTGACATGTAACAGGACCAGGTCATTCCTATACATTATTTGGAACAAGGGGCGCCGTGAAGGGGGGGATAAGTTACTACAATTCCAAGGGCCCTTGACCGACAGGGGGCCCTCCACAAAATAGTTTTGTTTTTTTCTTCATAGAAAAATTAATAATAAAGTCAGATTTTCGAAAAGAGAGATAGAAAAAAGACAATTGTCAATTTGTAGCCCAGTTTTTCTCCAAGAGAGGGGAGTTGACTGTGTGAGATTATCAACCATTTAGGATGGTAGCTTAGCTACAGACTGTTTGCCTCCATGTCACTAGCATCTAAAGAACAAAGGAAAAAATCTACCAACATATTCATGTATTTAACTTGTACCTGTTCCTTTTACCACGCTTATCAACAGATGAGTCAGTCAGCAGCAGCTCTAACCCTGATACCAGTATAATCCCTCCTCTCTCTCCCAGTGAAAACAGTGAGCAACACTGTGTTCAGAGACAAGCTAGTTAGCATCATTCCAGGGAGTCTATGCAGATTTTTCCTCTCACTGCTCTTTTTCAGTTACACAACAAAACAATATATTTATTAGTGACAGAAATTCAAACAATATTTATAAAATCATAATAAAAAAGCAGCCTCTTGTCAGTCCTGATAGTCCTGCCTTAGCTTGCATTTAAATTACAGATGTGTTGCCACGTCCCTCCTGACTCGTCCCCTCCTCAGTGAAATTAAAGCTGCAGTATGTAACTTTTATTAACAAAAAGTACATATTTGTTAAGACCGTTAATATGTTGAGAGATTATCTGACAACAATTTAATTCCTCTGCCTTCTTCTAGTGCTCTCTAGAAACAACCAATCAGAGGCATGAGGTGAGTTTTAGCGCTGACAATGTTCCCATGACTATGTTCGTAGTTTGGAGCAGAGGTTGCGTTAGATTTATGTCGTTGTCGTTCGTGAAATTATAATCATATTAATATCGGCATCCGCGTTGTTTGCATGCTGTGCATGCTACCGTTTACTTCTGCACCGTTATTCGTTTCCCTCAAGATAAACTTCCGGCTCTTCGTTTAGACTATCAATGGATTAACACGACATTTTATTCTCTTTAGTTTTCTCTGGTCTGAAATTAAACTCAGGTTGATGTGTTTCAGACAGCAGATGAAAAACCCAGACCAAACTCTGATTGGTTGACTTTGTTGCTGTGACAACCCCCGCGGTACTCTCCCTCTCTCTCACAAACACAAACCGGTCCGCTCCCTATCTTTCTTCTGTCTCACTGTCCTACTGAAGCAAACATTTCGCCAGGGTGGGAATATGAAAACTGAGTATGTTAACCCTGAGCAGAAACTCCAGGCTAACATGTTCACCTTTGTCAGAAGGGAAAAGGACCAGCTGGTAACCCAAAGAACATTCAGCTGAGGAGAGGCTGGTATCCGTAGACCAGCTGGGTGTAGGTTCTGGTTCTGGTTCTGGGAACAGAATAGGTTTGGGTCTTCTTCAGAATGAATGTTTTTAAGGCCACCAGACTGAGGGAGTTGATGATGCGACTAGTTCCAGGATGACATGTGAATACACACACTAGAATTCTCTACAAATACTGTATTACATTTCCTGCTTCAAGCCTCTCCTGAACCAGAGACAACATCACAACTCTTGGGCTGAGAGAAAAGGAACTAGACTGCTGTGTTATGGTCCAGAGTTTTTAGATGAAACCAAATTCTGCATTTCATTTGGAAATCAAGGTCCCGGGTCTGGAGGAAGAGTGGAGATGAACAGAGCCACTGTGAAGTTTCCACAGTCTGTGGTGGTTTGTGGTGCCACATCATCTGCTGGTTCTGGTCCACTGTGTTTTCTGAAGAGCACAGTGACGCTGTTTATCTGGAAATCCTACAGCGTTTCATCCTTTGCTGATAAGTTGTCTGGAGATGCTGGTTTTATTTTTCAGCCGTACTTGGCACTGTGCACACGCTGCCAAAGGTACCAAAAGCTGTTCAGTGACCAAGGTGTTCCTGTTTTTGATTGGATCAATAGGCTGTTAAGAGGAAGATGAGAGACACCTGACCAAACATAGATGACCTGAAGGCAAGCAACCTGGGATTCCATTCAGTCTACGCAGTGCCACAGGATGATTGTCTCAATTGGATCCGGCATCTTCCCACAGTCCAAAAACATGACTGTCAGGTTAATTGGTCTCTCTAAATTCTCTCTAGGTGTGAGTGTGTGTGTGCATTGTTGTTTGTCCTGTCTGTCTCTGTGTTGCCCTGAGACAGACCGGCAACCTGTCCAGGGTGAACCCCGCCTCTCGCCCGAAACGTTCATTGAAGATAGACACCAGCACCTTCTGACCCCACTAGGGACAAGAGTGTTAGAAAATGGATGGATGGTTTGATTCCTGTTGTGGGTTGAGTGAAATAAACTAATTGTTCCTGTTGTGGGTTTCTAGGCAGAATAAGAATAGGTACACCAGGAGTTTTTCTTGTATAATCTAATAGGAGTTCCTTTGGTTCTTTTTGTCCCAACTAGTAGTTTTGAATCTTGTTCTGGGTTTAGTGAAGTATATAAACTAGTGAGAATATTTCTATTTTCTTTTCTTTTCTTTTCTTGAGTTATTGTTCATTAAATGTATTATCCACAGAGTGGGGTGACCTAATCTGAGTTGGTTTAGTATATTTTTATGATTATGATAATATGTTTTGCATTTCGCAAAAACAATTTTTTTATTATTATTATTAAAGAGAACATTGTAACAACGCTTACAATAAAGATATAAGTGTGCCCTAAGACTAACAACAGCAGCTGCAATTTGTTGTATGTGTTTAAATGATTTTCTACAATTTGAAAGTACTGAGTAAAATATACAAATGTTAGAGCTCACTGTTATGGCTGAAGATTAATACTATCGATTCCAATGCATAATATTTGCAGTCTATGATACTGATAAGTATAGATATCTATTTCCCAAAGATTTTTGATTCAAGTTCAAACCAAAATATTGAGTAAATGTAAGAAAGGTATTTTGTGAGTGGAGTGGAGGTTTAGTGGAGGTTTTCTGTTAAATAAATGTAGCTAAAGTACCTTAATTTGAAACAAAAATATCTGTAAATGCTTTAAGAATTTATTTCAGTAAATGATCGCTTTTGTGATATTCAAAGATTTTATTAAGGTAATCTCATTTATAGATATAATGACATTTATTAAGCCTCTGAATGACTGTAGAGTATGTGAGGTAGCGTTCATATTAAGCGAACGTAATAATTATTTAATAGTGAGCAAAGGTGAGAAAAGGCATTCTAAAAGCTGATGTTTATTTACACATTTTGTAGTATTGGCTGTGGGTTTGCAAAAGGGCTCCTCACTCTGATGCTAATCTTGTTTGGGGGCCATGACATGGAAATGTTTGGGAACCCCCGGTTTGCATAAATAACAAAAAGTGAAACACGCACTCCCCCTGGTGGCTCCCTGTGAACAAACGTTGTAAAGCACAATACTACACACATTAAAATGGATTCTAATATGATTTGGTTGGATATTCGTATAAATGAACTGAATGTGTTTTTTTCTTTCTGATAAATTTCCTTGACATGTCACATTTTGTGAAATATTACGAATTAAATCTCATAGATTCCATAGAAAGCAGCTTGTGGGTCTGCTCCTTTTCCTGTCACTACATTAGCAGAGTGAGAGTTTATCTCTTAACTAGCAAAAATAACATCGCAGAATAGAATTAAAGAAGATAGAACAACTATGATCATGTCATCAGCAGCTTACAGTGAATAGGAATTACGCATTGGAGAAATAGAATAAAAACAATAATAGCAGTAATATAAAGGTTACGTCTTGAAGCACATTTAGAACACAATACCATTAAATAACACCGAGATATCTATGGTGTTGAAAAAGTGTCTCTGCTTCTATCACACATACGGTGCACGTGCATAGCATTTTAGATAGATAAGGCGGGCGCGTGCCATCGGACACCGCTTGTGTGCGCCGGCAAGTGCGCCGTCGTTGTAATGGAGGAGACCCGAACTTAACCAATCAGAGCTGTGACAGCTCGGCACGTGACGCAGAGTGAGTCGCTACTGTGGCTGGACGAGAACACACCGACATTTAGCAACAAAAACAATCGCACTTTTCAGGTACGTGAAGACGTTTGCTTGCCCCCGCGTCATGTCAGCCCAGATAAAGTTTTGCGAAGCGGGCTTTGATATGTGTTTTTCTGAACTGTGAGCTAGAAATTCGCTTCATTTGTAGAGCAACAAGCTGCCGTTTGGTCAGGGCCTTCACTATTTCCTGGTCCAGGTCCACAGCTGAGCCTGCTGCTGGCTGCTAACTTTAAAAGGGTTTTAAAAGGAGCTGTCTGGCCTTTTGCTTTCTGTGCTCACAGCTCTGACGTGTTCACCGGCTCCACAACCTGTTCAGTAAATTCTGATGCAGCCATTTGTATGCTGGCAGGAAACAGCTGTAGTCTCTGTTATTGCAGCCTAGGTGCTCAAATCCAAGTTTTGAATGTTATGTGTGGTTTGGGCTCCTTGCTCTTCTTTGTGTAACCTCGCTGAATGTAGGAACTGCGAACCGACCAAGTGAGAAATGTTTGAGGAAATGAAAGTACTTATCGTATGGTATCGTTGTTTTACTGCACCACCTGTGGACTTTGCCTACATTTTGATTGAAACCTGATCAAAAATAATTACTCAGCAGAGCAACTCACTTTATTTCTTTTTAAAGAGATGATGCATTTCTGCTTTTATTTTCTTTTTAACATTAAATCTAAATATCAGTACCAGTGGAAAGGGCAGAAAAGGACATTTTCAATAACAGCAGGTTCTTTATAATTCTAAGATCGTTATAAATCCTTTCAGGACAATGTGTACAATGAAAACCGTGCATGTGATCAACTTTGATATTCACAGTGTCTAAAATCTATGATGGTCTTGATTTGAAAAGGCAGACTCTCATTGTAAAAGTTCAGTATCATCCACAAATTAGATGTGACAAGAGCATCAAAATCCCAAACATAGCGACTCAAGAGACAAAACAACTTTATTTTGAATACATAATAACTCAAAGAAATGATCGACGAGTCAAAAGTACTGTACCCCCCTCAAAAAAAATCACAAAAAAAACTTGCCCCCCCCCCCCCCCCCAAGTCTTTTTTGGTCAGACAAGAAAGTGGATAACGAGAGAGGGAAGCCATGTTCAAAGGTCATCAGGCCAGGAACTGAACCTACAATGGTCACTTTGAGGACCAAGGCCTCCTTATGTGGGTTGCTCTCTACCTCTGCGCCACCACAGCACCCCGATATTGTATTTTTTTAACCTGTTCAACAATGAACCAAGTGGACAATATTCTATTTTTAAAAAGTAAAATGGTAAAACATTTACGTCGGAAAGGACCGACTGTGTCAGTCTTTGTCGATCTAACAACCTTTACATTTTCTACATTTGCTAGCAAACATAAGTATCCTGTTTCTAATTCTTTTTGAATGGATTGTTCTATTGTTGACAAGAGGAACCAGATTATAGTCACTCTTCCTTGTATTTAGCATATAATTAATTAAAAGCATATTTGGGCGAACCAACGTGGACTTGGTTGATGGATCAACTAAGGATCCATCAACATTCTTAGTTGATGGATGTGGTTCTGTTTTCGGGAAAATGACCCCTCGAACAAAACACTGCACCACATGCTGTAGTGAGGTAGGCTCTATAAAGTCAGATGTGTGTGTCACACTGAGGACACGTGAATCGTGGATTTCTACCGCAAGATCTCATCCTTAAATCAGAGTATCTAGGCCTCAGTATCGAGTATCTGGTCGGCTCTTTGCTGTGGCGGATTATTGTTTACAGCGCAGGCAATTTCCGGTAAGCATGGTAGCGTCAAACTTTCGCATTACGTATGTCACAGACGATTGGATAAAATTTAAAACTTCAGCACAGTCCACACCTCCAAGAAGAAGTAGTTTCATAAGGACTCAGAGCCCTAACCTTGTTGTTGAAGCAACGTATCGAACAAAGGCCTGGTTTTTACCAGAGTGGTAGAAAACTAACGTGTTTTTTTTAGCTGAAATGTGTCTATGTGGGTTTAAACTACCCAGTTCAACTGGGTAAAGTCCTTTCTCATCTTAAGTCATTAACAACAGACATCTTATTTTTGCAGATGACTCATTTGAAAGATAAATATTGTGTACAATTAAAATGTGGGTGGAGTCACTTACATTCCACCTACCCAGAATGTAGGTGGAATGTAGATGAACGCACTTCCCTGCTAAAACGAGAGACACAACTGTTATGATTAGGAAGGCGACTCTGTTCAGGGATTTCTTGTCCAGTGATTGAAGACTGCTCTAATGTGGGATGCAGGCTATCTCTTTGCTTGTGCTTTCATGATGGGTGGTCAGAGCTTGACCAGCTTGGTCTTGCTAGATCTTCTGCAAAGTGAAGCTTGTATTCACATAAAAGCAGGTCTTTTGTAGCCGTTCAGATGGTTTCTGTCAATGAGAAACATGTTTTGAAGGCAATCATTTGGGGAGCGTTCTGTTTTAAGTCGCCCAAACTACAAGTGACATCAGCATCCTGTGAGGCGGCTGCTGTGGGATGTACTCATTTCTTGTGTGAAACCGTAGCTTATCTATTGGTTTTGAAGTCTGCCCACGTCTATTTTTAATCACCCACTTCTTCCACTTAAATGCAAAGTTTGTTGTTACGTTTACCCATTTGATTTCCAGCTTTTCTTTTTTTTTTTAAATGTACAAATTCTAGCATTTTTACATCTAGGGGTGGGCGATCGTGACAAACGCATGACAATTTTTATTGTAAAATCACAATCATGAGTGGATCACAATTCCTATACATACAACTGCCAAAAGGCATTTCTAAATTGATTTGAGTCAGTATGCAGAATTTTGCTAAATTGTCAAGCAAATTGCTGAGTCTTTTTTTGTGTGTCTTTGTGGAGTTTTGAGTCACAGCCATACAGTTATTGACATTTTTATAGTTATCACAGTAAATGCCACAAAATATTCGGAGATCAGACTTAACCTTGGTGTTGTGTCCAGTGTTCCTGCATGTAAACAGAAAATCCTCGTCAAAACGCCTTCCGTTTGTTCTCGGTATGGACGGCTCGGTTTGGCCTCTGCTACTTCTGCTTCAGGAAGGAAGAAGTAAATAAAGTCTTCAGTTTAGATGGCGCAGAATAAAAGGTTCCTGCGTCGTACGAAGACCCTTGATAATTACGACTATCATATACGTTTTCTAGTCGAAATATACGTTCTAAGTATGCTTGATTTTTGCTCATGACGTCTAAGCCTGTGTTTTGATTTCTCAGACTGTGGAAGCCACTCACTGAGCGATGGCCTCACCCGTCTCTGTGTACCACTCCAGCTCTCTGGACTCTCACATCGCTAGTGTAGGTTGAATTTGTTTGTTCTGTTTGTATTTGGAATCAAAATGTTTTCCGCAAATTTCAGGAGATGACTTGAATACATTTTGGTCAGGTAATAGTTTGCTTTGCAAAGCACATGCCTAAAAAGCTAGTAAAAATAATATTCAGTATATGAACACAACTGCCTGTAATTGGTTTGGTGTAAAAACGGCCCATGGTGCCTACAGTTCAGGGACTGTGATCATTGTTACCATGACCAGCTGGGCACCATGTTCTCTTGAGCTTGGACAAGCCGGAATCAGTGTTTGAGAGTTCAGGGTGATTATTACTTTCAGGAAGAAGCTGTTTTTGAGTCCGTTTGTTTTAGTTTGGCTGCACCTGTAGCGCCTCCCTGAGGTGAAACGGGGAGAAGCCAGGGTGGGAGCTGTCTTTGGTGATGGTTATGGCCCTAGTGAGCCATAACCTCACAGGTACAAATATCCATCAGACCAACAATCCTCTGAGCTGTCGTTATGACTCTGGAGCCCAGCATTGTCTGCAGCAGAGCAGCTGCCTGTCAGCAGGCTCTCCATGGATTGAAGGTCAACAGCAGCTTGGAGTTTAGGTTGTACTTCTTGAGGAAGGAATCTTCCTAAGTATCAGACCAGTGGAGGTCAGTTTTCACTCCAGTACAGCGGAGGTAAACTTTGGAATGAGCTCTTATACTAAAACAGACACAATATACTCCTGTAAAACAGTGTAAACTTTATGTGAAAGTGTCATTGTCACGTTTTTTTATTGTCCTATATTCTATTTAAATTCCCATTAATGCTTTGTAGATGTGTTTTTATGTAGTTTATTTAGCCTCCTTCTGCATTATTATCATTATTATTTTACCAATATCTTTAATCTATATTTTAATTGTGCAAAATAAACTAAAGTAAAATGTTTCTTCCTTTTAGACTGGCAGAAATTCTCTACAGATGGAATTGTTAGCGGATGTCTCTCTACTTCCA
Organism: Xiphophorus maculatus; assembly: GCF_002775205.1. Lineage (NCBI taxonomy): Eukaryota > Metazoa > Chordata > Actinopteri > Cyprinodontiformes > Poeciliidae > Xiphophorus > Xiphophorus maculatus. Next base: position 3,295,005 of record NC_036456.1, on the reverse strand, counting down.
GGAGAGGATCGAATTACAGGTAATGATGAAGCAACTGTCAGTGATGTATGCAAAAAAAAATGTCCTTGCTGCAGAAAATACACATGTAATTAAAATCACGTGTGTGAGTAAAGTCACTCAGATGCACTTTACCTGAGCGGTGTTCGTATTTTTAAAAATTTATTTATTTTTCTTTTTTGAGTTTGGCAAAACATTTTGAGACACTCGGTCTTTAGTATTCCAACATATTACACTCAACTCGCAAGTATATGTGATAATAAAAATTATTTTTCGAATTCAGAATAGAAATAAGATGAAACAAAAGATCAAGATGTGAACCTGTAATGCAGCTACAAACTGACATAAGAGTTAAAAGGCCTAGAAGTGTCACATGTGGGTCATTTTCATTATAAGTACAGCTCTTGCGGTTTATTATCACTTTTTAAAATACTTTATTTCTACAGAATTAAGAATAAGCAGCCCTGGAATTTTTTTGCTACTAATTTGTTTCTTTCTTGTTTTTGGTTTGTTTATTTGTATCTGTTTTTGTAACGGGCTCAAACATGACACAAAGTGAAAAATTTGGAAGTCGTGGCAGTAATTTGATATTGTGTCTACTTTCAGATCAGGAGATCATTTACATGTGTCCATTCAATGGAGCTGTTAAAGGGAAAGTGTTGATCACCACCTACAGACTGTACTTCAAGAGCTCAGATGCTGTAAGTTTTCTAAAGTGTTTGTATGTCGGTGCAGGCCGTCTGCCGGTGGAAACACAATTATTAACAGTCATTCTTCAGCCTTCAGCTTGATATGCTGCAGTTTGTTGTCAACATTAATAACTTCATAGCACAAATTTTGATATAAATACAAATAAAAAACTTGTTGGTAAAGAAATATTTCTAATGGTAGTCTATAAACATCCAGAATCTGTCAATAACAACTCAGAAAACTCCAGAACACAATTTGTACATTACATTTGTACCAGAAAAAAAAATCAATATCCAGTAATCATGTTCAATGTAAATATTCCTCCTATATGCAGTGGATTTTTGATCAGGCGTGTACCTGAACTCCGGATTCTATATTTCCGTCCATGTTGTTTATCAATGAGTGCAGCGATAACTGTTCGTCTGTGCGGCAGGACGTGCCGCTGACCCTGGACGTTCCTCTGGGTGTCATAAGTCGAGTGGAGAAGATGGGTGGAGCGTCGAGCCGTGGAGAAAACTCATATGGATTGGATATCACATGCAAGGTGTGTAACACGTGCTTTTGCTGTTTTTATTTGAATGTCCAAAAATTGAGGAGGAGTGCAGCTTGGAGCAGTAAAAACTTCCCACATTCCATTTCTGAGATTTCTTTTTAGCTCGGTGCTAATTACAACCCAAGCAGGTGTTGATGGTGGGTTAGGAGTTTGTAGCAGTGGGGCTGTTTGAGAACTCTTTAACTCTGGGAAAGGTTCGCTGGTTTTCCAGGGGATAAAAATGAGATAATGCACAAGAAGTTCAGGTTCGTGCAAGCTGAGTGAACAACCTGAGGCTTCTGTTGCAGATGTAGCTTCTAATAGGTGTGACCATGATGTCCTTGCCCATTGCTGTGGCAACCGTTGGAGCCTCTGCTGGACACCAGCGATGATGTGAGCTGTCAGGAAGGAGGTTGTCCCTGTTGGTTCCCTGAGACAGTGGAAAATCCTCTTATTAATCTTCTTATTAAAACATTAGTCTCTTACACCCGTCCATTTTATATACTTTGACCATTATTTCAAAATGTAAATATGAATACCCTTCTCTAATGTTTTTTCCTGTGATGATGGTAAAGTGTCTGATTTTTTGGGTCTTCAGGACATGAGGAATCTGAGGTTCGCTCTGAAGCAGGAAGGCCACAGCAGGAGAGGGATCTTTGAGATGATCTTCAGATATGCTTTTCCTCTTTCGCATAGTTTGGTAAGTTCTACTGCGACGGATAATGAGCAGAAAAATGACTTAAAAAACAAAACTCAATGAAGAATAAAATAGTGAGTAATGTATCTGTGTCCTCCAAAGCCGGCGTCCTGAAACTTTTTTCCCCAAGTGCAGCTCACCTGAATCAAATGATTCATCAAGCTCAACGGCGTCCTGCTAATTATGCAATTCAGATGTGACACAGAGACAAATCTAAAAGGACTAACTTGACTAAAGACAGTCACAAAGTCGGCCTTCTATCACCTGAAGAACATTTCCAGGATTAAAGGACTAATGTCTCAGCCAGATCTAGAGAAACTCATCCATGCGTTTATCTTCAGTCGTATTGATTATTGCAACAGCGTCTTCACAGGTCTGTCCAACAAATCAATCAAACAGCTGCAGCTGATCCAGAATGCTGCTGCTCGCGTTCTCACTAAAACCAGGAAGATAGAGCACATAACAAGTTTTAAAGTCCCTCCACTGGCTCCCTGTAGCTCAAATAAGAGACTTTAAAATACTGTTGTTAGTTTATAAATCACTGAACGGCTTAGCACCACAATACATTAAAGATCTGCTGTTGTTGTATGAACCTTCCAGACCTCTCAGGTCTTCCGGTTCTGGTTCTGCTCTGCATCCTCAGAACCAGAACCAAATGAGGAGAAGCAGCTTTCAGCATCTATGCACCACAAATTTGGAACAAATTTCCAGAAAACTGTAAAACAGCTGAAACACTGACTTCTTTTAAATCTCGACTAAAAACCCACCTGTTTAGGATTGTATTTGGAACGTAATCAATTACAAATTTAATGATGGAACTTTACTTAATGTCATGTTTTGATTATTGATTCTATGTTCAAATTGCACAAAAATCCGTGAGGGACGACGGAGTCCCAGAGCGAAATTCCATGAGAGGTGTACGGAACCTGGTGCCGGAAGAAAAATGGCGAGTGACTGAGGGTCATTGCACGTAACACAAACCCTGTAAATTCTAGACACTAACAGGTACCATAGAATTGCACAAAAATCTGTGAGGGACGGTGGAGTCCCTGCTCGAAATTCCGTGAAAAGGGTGTAGGGAGCCTTGTGCTGGAAGTCCATCAAAATGCTGTCTACATCGTTTTAAACTGTGTGATTGTGAGGGGGGATAAAAATACCAATAGGTATTTTGTTTCATATAACACAGTAGGAGTGTAACAGGTAAATCTTTATGGATGCAAACTCCACTAAAAACCCACCTGTTTAGGATTGTATTTGAAACGTAAACGTAAAGGTCAAGTGACCTGACTTAATGTCGTGTTTTGATGTTGCATTGTGTTTCTGTGTTTGTTATGATGTAAAGCACTTTGAAATGCCTTGCTGCTGAAATGTGCTATACAAATAAAATTTGATTGATTGATTGATTGACCTTCGCTTTTGTGTTATTTAGATGTCAACTGAAAATGTGTTTGCTTGTCTCCTTTCTTGCAGCCTCTTTTTGCTTATGTGAATCAGGAAAAGTACACTGAGAATGGCTGGTTCGTCTATAAAGCTATGGAGGAGTTTAGGCGTCAGGTAAATATCTGGATTCTTTGCTTCTTTTTTCAGGCTAGAATTTGTGTTTTAACTTGTGTCAAATCTAAACAGCGCTCAGACAACACCACAGTGCTGTGGTCGGTCTTTTCTAATTTAATGTTTTTCCCTACAGGGCTTACCAAACAACAAATGGCGTATTACATTCATCAATAAGAGTTATGATCTGTGTGACACGTACCCGACTGTCCTCGCAGTCCCTTTCAAATGTAAAGAAGATGACCTTAGAAGAGTGGCCTCCTTCCGGTCAAGAGGACGCATACCGGTAAGAGCAAGCTTTTTTAATCAGATAGGATTTCTTTACCTCACAGAGGTCTAGTGTTTACATTTCAATGCATTCCTAAAATGCATGCACATGAGCTGGGTTACATGAGTTGTGCCTACATTTCGCCATTCTGAAGTCACCACTGTATTTCCTTCACCTGAAATTGAACCATCTTTGATTTTGGTCCAGGTTCTGTCGTGGATCCACCGGGAAAATCAGGCAGTGATTGTTCGCTGTAGTCAGCCCCTCGTTGGAATGTCTGGTAAAAGAAATAAAGACGACGAGCGATACCTGGACCTCATCAGAGAGGCAAACGACACCACCAAAAAACTCACCATTTACGACGCCCGGCCCAACGTCAACGCCGTTGCAAACAAGGTCGGAAGGAAAAAGAAGTACTTTTAAACAATAGCAACCAACCTGGAGTCATGTTTCAACAATTCAAACTACTGTGGTGTTACTGTGTCCACCTTCTGACCGCATCAGTTAGGAACTAGGAAAGGGAAATGGACAGGAGGATAGATTAGTAAAAACGTTGAAGAGCATCAAGTGATGAAATAAATGCATCAGGCTGAAGCGAGTTCATGAAGAGAGATAAAATCAGTCTGCTGCTGTTTGATTTCATGCACAGGAAGTTTTCACAAGCCATATTTGCTCTTAGAAGTCTTGTAGAGAAGGTCAGAGGGTCAGAAAGAGCATTGCTGTGTCTTTGAGGATCTAAAAGGAGCATTATGAGAGTGGACCAAAAGAGGAACTTTCACACTGCATAAGGAAGTCAAGAGTAGCAAAACAGAAAAAAAGAGAAAGAATAGTGGAAGACATGCATAAAGAGAGTGAGAAAGTGGCAGTCTGAGTCACTGATGTGTTCACGGTAAGGGTGTGGTTGCAGCATACAGAAGGGTAGCTCCAAGTTAAAAAAAAAGACAGCTAATAAGATAATTGTGAAATCTGCCCGTGATATTTGGTTTGGATGCACTGACGCTGTCTAAAATGAGTTGGAGCAAGAGGCTTAACTGGAGGTGGCAGAGTTGAAAATGCTTCAATTTTTCCTTTGGACTCTGTGACCAAGATGACAGGATGAGAAATAAGCAGGTTAGAGGAAAAGCTAAGGCTGCTTTGTTGATTAAATGACAAACAAAACCACAATATTTCAGTTTTGCGGTGGTTATTTTGTTTCGGTTTGATTGTATGAATATTGTCAGTAGCATGGCTGCATTAATCTTTTGCCCACACAATGTCATGTGGCAGGCAAATATAATCTGCGCCATCTTTTGTTGGCTGCAGGCCGTCCACACGAAACGATGAATTGATGGTGCCCTGGAAATATTAAGCAGTCCTGCAGCTCTAAATTACCTTTGCTGTAGAATATGTTTCATCTATTTTTAAAATATATATATATTTAAAATATTCCAACTATTTGACAAGCAATGTCTTCTGTCGTTGTATCTATACCTATTTTCCCACAGTAACTGTAGACGTTTCACTGTGCCAGTTTGCACCAGCTATTCCAATGTGATAAAAATAGACACAAAATCATCACTAGCAATATGGTTCAGGTTTAATAAATGTGGGTGGTAAATCAATGCACTTGCACATGCTCCTCCCAGTAGTTTGCTCTCTCTAATGATCAGCATATGTTCTGCATATTTATATACATGATAAATGGATTGCACCTGCTAAGGAGTTTCCTTTATTTTTTGCTTAGGTCTGTTATGAATACTGTGAATGTTTAGTCCTTCCAATAAGAGTGTTGCAGAAATTTTCTTTGAACGTCCACCGACGTAACTTTAGCTTCACATTGTGTTGGCAATTTCAGGCCACTGGAGGGGGCTATGAAGGGGACGAGTACCTAAATGCTGAGCTAGTCTTCCTGGACATCCAGAATATTCACGTCATGAGGGAGTCCCTTAAGAAACTCAAAGATATCGTCTACCCAAACGTGGAGGAATCCCACTGGCTGTCCAGTCTAGAGTCTACACACTGGCTAGAACATATTAAGGTAAGCACAGAAAGATTCATTCTACGTTCAAACGTTTTGTATGTATACTAAAAGCTCCTTGTGTGTAGCTGGTGTTGTCGGGAGCCATCCAAGTGGCAGACAAGGTTTCCAGTGGGAATTCAGTTCTGGTTCATTGTAGTGACGGATGGGACCGGACGGCACAGCTTACCTCACTGGCCATGCTGATGCTGGACAGCCACTATCGCACCCTAAGAGGCTTCCAGGTCGGTAACTTCACAGCAACCGGAACCAGCTGGATTCGTCCCGATTTTAAATAAACTGTCAAATTTTTCTTCATAGGTCCTGATTGAAAAGGAATGGATCAGCTTTGGTCACAAATTTGCATCGGTAAGATTCTGATATGTGTGTGTTTATTTTTTTTATTTATTTTTCAGAATACTCTACAGTTGTGTAGTTTTGTATAATTACGTCATACTTATTATAAGACATGCCAATGAAATATCCACATGAATGCAATTGATTGCGCAACTTATTTACTAAAGGGGCAGTTTTATGTAAATCCACTTCTTTGATCTTTGTGTCATGCTGTAATGTCATCAAAAACATACCTGGACTGTTGCTTTGATTCTTTCATGCATGTTTGAGAAATGTCATTATACGAGTTACGTTTCAGTGAAACGCTGGTAAAAACGTTAAACGGTTAAATAAAAAATAAAATACTCATTTTATAACATCTGAAGGCAACATTAGTTACTTAATTTTGCTATAAATTGGCATTCTTTGGCTAGAAAACACGTAATACAACACGCCCCTTTAAAAAAATAAGTTGAGTTTACTGTTAATCGTTTGTGTTTTTGTGTGTGTAGCGGATCGGCCACGGTGACAAAAACCACGCAGACCAGGACAGATCGCCAATATTTGTTCAGTTCATTGATTGTGTATGGCAGATGACCAAACAGGTTAGTAAAGCACAAGTGATTGATAAGATACTCTAAGACATTTATTTGCATTGCTTTTAATTAACTGTTTATATCTGATGAAACTGTAAAAAAAAAAAATCTACAAAGTCTTCAAATCTTTTTTTCTAGAATAAGTTGTTTTGTGAGCTTGGTTGAATTGCATCTATTTAACTTATAGCAGATGAAGTTATGGAGGGAGCATAGTTTTGTCTTTCTCTCTTAAATCGCTTCTTGAAACTCATTTTTATTGGGCATTTAATTGAGGCCTGAGACCGTAGCTCTTCTGTTTGGATTTATTTATTTTTACTTATTATTACTCAGATTATTTTAACAGATATATGGATTTTTTTTTTCTTGTAATATTTCTCCTTTTTTTGTTTCATCAACTTATTTTATTATTACAGCACTTTGGTGCAGTTTTAAACCTGTTTTTAAAGTGCTATATAAATAAATTTGACATTGTAAACCTTTACAGTTTTTCTATTCGAGCTGCTGCTGTGCTTGGTGGCAAAATAAAAAAAACACCCAATGAGAATATTGAATAAAACCAAGATGGTATGTCGCCTATCTTCTGTAACAATGAATTGTCCTTCCACCGAAGCACAATCAATTTATAGTTAGCTTTTCTAAATTAACAGAATTTCTCTTAAACCTTCCTGAATATGAAAACCTGGAAAACTAAGAATCTTCTGGCATGTTTGTTTGGAGATAATAAAACAGTTTTTTACAAAGTTAAGCATAGTGATTAGTCGTGTTTAATCACAAAGCTAGAGTGTGGTTAATCTGCTAAAATATTTTAATTGACTGATGGCACTAATAAATATATATTTTTTTAACATATTTTTTAAAAACTCTTTGACCTGACAGTATAATATGAGATGAATTCAGTGAGCATACATTCACTTTAGCGTTTTGATTTCTTCTGTAGGGCTTTCAGAAAGTTTTCTAAGCAGCTTGTTTTTTTAGAAATGTAAACTCAAGAATTGTTACATTTTATTTCTGAAATCAGGTCAATTCAACGTAGACAAATATTTAGCGCAAACATGAACAGAAGTGAAATGTGGTTCATCTAAAGGTCTGTCAAGCTGTGGCTGTTTGCTCTAAGGGTTAACGGAGAATTTGGGTGCAGGAGCTTAAACACGATTGTGTCTTGGAAATGTAACCAGATTTTCTCCTCTCAGTTTCCTACAGCCTTTGAGTTCAATGAGCATCTCCTGCTCACAATCTTGGATCATCTCTACAGCTGCCGCTTTGGGACTTTCCTCTACAACTGTGAGAGTATACGAGACCAGCAGGTAAGTGACCATCAAGGGTTCCTTCTCTTACTTTTTTTAACATGGCTGTTTAAGTCGGCAAACAACTAAACTTATTTGTCTTACTTTGGTGAGAAGGCGTCATAGGTTGGTTCAAAACAACTACAGCCATAATTAAACTTCTTAAAACCACTTTTGTTGGTGTACTGTTGCAAAAGTTGTACACACACACACGCACACGCCGATACACACATCCTTATACTTCAAATATATATCTTTAGAAGTTTTTGGGTTTTGTTCCATCTTCCTACAGGGCTGTGAGCTTCTGTCTTCGTCAGTGAGTTGTCTGTGAACCCAGAACTTGAGTAGAATTAAACCTTGCCTAAATAAGAATAATAAGAAGAAAACATTAAATATGAGGTGTTAGACGAAGTCATGTATTATACGCAACTTTCACACCAAAAGGTGACATAGGGCCGATTTTTTAATTTATTTATTTATTTTTTCTCAGAAGTGCAGAGTCAAATTTTAGAGTCTTTAGGTGAGTTTTGGTGCTTTGTAGTTTGCTACTGTCCACTGTCCACATTTCTGCAATATGACACCTGATATTTTTGTGCATACTTGAGGTCCTTAGTCTTAAGCCACTTTTCCGTCGTTATTTTTAAACACAATCCTTTGATAAGCTAGCAGTACGCCTTGCACTTTGACCTCTTGTCAGGAAATAAACATTAGTTTACATGCTGTGTTTTGAGAACGGTCTTTGGACCACAGGTTGAGACAGACTGCTGTAAATCTATCCAGTACAGTTCAGTAGAGCTGCAGAAAAAGTGAGGACCAGGAAAAGGTTCTGATTTTCCACAAATGGCCTCCCTTTGTTGGTAAATACTGCAAAAGTGGTTCTCTATATCTAGTACGTATAAGTACACCCCTACAAAGATCAACACACACAGTCATTTTTCTGTCATTGACTTGAAATGTGTCTCTCTGATTCGATTGTATTTACTTTCTTGTTGTTTGTTGTAAAGTGCCTTGAGACAACATGATGTGTATCAATAACCTGAGTTGAATTGATAACAGTCTGAGTTGCTCTGTCTCTGACTCAGGAGCTGAGATCGAAGACGGTGTCCCTGTGGTCTCTGGTCAACAGCAAGATGGATATTTATTTGAACCCATTCTACACTCCAGAGTCTGGACAGGTTCTCTACCCCGTGGCGAGCATGCGCCACCTAGAGCTGTGGGTAACCTACTACATCCGCTGGAACCCACGTATACGACACCAGGTAGGGCATCCAGTGTGTGTGTGTGTGTTTGAAGAATATCTTGATGCTTTCTAGCTTTTTGTTATGATTTAGCAATAAAATGCACATTTTCTTTGCCTATTGTAATGTTCTGAAAACATTAAAACCTACAAAGTTCTGCTATAAGTGTAAGTCACTTTGACATACTATTTGGTTTGATATTTCACCCTACCTCCTGTTCTGATCATGTAGTCCATTTATTCATAAATGTATTCATGCATTTTATTTATGAATAACATTTCAGAAATTGTAGTTAGTATTCTAAAAACTGTACTTTTTTCTTTTACAGTAATAAAACCGTATAAAATAGTTTTATTACTGTTTTCTAATAAAACAGGAATAAAAATTCTGCAAGTGTAGACAAATTGTTCAAAATCAATTTGGGCTGTTTTCATACTGTTCTCTACAGTAAAACAGCCCAAATTGATTTTGATTTATGAACAACTTGTCTATGATTTTAGAGCCATGGTTGAGAAGAATCCATTTCCTCTGAGCTTCAGTTTTTGGTAAAACCAGCAGAAGCTTCTCGGCTCTTTTAAGGACTTGTGTTGAAGCATAAGCACTAAAGCTGCAGTATGTAGCGTTTGTTTAAAAAATATATATATATTTTTACATATTCATTGAAACTCTCACTATGTCGTGACAGTTTGGTATGAAACACATAATCTCTCCCAGCGCTGTGAGTGCTACTTAGAAATGACCAATCAGAGCCAGGAGGAGGGTCTTAGTGTTGTCAATCACAATCTCTTTCTAGCTAGCACAGCTTGTCCTGAATGCTAAGGCTAGCTAGCATAGCCACCATTGACATCAGAACAACAGTTCTCATTGACAGATCTATCAAAGATTTCAGATTAAACACCAACAAGGTGAATAATGGCAAACATATAAAAGAAATTCTCAAATTCTGAAGGCACAGTGTTTGTGAGAAGTGTGATAGACTTGTCTTTTTTGAAAACTATAATAACATTTCTGTGTGTGTGTGTGTGTGTGTGTGTGTGTGTGTGTGTGTGTGTGTGTGTGTGTGTGTGTGTGTGTGTGTGTGTGTGTGTGTGTGTGTGTGTGCCTTCAGCAGCAGAGTCCAGTGGAGCAGCGCTACAAGGAGCTTTTGGCCCTCAGAGAAGAATACTTAAAGAAACTGCAGCAGCTTCAGTTATCCGATTCTTCCTCTCCCTATCTGCTGGCTAACAGCACCACGCCAAACACCACCTCGTCTACAGCCTCCACACCTTCACAGCAGTACACACACCTACAGACTCCGTTTTGAAGCTCTTCCTTCACAGACGAGAGGCAGAACCTTTTTTGGATTGCACTGTTCATGTCCTCTTTTATCTGCAGTCTTCTTTCTTTTTGTTCTAACTCACACACGCACACACACACACACACTGCACAGGGAGAGGCTTGGTTTGGTTTTGGAAAACTATCTCTTTCATTTGTACCTAATAGAAAAGTTGACAAATTGGTGAATTATGCAATATCTCTCTTTAGCGTTTTACCTGAACATTTTAAACACACAGCAAAGCTTTGAAGAATTTCAATGCTTGACGTTTAAGGGCTCCAGAGGACAGGATGCACACACAGCCGCTGCAGGTCGGGTTTTCTATAGTTTCTTATTTAATATAAACCACCGTTTAACATTATTGAGTTCATCAGAAGTTTGAATAATATATTAACTAAGAGAGACTAAGGTTATTTTTATTTTATTTTTTTAAAAGAGGACAAGAGAACAGACAATTTAGGAAAACGACTGTTTGGTACCGTGAGTGTTCTCAGGCCAGTTACCAACAAAGAAAACTCAAACTCAGCCCGTCCAGAAAAATCCCTTTCACTTCCACATGCTCTCCACTTCAGGCCGCCGAGCGCAGAATCAGAAATTACGACGACGTTAAGACGCCCAATCACCTGGCAGCTGTTTGGGTCGACTGAAAGGGAACTGATTGATGTGCTTCATCTGTAGGGATGTTTGAGCTTCCATGCGGTGAGTCAAATGTATTTATGTGAGCTGCAAACACCTGGGCTGCCCACAGCTGCACAGGTGATGAGTTATGTTTTAGTCTGAGAAGGACTTTCTTTACCTGGCTCACCGCAGGACTGGAGGTCGTGATTGCAGTCAAATATGCTTCGGAAAGTTATTTTTTTATTTTCATTGAAATTGCAAAAGAAGAGTCGTATGTAGATTTCTGTCAAATTAACTGAATATATCTTTTCAATAAGAGAGTAACATTACCAAATGTGGAAGAATTGTGCTATAAAGACTTCAGGCGCTGCATCTATCCCTGCTCTGATCCTGCAGTGAAAATGCATTAAATCTGCTGCGTCTGCAAATTTTTCAGTTGAAGACAGATGAAAACTTGATTTATTATGAATTTAAATATCAGCTATTCCTGTGAGGTCGTCACTATCAGGAACTTTTTGCGATTCTAAACATCTGTTACCGATGTTGATCAGAGACGAGCCGTCATGGAGGAACTGTGAGCCTCTTTCCTCTCTGTAATCACTGATAATAATAACAGTTGAGTGGAACTCACTGCCATGTTGGATTAAAGGTAAAGACGGGTGCAGGACATTATGTATTTGCAGTTAATACCTACAACCAGTAAGCCATGAAAGTAACTATAAGAGTTCAAATCTGGAAGATGAGTTTCTGAAAAACAAATCATTTTGACCAACAGCGGTTTTAGTATTGTTGAATAGAAAAAATCATAATGAAACTTTAGAATTGAAATGAAAAAAAACAAAAACAAAGCGAAACCACACTAGGAATAATAAACACTACCCCACAAGTTGTAAGCTAAGCTTTAGATTTTTTGCCATGAGTCCAGCTGCAGTTAATGTGCGTCCTTTGAAGAGTTGCTCCACTCCTGTATCAGTTGAAACCAGACTGTTCAATTGAAAGCAGAAACTGGCAAAGAGTGTTTAAAATGACAATATTCAAAAAACCCGTTGTGAATGTTATTACATGCAGACAACACAGAGGGATTGAGTTTGAGGCTCCAGTCATCAAATTTAAAAGCTGGATGGTGAAATGCAGAGTTTATGAAAACAGGTGAAGTGTTTTTAGTTAGCTGTGTTTAGGTTGACTTCCTGGATGGTGATAGAACTGAGGCTTGCAGAGGGACTGGAACTGTGCATTACCCTTGGAAGAGGAAAAAGAAGATATGCGTTGTTGAAGCAATATTGCATTCATATTTCTGTTTCGCATAGAAAAAAAACTTGAGGGCTAAAGCTGGACTTTTGGACAGTTTCCAGTAAACTGCAGGTTCTATCGAAGGTTCTATTAGAGTAAAATGAATCTCGCAGGGATGAAGTTAGAACTGTGGTTGTGGCGAGAAAACTGTTGAGTTAACTTGATAAATGTGTTTCTGTCAGCTACAGCATGTTGTTTACCTCGAGGTGAAACTCCCTCACACTTCTTTCTTTCACTTCCTGTGGTGTAAGTGTGGCTGTCTAAATATTTCACCAACCTTGAATTTTTTCTGGATGTTTAAATTGACCAGACTTCAAATGAGTCCAGAAGGTTAAAATTTCTCTGATTTTAAAAACAGACCCCAGTGTTAGCCCTAGCATTAGCAGATTGACATGCTAACGGTTTTTAAAATGTGCCTGGGATCAGGAGCCACATCGTGCCTTGTGCCTGCCACTGTTTGAGACTGAGGGCATGCAGAGGAAAAGAAAGATGGTTTTGTCATACATTAGGAGTTGATATTGTGGGTACTAAACCGATTCTTTTCATTTAGGCTTATGAAAGTTTTTCAAAAATGTAATTTTCTAAAAATCAGCTCTTGAGTAATATTCAGACCATGTCACAAATGATCAGTTATGTTCTTGACTCTTGAATTCAAAGCTCTAACGGTCTTTAATGATGGTCATTACATCAGATTTGTTTTGAGCCCTTCTCAGACCCTGCTTTTGCAAATAAGTCAAACGAAAAGTGCCTTGTTTTATAAGCGCTTCCTCTTTTTAATTTAAACCCAGCCACATTTCCTTTTCCTCTCTCAGAACCAGAAACCCTCTTCACAGTCGCCACGAGTGTTTACACTGACCAGATATCTGGTGTGTGTGTGTGTGTGTGTGTGGGATCTCTTATTTTGACTTCCTCAGTCGACTTTTCAATCCGCTCGTAGGTTTGTTTGTCTACTTGTGCCTTTCAGTCTTGCACACACACGTTGAACTGGCTGTCTGACTTCATCTCCTGCTCAGAGTGCTATATTTTACCTTTGTCCATCGAAATTCTACCTCTTCACCCTACAAACGGCAGGTTCACCAGACAGGCGTACTGCTGCCACCTTCTGGAGACATAGGGAAAAGCTCAGAGCAGCATTAGATCTCCTGTATGTGTGGGTCAGTTTCAGCTCAATTGAAAATGAAATGAAACTCGTCAGCTCGGTGGAAGCTACAGCAAACATCTATTTTGGCAGAACTGTTAGCTTTTTAGTTACAAACTATTTTCTCGTTTATTTAATTTGCACTATAACGTCGTTAGCTCAATCAGAACCTGTTTTATTGTCTAAAACCTATCTCTTTATTTACCTTTCTGTTGAGTCTTTGAGTGTTGACTCAGAAGTTGTGGATATGAAATTGAACTTTGCTTTTTTGGCTGAGGGGATCAGAAGGTGCTGATGTTCCTGATAAACTGTCCTCTGACTCTGACCGTATCCGTCTTCATCCGCCTCAGAGTGACGGCTGTGGAGGCGGAGCAACTGTAAACATCAGAAAAATAGTTCCATTTGCTTTTGTTTCTAATGTTTCTTTGTCAAGTAATATTCTGGGGGGTTGGAGGGGTTTCCCTGAATTTTGTCTTCAGTGTAAATATTTGTTATTAAATTCCGATTTTCTGAAATCTCAACTTTTCCCTCTGCATTGATTGCCGCTGTGTCTCATTTGGACAGATGCACCATTTCTTTCTCCGTTTTAGTTTCTTTCAGCTGCTGAATCAATTTCACATGGATTCATGAACACAAAAACAAAAGATGTCATTTCAGCACGTTTTATTTTTATAAACACATGATGTAGTTCCATTTAGTTATACTTTCCCCCCATTAATTATCTTTTTTATTTATTACAGTTAATGTTTTCTCAATTCCAGTTTTTATTTTGTTAGTTAACTGTGCTAACCTTGGTGATCAGTAACATTGAAATCCTCATTTTCACCACTAATTAATACCTCCATGCTTTCCTAACTCCTGGTGGAGAGGAGTTACATATTTATTATGTTCATTTATGACGACATTGACTTTCAGTTTTCCTACCAGTCAAAGAAATATGTTGTGCAATTTTCTCCCTGCTCAAACTATTCAATACAATTTGATTAGTTCACCTTAGTTTGAAGCTTTGTCTTCATCCATTTTGTCCAATTATTATTATGATTGATTATCTTTTATATTGTTTTTCAGTTAATTTTGGGTTCATAGATCCTGGAGATAATAAATAGATGTTTGTAATATTGTAGATGTATAGAATATGACCGGACCAGAAGGACAGAGTGGCAGGTAATTGCACATCAATTATTTTTATATTAAGTTTATTGGACCAAACGGTACCAGAGTAATCGGATGTTACCAAGAAGTTAGAAAGCAGGAAATAATACATTTTTGAAATTGTGTCGTTTTGGAAAAAGGTTTGATTTCCGTTATAGTGTGGTGGCAAAGATGGTGGGAGGGCCAGGAAAATGCTTACTGATAGTTTCTGAAGAAATGTGTGCTGGGCAGATTAACATTTAAAGATAAATGAGACCGTCAGCTAAAAATGTCTTCAGAGAAACGAGTCCACTGAAACAAGTCCACTGAAACGAGTCCACTGAAACGAGTCCACTGAAACGAGTCCTTCAGAGGTTCTACTGACTGATGGAGGAAATAAAAGTTGGAAGTCAAATGGTGAGTTAAAGATTTATTCCCTGATTTATTCCCTGAAACTCTAAATGCCTCTTCAATTTTTAGCAACCTTTGAATTATGTCATTATTTAGAAGGACATTAAAGATAAATGTGAGAAAATAGAGAAGCTGAATCACATGAGGCCTCCAAAATGACTCCGTGTGGATATTTACAGTAACAGTAGAAGAAATTTGGTAGAGTGCGACCTCTAGCAAGTGTATAGTAAAATTTAGTATAAAATGTGTATTTCAAAGACATTTCAAAATGGCGTTTTAGCTGGTTGGGGGGGATCACTATCAAACAAAATACAGCAAATAATTTCCTTCTACTTGACTGACCACAGAGCAGGTTCTCTGTCCAGCTTCTGCAGAGGCTTTGTTTTCTGATGACATCTTCCATGAAACGTCCTGCCGCTGTGAAGAGGCTGAGGCTGAGCTCAGCCTGGCCTGTCGCTTCCGGTTGCTGAATACGGAGATCATCACGCAGATCAACCGATGCGCCGCATGAAGGAGGCGGAGCTGCAGAGAGGAAGAGACGCTGCAGAGAGAGGAAACCGCAGAGCCGAAACCGAAGCAGCGACCCGGAGGGAAACGGAACCGAGTCGAGCGCAGCTTCGGTGCCGAAAGCTGCCCGGATCTCATCTGACTGAACTCTTGGGCGAAATGGAGAAAAAGGATGGAGCCAGAGCGATCCCTAGCGCCTGGAGTGTTCCGACCTCCAGTCCACCCAGCTCCGATGCAGCGGACAGGTCAGCAGGTTTAGACCCAGCTTTACTGATCCGACCCGGTTCAGTAAAGTTACATCAGTTTGGCTGCTTGGATGTTTCACCCGTTCGCCAATTTGTTGTTGTTTTTTTTTTGCTCTCGATATTTTCGTTCCCGTCTGAGTTAAAAACAACGATTAAAGTAAGTTATGATAAAAGTTATCGCATTTGTTAATAAACAAAGAGTACATAATGGAGTTGTAATAAAAAGTTATTGGGTTCGAATGTCTTCCATGGCTTTAAACAAGTGATAAAAAGGTTATAAATAAAATAATTTTCAAATGAAACGAACATCATTTTGAAGGACAGGACTGCAGCCTGATCGCTGCCTTCCTGTATATTCCGCCAGACAAACAGTCCGGACTTTCTCCCGTTCACTTTGATTCCCTCCGGTAGAATTTCTACCGGGCCAATCAGCGACCAGGAGAAGTAGTGACGACATCGGTTTTCGGCTAGGTTTTAGAATTGTCGTCTGCCTGTCGTTTTATCAATGACAGCCCAGGCCCTCCGTGTAGAACAAGGGCCTGGTTTCTACCAGGTTAGACTAACGGAGCTGTAGTTGTGATTTTCAGATGATTAAAACAGAACTGAGTAACATTATGACTACTGCTGTTGACTTAACATTAGATTCAGCATCTTTGATGTTTGGTCTGTGACGTAGAAACCCTTGTAATTGTTTTTGAATCCATATGTCTGTTTTTACATACTTTTATAAATGGATGAAGCGTCATCTGTCGCCTATTTATAGACCTTCTTGGTGTTCTCAGTTCTTTGGTCTACAGTTGCTTCTGAAATTGTTTTCAGAGTTTAACCGATGATATTGATCTTTTTAAGGCACTGTAAGTTAACTTTGAAACGTTTACGGTTTGAATGGGAACCGAAATAGGAACAAACTAAGAACAAGTTTTCCTGAGCTGCTTTTCCCGTCATTCCTTCAGTTCTGCAGGTTCTCATGTGGAGTGGTGTAAGCAGCTAATCGCAGCCACCTTATCCAGTCAGATCCCAAGAACAGCGCCACCAGATGTTCTGAACAGGGATACCAGGGTAACTATCACACACCATCTAAAACCGACAAACTCGAGGCTGATTCTAAGAATAAACTAGACAATCTGTAGTCACATTTTGGATATCAGGGCAACATTATTGGAAAACGTTGAGCTATTTCTGACAGATCAGAAAAATATGTCCAATGTTTTCATTGCACCAGTTAGAGTAAAACCATTTAATAGAGTCCTAACTGCTCCGGTCGTTTGGCCCAAACAGGAACATTATCCAGCCTCTGAAAGGTACTGAAGATATTGTATTGCATTTTCTACATATAGTCTAACTCAGTTCAAGTTCATTTGAAACTGTTACTGGATACACAGGAATCTGAAGTCATTCAATGGTTCCCTCTGTTTCTGTCTCTTTGGGGAAAAGTCGACTTAGGAGATCATTTGAAAGGTTGTGAAGAGGACAATTATGTCGATTTTCATTGTCGGTCATATTTTTATTAGCTCGACATATTATTTTATGTTTGATGGTTTAAAACTAAATAAGTATATGTCACTACACGGATGTAAATGATAAATGGAAATGGAAGTGGTGTTTGCATGTTGAAAGAGAGATTGTGGATCTAAACTTTTTTAGATGGTAAAATAATGATAACGATTATTATTATTATTATTATTATTATTATGGAATGGAGCTCTGTTTAGATACCTGGAGGATCTGGGTGTCTCTGCTGCTCTGTGACTCTGGATGGGTGAAAATAAAATAAACTGTCCCCCAAAATTCAGTTACTTGCCACCAGCAAGTAACTGAACATCCCATTCAAACATATTGATCAGTTCAACCAGTCCACATGGAATAATAAGTTACCCAGAATAAGGCCTGAAAATAATCGTCCAACAGAGTTGGGCGTCTGATACAACCTGCTGCTGAACCTCTGTGAGTCGGAGCGTCTGTGTCAGTGAAGGTTGTGTGAAGTTTTGCAGCCAATTGGGGAATAAAAATCGATCAATTTTCATTGATCTTAGCCGAACTCTAAACCATACCAATATATCCCTGATTTCTTCCCTGACCTAAACGTTGAACCTTATATTCCCACTAAAAGCTCTACGGGGAAAAGTGACGGGAGGAAGTTTGAACTGAATCTACAAACTTCTGATTACAAGAGATTCTACCCTCTGAGCTGCAGTCAGCCATGTGTAGTCATGTCTAAACACTGGTTACTATTAATAGTCTTTGTGATAAATTTGCCTTTTATTATAGCTGTTGGATTATTCTTCCAACTATGAACTCCATGTACACCTGCACTTCCAAATGTGTAGATCTGAACTCAACCCTCACAGCTCTGTCTGTCTGTCTGTCTGTCTGTCTGTCTGTCTGAATACAGTCATCACTTCCTGTCTCATGTTTTTCTGTTTTTGTACCTTTGTTCATTTTCATACTGTGCATTTCTGCTGCCATTTTTTCAAGAAGCAACAAAATTCAGAAAGTGAATCTTATTCGCTGCATTGTTGCTTGAGTTCATTTCCATCTGAATGAATGAATGAATGTGTTCTGCTCTGTTTTATCTGCAGGTGTCCAAAAGGCTGAGTTCCTGGGTAATATTTATATTTGTCTCACATGTTTACAGTGCATTTCCTTCACCTGGTTAATCATATTTCATACATAGCGTTACTAATAAAACATTTTTGGAAGTTGTCTATGTTTTTTCAACTAAAACAGTGTTGCACAGATTCAGTTGCAACACTGAATCCAAAAGTGACATCCATGTTTCTCAGTCAGGTCAGGTTTTTATTCTAATTTGCTTTAGAGAAATTCAATCTTCTGACTAAACTGATGACGTTTTTGCGACATCATCAGTTCATTTCTGTTAATATTTCTCATCCAAAAAACGTTTCAGGAGAATTTTTTTTTTTCATTAATTAAATGTTACAAACTTGGATTTCTATAAATTGAATAATAAACACTGATAAATGTAGGTACATGTGAACTGAACATGACGTCTTCATTGTGTAAAATTCTCCGTCTCTGTTCTGTCCTGATGGAATCTCTCCTCCTGCTCATCACTCATTGATCAGATTCTCCAGATGTCAGAACAAGTCCTGCATTTTGATGCTCATGTTGCTCCATAGTTCAGAAAGTTGACCTGATTGAGCAAAACCAATGGGAGTTTTGGGTTCAGCACATCAACATGACCCTAAAACAGATATTTTGGTTGTAGACTGGTGTGTGATCGTACTCTCTGCTCTCTTCAGAACCGTCCAGCTCTGGGATTCGGCGCTCTTGTCAAACTTTCACACAACCAAGTGCCTCTTCTGCCAGGAGAAACTGTTCAGATCACAGGTACTGTTCTCCTTTTTCATGCGTTTCACTTCCGGCATCATATTTGTCACAGTCTCATCATATCCAGGTTTTCTTCTCACTCTGCCATTAACCAGTTAACAGCCTTTTCTCTGTCTTCTCTCTCTTGTTGTCGTGTTTGTGTGTGTTTGTGGATGTAATCGTATTCAGTTAAAGATGTTATGTATATCTGTCCATTCAGTGGTCTTATCACTGGTACTCTGACCATCACTGACTACAAGATCTACTTTACCAGTTCGATCAAGGTGTTCCTTCTCTTCCTTTTTATTTCCTACAATGTTCTGTGTTAAACATTCCAGGATTCTCCTCGGTGTCTCTGCAGTGAGCTAATGTCAGCCTGTTGTCTTTAAGGACTCTTTTATTCTTGATGTTAACTTGGGAGCTATAAGCAGATTGGAGAGCATTACTGTTCCTAACCAAGGAGATGACACCAAGGGAATCGAGTTGGTTTGTAAGGTAAAACCTTTTATGCTCTACTCTCCTCTAAGAACCCGACCTCCAAATCTCGTCCACACAGTTTTTTTTAGGGATGCACAATATTGGATTTTTGGTCGAAATCTGATATGCTGATATAGTAAAATTCATACCAATACAAATATTTTCTTCCTATGCCTACTGAAACTTTATGGATTTCTCTACTGTGGAATTAAAATGCTGCATTATTTTTGTCAATTTAACCTGCTACTAAATGCAAATGCTAAAAATGCAAATGCTAAAAATGAGGCTGAAAATGATGCAACACTTTCAACTTGCATTATGTTTAATGTCTAATTTATTCATGACATTTGCTCTCTAAGACACTGACAACACTCGAACTGTGCAAATTTGACGTTGTGCATCACTGTCACTGGTTTGTCATATAAAAACAATCCAGTTTTGTTTTTATATGACATTCTGTCAAAAAATCTCACCGTCTTCTTGACAGAATGGGCGATATTAAATTTTACAGCTAATATCGGCCGATGCCAATACCATGACGATAATATCGAGCATCCTTAGTTTTTTTATTTTTTATTATTATTTAAATCTTTCAATTTGACCGTTTCCTTTTTCTCTCATTGTCCAGGACACAAGGAGCGCCAGGTTTACCTACAAACCAGAAGAGAACCAGCCAGACATTGAAGACGTTTTGTCCAAACATGCTTTCCCTCTGTGCTGCAGTCTGGTTAGTCCAGTTAATAAATGATTACAATGGTAACCTGGGCGTTGCTAGGTAACAAAGACCAGGCTGTTAGCTTACTGGTTATTAAAACTATTTAAAGATCAAATGACCAAAAGTTCAGCATGCAGCAATTAGAAATGATCACAACACCTTTTACCTCTCGCTGAACGCCGACAGCTGCTCCCAACAAAATGATTCTCACACCGAATATAAGAATATTAAAACACATTATTAATATGAAAACAAACTCCTAGTACAAGCAAAGCAGTATGCAGAAACTCAGAGTGGCGTGTAATGATGGAGTGAGGATGCTGAGATGAACTGGTGGATGTCAGTCATTTTATGTGATATTATGTAACTTTATGTACAGATTTATGTGGAGATTATAATTCTAGGAATAACATCATGATGTTACTGCTGCATGAAGCTCAGGCAGATTTAAATCCAGAATGCGGAACCACAGGCGTTTGTGTAAATTTGTAACTTACGTTTGTAATTTCTGTGTTGTTTTTTTTTTAATTATTTTATTTATTTTTGTTTTTATATATATCTGAACCCTTTTTTGTCTTTATCGAAGGCGATGACGAAAACAGACGTATTCTTGCCGTTGCGCCTTTTTTTTTTGAGTTTCGGAACTTTGTGTCCAACAGACTGAACGTTGTCACTTTCTTCCTCAGCCGTTTTTCGCCTTCAAGTACAAGGAACAGTTTCCTGTGGACGGATGGAAGGTCTACGATCCCACAGCAGAGTACAACCGACAGGTAACCACAACCAGCTCCCAGCTGCTCACACCAAAACATCTCTGTTGGTGTGAATCACTTCTTTAGTTTGGTTCCCTTGGCAAACTATCAGTATAAACCCAAATCAAGTTTCTCACACGGTCGAACTTTCTAGCGAAAACAACAGAGGTGTAACAGATGGAGACATGTATGGGTTCACGTTCTAACTACTGTATGTTACAGTGAGAAAAGAACTAGTTGAGTCTTGAACTGGCAGAAACGACGTGAACAAGCTGATTGGACGCGTTTCTGTCTCAGATATTTGGATTTCAAATGAATAAACACATTGGTCTAAAAGTGAAAAAGGAAAAACCTTAGCAGTGGCTCGTCTGCGGTGCTGGACATGCTTTACTCCAAACTGTAATCTGTAACATTTGAGTGCCAAAAAATACTAAATCAGAATTTGTGTTTACCTTGAGAAAATAGTCCTTACAGCAGCTTTTCCTCGCTGCTCTACAGCAGCAGGATGTCAGGGGAAGTTCTCTGAATACAGTTAGGTCCTTCTGTATTTGGATATTGACACAAATGTAATTAATTTCACTTGTTTACTGAGAGCTATTCAAGTTATATTCATGCAATGGACGTCCCATGGACATAAAGTCCAGACTTTCAGTTTCCATCCACATGAACATTAGCTGATGTGTGCGGGAGTTCCATCTCCTTAACGTGCCATCCTGTTTCACCCTGGAGGTGATTTCAGGTTTGTTGCTCGCGTTTGAGTGAAGGTTTCTCTGAGAAGAAAACATCCGGTCAAAGGAGCTCTCCCTGCAGATGAAACAAGCCGCCCTTAAGCTACGAAAACAGAAAACAAACATCCAAGGAATTCCTACAATAGTGTGTACAGTTTGGTACATCCTGAGAAATAAATAAAGAAAGTACCAGTGAAGCCGTCAACGCCAACAGACCTGGACGGCCATGGAAGAGGCACTGATCCTCATCCTGGCTGCGAGCCGCTCCAGGGAAGACCTGATGAAGCCAGTAGGACCACATCACCTACAAAAAGCAGACATGTGATCGTAAGGCCACCAAAATAGAATCCCCTCAACACCTTGGCTGCTCCTAGAAATTGTCCATAGAAGCTATGAACAGAGTCGGTGACAAAGGGCAGCCTTGGCAGAGTCCAGCGCTCACCAGAAGTGAGCCAGACTTTCTGCCGGCAGTGCGGACCGAGCTGAGAGCCTGGTCACACAGGGACCCAACAGTCCGTATCAAAGGGCCCGGTTCCCCAAACACAATCCATCGCCTTTTCCAAGTCAACAAAGTTCATGTAGACGAGTTGGGCAAACTCCCACACACCCTGCAGGACTTCACAATTATATCTTATCGTGTTGTGCGCTCCCTGACATACTAAAAAATGAAGGTTCTCACTCATCTGATTTCCTGATAAACAAATAATAAAAACTGTGTACCACTGTTGAGAAATCAACAAGCTCAACCACAGCACAAAGGTTCTAAGCTTTCCCATTTCTTCTTGATCTGTTGGCGAACTCTGCTTGTCTTAATCTAATGAAAGTTTAGATTTTAACAGCTTGTGGATTTATTTTTTGTCCCATCTCCTTTAAAGATGAAGATTATGCATCTTTCACTCTCTTATCTTTGTGTCTGAACATGCTGCACCAGGGTCTACCAAATGAGAGCTGGTGCATCAGTAAGCTGAACCTCCATTATGAGCTGTGTGACACCTACCCCTCCATCCTGGTTCTCCCCAACAACATGACAGAAGAAGACACAGAACGCGTGGCGTCATTCAGAGCCAAGCGCCGCCTGCCGGTCAGTCATTTTCACAGACACATTCGGCAATTTCTGTTGTGTTTCCCTCCATTAGGACAGAGTTCTTCCCAAAATCACATGGATTAAAGCCAATCATCTTTCACATCCAACCAGAATCTTAAAAACAAAAGTTTACGGGGTTGAATCTAAACCTAAAATGAAAATACACATTTTGTTGAAATAGAGCAATAATCATGACTGTTTGTAAAGTAACAGTCAGTTATATTCATGTACAAAACTGACTTTGACTATACTTTGTACCATATTTTTCATTATATTGCCAATAATCAATAAAAAGACATTTGGAAAAGAAAAGAAAAACAGGCTAACTTTGTGTTGAGCTCCGCCAAGGCCGACTGGAGACGGAGCAGATATACAACAACCAGACGAGCTGATGTAGAGCCTTTCAAAGACACTGTATACATCTATAGATCAATCAGTGTAAGGAAAAACAACAACACGTTACAAACAGCGAGGAAACGAAGAGTCAGCAATCTTAGACAGATGGGCTTTGAGAGTCATAGAAAAGAGCAGCACAGCGAGGAACAGTTCAGGTCACGTCTGAGACTTCCTGTCTGGTTCCTGCAGGTCTTGTCCTGGATCCACCCGGAGTCTCAGGCCGCTGTGGTGCGCTGCAGCCAGCCGCTGGTCGGCCCTCTGGACAGCCGCTGCAAAGAGGACGAGCGCTTCCTCCAGATCGTCATGGACGCCAACGCGCAGTCCCACAAGCTCACCGTCTTCGATTCTCGACAGACCAGTGAAGCCCTGTCCAGCAAGGTGCAACACACACACACACACTAACACAGATGTGTGTTCTTTAAATATTTTTGTTTGATCTGCAATCAGATAATATACACTGTATAAAAGGACAAAGCTATTTTTTCTCACCAGCTGTGTTTTCATTTCAAATGTGCACAAATCTTTGTCTATATTCTGTTAAAAAAAAAACCAAACACAATTTCACTACTGCTGTGTTTCTATTTAATGAGAAATGACACTAAAAATCACATGTGAATAAGTTTGTTCCTGCTTTAAGTTATTAAAAATGATGGGAGTGACGGATGTAAACATTTACATGATATATCCATAATTTAGCCGTGGTGTTAGAGCTCATCGTCTGTCAGCCAATCAGAGGAGACGTCGGCGTTTTATTCAGGCATCGGAGCAACAAGCCCCGCCTACTTGTATGCTGCGTTTTAGGGAAACCACAAAACCACAAAGAAGGCCACTTCCTGTCGTCTTCTTTGTGGTTTTGGCCAGTAGCAACAACCTGCTGTTGATCATGTGATGCAAAAAAAAAAGTGCAGTTCTGTGAAATACATCGACTGTGGCAGAAAAACAGCCTCATCCCAGCACAAAAACCTTTTGGTGAAAAACGCGAGTTGTTTTTTTTTTTTAAATAAATCATCATGTTTCCATTAATCAAATGTATTTTTGTCATTTCAATTTGCACAATCCTATGGTGAATGAAAAAAAACACCTGGTAACCTGATTTATGTCTGATAATAAATCAATGCAAACGTTTCCTGTATTAGATCAGTTATGATAATCAAAAACATTTGTATTTGCTAGA
Source organism: Xiphophorus maculatus (assembly GCF_002775205.1). Lineage (NCBI taxonomy): Eukaryota > Metazoa > Chordata > Actinopteri > Cyprinodontiformes > Poeciliidae > Xiphophorus > Xiphophorus maculatus. Next base: position 3,270,516 of record NC_036456.1, on the reverse strand, counting down.
TTTCAAGATAATTAAAAGTTTTTTTGCTTCTTTTTTCCAAGTCTTAAGTTTAAATGCACAAATTTTACTAAAACCGTCCAAGATTTCAATGTATTGATTGATATAATTTGAGTTATTTAACGGTATACCCATTAAAACCTTTTAAAACACCAAGACTTCCAAAATATTCAGAAAATGTAAATATATCTCCTCTATTAAAGAAAGTAAACAATCCATAAAAGATCTCAATTAATATTCTGTCATAGACAGTTTTGATGATCCTAAATGACCTAAAACAGGAACATTTAGGTTTGATTTCAAAATGGACGTGTCTTTATTTAGTCCATGTAAATACAAAATTGTTCATTTTTTCTGTCTCCTTTTTGATTTTCTCCATCTGTTCACCCGAACAACCTGAAGGCAAAAGACGGAGGATATGAAAATGAAAATTTCTATCCCAACATTGAGCTTATTTTCCTGGAAATTCCGAATATCCATGTGATCCGGGAGTCTCTCAGGAAGATGAGGGACGTGATTTATCCAACTATTGATGAGGCCCGCTGGCATTCTGCCATCGACCAGACTCACTGGCTGGACTATCTACGAGTAAGTCTCTTATAAATATCCACAAATACAAATGTGCTACAGTCTAAACAAAACAACAGAACCTTTTGTTTTATGCAATATGTTCCTGTATTGTATAAACAGGATATTATAAGTCCTGTATTTGTCCCTGTTGTGTGCAGCTGTTACTATCAGGAGCTGTGAAAATAGCCGACAAGCTGGAATCTGGGAAAACGTCCGTAGTGGTCCACTGCAGTGACGGCTGGGACAGAACGGCCCAGCTCACTTCCCTCTCAATGCTGATGCTGGACAGCTACTACCGGACGCTCCGAGGATTCCAGGTGACTCACTTTAAGTCATTAATACGGTTTTAAAGGGGCAGTGTCATGTAAAATGGACAAATTTAGGCTTTGCATTATTTTATAATGCCATTACCTCGTCAAAGACATATCTGGAGTGTTGCTCTGATTCTGTCATTCATGTTTGAGAAATTCTGTAATCTCCATGGCAACCGTTCAGCTGTGCAAAATGCCTGGGTAGACCTAGCTCCACCTTCGAGGCGCAGCTCCTCCTCTGAGCTTTTAATTTTGTCTACAATTGCTACTCAGTGGTGGTTGTCGTGTGTCTTGTCTCTATGCTGTAACTGTGAAATAATTTCCCTGCTGGGATGAATAAAGTAATTCTATTCTATTCTATTCAGACTAGTCAGCAGCAACTAGCAAAAACCTGGTGGAGCTGTACATCTGCTGAGCTCATTACAGGAGCCACTTCTCAGTGAAACGATGGTGAAAACATTGTTAAAGGGTTTAATAGAGGAGCCATGTTGTGATGACGTCCTGAAGGCGGAGTTTCAGAAAGAGGAGGAGTTTTTTTAAAGCGACAGAGGCCCAATTTCAGGGTGTTAAATTTCTTTTTATGTCATATTTTACGTGACTTGAGCAGTTTTACAACAGAAGATAACATTCAAAACGCACTACGTTTACAACAAACCGCAGTTAACAGTGTATTGCACATTTAAGTCCTTTATATTTAGTTTGACATTTTTTTGGTTTCTTCAGGTTCTGCTGGAAAAGGAGTGGATCAGCTTCGGACACAGATTTGCTTCTGTAAGATTTGTTTAGCTTCATGAAATGTTTCTACTGCGTATCTGCGTGTGTGTGTGTGCGTGTGTGTGTGTGTGCGTGTGTGTGTGTGTGTGTGTGTGTGTGTGTGTGTGTGTGTGTGTGTGTGTGTGTGTGTGTGTGTGTACTCACTGCTGGATGTCTTCCTGTTCCACACAGCGCATTGGACACGGTGATAAGAGCCATACCAACACAGAGCGCTCACCTCTGTTTGTCCAGTTTATGGACTGTGTTTGGCAGATGACCCGACAGGTGAGAGCGTTTTGTGTTCGGCTTCAGAGCTTGAGACTGTAAATATGAAATGCGTATCCACCGGCATGTGACACTATCATTCAATCATTCTCCTCTCATTTTTTTCCCAGTTTCCTTCGGCCTTTGAATTTAATGAGCTGTTCCTCATCACCGTCCTGGATCATCTCTACAGCTGCCTCTTTGGCACCTTCCTCTGCAACAGTGAGCAGGAGAAGTCAGCCAAGGTGTGTAACATACACTAAATATTTCTGTAACACCACACTCTTGTAATTGTGTCATACATGTCAACATATTGATTTTTTTCCTTTGCTTTAATCTGTAGATTTTATTCTTATTGACCAAAAATACGATTTCATTATGAGACTTTTTTTTTCTGAAATTGTTCTCATTTCTTATCCAGGAGGTTCAAACCAAGACAGTGTCCCTGTGGTCCTACATCAACAGGTGAAAATCTGTCCGTCTGACTGCAGGTAGCTAATAACCAAACGTTTGACCTGCTGTGACCCTGATGTCGTCCTCCAGCCAGCCCAGTGAATTCACCAACCCGTTCTACCTGGTCTATGAGAACTGCGTTCTGTATCCGCTGCTTTCCTCCAGACACTTGGAGCTGTGGACCAGCTACTACGCCCGCTGGAACCCACGCATGAGGCCACAGGTAAGCGCGGCTGTTTGCTTTACTTTAGCAGATTAGCAGAAAGTATTCATGCAGCGGCTTTAAAAATTATATTTAAAATAAATCCATCTGGCTTTAAGCACGTTAATTACATACATTTTGTTATTATTCTGATTCTCTCCCCTGTATTTGGTAGTTTAAGTTTTTCTCTCTGTGATGTTTCCCAGGTGCCAGTGCATCAGACGCTGAAGGACTTGCTGTTCCTCAGAGCAGAGCTGCAGAGGAGGGTGGAGGAGCTGAACACACACCCAGCACCGGAACACCCGAGCCCTTACACAGGAACCTCACTTCACTCTGCTGTTTGAGACACCGAAGTGTCCTATCCAAAGTTTTGACCAAATAATAGGGACAACAATGTTTTCAGTCGAAGAAAATCTTTTCTTTTTTTTTCCTCAAATAAAATGTGTAAAGTCAAATATCAGAAAGGATTTTATTCCAGCGACGGAACTAACGTGAAAGCAGGCGGCACAATACGGGGTGTTTGCAGGAAAATAACAATCCGGGCGCACGGCGAGGAAGGGGGTAAAAAAAAAAAAAAAAACGGTTTCCTGGCCTAAACGAGAGACTTGACAGGCATGTGAGAGCCCAGAGCCTCGGAACGCAGCAAGTAGCGCAAGACAAGAGTCCGGGTTTTACCAGGCTCACATTTTAGACCAAAGATTATGTAACATTTTCTGGGTATTGTTGATTTAAACTGTGGTGCTCAGATCGGCCGTTTAGTGTGACCTACTTGGTAGATTTATCACAACAACCTGCTTCGCTGCAACATAAGATTACACGGTGCAGAAAATTTGTGATAAAAGTACAGAATAGTTTACAGAATATCCTTTACTACTGGGGTCCATCGTTAAAACACTCATTACAATAGAATTCAAATATTTGACAAATGACAGATTTAGCATACAAAAATATTAATTATAATTTATACAAAAGTGTTGATGAATTTGTAAAATGCATAATAATTTTGCTTGTAGGTAAATTGCTTCCCAAAAGGAAACTCTTCAGCTTCTTTTTAAAAACTTTCTTCTGTTCAGGTTTTTAACATCATTGTCTGATAAAGACACCATAACATTTTCTCTCAGGGTTGGAATACCCAGTTAAAATAAACTCAAAGGTAATTAAAAATGAGCAGACAGCACAGGGTAATAGGGAAGTACCATTATTTCTTCATACTTAATGTCATATGTCAGCACAAGCTCTAAAATACGGCCATAATTATGTAGGACTGAGTCCTTTGAGTAAAGCCAATTAAATCTAGTATTTAGCATTAAAGTCTACATACGCTGTCACCGCAAGTGTTGACATAAACGTTAAAAGTCCACCTCTATAATGATCATATCAGTATTTACCACTGAATCGCATAAACAAAATCTGAGATATGATCTAAAAATTGATGAACTGCTAGATTATGGACATGTTTTTAAGTTCCACATAAAAGCAATTTCCATATTTAAGCCACACACACGTTCGACATTTCAATATTTTCTTCTATTCCCTTTAGAGATCACAGTGGAAGCTGAGTCTCTTTATTAATTCTTTATTTTACTAGTTTATGTTGGAGACAACTGGAGTACATATAGTAATAATTCAAGTAAAATCAGTTAACTGGCACATCTTAAGCAGAGTTCAATATTGTGAAAAAGTCATAGTAAAAAAAAGTACATTTCCTTTAAATTCTAGGGTTTTAGTACTGAGATATTCATTTCTTAATTTAGAACATTTGGCTTGGTTCCCCTTGGATTACCTTGAATAATTAAAAACCTGGTAAAGTCCACATTATGTCAAAACCCTACAACCGACAAAGGATGTCTTTTTTGTTACAATGGCTAACATTTTAAAACACACATAGAGAAAAACATGCAGCAGAGAGTACAAAGGAACAGTCTCAGTTAGATACAGCATTATAACAGCAGAAGTACAAAGCACACAAACAGATCCAACTACGGTTAAAGTCTCTAACTCAAGCAGCAGCTTTTCACATTTCTGACCTGGACATAATTTTGTTGACATTCAGAGAAGTGATACGTTTCAAATCATTTGATTTGCAGAAAGAAGCATTCATGTCTAGAACAGGCACTGAAGAGGCATCACGAGTGATTTTTCTTTTTTTTTTTTTGAGTAACAATTGGTCAAAGCAGTAAGTGAAGGTCACTAAAAGACATTTCCAGAATTAGAAATGAGTTGTGTGTGTGTTGACTTGAATCCAGGCGTGTGGAGCGAACAGAGGTCATCATATGACCAGGAGTGATGGTCATATTGTGTCTTATAAAGAAAAGGTCTCATCCCATCTGGTCTGGGACTGTGGTAGTGCTGACATTTCATAATATTCACATAACTACAGTCAGAAGAAAAAAATGTCTGAATCTAAAAGACAACAGTGTGTGTGTGTGTGAAGTCATTTAAGATTTCAGTGTAAATAAGAATGAAAAAGATTAAAGAGTAAACTCATATCTAAGCCTTTGTAAAACCTTTTCATAATTTCTTCTGCTCCACATTTTCAGATTAGAAGAGATGATTTTACAGCGTGTCATAATATTTTTATATAATTGTAAATTGAGTTTAGGCCAGGATTCGAAACAAGGACCTTCTCTTGCTGCAAGGCAACATTGCTACCAACTACTGCCCCTTGCAGCCATGCCAGTAGATCTGTCACACGTTAGTAAAAACACTAGTCAGGTACAAATTTCTAAACTTGCAAGAGAAATAAATAAAAGTAATTTAAATAAAGTCGTTTTGCAGTTTTACTTACACGTGTCAGAATGTGAGATTAACAGGAGGAAATCATTTCAACCATCAAAAATTCTAAAACAAATGTTTCTCTACTCAGCGAAGACATGGCGCTGATCTGAGCTCTGAAGAAACTACAGAACCTGCTGGTCATTCACTGGTCAGCACTGAGACAAACTACAGACTCACTTCCTACAGACTCCATTCAAAGATGTGCATTTTTCTAATGCAAACTTCATTATATAACACTAAATGGAATTCAAACACAAATGGGAGATGCTGATCTGAATTCAAGTGGTTCTACGTCTAACAACATGAAATGCTCAGCAGTGTAAACAGTTTATAGCTTAGATAAGCGCCATGCCTTACAAAGCCTATAATGGTACAAACATGGAATTTGCTATGTTTATATATTAGTACACTATATGTGGATGAAAGGACAGCTGAAATGTCTGACTGACTCAGTGACTGACTGGTTCCTAAACTGCATTCTCATCACAAGGTGGTCCAGACTTTGGTTGTTCCAAAAGCGTCTGTTGTGCTGCAGAAAGAAAAGTAAATTGAAAAAATTTTCAGTCATACAGAAAACATAAATTCATAAAAGACAAAAAAAAAAACCACATAAAACAATAAAGTGGTTTGAAAGTGGAGCAATCCTTAGTAGTCTCCACAAACTTTGATGACATCAACTCTTCAGGGATGAAGACATCAACACTTCTGGTGTGTGTATGAATGATTATGAATGATTATGAATGATAATAACAAGCATTGGAAATGAGGTAGATGAAGTACCTTGAGGTTCGGTTGCCACCACTCCCTCTGGGATTTCAGCCTTATTAATGTCAACATTCATGCTCTCTGTAAAAAGAGAGATTCTTAGAAACACATTTGTTACCTTGTCATAACTGCCTACAAATAAAAACCAACAGGTTGGTGTGAAAACTTTAGATAAAAGAGGAAAGGTCATGATAGCTTGGCAGTATTTCAGATATTTAAGACAAAAACCCCTCAATAATTATCGATATCTAGTGATATGAAACTCTCATATCGTGATACGTTTTTCACCCAGTCCTAATTTGAATGCTATTTGAATCCAAGCAATCCATACAAAATGTTTACTTAATTCATTTGTCTTCTTGGTAGAATTTCTTTTTAAAATTGTTAAGCAATTAGTAACCTAATTAGTTTCAAATTTTAAATTAGTAAAAGCTGACAGAGCAGTTTTTTGTTTTTAGGAATTTACAGTTTCTACTTCATTGATTTTTTTTTCTTTTGAAAGATAGATGAAATCAAATTATACTCAGGTCAGTTACATTTTTTACACAACTAAAATATAAGTTCACCACTTTTTTTCAGGCCTGAAAATCACATTCTCCACACAGAGGCTTAAGTTTATGACGCAGTAACTTGCGATTCCAACGTGCTCACAGCTTAAGGTGACTTTAGTGAGGAACCTTACGTTGTATACTGAAGCACAATTTCTTCTTCTGGTAGCTTATGTAGCTGGTGATGGCCCCCACCAGCGCCATGCCGACGGCACTGACAATTCCTGCAATGGTGCCGACCTCTGCAGTGACCTCTGTGAACACAGCCGCATACACAGGCAGAAAAAGGATGAAGCTCTGCAAGCCATCCATTTGTAGGACAAAAACATCAGACAATAAAACCTCACCACTGCTTTCATCATGGGAACTCTGGCTGGCGTCTCCTTTTTTATAGCCTCCTGAGGAAACAGAGGTCAAATAGAATCAGATTTTTTCTTTAAAAAAACACAACTATTAACTTTAGACTGATTTTCAGTAAAGGGAATAAAATCGGACCTTTTCCTTTGTCGGGTTTGTAGGAGTTATCGTTGCTCACACCTTCCAGATCACTGTCAGAAAATCCTCCTGAGAAAAAAACAACGCTGAAGGTAAAGACTCACCGCGCTGCTTAGAGGCAATAAATCTGATGATTCACTGCATCAACTGTTCCGCTGTGACCTGCAGGGGACAGTGGCTGCCAGCTCCTAACCCTGTTTCCAAACACCCTGAGCTCAGAGGAGATGTCCCTTAAAGGGACAGTACACCATCATTTGAGTTGGTTCCTACAGGAACGGGGCTCCTCCGCAGATTTTAGTGGATTTTTGTGAGTTTTGTAGTTTGCAACTGTCCTCAAAGTTTTCATGGCTGTCGCACGTTTTCACAGCAGGTAAAAAGTTTGTGTAAATTTACGCCATGTTCATTTTTATACATGCCGACTTGTGTGTAAAATATGGTGAAGGCATTCTCTCCACATGAGGCCCCTGGTGTTTCTGTTGGTGACAGGAGTCAGACTGGTGCTGAGTCCGTGATTAAACTGATTCAAGGATTTTGCTAACACAAGCATTTTGTGGGACTTACAGTTTGGGAGTCAAAACCCAAAACACGTTGACCTTCATAATTGCGCCACCTACTGATCAAATTTGCCCCGAAAAGTTTAGCCTAATCTTCACAATTTTGTATATGATCTGTGCTTTCCCTGAATAAATCTGTTCAATTTCACAAAGGTCAAATGTCAGCCATATTTGATGCTGCAAGTGTCATCAAATATACAAACATTGATATCTTAAATGCATGGTACTTAAATAATTAATTACTAACACTCACTGCATTTCAAGCTGTTCTACATGGTATATACATACAGGGATATTACAGTAACTATAAATTTGCAAAGTACTGTTCACTACAAGCTGACATCATGCAGACAGAACTGAAATAGAAATTAAAAATTGTTTAATACATTACTGATTGCCGTGTTTTTTTGTCTCTTCTCTTTTTGTGGATCTTTGTCAAATCACTTGGGTTTAAAAATCATTTATAATCATCAATAATCATTTATAAATTCTACCTCCTGGCTTCTGGTTTTCATCCAAAGCATCTGCCAGATCAAAATCTTGTCCATCTGTAAAGATGAAAAGAACAATTATAAACACCGTCTGTTTTTAGATTATATCACCAACAGGAAACCAAGACTCAGAATATTTTTTTATCTACTCGAACACTTGTATTTATATCTGAAAGCTCTTCATCTAATAGTAATAATAATAATAATAATAATAATAATAATAATAATTTCTAAAAAGTTCTTTCTAGATCTAAAGCAGAAGCAACAAACCTGGTAAAGTTGTTTAACTCACTTGACTTGGGTTTCGTCTTCCTTGATACTTCAGTACTTGTAGGGAGCTTTGGCCTGACCTTTACTGGGACTTTGGTGGTTGTAGTTCTTACTGTAGCTAGTAAGAAAAAAACAAAACAAATCACTGACACAGTAACTGGTAAATGATGGAGGATATTTGTCTTCAACTTCAGCAGACTTTGACTTTCACTCCAGGTTTACCAGTCCGCCTGCACTTTGTGTCCATGTCCAGGGACTTCTCCAACATGTTGGTTTAGATTCTGTCATCATCCAGGCTGTGACAGTCCTAAGTACTTCAGTTGAAGGCAACTGGGCTACTTTTGTTTCTTCAAGACCTCACGTCTAAAGCAGTCCTTCAGTTCTTGACAGGGTTGGGAGTAAGGAACTTATTTATATGTGGTAGTCAGAACAATCAAACTAATGGGACCATTAACATCACTAATGGGACGATGAGTCACTAGATCCATTCAACTCGATGTTTGCTTGACAATCCAAATATGTACTTAAATGATGCCATGTGAATTGTTTTGATCATATATCTGGAGTATGAGTTAGAAAGATGAAATCTCAAGCCCTCTTCTATATTTCATATTGATTTTTCATTTTCAACACAGTTGGCTTTTTCAGATTCACCTGTCCAAAATGTTCCACACATTCATGTAGCTGCTCTTTAGTTTCTCCAGTGTAGAAGTCTAAACATTCAGACTGCATGCACCCTACGAATGAGCTTGTGTTTGGATATTTTATGGAATCAATCTCTGAATGGGATTATTGTTGAGTTTAAATATACACCAGACTATTATCCTCATCTCAGATGCTATAAACACATATGAGATGAAAATGTTCCTACAGTTATTTTCTTCTTTAGAGGACTGAATTATTTATAGTTCATAAATTTACATACCCTGGTGGAATAGTCATTTGTTAAGAGAATATGAATGTCATATATTACCAAAGAATTAACCATTTAATTCTTTTTTAGGATTAAATGCATCTATAAGGAAACATTAGGTCAGTTTTGTTCCTCCGACCACTAACAATAAGTGAAAAACAGTTTTTGTGTTATCATGTATACTCTCAAGAAAATGGCAAAAAAAAAAATCTTCTAGGTTCTATAAACTCAACTGTATGTTCCTGAAATCCCAGCTGCCTTAACAGAAGCCCAGGGAATCCTCAATTTGAAGTAATGACCAACACTTTTAGTGTGCGGTGATCAAATTGCCTCATTTTTCACTCCAGTGTGATTGTTCTGAATACAACTTATTATATTATAAGCTTGTTGCTTCCAATCATTTTCAGAACTGAAATAACCTTTTGAACGTGAAACATCTTGACGAAACAGAACATCTTCAGCACAATGATTCATCTTCTACACACCTGGCTCACATTTTATTTTAAATCAAGTAAAAAAAATATTTCCGGGAAGACCATACTCCATCCCAAAGTGGATATTTGACTTTAAAGTGACTTTAAATGACACATTTAAGAGAGTCAAACAAAAGTCATGCAACACATTTCTTACCTTGTTCTATTCCTCGAGTTGGTGCTTCTGGCTTTGGTCTAACAGTAGCTGCTGTTAGGATGAGAGGACAGGCTTTATGCAGACTGTGGCTGTGTTGTTAGAGATTAAGCTGAAGCAGATGTTTAACCTGCACAGAGTAACATGAAGGCTAACTGGCTTGTATCAACAAAATTACAAAAGTCAAATAAAAAGACCACAATTGGAACTACAGTATATCCACCATCTATCCAGAAATCTCCGTTTGAGATCACAGTAAAGTATTTTTGAATTTGAATTTAATTGAAAAGTCTCTCAGGAGCAGTAAATTAAATGTTGTATACTGATTGTGCTGTTGTGCCCAAGCAAAATGCTGTGCAATCAAATCAAAGTTAACAAAGCAGGGCCTGGGCCTCGGATTAGCAGCAGACCAATCCTCCATCAGGAGGAGTGATCCATGGAGTTGGAAGAAAAGACCAGACTTGGCTCCTTCTTCACTTTCATTTAATCCATTTTCTTATTTTATTTCATTAACTCCATACTAAAAATGAATAGTTAATGTAATATCTAAAAGAAATCATAAAAAAGGAAGCATGAATTTATAATTGCTGCCCCCTAGTTACATAAAAATAAAATTAGCTATTCAACTCATGGTACTATCACAAACATATTTCATATTTATACACAAAAAAATACACCCAAAAAATAAATACACAAAACAGCCAGTCAACGCCTTATCATCATAGCAACTTTCTAATTTCTTTTAAATATAGAAAAAGGTTTAGATTGCTCTATCTCACTGTCAAGATTATTAAATAAAAAGAGGCAAGTTTTTGGACCATCTGCGGCTGAGCGATCAGCCTTTGATAGAATCTCTTTCCGTACTTGAAACAGGTTGACACAGGCAACCAACGGGCTCTGGGGCCCCCCTCTGTTGGCTTGACCTGCAATGTACGATGGGTCCGGTCGAGGATTGGTTAGCATCAAGGCTAAGCAAATACTGAAGCAGTACAGATAAACTCTTCTAATCCCTCCGATACACCCACCAGCTGTTTATTATTTAATATCAAGCGATCTTCCAAGTCTTCTTGGGTAACGTGTCCAGTAAAACAACTAATGAGTTAACTGAGGGCTCCAGGGCAGCAAGCCTCCCATCCTGATTGTTAGGAGCATTCTCCAAATCATGGCATGGTCTGGAACAAGGCAACTTGCACAAATGGCATGAAGGTCATAGGTCATGCTGGTCTGGCAGGTCAAGCAGAGGGAGATTGTAGACGTCTTGCTCATTATTCATTCTTGTTCTTATGATCAGATGTTTTGATTTGCTGAAGAAAACTGGGAGCCGATTGTCCAGTTTCACCATAATTTGGACAGACTCAGATGGACATAACAGGTGGTGCCACATAACAGGTGTAAGTGTAGCACATGGTGCACATGGTGCTACACTTACACCTGATATGTGGGTGTAGCAGGTGTAGTTGTAGCACATAACCATCTGTTATGTGGGCCAGTAGGCCCACATAACAGATGGGCCAGTACTAGGTTTTCAGTTCTGCACTGCACACAAAGTGGGTAACCCACTAGGGGCAGCCTTAAAGGGCAAAGCCTGCGCAAAATAGAACTACTTTACTGTGAAAAGCAAACAAAGATAATGCCAACATAAAGCAAGTCTTACTTTACCAATTCATAAAAATAAATAAACATGGTCAAGAGTCTACTTACATGGCTTAACGCTCTCATCATCCAAAGCATCAGCCAGATTGAAGTCGAACTGAGACAGGACTTTAGTACAGAGGACACGAAAGAGAAAAACAGAAATTACACGTCTGTCTATGTTGTCCCAGATGACTGTTCACACTGAACACAACTCTGCTCAGGGGAGGTCATCCTTCATTTGAGGGGATGCTACAACTACAGGGAGTAGTGGTCTGCTAAAGGGAATCCCCTTCAATCAAGTCAACGCGTTGACTAGATTACAATAGCTTTGAGTCTTTCACTCTGTTTCACGGTCTGAATGGCTTTGGAGTAAAACCGACTGAGAGTAAAAAGATACAAGAGGTTTGAGTTGCTGTTCATCTGTTCTGCATTATCTTACCTTTGTTGTAGCACACTGCGCATTTTGTGAATATACGTCACAATATTCACAACAAACATCGGTCACCAAATAGGACAAAATATTTCATGAAGTATTTAACAAACTATACTCCTACTGCAACAACTATGTAAAATTAAATTGATTGTCCAATATAAAGGAAAATGGAGTTTGATGCTCTCTGGCCTCTTGCCTTGAGCACTGAGTTTGTGAGGGGCGTTTTGCTGACTTTTCCTCCATCAAACCTGTTGCTAACTATTTGCGTTTCCCATTTAGTGCAACTATTAATGTTGACAAGATCTTCTCCAAACTGACAACCTTTTTCAGTCTGGAAAGCTCTGCTGTTGAAAACGAGGAGCTAACGTTCACAAATGACATTGTAATAGAAATCCAGTCCAACATCTGGTAAGAGGTCTGGAGTGTCGTTGTAGGAAAAAATGTCCCAACTTCAGAAGATGAACTGAGGGGGCCTAATTGGTTCTTCCTATTAGTCTGCATTCTCTCACATTTAGATCATTAAACCAAATTTCAGATCGACCAATAACTGATTGACACCTGCAACCAGCTCCTGCTGGTGAGAAAACTAGCAATCCTCCCAGTGTCAAAAGGCTATCACTTTAATATGTCTGCTATAACTGATGTGTAATCGCATATACAAAGTCAAGTCAATAGTTTCATTTAAAATGATATATATATATAATTTTATATTTTTTTGTCAGTTCTCAGCCGACTGGTGAGAAAAAATAGAAGCAATTGGTCTGTAAAAGGTCGGACATCCCTACTTTATCTTCCTCAGGGTGGATAAAGAGGATGAGGATGGTGAGGGTCTGCACTGACTGCTATTCTGCTCTGTCAGCAGCCTTCTCTTTATTTGCATAAACCGAAGGTTTAATACCAAGTTGTTATAATAAATTAAATATCCTACAAGTCTCGGGTCTATTAGGGTTTGCTGAAAAAATGAAAACAATCAAATGGATGATAGCAAGCGGAGCTTTTCAACCTCGTGCGTTTCTGAGGCGCATCACTGTACCTCGTGCGGCCAACCTCACCAACCTGCTACGGCACAAAGAGGGCCGACGCCGCAGCTGCATTCAGATGTGACCGCGGGTTCTCACCTCCGAGCGGCAGCAGGAGCGCCAGGACACACAGAGTCCACGCAGAGCGAAAGGTCGGCATGACTCGCAGACTTCAGTTCAGCTGCGATAACGGTATTTTCTTCGCCTTAGAATAAAGCCGAATAGGCAGAAACCTCTGAGTGCGGCACTCAGTGACACTCCCACATTGGGCCACTTCCTACTACCTTTCAAAATAAAAACCGAAGAATAATTGGTAACAATGCAAAACCTACAGAAAATAAAGAGAGAATGGCCGCCATAGTATGCTTTTTGCAAACGCTAAGGAAATTTTTTACTAGAAAGCAAAAAAGGACAAATTTCTATGGAAGCCCGTTTCTGTCACTGTGGTAAAAAAAATCCCATTGTATTGAGATACTCATTACGCATTATCTCATTGTAATACCTCAATATAACAAGATGCCTCTTCTTTCATAAAAATCCTTTAACGGTTTACATTACAAAAAGGTAAAGTAAAGCAGAACCTGTTTATGAAAATACTATTTCACTGGCAATCTCCTCAGCTCAAACCCACTATGAGAAGTCCTCCTGTCTCTTTAAACACCAAACTGGGTATATATGAAAATTAAATTAAAAGATTATTTACATAAAATTGTAACCATATGAGTTTCAAAATACCATTCATAATTTCAAAGTATATTCCTTTTCTTCCACCTACCACACATGTTCTCAGGGTTAACCAGGCAATCTTTTCACATATAGTGATTTTTATTCCTCCTAATAAAATTACAATTTAATTTAATAACATCCTTAATGACCTTGGTCGATGCAGAAAGAAAATAGGCCGCAAAGACAAATTTGAAGAGACTCTAATATCCTAACAAAAACTGAGCTGTCTGTCTATTTAGAATCAACTTACATTTGTCATTCGTTCCAAGCATTCTTCTTTGTTATCACCATACAAGTATTTTAGTTGATAATCTTCAGGGAAAACAGCTCACATTTATTTAAGTTTAGTTGAAGTCCAGAGTTTGAAGAGCTAAAGGGATTTAATCTCGACTTGTCAAGAGAAGGATTGTATCATCTGCCAAGTGACTATTATTACTGCCTTGCTTATTACATCAATTCCAGCCATTCCACTGTTTTCAATTAGAATGGACAGCGTCTCTTCAACCATTACAAATAACTATGGTGGACTTCTACAACATTGACAGATTCTTTTAGGAATGTTTAATCTGATATCTGTTCCATGATTTAGGTCTACAGAGCATATAGCATCTTAGTAAAATTTCTGAATGTTTTTGCAAATCCTAAATGAGTATGTATGTATATCTCACAAAATTGCAGCTCTGGAGTTTTGCATTGTGCTGTGGATAATGGTGCATACGGGTGAGAGTTGTTTCTTTTATGTAAATCATTTGGTTATGAAGCATAGATACGATGAACTCAAGTTGCAAATCTTGTCCGTAGTTTCAATTCAAATATTTTCTTGGAGCCTGCTGCTGCAACATGTTTTGCATACCAAAAGACAAATAGTCATAAAGCACACAGAAGGGTTGTCATTTTCCCAGATTGCTCTGAGAAAGCCGGCGTTTTCTTCTGCAGTCAACAGTGTCGACTCACAATGGAGAGGATCCTGCTAGTCTTGTTTCTTTCAGGTCAGATATTTTTATCTACATTTCTATTAAAAAATATACATTGACTATTTTCAAAATTTGACTGTTTTCAAAAATGCCTACTTTTTTGCAGCCTGCCCTGTCCTCTCCGGCAGCCTTCCCCGTCAGTACCACTTTGTTAATCTATCTCTGACTTGGACTGAAGCTCTGGCCTACTGCAGACAGACTTATACAGACATCGTCACAATCCAGGACTCTGAAGAACTGACCCGGCTCATGGACACGCTTTTATCTGCTAGGCACAGCTCTGACACCTGGATTGGTCTCTACAGTGTAATAGACTGGTGGTGGTCTGATGGCTTCATAGGGGCCGGTGCTAATTACAGCAATTGGGAAATCTCTTTTAATGAGCCCAATTTTATTGGAGCCAGTCAGTTCTGTGTGTCTATTGGCAGCACTGGATTGTGGTGGGATGATTACTGTGACATAAATTACTCAGTTCTCTGTTACAATGGTAATCATGTCTAGCAAGATTTTTCAAAAGCATTATTCTAAAATAGGATGTCAACAACTTACTGACCTCTGACTTCTTTTAAACGACAGGCACACAGCTGGAACCTGAATATGTTTATGTGGACAAAGAAATGAATTGGTCCAGTGCCCAGATGTACTGCAGGGAGAACTTTGTAGATCTGGCTACAGTAAGCAGTGATCTACAGAATCGCATGGTCAAGGAATTGGTGCCTTTTGGAGCCTACTTGTGGATTGGCCTCTTTAGATTTCCAAACTTTTTCTGGTCTGATGGCAGCAGCGTCTTGTTCAGCAACTGGGATGATGCCGACAATCCAATTAACTCAATGACTATGATCTGTGGCATAACATCTGGAGACAGTAATGGAAGATGGAGGTTTTTGTCCTGTGAAACAAAATTACCTGTTGTCTGCTACTACGACCCCCCACGTAAGTGTTTCAATGATGAGATTTTTAGACTGATTTTTATTTTTACTTATGCTCTAAATCAATCACAAAAACTTCATGGTAAAAAAAAAAAGTTTTTGTTTTTTTTTTTGTCTAAATTGTGTCCATACAGTATATCACCAATTAACAACAACAGTCACGTACGTCGTCTTGTGGCACTTTACACAAAAAGATGCCGTTTCCTCCAAAGCTACAAAAATTCTACATTTATTACAACTATTATTATCACTAATGGAGGCAGAGGACCAATTAAGTTAAGCATCTGATACAGACAGCAAGAGAGAGGACAAGACTCAGACAGACACAGCAGTAGACAGAATCAGAACGATCAGCGCCGATGCTAAATTAAGTTAGCACCGAGCTAACCAAGCTAGCAAGCCCTTTCCATGCCCAGGAAAACCGTCGTGAAACAAAAAGAGTTGCCAAACAGTAAAGAGCACCAACAGAAAGTATATTTTAATCTGCTTATGTGAACGAATAACCCATTAACGTCTCAGGACAAAGAAGTTAGATCA
The DNA here is from genome assembly GCF_002775205.1 of Xiphophorus maculatus. Classification (NCBI taxonomy): domain Eukaryota; kingdom Metazoa; phylum Chordata; class Actinopteri; order Cyprinodontiformes; family Poeciliidae; genus Xiphophorus; species Xiphophorus maculatus. Next base: position 3,254,272 of record NC_036456.1, on the reverse strand, counting down.
AACTAACAGATCTACAGAATGCATCCAATTTGACCACCTCCTAAAACTAAACTAAACATTAACCATTTCATGTAACAGGCATAAACAGGCTGAATTCGTGGCACTTATCTAATTTGCATACAATAAACTGGTGAGTGACTACTAGTCAGAACTTTAATCTCTTTTTTATTTCAACCCAGTGACAAAGCAGAGGGTGAAGCTGAGACTGAAGACTGAGGACTCTGTGAATCTCAACGAGGCCGTTCTGAAAGAGAGCATCCTTAAAATGGCAAGGCTGGAACTATTAGGGCTCGATATTTGGTTGTATTAATCATGCTGAGAATTTGAGGGGGGGTTTTGTAACCAAATGCTTTTTAAAATGTTTGCTATCTACATCTCCTAGCTCCAGGACAGGCTGAAGGAGAACGGAGGGAATGAGGTCACCCTAAAGTGGAGAGAGCAGCCTGATGGTGAAGTCTTCAAGAAAGAAGGACAAGCAGTGATCCCTTTTCTTTAAGATATAAACCCCAGATTTATTGTTTGTTGCCAGATTTTAACACAGGAAAATGTTCACTAAATTAAGTCATAATTATTATTTTTTAAATGCCAACATCCATTTGTCTACACCATCCATTTGATCCGAGTCATATAAGAAAACACATTGGTAAAATATATTTTATGCAGATACAGTGTAAACTAAAGCAACAGCATGACAAACTAAAACAAATATAAGATATACAGTAAGTATATATTTACAGATGCATTTAAGAGTCTAAAAAGGTTGCAAATTTCTGATATACAGTAAATGTATCTGATATGCACAACATGAGTTTTATGGCTTGAACTTTTTAGGAGTTAATCATCTCCATTCTTTTATAAGCTTCAAAATCTGTGATTACAAACGATGAGGCTGACTCTACAGTGTGTCATCCATCATATGGAAGACCTAAAAGAGACTATTTTTCAGAACCACAGATAAATTGACATGTACTGCTTACACTGTGGACGATATGGAGATATGAATGTTAAGTGTGTGACAAATTAATTCTGTTTTATTTGAAAAATAGCACTAGTGCTGTGGGTGAAACGCAAAAGAGTGATGGAACATAATCTGTAATAAATCCTGCTAGACCTTCATAAATAAATGTTGACATATTTTTCTCTGCAGGTGTTCTGTATCAGTTTGTTTAAACCAAAACCTTTATTTCTCTTGTATTCCTATGTTTAGTTTGTGATTAAGTCACTGATTTATTTCAATAAAGTAATCATTTGTACAATAAAATGTAATGCTTGTAGTACTTCTTTCAACTTTCTTACTTCCTGATTGTCAAATGTTCATATGTAAAGTTTAGCCTAACAAAAGAGATTTATGCAGTCATGTCCCCCAGAGTCCTGCTAATGTGCCTACATACCTGCCCAACATTACTGATGGAGGTTATTTGCCTCGTCATTCCATTTTGCTAATCTTTGTCTTTTAAATACAGAAATAAAACTGATGCGGTGGCTTTAGAACGGCTGAGAGTAAAGCAGACTTCTGTACCCTCGGCCAACAACTCTGATCTCAAAAACATCTTTGCAATTATCCTAATTCTATTTCATGAGCCTTGAAAACAAAACCCAGCTTAATGTCTATTAAAATGTCATCTCCAGATAAAACATTTGAGTTCAGTTTAAAGTCATGGTAAAAGATTTCTGCAAAGGGGATTGATTGAAATAGTTAAATATGGGGTTGAGGGAAATCTGACTTCTCACACTCACATCACTGCTTGTTTCTCTTTAAGTTATGCTGCTCTGACCGTCGATGGACAATAATAATAAATTTAAAGATAATCCAAAGGCTCAAGAGGGACAGAGGTTTAAAAACCACAGAAATGTATGAAGATGTAACTTTAGCAGCACCCAATTAGAGTGGAAGGAAAGCAGGTTTGGGCTGAACTCAAACAGCTTGTGTTTCAGAAAAATGTCCTCCTCATCAAAACTGTGTGCAGTATCATATTTTTAATGCAAGGCATTATCTTAGAAAAGAGAATTCAAAGCCAAACCTGGATAATAACTTCGTTATTAACATTTCCCTACAGTCATTCACCGTGTAGCACTTTTTCCTAAAACAGTCATTAGAACTATGAGGGATAAGAGAAATTTACCTAGAAAGGTTTGAGTTTGTTCAGTGAGTCTGAAGACAAACGTCATGGATTGTTCCATTTTCTAGCAATGATGCCTGGCAATGGGTTCATCTGCATTTAGGGATATTTTTATGTAACTTGTACTGACTGTTGAGGATGTATTTATTTGCTCTTTGACATTCCAACTAATTTTGGATAAGATTTCAGAATGTTGCAAAATTTGGTATTAAATATTTCTCATAGGTTCTTCCATCTTCGTCAGTGAGCAAATACTAAACGGTATCTGGTCCTTTTTTTCACTACAACACAATTCTATATTTAATGGAAACACAGCTGCTCATATTTGGTTTAATGGGACTTTTTAGAAAAATTTTTTCGAGAGTTGTGCCATGAAGTAGTATTGATATGACTAAAGATTGCAGCCTCCACCACTGACCTATAGGACCGTAACATCTTAACATAGATGGCCTCTCTCCCTAATTACTCCTTCTCTCTGCAGACCTGACTCTGTCTCTCTGAAACGTCCCGGTTCTGATTATGTTGTCCCCAACAAAACAAAATTCTCTGACCCTTGTCCCTTTACCCCATTTACCACCCACCCATCCAATTACTCTGTTAGTAGAAAACATAAATGAAAACAAGTCATTAGAACAGAAAACAATTCATTTGTGAACATCATAAAGTGCTTTTCAGTTGCTACTGTCCCTGTTATTTTGCATAACCTTCCTCCACTTCTATATTCTGTCCTAATTTCAGTGTGATAAAATAATACAATCAAGTGAGACTCTCATTGTCACACACCCTTTAAAAATATAGACTTGAAATTTACTCTGTTTCTGAAGTGACAAAAAATATCGAGCTTTTTCACAACTTGCTAGACCCAAACAACTTGTTTATTAAAAAAAATTAATCTCTGATTAAGATTAAGTGCTTATAATAAAGATGTTTGCTTAGAAAACAGAGTCCTCCGTGTAGGCAAACCTGGGTTCAATGCTCACATTTGCCTGCAGTCAGGCACCGTGCAACACATTTTCCATGAAACAGTCATCAAGGAAGAAAAGGCCGAAAATGTTCGAAGCAAACTGGAGAAATTTACCTGGATGACGTCATGCTTGTTCAGCTTCGGTGAGTCTAAAAGAAACACATCATGGAGCCTAGCAACAGTGAGCAATATTTAGCTTAAAAACACATATTTGGAGACATTTAATAAGCCAAGCTATTACAAGCTAAGTGTTCAGTTTACAAGCAAAATATACAGTTCGAAGTATATAGTTAGCAAGCTATTTAGTCAACACATCATTTAGCTTAGAGCTAAATATTTAGCTAATATGCTAATTCGATGTGGTAGTGGTGCCTGCAGTCCAGTAGGTGGACTACCAAAATAAAAGCTAGGACTTTTTATAATTCCTTATACTTGTTTTTAATTCTCTGATACCATGTGTAGAATTTGTGTTTTGTATGTTTTTTTTATGTACAAAACATACAAACTGTATGTGTGTATATGTACATACTGTATGTGTGTGTGTTTTAGTTTTAGCTATTTAACAATTTATTGCACAACTGTTGGTGCTACTACGTAAATGTCCCTATTCAGGATAAATAAATAATTTCTATATATTAGCTAAATATTTACCTCTTAAGTTAGATATTTATCTTTCATTAAACTAATTAAATTGTTTGAAATTGTGACATTTATAAATAAATATGTAACATGGTGAAAATATAGCTTTTCTCTCTTGACAGCAGGGACGATTCTAGGATCTGACCTGTAGGGGTGCTTAGCCCCCAGCAGGGCTGAGACCCAGGAGAAGATATTTGTTTGTGCAGTTTTCTGAATCTAACTCCTTATTTACATACATTCACAAACGAAATTAAGAGACATGTTGTCAGTAATTCATAGAATAAAAGAATAATGTTCATTTTACTCAAAACATATATCTATAAAGAGTAAAATCAGAGAAACTTTTAATTTTTTCCATAAGTGTATATACTCAGTTTAAAATACAATTTCATAATTTCATCATGCCTGCCAACATCTGCTAACATTAATGACAGACAAGCAGCTGTGGAGTGACAGAGCCAGACCCGCAGCAGCCCAGGGGCGGTTCTAGACAGTCCTAGTGTGGTCTGCTCCCCAGGAAATTAACATAAAATCTACTCAAAACTATCTACTCATCTACTTAAAACTTTTACTAAACTTATAGGCTTAATAAACCCAAAACTAGTGTATTATCAAGGTAGAAGGTCAGGTTAAGGACTAGTTTTTCATGCAGCTCTCCATGTCCTGTCAGTTCCTCCCAGGACAAAGTCTGTTTAGATCAGCTTGATCTGTTCCTTTAGACTCCGTGGTAACAGAATGAATGTGAGAAGAGATTATGTATTTGAGGCTATTTTTAAACCATAAAGGATGAACAAATTTTAATGTTTGATCATTAAAATTTGATCAAACATTTTGATTAAATTGTTTGATCAAAACTATTTGATCAAATATAACAAAGTTATATTTTGTTTTGGTACAAACAAAATATAACTTGTTTGTACCAGGCTTCATGCCAATGAGTTTAAATAGCATGAAAAAGAAAATCAAATGATTGTTCTACTGCTCTAAAGCAGATTTACCATCTCAAATGATCCAAATCTGATATCTGAATAAAACCAAAGCAGTGATGGCAAAAAAAGCTTTTATTGAATTTGCTTACAACTTAAATGTTATTTTACTCTACAATCAGCATAATTACTTTCCATGTTTTCACAAGTCAAGTGAAAGTTACACACAAAAATAAAACAGAATACAATAAGTCCAAAAATACATGTATTATATTACATCATAATACATAGAAATAACCTATGACACTGCAAAATATATTACATTCTTTAATATCTTCCTCCCACAACATGATTTTCACACTGTTGTCAGACTTTTCTTTAGCATTGTGATGACTGTGAAATATAAACTTAATCTTTAAGTGATTAACACATTTGTTCAATTTTTACTCTTCAGAAACCAACAAAATGTGTATTTTTGCACTGAGACACAAAACTCTTTTGTAATGACATCAGATTATGCAGCATATCTTCTTCATTCCAAACATTACATGCACATTATTACATAAAAACATACTACCATGACTTTTTTTTAAACAATATTAGTTTCTGGACACAGCAAATGAGCTGAACACATTCTTCAACAGGTTCAGTCCAGGAACAAGCTCATCATCATCATCCTCTCCTGTCTGCAGCCAGATATCTCATCCTCCTCTGACCCACAGCTTTCCTGTCAAGCCTCAGATGTTCCATCTTCCACCTCAGTCATGGACTCTTCTGCTTCCACCAGTTTGTCTTCAACCACATTAGGAGACGCTGCTGCTCCCTTTTGCCTCCACCTCCAACTTTTCTGTATCTAGAAGTCAGGTGAAGAAGCAGCCGGAGAGACTGAACAGGAACGAGGATGCAGGTCCAGATGGTGTCGGTCCCAGAGTCCCTCTGTGGGATTCTGCAGCATCTCTTCAACCTTTGCCTGACCCAAGAGGAGGTTCCGTTGTTGTGGAAGACATCCTGCCTGGTTCCGGTACCGAAGAAAAGTCACCCATCAGTCATAACGACTGTAGACCCGTTGCCCTGGCATCGCACATCATGAAGGTCCTGGAGAGACTCCTGGTGGCCCACTTGAGTAAGCAGACGATCAGATATCAGGACCCCCTGCAGTTTGCTTATCACCGTGGAGTTGGAGTTGATCAGACACCTGCTTCAACAAACCCACTGTCATCTGGACAAAGCAGGCAGCACAGTGAGGATCAGGGTCTTTGGTTCTCAGGTGCATTGAACACAATTCAGCCTGATCTGCTCCGTTAGAAACTCCAGAAGACACAGGTGGAGGCCTCAACAATCACCTGCATCTGTGACTACCTGACAAACAGAATACAGTTTGTGAGACTGAAGGACTGTGTGTCTAACCAGGTGATCAACAACATGGGAACACCACAGGGCACTGTACTCTCACCATTCATTTTCACTCTCTACTGTTCAGACTTCCCGCACAAGTCCAACTTCTGTCATCTACAGAAATACTCAGACGACTCTGCAGTTGTTGTGTGTATCAGAGGAAGACAAGAGGCTGAGTACAGAGATCTGGTGGATCACTTTGTGGCCTGGTGTGGGAACAATCATCTAATCTTGACTGTAAACAAAACAAAGGAGATGGTTGTTGATTTCAGGAGAAACAGGAAACCCTATTTCCATCATGGGAGAAGATGTGGAGGTGGTTCAGGAATATAAATACCTCGGTGTTCATCTGGAACACAGACTGGACTGGAGACGCAACAGTGAAGCCGTCTATAAAAAGAGACAGAGCAGACTGCGCTTCTCGAGGAAGCTACGATCCTTCAAGATTTGCAGCAAGTTGCTGCAGATCTTTAAGTCTGATGCTGAGAGTGTCATCTCTTCTGCTATCATCTGTTGGTGCAGCAGCATCAGAGCCAGGAACCTCAAAAGGCTCAACAATCTGATAAAGAAGGCTGGATTTGTTCTGGTTCTGTTCTGGAGACGACTGGGGAACCTCTGGAGATGATGCAAAGAAGGATTCTTCATAAGAGTCAAGAAAGCTATGGACAACTCTGACCATCCTCTTCATGAGTCTGTATGGTGAAAACAGAGTATCATCAGTCAGAGGGTTCTTCAGATTTGCTGCAATACAGACAGCTACAAAAGACCTTTCCTGCTGCCAGCAATCAGCCATCTGCAATAACATTTGAAGAATCTGAATCTGAGCTACAACTACATTTTATTTCCCTTTGGGATCAATAAAGTCAAAGCATGTTTGGGTAATTCTTGCACACTACTCAAAGTCTGATAGAAAAAAATATTGAACAATTGGAAGTTATGGTGGAAACATTTTTTGTGGTTTCAATGAAATGAAACAAAAAATGTAAAAAAGATAATTAAGTTTAGCTTCTCCTGTGCCGTTTCACATGTTTGCAGCTCGTTTTGCTGTTTGTTGCGCGTTTGCAGTTGTCGGCCACAGTTTCTGATCAAGTCATTATCTCCTCAACTTTCACCATAATCTGTTACAACCAGTAGATGGACGGAGTAACCTGCGTTAAGTGTTGGTCAACTCATGCTTGGTTTGTTATTGAAGGACCTACTTCACATGGTCCTTCTTTATTCTGTGTCCTCAGGTTTCCCCCTGTTGCATCAGGAAACTTCATCTCGGGATTTCCAGCAGGATTTTCTGTGTCTTCTCTCTCCTGATTGGTTCAGTGCTGTTGTCTTGTCTCAGTTATGCTGGAGAATCATCACATAATAATACACACATGCCTTTATCTCTGTCTAAATAATAGATGATTGAAAGAGACTTTCTGATCAAATCATCATTATGTCCTCACCTTTTCCACAATCTCTTACAACCAGTAGATCAGCAGGTGGAGCAGGTCTTCTGCTTTAATTGTTGGTCAGCTCCAGTCATGTGACATGAGTTGACGGAGAAATGAAATAAAGAGAAAACATAACAGGATTAAAAAACTGAGAATATACATCTACAGAAAAAAGAAAAAGTTAGAATTTTGACCTCAATTTCATCCATATTTAAAATTGCTAAAATTGAAAATATGTTTTCTTACTTTTTTTGTCAACAGGGTTCTCTTATCTTCCTCCATCTGACTGGTGGTGTTGAAGGTGGAGGTTTACCGGCTGAGGACATCCAACCTGAAATGATCAGAGACATTATTGATCTGCAGACTCTGAATCTGGGATCAGAAACCAACGCTGGGTTCTCTACAATGTTTCTAAATTTGCTTAATATTCAACATCTTACTGATGAACAGGTGAAATTTCAGCATAGGATTTTATGGCAATGCTTGATTTGTTATTGAAGGACCTACTCATATGATGTCTGTCTCTTTATTCTGTGTCCTCAGGTGTCCCCCCGTTGCATCAGGAAACTTCATCTCAGGATTTTCTGTGTCCCTTCAGTCCTCTGTGTCTTCTCTCTCCTGATTGGTCCAGCGCTGTTGTCTTGTCTCAGTGATGCTGAAGAATCAACACATGATCAGACACACTTTCCTTAATCTCTGTCTAAATAACAGATCACTGGACCAGACTCTCTGATCAATTCATGAACATGTCCTCACCATTTATAAAATCTACTAGAACCAGTAGATCAGCAGGTCCTCTACTCTATTCCTGATCCTCCTTCCATCAGCTCAAACTCATCAAAGCTCTGCTGTTATGAAAGGACTCAATAAATAAAAAAACACACAAAACAAAAGTGTCGGTGAGGAGAAAGTACAGCAGAAAAGAGGAAATAGGTTTGAATATTGACCTCAACCTCCTGCATGTTAAAAAATTGTTGTTGTGTAAAAGTATATGTCCTTACATTTTTTTTCAACTGGGTTCTCTTATCTTCCTCCATCTGACTGGTGGTGTTGAAGGTGGAGATTTACAGGCTGACGAGATCCAACCTGAAATGATCAGAGAATCAGAGATCTGCCACCAGTATCATGTGAAAGTGGAATGCAAAAACTTACAAGCAGTGTGAAAAACAAGGGATCCAGAAGGCAGGAACCACATGGACAACGATGAAAGGATCCAGCGATGAGCAGCTAAAACCTGAAAGATTAAAAACTGGGAGACTGGATTAGTAGAGAAACAGGACAGAATAATTCACTATATTGGAGAGCAGCGTGTAGGGAAGCATCACTATTACACCGTGAAACATGGGGGAGTTGAGAGGAAAACACAAAGATGAAGAAAAGCCCTGGTGCAAGGCGCTACCTAAGACTTCCTCAGTCCTGTCAGAATCCTTATCATCTAAAATACTAAATCTAGCAGCGGGATAAAGTAAAGCCCCGGTGCAAGGCGCTACCTAAGGCGTCCACAGGCTTGCTAGAAACCCATTGGCTTTAATAAAAAACATGAGAGAAATGATGATGTCCTAATGTGACTTCCCAAATAGGTCTTCAGTTTTTACGGATCCCAATCTAATCAGAGTCACTTGACAAGACGCAGTGAGGTCTAAACCAAACGTTTCTGGAACTCTCTCTTCCTGTAATTCCACTAGATGTTGAAGGTATTGCTGCCTCTTCTGTGTCCAGTTCAGCCTCCAACCAGGAACAGAAGCTAGAGGGTGACAAAGTTGGACTATCACAGCGTGTTGATGGTGAAGGACTGAAAATGCGGGGTGACAGAATGGGATCCTCATATAGCATCGTTGGTGGGAGACTGGAAACACTGGGTGACAAAATGGGATCTTCATAGTGCATCAATGTTGAGGGACTGAGGACGGGGGATGAAAAAACAGGACTTTTACGTGCCATTATACACGAGGGACTGAGGACGGGGGATGACAAAATAGGATATTCACATGGTGTCCAAGGTGAGAGACCGAGGACAGGTGGTAACACAAAGGCATCTTCATCATAGGGAAAGGACGGGACACTATACTTGATCCTCTTGGCGGCAAGCTCATCTTCATCATAGCGTATTGATAGTGAAGGGCTGAAAACGCGGGGTGACAAAACGGGATCTTCAAAGTGCATCAAAGTTGCGGGACTGAGGACAGGGAATGGCAATCCAGGATCCTCACACGACTTCCAAGGTGAGAGACTGAGGACAGGTGGTAACACAATGGGATCTTCATCATCGGACGGGACACTATACTTGGTCCTCTTGGCGGCAAGCTCCTCTTCAGCAACAGTGTCCCTAGGCCTCTTGGCTGGGAGCTTCACTTCAGCAACACTGTCCCTGGTCACAGATGTCACATGAGCCGCGTCCTCTTTCAAACCTACCTGATGACTAGGTTTTGATGGTGGGTTGTCCTCCTTCGCAGCATCCACCTTCTTCGTTGTTCTCCTGGACTTCTCTGGATGCAAAATGGGCTCTTCCTGTGAAGTACAAGGAGCCATGTCTTCTTTGGGCTTCCGAGCCACCCCAATGTCTTGTATGTATCTGAAATTTGGGGGAAGAATCTCAGGCAGCTGTGACGCAACATCGGCCAGACTACTGTCACCGGAGTCCAGCTGATCAACCGTCGATTTCAGAAGTTTCAATGCCTCTTCAAGTACTCCTATGCCCCACAGAAATTTAATGTTTGGTCCAAGGACCTGGACAACCCGAAATCGAGATTTAAAGTCCTGGTCTCCATTACCTACCTCGTCTTCGCTCGAGCTGGTAGTAGAGCTACCACTGGAGCTGGTAGTAGAGCTACCACTGGAGCTGGTAGTAGAGCTACCACTGGAGCTGGTAGTAGAGCTACCACTGGAGCTGGTACTATTGCTATCACAGGAGCTGGTAGAACAGTCCACAAACTGCGGAGATGAACTATACCTCAACTCCTCTCCATGGTCTTCAGAAACCGTGTCGGCTTCATTTAACCACAACTTACCTTGTTCCTTACCATTATCAGGATGTCCCTCCAACATTGGGGATCCATCTGCTGGAAGCGCCATGGTATGGGCTGTGAAGAAAAAAAACAAAGCAAAAAAAGCTATAATTCTGTATCTTGAAAAAATCACAAAAGTCCAAAGCAATGTTTAGAGGGAACACTGAAATATATATTTATATATTAATTTATATAGCACATTTTCAGCAACAAGGCAATACAAAGTGCTTATGTGTGCATGATGCCTCAAAGTCTTATTATCACATGTTAATATTCCTCCAAATGGCTCAGTTATGGCTGAAGGTAGTGTTATGAAATAAATTACATCAGCCTGAAGATCATGGCTGCACACAACCCAGCAATAAACTCAGAGGAATGTTCACACAATTATATTGCTCCAAATGCTTCTTTCAATATGACCATCTCCATGGAGACAAAAAACATCAACAAAATGGATTCTCTAAAAGTAATTCTCTCAAACTAAAATAAAAAGTTTTCCAATCACCACACCACTATTAATATTGCAGACGCTTTCTGAAAATGTAATCAGCGTGAAAATATATTACAGCTCCAAACATGCAAAGGACCAACACAGCATTTCGTAAACAACTAATTATTGAAAACTCCTCTTTCTTAGAAAAAGCAAACTAATAAGTTTAAATATAAACTAAACTACTTAGAAATAATACAGGAGAAATATATATCTAAAACATTTCTAATATTCAAGTATTAAGGTTTTATTTCAAGCAACGTATCCAAGGAGACCAAATGTGTTATTGAGGCATTTTTTGAAACCTGGACCAGGCACTGACCACTTATTCCAAAGATCTGAATAAAACAAAACAGATTTTCTAAAACCAGAACTAACTTTTTAAACCACATAAACCGTGTCAAACCCCCACAATCCTCCAAGATTTTAACTAACAAATGAATCACAACTGGACCAACTGAACCTGAGATGATTGTTTTTCTAATGAATTTTAACATTCACTGTTAACATTCAAGTAACTTCTGAAAATGATATGTCACTAAAATGCAAAGGAACAAAAGGCTGTTTTTCTGGTCTTGAGTAATTACAATAAACTAAATAATTTAGTTACTTTGTAAACTCAACAGGCACACATTGATTGTTCTTTAATGATTTTTTATAAGAATAAAGTTGTATGTTGTTATTTAATCAATGTATCCATGGAGACTACACATACCACATTTTTCAAAAAGCTGGTTCCAAAACTTCTTTCAAACCAAAACAACTACAAACAGCATTACTGACATTTTCCAAAATGTCAAATAACTAGCATATGAATCACAATACAAATTCAACTAACTCACAAATATGTTGCAGCCCAAAAATGCAAATTATGCCTTCCTAAACAAAGAGTCAGAATTCATCAAAGCTGACTTTAACCAACTCAAATAATGTTTTTTTTCCTTTTAATTTAATTAGTTCACTAATTTGACTATAATTCAAACTAAACACACATATTAAAGTCTATCATTAAATAGGAGGAGGCACATGTTTGCAAAGTGTTTCTTAATTTTTTATTGAAGTCTTTTTAAATAATGTCACCAATGTATCCATGGAAACTAAATATGTTTGTTTAGGCATTTATCAAAAAAAAAAAGAGGACAAAGAACCATCCAGTTTACCAAGAATTGGACACCAAAGTCATCAAACCTGAAACTCTTAGACAAAGAAACAAACACACCAACATGTCCCTATCTTGAAAAAATAAAGAAACTAAACAATTAAATTATTGGCTATTATAAGGGTAAATACTAATTTTTAAATGTCTTTTAAAAATAATATTAAAGGCATTTCATTTTGCGTATCCATGGAAACAATGGAGTGTTTATCACGCATTTTTCAAAAAATAACGGTCAAAAAACAAGCAAATTTTTCAGGAATTTGACGTTAATTTAACTAATTTGACTATAATTCAGTAAAATACATATATTTCTTAAATCACTACATCACAGTTTAACATTATTGACATTTCCAGCGAAATTCAGCGAAGAAAAAGGCTCATTAGTTAAGAACGATCTATGCTAGCAACGAATGCTAATCGTCTATTTTTTCTACAGCAGTCAGTATTTCTTTAAAACACACACACACAAACACAAAATAAACTAAACAAGTCACTAATATCTTTGTAATAACTTGCTTTCGTTTATTAAAAATAGTAGAAGAATGATTTAACCTTCCAGCTGTTCACCCTGCTGGTGCTTCTCCTGGCCAGGAACCGTCTTTCGCAGGTTTGTTATCCACGGGCTTCTTCAGCAAGTGCGTATTTCAGCAAGCGCTTCTTTAGCAAGTTTTGCACAGCAGACTTCTCGACAAGCTCAAACCGTCCGAGGCTTTAAAGGCTCCTTCAGGCGTCTCTCTCAAAAGTCCCGTCGCAAAGGGGGAAGAATTCAGAAGGTCAGCGTCTTTTATAGTGTTGACAACGCTAACGTCGTTTCCATGACTTTCATTGACGAATGCACGCACTGGTGCGTCAGAGAAATTGGAGCGCAAATAACGCAGATAATACAAGTCTCGCGTTGTCTTGTTTATCACTCCGTATGCTGCCACCTACTGGCCAACCAGTCTAAGTTCACAAAGACATTTATAAAACTTACTACTGGTGCGACATTATATTTCTGCTTTCATTCTTAACTATGTCAGTTTCGGACATGGGAAACTTTTCTCTGCCGTGAAGCCTAGATTGGAAGAAAAATTCAAATTCAAAATTCAATTCAAAAATACTTTATTGATCCAAAAGAAAAATTAAATGTTGTAGCTCATGTCATGAAGTGCGGGTGAGGCAGACGCAGCAGACCCAGGTAAGATGAATAGTTGATTTTTAATCCAGGAACACAGTCCAATCAACGGGCAGCACGGCCGAGCAGAAGCCAGGGCTCGACGCCGGTAGCAACCGTTAAAACGAATGGTTAACACGAAGGACTCGGAACACATTAGACGAGGATCCGACAGAGACGCTGAGACACAGGTGACATTAAATACCCGGGAGGGTAATCACAGAAAGAGACACACCTGGGAAACAATCAAGGGGAAGACAGGACAACACGGGGACACAGAAAACTCTAAATAAGTACACAGAAAACACAGAACATGACAGCTCATCAATTCAGATTCTTCAAAGAGTTATTGTAGATGGCTGATTACTGTTGACAGGAATTTTTTTTGTAGCGGTCTGTATTGCAGCATTTTGAAGAAGACTGACTGATGACTCTCTGCCCAGCTAGCATCAGACAACGTCCACTGAACGTCCACCGACGACGTTCTCCGAATGTCAAAATGAACCACCACAAGATGTCCGCCGGATGTTCGTTGACATTCGCAGTAGGTCAAAATAAAATGCTATATGGTTCTGCTAGATCTGTACAAATGCTAATATGACAGCAATTTCATTGGAGTGCAAGGTTTTCAATTGGAACAGTTGCCTTCCATTTCCTAGGGATATTAATCCAATCTTGTAACAAATTGGAAAATTGATGACAGCCACTTAAAACACTTGGCAAAGAATTTATTAATTTTACAGTATTAAAATTAAAGACTACCAAAGACAAAATATGATAAAGGGCTACATTTATTTATACATAAACATATGAACAAAAAAGACAGTAATGAAACCTTCCTTAGAACAAAGTACAACTGTACAGTATACATTTTAATACAATGGGTTTTCAGAAAAGACATTCACAATCGGGCTGAAACGATTCCTGGCTGGTGGATGAGTTTCTGAGTGTGACGAACGAAGGTGTCAAATTTCGTTGCTAACAAGGACACAAAAGCTATAAATGGCTGGGCAAGGCATACCTGTCAAGTCTCCCGTTTTGGCAGGGAAACTACCATTTTTTATCCCTCTTCTCGAAAAAAATTTTTTATAACCATTTTTCTGTAAATATCCCATATTGCTCTCCCCCCTGTCTTATGTTTGTACTCTGGTCTACCGGTCGTGTCTCCCCCCCAACACGCTTACGTTCGCCTCTAATCGAACATAACCCTCTATCTCCAAGCCCCCAACTCCAGACGACATTTCCCGTATTCTCAAACCCAAAGTGTGGCAGGTACTGGGCAAGGTGAGAATTCATCTATTGAACTGACTGAAGATGAATACATGAACTAAAAGCTGGAGTATAGACATTTTTATAAGCGTATTTGTGAGCCCGCCCCTATTATTAAATTGAATATTATGTCAGATTTTTGTACAACTTCTCTTTAGGTTAACTTAGAAAGTGAGCTATTATTGTTACGAGTTAATTTTCTAAGCTACAACAAAGTAACTGATACAGACGCTCAAATGTGAAAAATTAGACTGATGTTGGTAACCGATAGTAACACTGCTGTTATGTTAGATTTACCAATATTTTATTTGATCAATTTTCTGTATCCGATTACTCAATTAATCCTAAGAATAATCGATATATTACTCAATTACTAAAATATATATTTACAGCAGCCCTAATTCACAATAATAATAAATAGAGGCAAAGTCAGCATTTAAAAACCAACCACTGCTTAAAAATCTGATTTTAAAAGAGATATTTACATCAGAACTGGTGTAATGAGCATCGACACATGCACAAAATAATAATAAAACCAACAAAAACAAACCAAACAACCTTGAACATTCTTAAAACTGTTTTGGTTTTCTGAATCTGACCCTTGGTTCTTTGCTACAGCCCCTGAAAACAGACAATATATATATATTTTAAACTGAGATGTGTATTATAGAGAAATGCTTTATGGTTTTGTGTATTCTGAAACCAACAAAATGTGTGTTTTGTCAGCACAGGGGCGGTTCTAGAACGGCGGTTCTAGACAGTCCTAGTGTGGTCTGGTCCCAAGGAAATTAAAATAAAATCTTAATTTTTATTTTAAGATTTTATCAAAATCTTAAAATAAGATTTTATTTTGAGATTTTAAGAAACTATCTAGTTTTAAGTAGATAGTTTTCACTATCTACTTAAAACTTTTACTAAATCTATAGGATTAATAAACCCAAAACCAGTTTATTATCAAGGTAGAAGGTGTTTATTTGAAAATCATACTTAGAAATTGCATTATCCTCATTTTTATCTGAACGTCTTGTGGCTGTTGGCCTTTTTTCTTTCAACAAGAATGAACGTCCATCTGGAAAAGTAGACATGATGAGTCGGGGTTTTACTATTCAATCTTCTGTTGTCTGAACTCGACAAGCCACAAAATGGTGTTTTAAAGGTTTTGCTTGTAACCTGAAACTTCACAGGAAGAATGGAATCATGTTTTCTGAGCATTAGCATGTCATCAGTCTGATAGGAACAACAAACATAAAAGCTACTCTAACTCTGATATGGCATCTTACCTCATCAGTGACATTTACTTATATATAATACAGTGGAACATTGACTACACCTACGATTTTAGCATATAAATGATGGGAGATACAAGAGCTGGTTTACTTTACCTGACTTGGGATTTGTCACCCCAAACACATCAGAGTCTTCCACTGAAACATTTTAGGCAAACTCCCGGCTCTCTGCATTGTGGGCCACAGGGGGCAGGAAAAGGCCTCGGTACTCAACATACATGGACGATGACATGAGGACTGATCCCAGGGAGCCGAAGGCTTACAGGCTGCAGGTACCTGCTCCGTCTGGAGGTAGTTGTTGTCTCTGCTCTCTCTCCTGGTCTGTACTCATGATCTGCAGAGGGCAGAGCCTCTTTTTTTTTCTTGTGCAGCGTTCTGAATGGCGGCCCTGTGCTGCACGTCATCGGCTTTTCTAATTTATGGATTGGAACTATGATATGTTGATTCTGTTTAGAAAGATGATTTGCTCTGGTTCTGCTGTTACTAAAGCAAATCTATTTAGCCTTTCGGTTCAAGAAAAACTGTAGGTGACAGTGAAAGGTCTGACTAGGACTGACAATACTTCTCCAGTCAATGTGTCAGAGATCACAAACATGACTCAATCAATACATTTTTATGACAGGCTAAATGTGTCTTGGGCATTGATTGTTGATATTTTTTGTTCAATGGCTCCCTTGTTCTTTTTTTTGTAAATATGTTTCTTAATCTTTTTTTCATTTGTTTTTGTCCATTATTCTTTTCACACCCATATTCTCCATGTGCTTTTATCCTTTAACTCTTTTTTCATGCAGCTCTCCATGTCCTGTCAGTTCCTCCCAGGACAAAGTCTGTTTAGATCAGCTTGATCTGTTCCTTTAGACTCCGTGGTAACAGAATGAATGTGAGAAGAGATTATGTATTTGAGGCTATTTTTAAACCATAAAGGATGAACAAATTTTAATGTTTGATCATTAAAATTTGATCAAACATTTTGATTAAATTGTTTGATCAAAACTATTTGATCAAATATAACAAAGTTATATTTTGTTTTGGTACAAACAAAATATAACTTGTTTGTACCAGGCTTCATGCCAATGAGTTTAAATAGCATGAAAAAGAAAATCAAATGATTGTTCTACTGCTCTAAAGCAGATTTACCATCTTAAATGATCCAAATCTGATATCTGAATAAAACCAAAGCAGTGATGGCAAAAAAAAGCTTTTATTGAATTTGCTTACAACTTAAATGTTATTTTACTCTACAATCAGCATAATTACTTTCCATGTTTTCACAAGTCAAGTGAAAGTTACACACAAAAATAAAACAGAATACAATAAGTCCAAAAATACATGTATTATATTACATCATAATACATAGAAATAACCTATGACACTGCAAAATATATTACATTCTTTAATATCTTCTTTCCACAACATGATTTTCACACTGTTGTCAGACTTTTCTTTAGCATTGTGATGACTGTGAAATATAAACTTAATCTTTAAGTGATTAACACATTTGTTCAATTTTTACTCTTCAGAAACCAACAAAATGTGTATTTTTGCACTGAGACACAAAACTCTTTTGTAATGACATCAGATTATGCAGCATATCTTCTTCATTCCAAACATTACATGCACATTATTACATAAAAACATGCTACCATGACTTTTTTTTAAACAATATTAGTTTCTGGACAGAGCAAATGAGCTGAACACATTCTTCAACAGGTTCAGTCCAGGAACAAGCTCATCATCATCATCCTCTCCTGTCTGCAGCCAGATATCTCATCCTCCTCTGACCCACAGCTTTCCTGTCAAGCCTCAGATGTTCCATCTTCCACCTCAGTCATGGACTCTTCTGCTTCCACCAGTTTGTCTTCAACCACATTAGGAGACGCTGCTGCTCCCTTTTGCCTCCACCTCCAACTTTTCTGTATCTAGAAGTCAGGTGAAGAAGCAGCCGGAGAGACTGAACAGGAACGAGGATGCAGGTCCAGATGGTGTCGGTCCCAGAGTCCCTCTGTGGGATTCTGCAGCATCTCTTCAACCTTTGCCTGACCCAAGAGGAGTTTCCGTTGTTGTGGAAGACATCCTGCCTGGTTCCGGTACCGAAGAAAAGTCACCCATCAGTCATAACGACTGTAGACCCGTTGCCCTGGCATCGCACATCATGAAGGTCCTGGAGAGACTCCTGGTGGCCCACTTGAGTAAGCAGACGATCAGATATCAGGACCCCCTGCAGTTTGCTTATCACCGTGGAGTTGGAGTTGATCAGACACCTGCTTCAACAAACCCACTGTCATCTGGACAAAGCAGGCAGCACAGTGAGGATCAGGGTCTTTGGTTCTCAGGTGCATTGAACACAATTCAGCCTGATCTGCTCCGTTAGAAACTCCAGAAGACACAGGTGGAGGCCTCAACAATCACCTGCATCTGTGACTACCTGACAAACAGAATACAGTTTGTGAGACTGAAGGACTGTGTGTCTAACCAGGTGGTCAACAACATGGGAACACCACAGGGCACTGTACTCTCACCATTCATTTTCACTCTCTACTGTTCAGACTTCCCGCACAAGTCCAACTTCTGTCATCTACAGAAATACTCAGACGACTCTGCAGTTGTTGTGTGTATCAGAGGAAGACAAGAGGCTGAGTACAGAGATCTGGTGGATCACTTTGTGGCCTGGTGTGGGAACAATCATCTAATCTTGACTGTAAACAAAACAAAGGAGATGGTTGTTGATTTCAGGAGAAACAGGAAACCCTATTTCCATCATGGGAGAAGATGTGGAGGTGGTTCAGGAATATAAATACCTCGGTGTTCATCTGGAACACAGACTGGACTGGAGACGCAACAGTGAAGCCGTCTATAAAAAGAGACAGAGCAGACTGCGCTTCTCGAGGAAGCTACGATCCTTCAAGATTTGCAGCAAGTTGCTGCAGATCTTTAAGTCTGATGCTGAGAGTGTCATCTCTTCTGCTATCATCTGTTGGTGCAGCAGCATCAGAGCCAGGAACCTCAAAAGGCTCAACAATCTGATAAAGAAGGCTGGATTTGTTCTGGTTCTGTTCTGGAGACGACTGGGGAACCTCTGGAGATGATGCAAAGAAGGATTCTTCATAAGAGTCAAGAAAGCTATGGACAACTCTGACCATCCTCTTCATGAGTCTGTATGGTGAAAACAGAGTATCATCAGTCAGAGGGTTCTTCAGATTTGCTGCAATACAGACAGCTACAAAAGACCTTTCCTGCTGCCAGCAATCAGCCATCTGCAATAACATTTGAAGAATCTGAATCTGAGCTACAACTACATTTTATTTCCCTTTGGGATCAATAAAGTCAAAGCATGTTTGGGTAATTCTTGCACACTACTCAAAGTCTGATAGAAAAAAATATTGAACAATTGGAAGTTATGGTGGAAACATTTTTTGTGGTTTCAATGAAATGAAACAAAAAATGTAAAAAAGATAATTAAGTTTAGCTTCTCCTGTGCCGTTTCACATGTTTGCAGCTCGTTTTGCTGTTTGTTGCGCGTTTGCAGTTGTCGGCCACAGTTTCTGATCAAGTCATTATCTCCTCAACTTTCACCATAATCTGTTACAACCAGTAGATGGACGAAGTAACCTGCGTTAAGTGTTGGTCAACTCATGCTTGGTTTGTTATTGAAGGACCTACTTCACATGGTCCTTCTTTATTCTGTGTCCTCAGGTTTCCCCCTGTTGCATCAGGAAACTTCATCTCGGGATTTCCAGCAGGATTTTCTGTGTCTTCTCTCTCCTGATTGGTTCAGTGCTGTTGTCTTGTCTCAGTTATGCTGGAGAATCATCACATAATAATACACACATGCCTTTATCTCTGTCTAAATAATAGATGATTGAAAGAGACTTTCTGATCAAATCATCATGATGTCCTCACCTTTTCCACAATCTCTTACAACCAGTAGATCAGCAGGTGGAGCAGGTCTTCTGCTTTAATTGTTGGTCAGCTCCAGTCATGTGACATGAGTTGACGGAGAAATGAAATAAAGAGAAAACATAACAGGATTAAAAAACTGAGAATATACATCTACAGAAAAAAGAAAAAGTTAGAATTTTGACCTCAATTTCATCCATATTTAAAATTGCTAAAATTGAAAATATGTTTTCTTACTTTTTTTGTCAACAGGGTTCTCTTATCTTCCTCCATCTGACTGGTGGTGTTGAAGGTGGAGGTTTACCGGCTGAGGACATCCAACCTGAAATGATCAGAGACATTATTGATCTGCAGACTCTGAATCTGGGATCAGAAACCAACGCTGGGTTCTCTACAATGTTTCTAAATTTGCTTAATATTCAACATCTTACTGATGAACAGGTGAAATTTCAGCATAGGATTTTATGGCAATGCTTGATTTGTTATTGAAGGACCTACTCACATGATGTCTGTCTCTTTATTCTGTGTCCTCAGGTGTCCCCCCGTTGCATCAGGAAACTTCATCTCAGGATTTTCTGTGTCCCTTCAGTCCTCTGTGTCTTCTCTCTCCTGATTGGTCCAGCGCTGTTGTCTTGTCTCAGTGATGCTGAAGAATCAACACATGATCAGACACACTTTCCTTAATCTCTGTCTAAATAACAGATCACTGGACCAGACTCTCTGATCAATTCATGAACATGTCCTCACCATTTATAAAATCTACTAGAACCAGTAGATCAGCAGGTCCTCTACTCTATTCCTGATCCTCCTTCCATCAGCTCAAACTCATCAAAGCTCTGCTGTTATGAAAGGACTCAATAAATAAAAAAACACAAAACAAAAGTGTCGGTGAGGAGAAAGTACAGCAGAAAAGAGGAAATAGGTTTGAATATTGACCTCAACCTCCTGCATGTTAAAAAATTGTTGTTGTGTAAAAGTATATGTCCTTACATTTTTTTTCAACTGGGTTCTCTTATCTTCCTCCATCTGACTGGTGGTGTTGAAGGTGGAGATTTACAGGCTGACGAGATCCAACCTGAAATGATCAGAGAATCAGAGATCTGCCACCAGTATCATGTGAAAGTGGAATGCAAAAACTTACAAGCAGTGTGAAAAACAAGGGATCCAGAAGGCAGGAACCACATGGACAACGATGAAAGGATCCAGCGATGAGCAGCTAAAACCTGAAAGATTAAAAACTGGGAGACTGGATTAGTAGAGAAACAGGACAGAATAATTCACTATATTGGAGAGCAGCGTGTAGGGAAGCATCACTATTACACCGTGAAACATGGGGGAGTTGAGAGGAAAACACAAAGATGAAGAAAAGCCCTGGTGCAAGGCGCTACCTAAGACTTCCTCAGTCCTGTCAGAATCCTTATCATCTAAAATACTAAATCTAGCAGCGGGATAAAGAAAAGCCCCGGTGCAAGGCGCTACCTAAGACTTCCTCAGTCCTGTCAGAATCCTTGTCATCTAAAATACTAAATCTAGCAGCGGGATAAAGAAAAGCCCCGGTGCAAGGCGCTACCTAAGGCGTCCACAGGCTTGCTAGAAACCCATTGGCTTTAATAAAAAACATGAGAGAAATGATGATGTCCTAATGTGACTTCCCAAATAGGTCTTCAGTTTTTACGGATCCCAATCTAATCAGAGTCACTTGACAAGACGCAGTGAGGTCTAAACCAAACGTTTCTGGAACTCTCTCTTCCTGTAATTCCACTAGATGTTGAAGGTATTGCTGCCTCTTCTGTGTCCAGTTCAGCCTCCAACCAGGAACAGAAGCTAGAGGGTGACAAAGTTGGACTATCACAGCGTGTTGATGGTGAAGGACTGAAAATGCGGGGTGACAGAATGGGATCCTCATATAGCATCGTTGGTGGGAGACTGGAAACACTGGGTGACAAAATGGGATCTTCATTGTGCATCAATGTTGAGGGACTGAGGACGGGGGATGAAAAAACAGGACTTTTACGTGCCATTATACACGAGGGACTGAGGACGGGGGATGACAAAATAGGATATTCACATGATGTCCAAGGTGAGAGACCGAGGACAGGTGGTAACACAAAGGCATCTTCATCATAGGGAAAGGACGGGACACTATACTTGATCCTCTTGGCGGCAAGCTCATCTTCATCATAGCGTGTTGATAGTGAAGGGCTGAAAACGCGGGGTGACAAAACGGGATCTTCATAGTGCATCAAAGTTGCGGGACTGAGGACGGGGAATGGCAATCCAGGGTCCTCACACGACTTCCAAGGTGAGAGACTGAGGACAGGTGGTAACACAATGGGATCTTCATCATCGGACGGGACACTATACTTGGTCCTCTTGGCGGCAAGCTCCTCTTCAGCAACAGTGTCCCTAGGCCTCTTGGCTGGGAGCTTCACTTCAGCAACACTGTCCCTGGTCACAGATGTCACATGAGCCGCGTCCTCTTTCAAACCTACCTGATGACTAGGTTTTGATGGTGGGTTGTCCTCCTTCGCAGCATCCACCTTCTTCGTTGTTCTCCTGGACTTCTCTGGATGCAAAATGGGCTCTTCCTGTGAAGTACAAGGAGCCATGTCTTCTTTGGGCTTCCGAGCCACCCCAATGTCTTGTATGTATCTGAAATTTGGGGGAAGAATCTCAGGCAGCTGTGACGCAACATCGGCCAGACTACTGTCACCGGAGTCCAGCTGATCAACCGTCGATTTCAGAAGTTTCAATGCCTCTTCAAGTACTCCTATGCCCCACAGAAATTTAATGTTTGGTCCAAGGACCTGGACAACCCGAAATCGAGATTTAAAGTCCTGGTCTCCATTACCTACCTCGTCTTCGCTCGAGCTGGTAGTAGAGCTACCACTGGAGCTGGTAGTAGAGCTACCACTGG
Organism: Xiphophorus maculatus; assembly: GCF_002775205.1. NCBI lineage: Eukaryota > Metazoa > Chordata > Actinopteri > Cyprinodontiformes > Poeciliidae > Xiphophorus > Xiphophorus maculatus. The sequence continues at coordinate 3,231,625 of NC_036456.1, read as the reverse complement.
AGCTGGTAGTAGAGCTACCACTGGAGCTGGTAGTAGAGCTACCACTGGAGCTGGTACTATTGCTATCACAGGAGCTGGTAGAACAGTCCACAAACTGCGGAGATGAACTATACCTCAACTCCTCTCCATGGTCTTCAGAAACCGTGTCGGCTTCATTTAACCACAACTTACCTTGTTCCTTACCATTATCAGGATGTCCCTCCAACATTGGGGATCCATCTGCTGGAAGCGCCATGGTATGGGCTGTGAAGAAAAAAAACAAAGCAAAAAAAGCTATAATTCTGTATCTTGAAAAAATCACAAAAGTCCAAAGCAATGTTTAGAGGGAACACTGAAATATATATTTATATATTAATTTATATAGCACATTTTCAGCAACAAGGCAATACAAAGTGCTTATGTGTGCATGATGCCTCAAAGTCTTATTATCACATGTTAATATTCCTCCAAATGGCTCAGTTATGGCTGAAGGTAGTGTTATGAAATAAATTACATCAGCCTGAAGATCATGGCTGCACACAACCCAGCAATAAACTCAGAGGAATGTTCACACAATTATATTGCTCCAAATGCTTCATTCAATATGACCATCTCCATGGAGACAAAAAACATCAACAAAATGGATTCTCTAAAAGTAATTCTCTCAAACTAAAATAAAAAGTTTTCCAATCACCACACCACTATTAATATTGCAGACGCTTTCTGAAAATGTAATCAGCGTGAAAATATATTACAGCTCCAAACATGCAAAGGACCAACACAGCATTTCGTAAACAACTAATTATTGAAAACTCCTCTTTCTTAGAAAAAGCAAACTAATAAGTTTAAATATAAACTAAACTACTTAGAAATAATACAGGAGAAATATATATCTAAAACATTTCTAATATTCAAGTATTAAGGTTTTATTTCAAGCAACGTATCCAAGGAGACCAAATGTGTTATTGAGGCATTTTTTGAAACCTGGACCAGGCACTGACCACTTATTCCAAAGATCTGAATAAAACAAAACAGATTTTCTAAAACCAGAACTAACTTTTTAAACCACATAAACCGTGTCAAACCCCCACAATCCTCCAAGATTTTAACTAACAAATGAATCACAACTGGACCAACTGAACCTGAGATGATTGTTTTTCTAATGAATTTTAACATTCACTGTTAACATTCAAGTAACTTCTGAAAATGATATGTCACTAAAATGCAAAGGAACAAAAGGCTGTTTTTCTGGTCTTGAGTAATTACAATAAACTAAATAATTTAGTTACTTTGTAAAATCAACAGGCACACATTGATTGTTCTTTAATGATTTTTTATAAGAATAAAGTTGTATGTTGTTATTTAATCAATGTATCCATGGAGACTACACATACCACATTTTTCAAAAAGCTGGTTCCAAAACTTCTTTCAAACCAAAACAACTACAAACAGCATTACTGACATTTTCCAAAATGTCAAATAACTAGCATATGAATCACAATACAAATTCAACTAACTCACAAATATGTTGCAGCCCAAAAATGCAAATTATGCCTTCCTAAACAAAGAGTCAGAATTCATCAAAGCTGACTTTAACCAACTCAAATAATGTTTTTTTTCCTTTTAATTTAATTAGTTCACTAATTTGACTATAATTCAAACTAAACACACATATTAAAGTCTATCATTAAATAGGAGGAGGCACATGTTTGCAAAGTGTTTCTTAATTTTTTATTGAAGTCTTTTTAAATAATGTCACCAATGTATCCATGGAAACTAAATATGTTTGTTTAGGCATTTATCAAAAAAAAAAAAGAGGACAAAGAACCATCCAGTTTACCAAGAATTGGACACCAAAGTCATCAAACCTGAAACTCTTAGACAAAGAAACAAACACACCAGCATGTCCCTATCTTGAAAAAATAAAGAAACTAAACAATTAAATTATTGGCTATTATAAGGGTAAATACTAATTTTTAAATGTCTTTTAAAAATAATATTAAAGGCATTTCATTTTGCGTATCCATGGAAACAATGGAGTGTTTATCACGCATTTTTCAAAAAATAACGGTCAAAAAACAAGCAAATTTTTCAGGAATTTGACGTTAATTTAACTAATTTGACTATAATTCAGTAAAATACATATATTTCTTAAATCACTACATCACAGTTTAACATTATTGACATTTCCAGCGAAATTCAGCGAAGAAAAAGGCTCATTAGTTAAGAACGATCTATGCTAGCAACGAATGCTAATCGTCTATTTTTTCTACAGCAGTCAGTATTTCTTTAAAACACACACACACAAACACAAAATAAACTAAACAAGTCACTAATATCTTTGTAATAACTTGCTTTCGTTTATTAAAAATAGTAGAAGAATGATTTAACCTTCCAGCTGTTCACCCTGCTGGTGCTTCTCCTGGCCAGGAACCGTCTTTCGCAGGTTTGTTATCCACGGGCTTCTTCAGCAAGTGCGTATTTCAGCAAGCGCTTCTTTAGCAAGTTTTGCACAGCAGACTTCTCGACAAGCTCAAACCGTCCGAGGCTTTAAAGGCTCCTTCAGGCGTCTCTCTCAAAAGTCCCGTCGCAAAGGGGGAAGAATTCAGAAGGTCAGCGTCTTTTATAGTGTTGACAACGCTAACGTCGTTTCCATGACTTTCATTGACGAATGCACGCACTGGTGCGTCAGAGAAATTGGAGCGCAAATAACGCAGATAATACAAGTCTCGCGTTGTCTTGTTTATCACTCCGTATGCTGCCACCTACTGGCCAACCAGTCTAAGTTCACAAAGACATTTATAAAACTTACTACTGGTGCGACATTATATTTCTGCTTTCATTCTTAACTATGTCAGTTTCGGACATGGGAAACTTTTCTCTGCCGTGAAGCCTAGATTGGAAGAAAAATTCAAATTCAAAATTCAATTCAAAAATACTTTATTGATCCAAAAGAAAAATTAAATGTTGTAGCTCATGTCATGAAGTGCGGGTGAGGCAGACGCAGCAGACCCAGGTAAGATGAATAGTTGATTTTTAATCCAGGAACACAGTCCAATCAACGGGCAGCACGGCCGAGCAGAAGCCAGGGCTCGACGCCGGTAGCAACCGTTAAAACGAATGGTTAACACGAAGGACTCGGAACACATTAGACGAGGATCCGACAGAGACGCTGAGACACAGGTGACATTAAATACCCGGGAGGGTAATCACAGAAAGAGACACACCTGGGAAACAATCAAGGGGAAGACAGGACAACACGGGGACACAGAAAACTCTAAATAAGTACACAGAAAACACAGAACATGACAGCTCATCAATTCAGATTCTTCAAAGAGTTATTGTAGATGGCTGATTACTGTTGACAGGAATTTTTTTTGTAGCGGTCTGTATTGCAGCATTTTGAAGAAGACTGACTGATGACTCTCTGCCCAGCTAGCATCAGACAACGTCCACTGAACGTCCACCGACGACGTTCTCCGAATGTCAAAATGAACCACCACAAGATGTCCGCCGGATGTTCGTTGACATTCGCAGTAGGTCAAAATAAAATGCTATATGGTTCTGCTAGGTCTGTACAAATGCTAATATGACAGCAATTTAATTGGAGTGCAAGGTTTTCAATTGGAACAGTTGCCTTCCATTTCCTAGGGATATTAATCCAATCTTGTAACAAATTGGAAAATTGATGACAGCCACTTAAAACACTTGGCAAAGAATTTATTAATTTTACAGTATTAAAATTAAAGACTACCAAAGACAAAATATGATAAAGGGCTACATTTATTTATACATAAACATATGAACAAAAAAGACAGTAATGAAACCTTCCTTAGAACAAAGTACAACTGTACAGTATACATTTTAATACAATGGGTTTTCAGAAAAGACATTCACAATCGGGCTGAAACGATTCCTGGCTGGTGGATGAGTTTCTGAGTGTGACGAACGAAGGTGTCAAATTTCGTTGCTAACAAGGACACAAAAGCTATAAATGGCTGGGCAAGGCATACCTGTCAAGTCTCCCGTTTTGGCAGGGAAACTACCATTTTTTATCCCTCTTCTCGAAAAAAAATTTTTATAACCATTTTTCTGTAAATATCCCATATTGCTCTCCCCCCTGTCTTATGTTTGTACTCTGGTCTACCGGTCGTGTCTCCCCCCCAACACGCTTACGTTCGCCTCTAATCGAACATAACCCTCTATCTCCAAGCCCCCAACTCCAGACGACATTTCCCGTATTCTCAAACCCAAAGTGTGGCAGGTACTGGGCAAGGTGAGAATTCATCTATTGAACTGACTGAAGATGAATACATGAACTAAAAGCTGGAGTATAGACATTTTTATAAGCGTATTTGTGAGCCCGCCCCTATTATTAAATTGAATATTATGTCAGATTTTTGTACAACTTCTCTTTAGGTTAACTTAGAAAGTGAGCTATTATTGTTACGAGTTAATTTTCTAAGCTACAACAAAGTAACTGATACAGACGCTCAAATGTGAAAAATTAGACTGATGTTGGTAACCGATAGTAACACTGCTGTTATGTTAGATTTACCAATATTTTATTTGATCAATTTTCTGTATCCGATTACTCAATTAATCCTAAGAATAATCGATATATTACTCAATTACTAAAATATATATTTACAGCAGCCCTAATTCACAATAATAATAAATAGAGGCAAAGTCAGCATTTAAAAACCAACCACTGCTTAAAAATCTGATTTTAAAAGAGATATTTACATCAGAACTGGTGTAATGAGCATCGACACATGCACAAAATAATAATAAAACCAACAAAAACAAACCAAACAACCTTGAACATTCTTAAAACTGTTTTGGTTTTCTGAATCTGACCCTTGGTTCTTTGCTACAGCCCCTGAAAACAGACAATATATATATATTTTAAACTGAGATGTGTATTATAGAGAAATGCTTTATGGTTTTGTGTATTCTGAAACCAACAAAATGTGTGTTTTGTCAGCACAGGGGCGGTTCTAGAACGGCGGTTCTAGACAGTCCTAGTGTGGTCTGGTCCCAAGGAAATTAAAATAAAATCTTAATTTTTATTTTAAGATTTTATCAAAATCTTAAAATAAGATTTTATTTTGAGATTTTAAGAAACTATCTAGTTTTAAGTAGATAGTTTTCACTATCTACTTAAAACTTTTACTAAATCTATAGGATTAATAAACCCAAAACCAGTTTATTATCAAGGTAGAAGGTGTTTATTTGAAAATCATACTTAGAAATTGCATTATCCTCATTTTTATCTGAACGTCTTGTGGCTGTTGGCCTTTTTTCTTTCAACAAGAATGAACGTCCATCTGGAAAAGTAGACATGATGAGTCGGGGTTTTACTATTCAATCTTCTGTTGTCTGAACTCGACAAGCCACAAAATGGTGTTTTAAAGGTTTTGCTTGTAACCTGAAACTTCACAGGAAGAATGGAATCATGTTTTCTGAGCATTAGCATGTCATCAGTCTGATAGGAACAACAAACATAAAAGCTACTCTAACTCTGATATGGCATCTTACCTCATCAGTGACATTTACTTATATATAATACAGTGGAACATTGACTACACCTACGATTTTAGCATATAAATGATGGGAGATACAAGAGCTGGTTTACTTTACCTGACTTGGGATTTGTCACCCCAAACACATCAGAGTCTTCCACTGAAACATTTTAGGCAAACTCCCGGCTCTCTGCATTGTGGGCCACAGGGGGCAGGAAAAGGCCTCGGTACTCAACATACATGGACGATGACATGAGGACTGATCCCAGGGAGCCGAAGGCTTACAGGCTGCAGGTACCTGCTCCGTCTGGAGGTAGTTGTTGTCTCTGCTCTCTCTCCTGGTCTGTACTCATGATCTGCAGAGGGCAGAGCCTCTTTTTTTTTCTTGTGCAGCGTTCTGAATGGCGGCCCTGTGCTGCACGTCATCGGCTTTTCTAATTTATGGATTGGAACTATGATATGTTGATTCTGTTTAGAAAGATGATTTGCTCTGGTTCTGCTGTTACTAAAGCAAATCTATTTAGCCTTTCGGTTCAAGAAAAACTGTAGGTGACAGTGAAAGGTCTGACTAGGACTGACAATACTTCTCCAGTCAATGTGTCAGAGATCACAAACATGACTCAATCAATACATTTTTATGACAGGCTAAATGTGTCTTGGGCATTGATTGTTGATATTTTTTGTTCAATGGCTCCCTTGTTCTTTTTTTTGTAAATATGTTTCTTAATCTTTTTTTCATTTGTTTTTGTCCATTATTCTTTTCACACCCATATTCTCCATGTGCTTTTATCCTTTAACTCTTTTTTCATGCAGCTCTCCATGTCCTGTCAGTTCCTCCCAGGACAAAGTCTGTTTAGATCAGCTTGATCTGTTCCTTTAGACTCCGTGGTAACAGAATGAATGTGAGAAGAGATTATGTATTTGAGGCTATTTTTAAACCATAAAGGATGAACAAATTTTAATGTTTGATCATTAAAATTTGATCAAACATTTTGATTAAATTGTTTGATCAAAACTATTTGATCAAATATAACAAAGTTATATTTTGTTTTGGTACAAACAAAATATAACTTGTTTGTACCAGGCTTCATGCCAATGAGTTTAAATAGCATGAAAAAGAAAATCAAATGATTGTTCTACTGCTCTAAAGCAGATTTACCATCTCAAATGATCCAAATCTGATATCTGAATAAAACCAAAGCAGTGATGGCAAAAAAAAGCTTTTATTGAATTTGCTTACAACTTAAATGTTATTTTACTCTACAATCAGCATAATTACTTTCCATGTTTTCACAAGTCAAGTGAAAGTTACACACAAAAATAAAACAGAATACAATAAGTCCAAAAATACATGTATTATATTACATCATAATACATAGAAATAACCTATGACACTGCAAAATATATTACATTCTTTAATATCTTCTTTCCACAACATGATTTTCACACTGTTGTCAGACTTTTCTTTAGCATTGTGATGACTGTGAAATATAAACTTAATCTTTAAGTGATTAACACATTTGTTCAATTTTTACTCTTCAGAAACCAACAAAATGTGTATTTTTGCACTGAGACACAAAACTCTTTTGTAATGACATCAGATTATGCAGCATATCTTCTTCATTCCAAACATTACATGCACATTATTACATAACAACATGCTACCATGACTTTTTTTTAAACAATATTAGTTTCTGGACAGAGCAAATGAGCTGAACACATTCTTCAACAGGTTCAGTCCAGGAACAAGCTCATCATCATCATCCTCTCCTGTCTGCAGCCAGATATCTCATCCTCCTCTGACCCACAGCTTTCCTGTCAAGCCTCAGATGTTCCATCTTCCACCTCAGTCATGGACTCTTCTGCTTCCACCAGTTTGTCTTCAACCACATTAGGAGACGCTGCTGCTCCCTTTTGCCTCCACCTCCAACTTTTCTGTATCTAGAAGTCAGGTGAAGAAGCAGCCGGAGAGACTGAACAGGAACGAGGATGCAGGTCCAGATGGTGTCGGTCCCAGAGTCCCTCTGTGGGATTCTGCAGCATCTCTTCAACCTTTGCCTGACCCAAGAGGAGTTTCCGTTGTTGTGGAAGACATCCTGCCTGGTTCCGGTACCGAAGAAAAGTCACCCATCAGTCATAACGACTGTAGACCCGTTGCCCTGGCATCGCACATCATGAAGGTCCTGGAGAGACTCCTGGTGGCCCACTTGAGTAAGCAGACGATCAGATATCAGGACCCCCTGCAGTTTGCTTATCACCGTGGAGTTGGAGTTGATCAGACACCTGCTTCAACAAACCCACTGTCATCTGGACAAAGCAGGCAGCACAGTGAGGATCAGGGTCTTTGGTTCTCAGGTGCATTGAACACAATTCAGCCTGATCTGCTCCGTTAGAAACTCCAGAAGACACAGGTGGAGGCCTCAACAATCACCTGCATCTGTGACTACCTGACAAACAGAATACAGTTTGTGAGACTGAAGGACTGTGTGTCTAACCAGGTGGTCAACAACATGGGAACACCACAGGGCACTGTACTCTCACCATTCATTTTCACTCTCTACTGTTCAGACTTCCCGCACAAGTCCAACTTCTGTCATCTACAGAAATACTCAGACGACTCTGCAGTTGTTGTGTGTATCAGAGGAAGACAAGAGGCTGAGTACAGAGATCTGGTGGATCACTTTGTGGCCTGGTGTGGGAACAATCATCTAATCTTGACTGTAAACAAAACAAAGGAGATGGTTGTTGATTTCAGGAGAAACAGGAAACCCTATTTCCATCATGGGAGAAGATGTGGAGGTGGTTCAGGAATATAAATACCTCGGTGTTCATCTGGAACACAGACTGGACTGGAGACGCAACAGTGAAGCCGTCTATAAAAAGAGACAGAGCAGACTGCGCTTCTCGAGGAAGCTACGATCCTTCAAGATTTGCAGCAAGTTGCTGCAGATCTTTAAGTCTGATGCTGAGAGTGTCATCTCTTCTGCTATCATCTGTTGGTGCAGCAGCATCAGAGCCAGGAACCTCAAAAGGCTCAACAATCTGATAAAGAAGGCTGGATTTGTTCTGGTTCTGTTCTGGAGACGACTGGGGAACCTCTGGAGATGATGCAAAGAAGGATTCTTCATAAGAGTCAAGAAAGCTATGGACAACTCTGACCATCCTCTTCATGAGTCTGTATGGTGAAAACAGAGTATCATCAGTCAGAGGGTTCTTCAGATTTGCTGCAATACAGACAGCTACAAAAGACCTTTCCTGCTGCCAGCAATCAGCCATCTGCAATAACATTTGAAGAATCTGAATCTGAGCTACAACTACATTTTATTTCCCTTTGGGATCAATAAAGTCAAAGCATGTTTGGGTAATTCTTGCACACTACTCAAAGTCTGATAGAAAAAAATATTGAACAATTGGAAGTTATGGTGGAAACATTTTTTGTGGTTTCAATGAAATGAAACAAAAAATGTAAAAAAGATAATTAAGTTTAGCTTCTCCTGTGCCGTTTCACATGTTTGCAGCTCGTTTTGCTGTTTGTTGCGCGTTTGCAGTTGTCGGCCACAGTTTCTGATCAAGTCATTATCTCCTCAACTTTCACCATAATCTGTTACAACCAGTAGATGGACGAAGTAACCTGCGTTAAGTGTTGGTCAACTCATGCTTGGTTTGTTATTGAAGGACCTACTTCACATGGTCCTTCTTTATTCTGTGTCCTCAGGTTTCCCCCTGTTGCATCAGGAAACTTCATCTCGGGATTTCCAGCAGGATTTTCTGTGTCTTCTCTCTCCTGATTGGTTCAGTGCTGTTGTCTTGTCTCAGTTATGCTGGAGAATCATCACATAACAATACACACATTCCTTAATCTCTGTCTAAATAATAGATGATTGAAAGAGACTTTCTGATCAAATCATCATTATGTCCTCACCTTTTCCACAATCTCTTACAACCAGTAGATCAGCAGGTGGAGCAGGTCTTCTGCTTTAATTGTTGGTCAGCTCCAGTCATGTGACATGAGTTGACGGAGAAATGAAATAAAGAGAAAACATAACAGGATTAAAAAACTGAGAATATACATCTACAGAAAAAAGAAAAAGTTAGAATTTTGACCTCAATTTCATCCATATTTAAAATTGCTAAAATTGAAAATATGTTTTCTTACTTTTTTTGTCAACAGGGTTCTCTTATCTTCCTCCATCTGACTGGTGGTGTTGAAGGTGGAGGTTTACCGGCTGAGGACATCCAACCTGAAATGATCAGAGACATTATTGATCTGCAGACTCTGAATCTGGGATCAGAAACCAACGCTGGGTTCTCTACAATGTTTCTAAATTTGCTTAATATTCAACATCTTACTGATGAACAGGTGAAATTTCAGCATAGGATTTTATGGCAATGCTTGATTTGTTATTGAAGGACCTACTCACATGATGTCTGTCTCTTTATTCTGTGTCCTCAGGTGTCCCCCCGTTGCATCAGGAAACTTCATCTCAGGATTTTCTGTGTCCCTTCAGTCCTCTGTGTCTTCTCTCTCCTGATTGGTCCAGCGCTGTTGTCTTGTCTCAGTGATGCTGAAGAATCAACACATGATCAGACACACTTTCCTTAATCTCTGTCTAAATAACAGATCACTGGACCAGACTCTCTGATCAATTCATGAACATGTCCTCACCATTTATAAAATCTACTAGAACCAGTAGATCAGCAGGTCCTCTACTCTATTCCTGATCCTCCTTCCATCAGCTCAAACTCATCAAAGCTCTGCTGTTATGAAAGGACTCAATAAATAAAAAAACACAAAACAAAAGTGTCGGTGAGGAGAAAGTACAGCAGAAAAGAGGAAATAGGTTTGAATATTGACCTCAACCTCCTGCATGTTAAAAAATTGTTGTTGTGTAAAAGTATATGTCCTTACATTTTTTTTCAACTGGGTTCTCTTATCTTCCTCCATCTGACTGGTGGTGTTGAAGGTGGAGATTTACAGGCTGACGAGATCCAACCTGAAATGATCAGAGAATCAGAGATCTGCCACCAGTATCATGTGAAAGTGGAATGCAAAAACTTACAAGCAGTGTGAAAAACAAGGGATCCAGAAGGCAGGAACCACATGGACAACGATGAAAGGATCCAGCGATGAGCAGCTAAAACCTGAAAGATTAAAAACTGGGAGACTGGATTAGTAGAGAAACAGGACAGAATAATTCACTATATTGGAGAGCAGCGTGTAGGGAAGCATCACTATTACACCGTGAAACATGGGGGAGTTGAGAGGAAAACACAAAGATGAAGAAAAGCCCTGGTGCAAGGCGCTACCTAAGACTTCCTCAGTCCTGTCAGAATCCTTATCATCTAAAATACTAAATCTAGCAGCGGGATAAAGAAAAGCCCCGGTGCAAGGCGCTACCTAAGACTTCCTCAGTCCTGTCAGAATCCTTGTCATCTAAAATACTAAATCTAGCAGCGGGATAAAGAAAAGCCCCGGTGCAAGGCGCTACCTAAGGCGTCCACAGGCTTGCTAGAAACCCATTGGCTTTAATAAAAAACATGAGAGAAATGATGATGTCCTAATGTGACTTCCCAAATAGGTCTTCAGTTTTTACGGATCCCAATCTAATCAGAGTCACTTGACAAGACGCAGTGAGGTCTAAACCAAACGTTTCTGGAACTCTCTCTTCCTGTAATTCCACTAGATGTTGAAGGTATTGCTGCCTCTTCTGTGTCCAGTTCAGCCTCCAACCAGGAACAGAAGCTAGAGGGTGACAAAGTTGGACTATCACAGCGTGTTGATGGTGAAGGACTGAAAATGCGGGGTGACAGAATGGGATCCTCATATAGCATCGTTGGTGGGAGACTGGAAACACTGGGTGACAAAATGGGATCTTCATTGTGCATCAATGTTGAGGGACTGAGGACGGGGGATGAAAAAACAGGACTTTTACGTGCCATTATACACGAGGGACTGAGGACGGGGGATGACAAAATAGGATATTCACATGATGTCCAAGGTGAGAGACCGAGGACAGGTGGTAACACAAAGGCATCTTCATCATAGGGAAAGGACGGGACACTATACTTGATCCTCTTGGCGGCAAGCTCATCTTCATCATAGCGTGTTGATAGTGAAGGGCTGAAAACGCGGGGTGACAAAACGGGATCTTCATAGTGCATCAAAGTTGCGGGACTGAGGACGGGGAATGGCAATCCAGGGTCCTCACACGACTTCCAAGGTGAGAGACTGAGGACAGGTGGTAACACAATGGGATCTTCATCATCGGACGGGACACTATACTTGGTCCTCTTGGCGGCAAGCTCCTCTTCAGCAACAGTGTCCCTAGGCCTCTTGGCTGGGAGCTTCACTTCAGCAACACTGTCCCTGGTCACAGATGTCACATGAGCCGCGTCCTCTTTCAAACCTACCTGATGACTAGGTTTTGATGGTGGGTTGTCCTCCTTCGCAGCATCCACCTTCTTCGTTGTTCTCCTGGACTTCTCTGGATGCAAAATGGGCTCTTCCTGTGAAGTACAAGGAGCCATGTCTTCTTTGGGCTTCCGAGCCACCCCAATGTCTTGTATGTATCTGAAATTTGGGGGAAGAATCTCAGGCAGCTGTGACGCAACATCGGCCAGACTACTGTCACCGGAGTCCAGCTGATCAACCGTCGATTTCAGAAGTTTCAATGCCTCTTCAAGTACTCCTATGCCCCACAGAAATTTAATGTTTGGTCCAAGGACCTGGACAACCCGAAATCGAGATTTAAAGTCCTGGTCTCCATTACCTACCTCGTCTTCGCTCGAGCTGGTAGTAGAGCTACCACTGGAGCTGGTAGTAGAGCTACCACTGGAGCTGGTAGTAGAGCTACCACTGGAGCTGGTAGTAGAGCTACCACTGGAGCTGGTACTATTGCTATCACAGGAGCTGGTAGAACAGTCCACAAACTGCGGAGATGAACTATACCTCAACTCCTCTCCATGGTCTTCAGAAACCGTGTCGGCTTCATTTAACCACAACTTACCTTGTTCCTTACCATTATCAGGATGTCCCTCCAACATTGGGGATCCATCTGCTGGAAGCGCCATGGTATGGGCTGTGAAGAAAAAAAACAAAGCAAAAAAAGCTATAATTCTGTATCTTGAAAAAATCACAAAAGTCCAAAGCAATGTTTAGAGGGAACACTGAAATATATATTTATATATTAATTTATATAGCACATTTTCAGCAACAAGGCAATACAAAGTGCTTATGTGTGCATGATGCCTCAAAGTCTTATTATCACATGTTAATATTCCTCCAAATGGCTCAGTTATGGCTGAAGGTAGTGTTATGAAATAAATTACATCAGCCTGAAGATCATGGCTGCACACAACCCAGCAATAAACTCAGAGGAATGTTCACACAATTATATTGCTCCAAATGCTTCATTCAATATGACCATCTCCATGGAGACAAAAAACATCAACAAAATGGATTCTCTAAAAGTAATTCTCTCAAACTAAAATAAAAAGTTTTCCAATCACCACACCACTATTAATATTGCAGACGCTTTCTGAAAATGTAATCAGCGTGAAAATATATTACAGCTCCAAACATGCAAAGGACCAACACAGCATTTCGTAAACAACTAATTATTGAAAACTCCTCTTTCTTAGAAAAAGCAAACTAATAAGTTTAAATATAAACTAAACTACTTAGAAATAATACAGGAGAAATATATATCTAAAACATTTCTAATATTCAAGTATTAAGGTTTTATTTCAAGCAACGTATCCAAGGAGACCAAATGTGTTATTGAGGCATTTTTTGAAACCTGGACCAGGCACTGACCACTTATTCCAAAGATCTGAATAAAACAAAACAGATTTTCTAAAACCAGAACTAACTTTTTAAACCACATAAACCGTGTCAAACCCCCACAATCCTCCAAGATTTTAACTAACAAATGAATCACAACTGGACCAACTGAACCTGAGATGATTGTTTTTCTAATGAATTTTAACATTCACTGTTAACATTCAAGTAACTTCTGAAAATGATATGTCACTAAAATGCAAAGGAACAAAAGGCTGTTTTTCTGGTCTTGAGTAATTACAATAAACTAAATAATTTAGTTACTTTGTAAAATCAACAGGCACACATTGATTGTTCTTTAATGATTTTTTATAAGAATAAAGTTGTATGTTGTTATTTAATCAATGTATCCATGGAGACTACACATACCACATTTTTCAAAAAGCTGGTTCCAAAACTTCTTTCAAACCAAAACAACTACAAACAGCATTACTGACATTTTCCAAAATGTCAAATAACTAGCATATGAATCACAATACAAATTCAACTAACTCACAAATATGTTGCAGCCCAAAAATGCAAATTATGCCTTCCTAAACAAAGAGTCAGAATTCATCAAAGCTGACTTTAACCAACTCAAATAATGTTTTTTTTCCTTTTAATTTAATTAGTTCACTAATTTGACTATAATTCAAACTAAACACACATATTAAAGTCTATCATTAAATAGGAGGAGGCACATGTTTGCAAAGTGTTTCTTAATTTTTTATTGAAGTCTTTTTAAATAATGTCACCAATGTATCCATGGAAACTAAATATGTTTGTTTAGGCATTTATCAAAAAAAAAAAAGAGGACAAAGAACCATCCAGTTTACCAAGAATTGGACACCAAAGTCATCAAACCTGAAACTCTTAGACAAAGAAACAAACACACCAGCATGTCCCTATCTTGAAAAAATAAAGAAACTAAACAATTAAATTATTGGCTATTATAAGGGTAAATACTAATTTTTAAATGTCTTTTAAAAATAATATTAAAGGCATTTCATTTTGCGTATCCATGGAAACAATGGAGTGTTTATCACGCATTTTTCAAAAAATAACGGTCAAAAAACAAGCAAATTTTTCAGGAATTTGACGTTAATTTAACTAATTTGACTATAATTCAGTAAAATACATATATTTCTTAAATCACTACATCACAGTTTAACATTATTGACATTTCCAGCGAAATTCAGCGAAGAAAAAGGCTCATTAGTTAAGAACGATCTATGCTAGCAACGAATGCTAATCGTCTATTTTTTCTACAGCAGTCAGTATTTCTTTAAAACACACACACACAAACACAAAATAAACTAAACAAGTCACTAATATCTTTGTAATAACTTGCTTTCGTTTATTAAAAATAGTAGAAGAATGATTTAACCTTCCAGCTGTTCACCCTGCTGGTGCTTCTCCTGGCCAGGAACCGTCTTTCGCAGGTTTGTTATCCACGGGCTTCTTCAGCAAGTGCGTATTTCAGCAAGCGCTTCTTTAGCAAGTTTTGCACAGCAGACTTCTCGACAAGCTCAAACCGTCCGAGGCTTTAAAGGCTCCTTCAGGCGTCTCTCTCAAAAGTCCCGTCGCAAAGGGGGAAGAATTCAGAAGGTCAGCGTCTTTTATAGTGTTGACAACGCTAACGTCGTTTCCATGACTTTCATTGACGAATGCACGCACTGGTGCGTCAGAGAAATTGGAGCGCAAATAACGCAGATAATACAAGTCTCGCGTTGTCTTGTTTATCACTCCGTATGCTGCCACCTACTGGCCAACCAGTCTAAGTTCACAAAGACATTTATAAAACTTACTACTGGTGCGACATTATATTTCTGCTTTCATTCTTAACTATGTCAGTTTCGGACATGGGAAACTTTTCTCTGCCGTGAAGCCTAGATTGGAAGAAAAATTCAAATTCAAAATTCAATTCAAAAATACTTTATTGATCCAAAAGAAAAATTAAATGTTGTAGCTCATGTCATGAAGTGCGGGTGAGGCAGACGCAGCAGACCCAGGTAAGATGAATAGTTGATTTTTAATCCAGGAACACAGTCCAATCAACGGGCAGCACGGCCGAGCAGAAGCCAGGGCTCGACGCCGGTAGCAACCGTTAAAACGAATGGTTAACACGAAGGACTCGGAACACATTAGACGAGGATCCGACAGAGACGCTGAGACACAGGTGACATTAAATACCCGGGAGGGTAATCACAGAAAGAGACACACCTGGGAAACAATCAAGGGGAAGACAGGACAACACGGGGACACAGAAAACTCTAAATAAGTACACAGAAAACACAGAACATGACAGCTCATCAATTCAGATTCTTCAAAGAGTTATTGTAGATGGCTGATTACTGTTGACAGGAATTTTTTTTGTAGCGGTCTGTATTGCAGCATTTTGAAGAAGACTGACTGATGACTCTCTGCCCAGCTAGCATCAGACAACGTCCACTGAACGTCCACCGACGACGTTCTCCGAATGTCAAAATGAACCACCACAAGATGTCCGCCGGATGTTCGTTGACATTCGCAGTAGGTCAAAATAAAATGCTATATGGTTCTGCTAGGTCTGTACAAATGCTAATATGACAGCAATTTAATTGGAGTGCAAGGTTTTCAATTGGAACAGTTGCCTTCCATTTCCTAGGGATATTAATCCAATCTTGTAACAAATTGGAAAATTGATGACAGCCACTTAAAACACTTGGCAAAGAATTTATTAATTTTACAGTATTAAAATTAAAGACTACCAAAGACAAAATATGATAAAGGGCTACATTTATTTATACATAAACATATGAACAAAAAAGACAGTAATGAAACCTTCCTTAGAACAAAGTACAACTGTACAGTATACATTTTAATACAATGGGTTTTCAGAAAAGACATTCACAATCGGGCTGAAACGATTCCTGGCTGGTGGATGAGTTTCTGAGTGTGACGAACGAAGGTGTCAAATTTCGTTGCTAACAAGGACACAAAAGCTATAAATGGCTGGGCAAGGCATACCTGTCAAGTCTCCCGTTTTGGCAGGGAAACTACCATTTTTTATCCCTCTTCTCGAAAAAAAATTTTTATAACCATTTTTCTGTAAATATCCCATATTGCTCTCCCCCCTGTCTTATGTTTGTACTCTGGTCTACCGGTCGTGTCTCCCCCCCAACACGCTTACGTTCGCCTCTAATCGAACATAACCCTCTATCTCCAAGCCCCCAACTCCAGACGACATTTCCCGTATTCTCAAACCCAAAGTGTGGCAGGTACTGGGCAAGGTGAGAATTCATCTATTGAACTGACTGAAGATGAATACATGAACTAAAAGCTGGAGTATAGACATTTTTATAAGCGTATTTGTGAGCCCGCCCCTATTATTAAATTGAATATTATGTCAGATTTTTGTACAACTTCTCTTTAGGTTAACTTAGAAAGTGAGCTATTATTGTTACGAGTTAATTTTCTAAGCTACAACAAAGTAACTGATACAGACGCTCAAATGTGAAAAATTAGACTGATGTTGGTAACCGATAGTAACACTGCTGTTATGTTAGATTTACCAATATTTTATTTGATCAATTTTCTGTATCCGATTACTCAATTAATCCTAAGAATAATCGATATATTACTCAATTACTAAAATATATATTTACAGCAGCCCTAATTCACAATAATAATAAATAGAGGCAAAGTCAGCATTTAAAAACCAACCACTGCTTAAAAATCTGATTTTAAAAGAGATATTTACATCAGAACTGGTGTAATGAGCATCGACACATGCACAAAATAATAATAAAACCAACAAAAACAAACCAAACAACCTTGAACATTCTTAAAACTGTTTTGGTTTTCTGAATCTGACCCTTGGTTCTTTGCTACAGCCCCTGAAAACAGACAATATATATATATTTTAAACTGAGATGTGTATTATAGAGAAATGCTTTATGGTTTTGTGTATTCTGAAACCAACAAAATGTGTGTTTTGTCAGCACAGGGGCGGTTCTAGAACGGCGGTTCTAGACAGTCCTAGTGTGGTCTGGTCCCAAGGAAATTAAAATAAAATCTTAATTTTTATTTTAAGATTTTATCAAAATCTTAAAATAAGATTTTATTTTGAGATTTTAAGAAACTATCTAGTTTTAAGTAGATAGTTTTCACTATCTACTTAAAACTTTTACTAAATCTATAGGATTAATAAACCCAAAACCAGTTTATTATCAAGGTAGAAGGTGTTTATTTGAAAATCATACTTAGAAATTGCATTATCCTCATTTTTATCTGAACGTCTTGTGGCTGTTGGCCTTTTTTCTTTCAACAAGAATGAACGTCCATCTGGAAAAGTAGACATGATGAGTCGGGGTTTTACTATTCAATCTTCTGTTGTCTGAACTCGACAAGCCACAAAATGGTGTTTTAAAGGTTTTGCTTGTAACCTGAAACTTCACAGGAAGAATGGAATCATGTTTTCTGAGCATTAGCATGTCATCAGTCTGATAGGAACAACAAACATAAAAGCTACTCTAACTCTGATATGGCATCTTACCTCATCAGTGACATTTACTTATATATAATACAGTGGAACATTGACTACACCTACGATTTTAGCATATAAATGATGGGAGATACAAGAGCTGGTTTACTTTACCTGACTTGGGATTTGTCACCCCAAACACATCAGAGTCTTCCACTGAAACATTTTAGGCAAACTCCCGGCTCTCTGCATTGTGGGCCACAGGGGGCAGGAAAAGGCCTCGGTACTCAACATACATGGACGATGACATGAGGACTGATCCCAGGGAGCCGAAGGCTTACAGGCTGCAGGTACCTGCTCCGTCTGGAGGTAGTTGTTGTCTCTGCTCTCTCTCCTGGTCTGTACTCATGATCTGCAGAGGGCAGAGCCTCTTTTTTTTTCTTGTGCAGCGTTCTGAATGGCGGCCCTGTGCTGCACGTCATCGGCTTTTCTAATTTATGGATTGGAACTATGATATGTTGATTCTGTTTAGAAAGATGATTTGCTCTGGTTCTGCTGTTACTAAAGCAAATCTATTTAGCCTTTCGGTTCAAGAAAAACTGTAGGTGACAGTGAAAGGTCTGACTAGGACTGACAATACTTCTCCAGTCAATGTGTCAGAGATCACAAACATGACTCAATCAATACATTTTTATGACAGGCTAAATGTGTCTTGGGCATTGATTGTTGATATTTTTTGTTCAATGGCTCCCTTGTTCTTTTTTTTGTAAATATGTTTCTTAATCTTTTTTTCATTTGTTTTTGTCCATTATTCTTTTCACACCCATATTCTCCATGTGCTTTTATCCTTTAACTCTTTTTTCATGCAGCTCTCCATGTCCTGTCAGTTCCTCCCAGGACAAAGTCTGTTTAGATCAGCTTGATCTGTTCCTTTAGACTCCGTGGTAACAGAATGAATGTGAGAAGAGATTATGTATTTGAGGCTATTTTTAAACCATAAAGGATGAACAAATTTTAATGTTTGATCATTAAAATTTGATCAAACATTTTGATTAAATTGTTTGATCAAAACTATTTGATCAAATATAACAAAGTTATATTTTGTTTTGGTACAAACAAAATATAACTTGTTTGTACCAGGCTTCATGCCAATGAGTTTAAATAGCATGAAAAAGAAAATCAAATGATTGTTCTACTGCTCTAAAGCAGATTTACCATCTCAAATGATCCAAATCTGATATCTGAATAAAACCAAAGCAGTGATGGCAAAAAAAAGCTTTTATTGAATTTGCTTACAACTTAAATGTTATTTTACTCTACAATCAGCATAATTACTTTCCATGTTTTCACAAGTCAAGTGAAAGTTACACACAAAAATAAAACAGAATACAATAAGTCCAAAAATACATGTATTATATTACATCATAATACATAGAAATAACCTATGACACTGCAAAATATATTACATTCTTTAATATCTTCTTTCCACAACATGATTTTCACACTGTTGTCAGACTTTTCTTTAGCATTGTGATGACTGTGAAATATAAACTTAATCTTTAAGTGATTAACACATTTGTTCAATTTTTACTCTTCAGAAACCAACAAAATGTGTATTTTTGCACTGAGACACAAAACTCTTTTGTAATGACATCAGATTATGCAGCATATCTTCTTCATTCCAAACATTACATGCACATTATTACATAACAACATGCTACCATGACTTTTTTTTAAACAATATTAGTTTCTGGACAGAGCAAATGAGCTGAACACATTCTTCAACAGGTTCAGTCCAGGAACAAGCTCATCATCATCATCCTCTCCTGTCTGCAGCCAGATATCTCATCCTCCTCTGACCCACAGCTTTCCTGTCAAGCCTCAGATGTTCCATCTTCCACCTCAGTCATGGACTCTTCTGCTTCCACCAGTTTGTCTTCAACCACATTAGGAGACGCTGCTGCTCCCTTTTGCCTCCACCTCCAACTTTTCTGTATCTAGAAGTCAGGTGAAGAAGCAGCCGGAGAGACTGAACAGGAACGAGGATGCAGGTCCAGATGGTGTCGGTCCCAGAGTCCCTCTGTGGGATTCTGCAGCATCTCTTCAACCTTTGCCTGACCCAAGAGGAGTTTCCGTTGTTGTGGAAGACATCCTGCCTGGTTCCGGTACCGAAGAAAAGTCACCCATCAGTCATAACGACTGTAGACCCGTTGCCCTGGCATCGCACATCATGAAGGTCCTGGAGAGACTCCTGGTGGCCCACTTGAGTAAGCAGACGATCAGATATCAGGACCCCCTGCAGTTTGCTTATCACCGTGGAGTTGGAGTTGATCAGACACCTGCTTCAACAAACCCACTGTCATCTGGACAAAGCAGGCAGCACAGTGAGGATCAGGGTCTTTGGTTCTCAGGTGCATTGAACACAATTCAGCCTGATCTGCTCCGTTAGAAACTCCAGAAGACACAGGTGGAGGCCTCAACAATCACCTGCATCTGTGACTACCTGACAAACAGAATACAGTTTGTGAGACTGAAGGACTGTGTGTCTAACCAGGTGGTCAACAACATGGGAACACCACAGGGCACTGTACTCTCACCATTCATTTTCACTCTCTACTGTTCAGACTTCCCGCACAAGTCCAACTTCTGTCATCTACAGAAATACTCAGACGACTCTGCAGTTGTTGTGTGTATCAGAGGAAGACAAGAGGCTGAGTACAGAGATCTGGTGGATCACTTTGTGGCCTGGTGTGGGAACAATCATCTAATCTTGACTGTAAACAAAACAAAGGAGATGGTTGTTGATTTCAGGAGAAACAGGAAACCCTATTTCCATCATGGGAGAAGATGTGGAGGTGGTTCAGGAATATAAATACCTCGGTGTTCATCTGGAACACAGACTGGACTGGAGACGCAACAGTGAAGCCGTCTATAAAAAGAGACAGAGCAGACTGCGCTTCTCGAGGAAGCTACGATCCTTCAAGATTTGCAGCAAGTTGCTGCAGATCTTTAAGTCTGATGCTGAGAGTGTCATCTCTTCTGCTATCATCTGTTGGTGCAGCAGCATCAGAGCCAGGAACCTCAAAAGGCTCAACAATCTGATAAAGAAGGCTGGATTTGTTCTGGTTCTGTTCTGGAGACGACTGGGGAACCTCTGGAGATGATGCAAAGAAGGATTCTTCATAAGAGTCAAGAAAGCTATGGACAACTCTGACCATCCTCTTCATGAGTCTGTATGGTGAAAACAGAGTATCATCAGTCAGAGGGTTCTTCAGATTTGCTGCAATACAGACAGCTACAAAAGACCTTTCCTGCTGCCAGCAATCAGCCATCTGCAATAACATTTGAAGAATCTGAATCTGAGCTACAACTACATTTTATTTCCCTTTGGGATCAATAAAGTCAAAGCATGTTTGGGTAATTCTTGCACACTACTCAAAGTCTGATAGAAAAAAATATTGAACAATTGGAAGTTATGGTGGAAACATTTTTTGTGGTTTCAATGAAATGAAACAAAAAATGTAAAAAAGATAATTAAGTTTAGCTTCTCCTGTGCCGTTTCACATGTTTGCAGCTCGTTTGCTGTTTGTTGCGCGTTTGCAGTTGTCGGCCACAGTTTCTGATCAAGTCATTATCTCCTCAACTTTCACCATAATCTGTTACAACCAGTAGATGGACGAAGTAACCTGCGTTAAGTGTTGGTCAACTCATGCTTGGTTTGTTATTGAAGGACCTACTTCACATGGTCCTTCTTTATTCTGTGTCCTCAGGTTTCCCCCTGTTGCATCAGGAAACTTCATCTCGGGATTTCCAGCAGGATTTTCTGTGTCTTCTCTCTCCTGATTGGTTCAGTGCTGTTGTCTTGTCTCAGTTATGCTGGAGAATCATCACATAACAATACACACATTCCTTAATCTCTGTCTAAATAATAGATGATTGAAAGAGACTTTCTGATCAAATCATCATTATGTCCTCACCTTTCCACAATCTCTTACAACCAGTAGATCAGCAGGTGGAGCAGGTCTTCTGCTTTAATTGTTGGTCAGCTCCAGTCATGTGACATGAGTTGACGGAGAAATGAAATAAAGAGAAAACATAACAGGATTAAAAAACTGAGAATATACATCTACAGAAAAAAGAAAAAGTTAGAATTTTGACCTCAATTTCATCCATATTTAAAATTGCTAAAATTGAAAATATGTTTTCTTACTTTTTTTGTCAACAGGGTTCTCTTATCTTCCTCCATCTGACTGGTGGTGTTGAAGGTGGAGGTTTACCGGCTGAGGACATCCAACCTGAAATGATCAGAGACATTATTGATCTGCAGACTCTGAATCTGGGATCAGAAACCAACGCTGGTTCTCTACAATGTTTCTAAATTTGCTTAATATTCAACATCTTACTGATGAACAGGTGAAATTTCAGCATAGGATTTTATGGCAATGCTTGATTTGTTATTGAAGGACCTACTCACATGATGTCTGTCTCTTTATTCTGTGTCCTCAGGTGTCCCCCCGTTGCATCAGGAAACTTCATCTCAGGATTTTCTGTGTCCCTTCAGTCCTCTGTGTCTTCTCTCTCCTGATTGGTCCAGCGCTGTTGTCTTGTCTCAGTGATGCTGAAGAATCAACACATGATCAGACACACTTTCCTTAATCTCTGTCTAAATAACAGATCACTGGACCAGACTCTCTGATCAATTCATGAACATGTCCTCACCATTTATAAAATCTACTAGAACCAGTAGATCAGCAGGTCCTCTACTCTATTCCTGATCCTCCTTCCATCAGCTCAAACTCATCAAAGCTCTGCTGTTATGAAAGGACTCAATAAATAAAAAAACACAAAACAAAAGTGTCGGTGAGGAGAAAGTACAGCAGAAAAGAGGAAATAGGTTTGAATATTGACCTCAACCTCCTGCATGTTAAAAAATTGTTGTTGTGTAAAAGTATATGTCCTTACATTTTTTTTCAAACTGGGTTCTCTTATCTTCCTCCATCTGACTGGTGGTGTGAAGGTGGAGATTTACAGGCTGACGAGATCCAACCTGAAATGATCAGAGAATCAGAGATCTGCCACCAGTATCATGTGAAAGTGGAATGCAAAAACTTACAAGCAGTGTGAAAAACAAGGGATCCAGAAGGCAGGAACCACATGGACAACGATGAAAGGATCCAGCGATGAGCAGCTAAAACCTGAAAGATTAAAAACTGGGAGACTGGATTAGTAGAGAACAGGACAGAATAATTCACTATATTGGAGAGCAGCGTGTAGGGAAGCATCACTATTACACCGTGAAATGGGGGAGTTGAGAGGAAAACACAAAGATGAAGAAAAGCCCTGGTGCAAGGCGCTACCTAAGACTTCCTCAGTCCTGTCAGAATCCTTATCATCTAAATACTAAATCTAGCAGCGGGATAAAGAAAAGCCCCGGTGCAAGGCGCTACCTAAGACTTCCTCAGTCCTGTCAGAATCCTTGTCATCTAAAATACTAAATCTAGCAGCGGGATAAAGAAAAGCCCCGGTGCAAGGCGCTACCTAAGGCGTCCACAGGCTTGCTAGAAACCCATTGGCTTTAATAAAAACATGAGAGAAATGATGATGTCCTAATGTGACTTCCCAAATAGGTCTTCAGTTTTTACGGATCCCAATCTAATCAGAGTCACTTGACAAGACGCAGTGAGGTCTAAACCAAACGTTTCTGGAACTCTCTCTTCCTGTAATTCCACTAGATGTTGAAGGTATTGCTGCCTCTTCTGTGTCCAGTTCAGCCTCCAACCAGGAACAGAAGCTAGAGGGTGACAAAGTTGGACTATCACAGCGTGTTGATGGTGAAGGACTGAAAATGCGGGGTGACAGAATGGGATCCTCATATAGCATCGTTGGTGGGAGACTGGAAACACTGGGTGACAAAATGGGATCTTCATTGTGCATCAATGTTGAGGGACTGAGGACGGGGGATGAAAAAACAGGACTTTTACGTGCCATTATACACGAGGGACTGAGGACGGGGGATGACAAAGGATATTCACATGATGTCCAAGGTGAGAGACCGAGGACAGGTGGTAACACAAAGGCATCTTCATCATAGGGAAAGGACGGGACACTATACTTGATCCTCTTGGCGGCAAGCTCATCTTCATCATAGCGTGTTGATAGTGAAGGGCTGAAAACGCGGGGTGACAAAACGGGATCTTCATAGTGCATCAAAGTTGCGGGACTGAGGACGGGGAATGGCAATCCAGGGTCCTCACACGACTTCCAAGGTGAGAGACTGAGGACAGGTGGTAACACAATGGGATCTTCATCATCGGACGGGACACTATACTTGGTCCTCTTGGCGGCAAGCTCCTCTTCAGCAACAGTGTCCCTAGGCCTCTTGGCTGGGAGCTTCACTTCAGCAACACTGTCCCTGGTCACAGATGTCACATGAGCCGCGTCCTCTTTCAAACCTACCTGATGACTAGGTTTTGATGGTGGGTTGTCCTCCTTCGCAGCATCCACCTTCTTCGTTGTTCTCCTGGACTTCTCTGGATGCAAAATGGGCTCTTCCTGTGAAGTACAAGGAGCCATGTCTTCTTTGGGCTTCCGAGCCACCCCAATGTCTTGTATGTATCTGAAATTTGGGGGAAGAATCTCAGGCAGCTGTGACGCAACATCGGCCAGACTACTGTCACCGGAGTCCAGCTGATCAACCGTCGATTTCAGAAGTTTCAATGCCTCTTCAAGTACTCCTATGCCCCACAGAAATTTAATGTTTGGTCCAAGGACCTGGACAACCCGAAATCGAGATTTAAAGTCCTGGTCTCCATTACCTACCTCGTCTTCGCTCGAGCTGGTAGTAGAGCTACCACTGGAGCTGGTAGTAGAGCTACCACTGGAGCTGGTAGTAGAGCTACCACTGGAGCTGGTAGTAGAGCTACCACTGGAGCTGGTACTATTGCTATCACAGGAGCTGGTAGAACAGTCCACAAACTGCGGAGATGAACTATACCTCAACTCCTCTCCATGGTCTTCAGAAAACCGTGTCGGTTCATTTAACCACAACTTACCTTGTTCCTTACCATTATCAGGATGTCCCTCCAACATTGGGGATCCATCTGCTGGAAGCGCCATGGTATGGGCTGTGAAGAAAAAAAACAAAGCAAAAAAAGCTATAATTCTGTATCTTGAAAAAATCACAAAAAGTCCAAAGCAATGTTTAGAGGGAACACTGAAATATATATTTATATATTAATTTATATAGCACATTTCAGCAACAAGGCAATACAAAGTGCTTATGTGTGCATGATGCCTCAAAGTCTTATTATCACATGTTAATATTCCTCCAAATGGCTCAGTTATGGCTGAAGGTAGTGTTATGAAATAAATTACATCAGCCTGAAGATCATGGCTGCACACAACCAGCAATAAACTCAGAGGAATGTTCACACAATTATATTGCTCCAAATGCTTCATTCAATATGACCATCTCCATGGAGACAAAAAACATCAACAAAATGGATTCTCTAAAAGTAATTCTCTCAAACTAAAATAAAAAAGTTTTCCAATCACCCACACCACTATTAATATTGCAGACGCTTTCTGAAAATGTAATCAGCGTGAAAATATATTACAGCTCCAAACATGCAAAGGACCAACACAGCATTTCGTAAACAACTAATTATTGAAAACTCCTCTTTCTAGAAAAAGCAAACTAATAAGTTAAATATAAACTAAACTACTTAGAAATAATACAGGAGAAATATATATCTAAAACATTTCTAATATTCAAGTATTAAGGTTTTATTTCAAGCAACGTATCCAAGGAGACCAATGTGTTATTGAGGCATTTTTTGAAACCTGGACCAGGCACTGACCACTTATTCCAAAGATCTGAATAAAACAAAACAGATTTTCTAAAACCAGAACTAACTTTTTAAACCACATAAACCGTGTCAAACCCCCACAATCCTCCAAGATTTTAACTAACAAATGAATCACAACTGGACCAACTGAACCTGAGATGATTGTTTTTCTAATGAATTTAACATTCACTGTTAACATTCAAGTAACTTCTGAAAATGATATGTCACTAAAATGCAAAGGAACAAAAGGCTGTTTTTCTGGTCTTGAGTAATTACAATAAACTAAATAATTTAGTTACTTTGTAAAATCAAACAGGCACACATTGATTGTTCTTTAATGATTTTTTATAAGAATAAAGTTGTATGTTGTTATTTAATCAATGTATCCATGGCGACTACACATACCACATTTTTCAAAAAGCTGGTTCCAAAACTTCTTTCAAACCAAAACAACTACAAACAGCATTACTGACATTTTCCAAAATGTCAAATAACTAGCATATGAATCACAATACAAATTCAACTAACTCACAATATGTTGCAGCCCAAAAATGCAAATTATGCCTTCCTAAACAAGAGTCAGAATTCATCAAAGCTGACTTTAACCAACTCAAATAATGTTTTTTTTTCCTTTTAATTTAATTAGTTCACTAATTTGACTATAATTCAAACTAAACACACATATTAAAGTCTATCATTAATAGGAGGAGGCACATGTTTGCAAAGTGTTTCTTAATTTTTTATTGAAGTCTTTTTAAATAATGTCACCAATGTATCCATGGAAACTAAATATGTTTGTTTAGGCATTTATCAAAAAAAAAAAAAGAGGACAAAGAACCATCCAGTTTACCAAGAATTGGACACCAAAGTCATCAAACCTGAAACTCTTAGACAAAGAAACAAACACACCAGCATGTCCCTATCTTGAAAAAATAAAGAAACTAAACAATTAAATTATGGCTATTATAAGGGTAAATACTAATTTTTAAATGTCTTTTAAAAATAATATTAAAGGCATTTCATTTTGCGTATCCATGGAAACAATGGAGTGTTTATCACGCATTTTTCAAAAAATAACGGTCAAAAAAACAAGCAAATTTTTCAGGAATTTGACGTTAATTTAACTAATTTGACTATAATTCAGTAAAATACATATATTTCTTAAATCACTACATCACAGTTTAACATTATTGACATTTCCAGCGAATTCAGCGAAGAAAAAGGCTCATTAGTTAAGAACGATCTATGCTAGCAACGAATGCTAATCGTCTATTTTTTCTACAGCAGTCAGTATTTCTTTAAAACACACACACACAAACACAAATAAACTAAACAAGTCACTAATATCTTTGTAATAACTTGCTTTCGTTTATTAAAAATAGTAGAAGAATGATTTAACCTTCCAGCTGTTCACCTGCTGGTGCTTCTCCTGGCCAGGAAACCGTCTTTCGCAGGTTTGTTATCCACGGGCTTCTTCAGCAAGTGCGTATTTCAGCAAGCGCTTCTTTAGCAAGTTTTGCACAGCAGACTTCTCGACAAGCTCAAACCGTCCGAGGCTTTAAAGGCTCCTTCAGGCGTCTCTCTCAAAAGTCCCGTCGCAAAGGGGGAAAGAATTCAGAAGGTCAGCGTCTTTATAGTGTTGACAACGCTAACGTCGTTTCCATGACTTTCATTGACGAATGCACGCACTGGTGCGTCAGAGAAATTGGAGCGCAAATAACGCAGATAATACAAGTCTCGCGTTGTCTTGTTTATCACTCCGTATGCTGCCACCTACTGGCCAACCAGTCTAAGTTCACAAAGACATTTATAAAACTTACTACTGGTGCGACATTATATTTCTGCTTTCATTCTTAACTATGTCAGTTTCGGACATGGGAAACTTTTCTCTGCCGTGAAGCCTAGATTGGAAGAAAAATTCAAATTCAAAATTCAATTCAAAAATACTTTATTGATCCAAAAGAAAAATTAAATGTTGTAGCTCATGTCATGAAGTGCGGGTGAGGCAGACGCAGCAGACCCAGGTAAGATGAATAGTTGATTTTTAATCCAGGAACACAGTCCAATCAACGGGCAGCACGGCCGAGCAGAAGCCAGGGCTCGACGCCGGTAGCAACCGTTAAAACGAATGGTTAACACGAAGGACTCGGAACACATTAGACGAGGATCCGACAGAGACGCTTCTTCTTCTTCTTCTTGTTTTTTTTTATGGCGGTTGGCAAACAACTTTTAGGTGCATTACCGCCACCTTCTAGACTGGAGTATGGATCAGATGTAAAGTCACTATAATCTTCCCATAATACCTGTTCTCCTTAGAAAATTAAAAATACTATTAAAAACTACGTCCCCCGATGATCTTTGAAGCAAACTTCTAATATCTAATGTATTTTTATTCCTATTTAAATTTCTAATTAACTCCTCCCTTTCTCGAACATACTTACGACATTCTAAAAAAAAATGTTGTATTGTTTCTAATTTCCCACAATAACTACAGAAACCTGTATCATGTTTATTTATTATTTTAAGAGTACTGTTTAAACCTGTATGTCCAAACCTTAATCTACATATAATATCTTCTTCTTTTTATTCCTGCTACATTTCCTATATTCTCCAACTTTTCTTTGGATGCTATAATAAAATCTGGCATTGCTTCCTTTATCCCACTGTTCCTGCCATTTATCCTTAATATACATTTACTAATATTTTTAACCTCATTTTTACTCATTTTAATTTTTAAATCAACAATACACTTTTTTGCTGCATTCTTAGCAAAATTATCTGCCAGCTCATTCCCTATTACTCCAATGTGAGCAGGAACCCAAACTAATTTGACCAGAGATCCATAACTTTTAATCCTAAACATTAACTGATTAATATCAACTATAATATCTTGCCTTGATTCTGAATTTTGTTCTACAATACTTACTAATGCACTACTTGAATCTGAACAGATTACAACCGCTCTCTCTCTTGTTTTCCTCAACCCATTCTAGAGCCATTAAAATAGCCATTAGTTCACCTGTGTATACTGTCAATTTGTCTGTTAGTCTTTTATTTCTCATAATATCTAAGTCCGGAATTATAAAAGCTATTCCTATATTATTATTTGACATTTTAGAGGCATCTGTATATATTTGTATATATTCCGCATATTCATTTCCAATATAATTTTCCACCTCTTTCTTTTCTAATTGTTTTCCTTTTTCCAGTAAACTTAAATCAACTTCCGCTATCTCAATTATCCATGGTGGGATAACAGGAAGAACAATCACAGGACTAATTAAAACTATGATTTATTCCTATATCTCTTATTTCATTTTTTATAAACCATCCAAAACTATTAATTTGCTTTTTTTTCTTTTTCTTGACAAGATTGTAACATAATATATGGAGGATAACTTTCTGTATGTCCTTTAATATTTGCCCAGTAAGTTATTGCTAATTGTTTCCTTCTGAGCTCCAACGGCATCTCACCCCATCTCAACTTGTAGAGCTGAAATTGGGGGTACTTTTCATCGCTCCACAACAAAGTCTTAATGCTTGATATTGTATTCTATCTATGGTTTTTAGTAAACTATTTGAAGCTGAATTATATAAAATACACTCCATAATCAAAAACTGACCTGATTAGACCAATGTAAATTGTTTTTAAAGCTTTCCTATCAGCTCCCCATTCTTTTCCTCTTAAACACCTCATTATATTTAAGATTTTTTTACTTTTCAACTATTTTATTAACATGAGGTCTTCCATGTAAGTTTTTTATCAAACCAGAATCCTAAATAGTTTATTTGATCTATCCTTTCAATAACATTCTCATATAATTTCAGACTTGTAATAATATTTAACTTTCTATTTGTAAAACAACAACTTTAGATTTAGATATTGAGATTCTAAATCCCCATTCTAAAGCCCAAGCTTCTACACTATGTAATGCCTCTTGTAGTTTCCCATTTACAATTCAATATTTCTTCCCCTCTTCCAGATAAGGCCATCATCTGCAAATAATGAAACACCAAAAGATTTATCTATATTATTAAAAATCATTAATCATTATACGACAGAGACGCTGAGACACAGGTGACATTAAATACCCGGGAGGGTAATCACAGAAAGAGACACACCTGGGAAACAATCAAGGGGAAGACAGGACAACACGGGGACACAGAAAACTCTAAATAAGTACACAGAAAACACAGAACATGACAGCTCATCAATTCAGATTCTTCAAAGAGTTATTGTAGATGGCTGATTACTGTTGACAGGAATTTTTTTTTTGTAGCGGTCTGTATTGCAGCATTTTGAAGAAGACTGACTGATGACTCTCTGCCCAGCTAGCATCAGACAACGTCCACTGAACGTCCACCGACGACGTTCTCCGAATGTCAAAATGAACCACCACAAGATGTCCGCCGGATGTTCGTTGACATTCGCAGTAGGTCAAAATAAAATGCTATATGGTTCTGCTAGGTCTGTACAAATGCTAATATGACAGCAATTTCATTGGAGTGCAAGGTTTTCAATTGGAACAGTTGCCTTCCATTTCCTAGGGATATTAATCCAATCTTGTAAAAAATTGGAAAATTGATGACAGCCACTTAAAACACTTGGCAAAGAATTTATTAATTTTACAGTATTAAAATTAAAGACTACCAAAGACAAAATATGATAAAGGGCTACATTTATTTATACATTATTACTAAATTTATAGGATTAATAAACCCAAAACCAGTTTATTATCAAGGTAGAAGGTGTTTATTTGAAAATCATACTTAGAAATTGCATTATCCTTATTTTATCTGAACGTCTTGTGGCTGTTGGCCTTTTTTCTTTCAACAAGAATGAACGTCCATCTGGAAAAGTAGACATGATGAGTCGGGGTTTTACTATTCAATCTTCTGTTGTCTGAACTCGACAAGCCACAAAATGGTGTTTTAAAGGTTTTGCTTGTAACCTGAAACTTCACAGGAAGAATGGAATCATGTTTTCTGAGCATTAGCATGTCATCAGTCTGATAGGAACAACAAACATAAAAGCTACTCTAACTCTGATATGGCATCTTACCTCATCAGTGACATTTACTTATATATAATACAGTGGAACATTGACTACACCTACGATTTTAGCATTAAATGATGGGAGATACAAGAGCTGGTTTACTTTACCTGACTTGGGATTTGTCACCCCAAACACATCAGAGTCTTCCACTGAAACATTTTAGGCAAACTCCCGGCTCTCTGCATTGTGGGCCACAGGGGGCAGGAAAAGGCCTCGGTACTCAACATACATGGACGATGACATGAGGACTGATCCCAGGGAGCCGAAGGCTTACAGGCTGCAGGTACCTGCTCCGTCTGGAGGTAGTTGTTGTCTCTGTCTCTCTCCTGGTCTGTACTCATGATCTGCAGAGGGCAGAGCCTCTTTTTTTTTTTGTGCAGCGTTCTGAATGGCGGCCCTGTGCTGCACGTCATCGGCTTTTCTAATTTATGGATTGGAACTATGATATGTTGATTCTGTTTAGAAAGATGATTTGCTCTGGTTCTGCTGTTACTAAAGCAAATCTATTTAGCCTTTCGGTTCAAGAAAAACTGTAGGTGACAGTGAAAGGTCTGACTAGGACTGACAATACTTCTCCAGTCAATGTGTCAGAGATCACAAACATGACTCAATCAATACATTTTTATGACAGGCTAAATGTGTCTTGGGCATTGATTGTTGATATTTTTTGTTCAATGGCTCCCTTGTTCTTTTTTTTGTAAATATGTTTCTTAATCTTTTTTTCATTTGTTTTTGTCCATTATTCTTTTCACACCCATATTCCCATGTGCTTTTATCCTTTAACTCTTTTTTCATGCAGCTCTCCATGTCCTGTCAGTTCCTCCCAGGACAAAGTCTGTTTAGATCAGCTTGATCTGTTCCTTTAGACTCCGTGGTAACAGAATGAATGTGAGAAGAGATTATGTATTTGAGGCTATTTTTAAACCATAAATGATGAACAAATTTTAATGTTTGATCATTAAAATTTGATCAAACATTTTGATTAAATTGTTTGATCAAAACTATTTGATCAAATATAACAAAGTTATATTTTGTTTTGGTACAAACAAAATATAACTTGTTTGTACCAGGCTTCATGCCAATGAGTTTAAATAGCATGAAAAAGAAAATCAAATGATTGTTCTACTGCTCTAAAGCAGATTTACCATCTCAAATGATCCAAATCTGATATCTGAATAAAACCAAAGCAGTGATGGCAAAAAAAGCTTTTATTGAATTTGCTTACAACTTAAATGTTATTTTACTCTACAATCAGCATAATTACTTTCCATGTTTTCACAAGTCAAGTGAAAGTTACACACAAAAATAAAACAGAATACAATAAGTCCAAAAATACATGTATTATATTACATCATAATACATAGAAATAACCTATGACACTGCAAATATATTACATTCTTTAATATCTTCTCCACAACATGATTTTCACACTGTTGTCAGACTTTTCTTTAGCATTGTGATGACTGTGAAATATAAACTTAATCTTTAAGTGATTAACACATTTGTTCAATTTTTACTCTTCAGAAACCAACAAAATGTGTATTTTTGCACTGAGACACAAAACTCTTTTGTAATGACATCAGATTATGCAGCATATCTTCTTCATTCCAAACATTACATGCACATTATTACATAAAAACTACCATGACTTTTTTTTAAACAATATTAGTTTCTGGACAGAGCAAATGAGCTGAACACATTCTTCAACAGGTTCAGTCCAGGAACAAGCTCATCATCATCATCCTCTCCTGTCTGCAGCCAGATATCTCATCCTCCTCTGACCCACAGCTTTCCTGTCAAGCCTCAGATGTTCCATCTTCCACCTCAGTCATGGACTCTTCTGCTTCCACCAGTTTGTCTTCAACCACATTAGGAGACGCTGCTGCTCCCTTTTGCCTCCACCTCCAACTTTTCTGTATCTAGAAGTCAGGTGAAGAAGCAGCCGGAGAGACTGAACAGGAACGAGAGATGCAGGTCCAGATGGTGTCGGTCCCAGAGTCCCTCTGTGGGATTCTGCAGCATCTCTTCAACCTTTGCCTGACCCAAGAGGAGTTTCCGTTGTTGTGGAAGACATCCTGCCTGGTTCCGGTACCGAAGAAAAGTCACCCATCAGTCATAACGACTGTAGACCCGTTGCCCTGGCATCGCACATCATGAAGGTCCTGGAGAGACTCCTGGTGGCCCACTTGAGTAAGCAGACGATCAGATATCAGGACCCCCTGCAGTTTGCTTATCACCGTGGAGTTGGAGTTGATCAGACACCTGCTTCAACAAACCCACTGTCATCTGGACAAAGCAGGCAGCACAGTGAGGATCAGGGTCTTTGGTTCTCAGGTGCATTGAACACAATTCAGCCTGATCTGCTCCGTTAGAAACTCCAGAAGACACAGGTGGAGGCCTCAACAATCACCTGCATCTGTGACTACCTGACAAACAGAATACAGTTTGTGAGACTGAAGGACTGTGTGTCTAACCAGGTGGTCAACAACATGGGAACACCACAGGGCACTGTACTCTCACCATTCATTTTCACTCTCTACTGTTCAGACTTCCCGCACAAGTCCAACTTCTGTCATCTACAGAAATACTCAGACGACTCTGCAGTTGTTGTGTGTATCAGAGGAAGACAAGAGGCTGAGTACAGAGATCTGGTGGATCACTTTGTGGCCTGGTGTGGGAACAATCATCTAATCTTGACTGTAAACAAAACAAAGGAGATGGTTGTTGATTTCAGGAGAAACAGGAAACCCTATTTCCATCATGGGAGAAGATGTGGAGGTGGTTCAGGAATATAAATACCTCGGTGTTCATCTGGAACACAGACTGGACTGGAGACGCAACAGTGAAGCCGTCTATAAAAAGAGACAGAGCAGACTGCGCTTCTCGAGGAAGCTACGATCCTTCAAGATTTGCAGCAAGTTGCTGCAGATCTTTAAGTCTGATGCTGAGAGTGTCATCTCTTCTGCTATCATCTGTTGGTGCAGCAGCATCAGAGCCAGGAACCTCAAAAGGCTCAACAATCTGATAAAGAAGGCTGGATTTGTTCTGGTTCTGTTCTGGAGACGACTGGGGAACCTCTGGAGATGATGCAAAGAAGGATTCTTCATAAGAGTCAAGAAAGCTATGGACAACTCTGACCATCCTCTTCATGAGTCTGTATGGTGAAAACAGAGTATCATCAGTCAGAGGGTTCTTCAGATTTGCTGCAATACAGACAGCTACAAAAGACCTTTCCTGCTGCCAGCAATCAGCCATCTGCAATAACATTTGAAGAATCTGAATCTGAGCTACAACTACATTTTATTTCCCTTTGGGATCAATAAAGTCAAAGCATGTTTGGGTAATTCTTGCACACTACTCAAAGTCTGATAGAAAAAAATATTGAACAATTGGAAGTTATGGTGGAAACATTTTTTGTGGTTTCAATGAAATGAAACAAAAAATGTAAAAAAGATAATTAAGTTTAGCTTCTCCTGTGCCGTTTCACATGTTTGCAGCTCGTTTTGCTGTTTGTTGCGCGTTTGCAGTTGTCGGCCACAGTTTCTGATCAAGTCATTATCTCCTCAACTTTCACCATAATCTGTTACAACCAGTAGATGGACGAAGTAACCTGCGTTAAGTGTTGGTCAACTCATGCTTGGTTTGTTATTGAAGGACCTACTTCACATGGTCCTTCTTTATTCTGTGTCCTCAGGTTTCCCCCTGTTGCATCAGGAAACTTCATCTCGGGATTTCCAGCAGGATTTTCTGTGTCTTCTCTCTCCTGATTGGTTCAGTGCTGTTGTCTTGTCTCAGTTATGCTGGAGAATCATCACATAATAATACACACATGCCTTTATCTCTGTCTAAATAATAGATGATTGAAAGAGACTTTCTGATCAAATCATCATTATGTCCTCACCTTTTCCACAATCTCTTACAACCAGTAGATCAGCAGGTGGAGCAGGTCTTCTGCTTTAATTGTTGGTCAGCTCCAGTCATGTGACATGAGTTGACGGAGAAATGAAATAAAGAGAAAACATAACAGGATTAAAAAACTGAGAATACATCTACAGAAAAAAGAAAAAGTTAGAATTTGACCTCAATTTCATCCATATTAAATTGCTAAATTGAAATATGTTTTCTTCTTTTTTGTCAACAGGGTTCTCTATCTTCCCCATCTGACTGGTGGTGTGAAGGTGGAGGTTTACCGGCTGAGGACAATCCAACCTGAAATCAGCAGAGACCATTATCTGCAGACTCTGAATCTGGGATCAGAAACCAACGCTGGGTTCTCTACATGTTTCTAAATTTGCTTAATATTCAACATCTTACTGATGACAGGTGAAATTTCAGCATAGGATTTTATGGCAATGCTTGATTTGTTATGAAGGACCTACTCACATGATGTCTGTCCTTTTTCTGTGTCCTCAGGTGTCCCCCCGTTGCATCAGGAAACTTCATCTCAGGATTTTCTGTGTCCCTTCAGTCCTCTGTGTCTTCTCTCTCCTGATTGGTCCAGCGCTGTTGTCTTGTCTCAGTGATGCTGAGAATCAACACATGATCAGACACACTTTCCTTAATCTCTGTCTAATAACAGATCACTGGACCAGACTCTCTGATCAATTCATGAACATGTCCTCACCATTTATAAAATCTACTAGAACCAGTAATCAGCAGGTCCTCTACTCTATTCCTGATCCTCCTTCCATCAGCTCAAACTCATCAAAGCTCGCTGTTATGAAAGACTCAATAAATAAAAAAACACAAAACAAAGTGTCGGTGAGGAGAAAGTACAGCAGAAAGAGGAAATAGGTTTGAATATTGACCTCAACCTCCTGCATGTTAAAAACTTGTTGTTGTGTAGTATTGTCCTTACATTTTTTTTCAACTGGGTTCTCTTATCTTCCTCCATCTGACTGGTGTTGTGAAGGTGGATTTACAGGCTGACGAGATCCAACCTGAAATGATCAGAGAATCAGAGATCTGCCACCAGTATCATGTGAAAGTGGAATGCAAAAACTTACAAGCAGTGTGAAAAACAAGGGATCCAGAAGGCAGGAACCACATGGACAACGATGAAAGGATCCAGCGATGAGCAGCTAAAACCTGAAAGATTAAAAACTGGGAGACTGGATTAGTAGAGAAACAGGACAAATAATTCACTATATTGGAGAGCAGCGTGTAGGGAAGCATCACTATTACACCGTGAAACATGGGGGTTGAGAGGAAAACAAAATGAAGAAAAGCCCTGGTGCAAGGCGCTACCTAAGACTTCCTCAGTCCTGTCAGAATCCTTATCATCTAAAATACTAAATCTAGCAGCGGGATAAAGAAAGCCCCGGTGCAAGGCGCTACCTAAGACTCCTCAGTCCTGTCAGAATCGTCATCTAAATACTAAATCTAGCAGCGGGATAAAGAAAGCCTGCAACGCTACCTAAGGCGTCACAGGCTTGCTAGAAACCCATTGGCTTTAATAAAAACATGAGAGAAATGATGATGTCCTAATGTGACTTCCCAATAGGTCTTCAGTTTTTACGGATCCCAATCTAATCAGAGTCACTTGACAAGACGCAGTGAGGTCTAAACCAAACGTTTCTGGAACTCTCTCTTCCTGTAATTCCACTAGATGTTGAAGGTATTGCTGCCTCTTCTGTGTCCAGTTCAGCCTCCAACCAGGAACAGAAGCTAGAGGGTGACAAAGTTGGACTATCACAGCGTGTTGATGGTGAAGGACTGAAAATGCGGGGTGACAGAATGGGATCCTCATATAGCATCGTTGGTGGGAGACTGGAAACACTGGGTGACAAAATGGGATCTTCATTGTGCATCAATGTTGAGGGACTGAGGACGGGGGATGAAAAAACAGGACTTTTACGTGCCATTATACACGAGGGACTGAGGACGGGGGATGACAAAATAGGATATTCACATGATGTCCAAGGTGAGAGACCGAGGACAGGTGGTAACACAAAGGCATCTTCATCATAGGGAAAGGACGGGACACTATACTTGATCCTCTTGGCGGCAAGCTCATCTTCATCATAGCGTGTTGATAGTGAAGGGCTGAAAACGCGGGGTGACAAAACGGGATCTTCAAGTGCATCAAAGTTGCGGGACTGAGGACGGGAATGGCAATCCAGGGTCCTCACACGACTTCCAAGGTGAGAGACTGAGGACAGGTGGTAACACAATGGGATCTTCATCATCGGACGGGACACTATACTTGGTCCTCTTGGCGGCAAGCTCCTCTTCAGCAACAGTGTCCCTAGGCCTCTTGGCTGGGAGCTTCACTTCAGCAACACTGTCCCTGGTCACAGATGTCACATGAGCCGCGTCCTCTTTCAAACCTACCTGATGACTAGGTTTTGATGGTGGGTTGTCCTCCTTCGCAGCATCCACCTTCTTCGTTGTTCTCCTGGACTTCTCTGGATGCAAAATGGGCTCTTCCTGTGAAGTACAAGGAGCCATGTCTTCTTTGGGCTTCCGAGCCACCCCAATGTCTTGTATGTATCTGAAATTTGGGGGAAGAATCTCAGGCAGCTGTGACGCAACATCGGCCAGACTACTGTCACCGGAGTCCAGCTGATCAACCGTCGATTTCAGAAGTTTCAATGCCTCTTCAAGTACTCCTATGCCCCACAGAAATTTAATGTTTGGTCCAAGGACCTGGACAACCCGAAATCGAGATTTAAAGTCCTGGTCTCCATTACCTACCTCGTCTTCGCTCGAGCTGGTAGTAGAGCTACCACTGGAGCTGGTAGTAGAGCTACCACTGGAGCTGGTAGTAGAGCTACCACTGGAGCTGGTAGTAGAGCTACCACTGGAGCTGGTACTATTGCTATCACAGGAGCTGGTAGAACAGTCCACAAACTGCGGAGATGAACTATACCTCAACTCCTCTCCATGGTCTTCAGAAACCGTGTCGGCTTCATTTAACCACAACTTACCTTGTTCCTTACCATTATCAGGATGTCCCTCCAACATTGGGGATCCATCTGCTGGAAGCGCCATGGTATGGGCTGTGAAGAAAAAAACAAAGCAAAAAAAGCTATAATTCTGTATCTTGAAAAAATCACAAAGTCCAAAGCAATGTTTAGAGGGAACACTGAAATATATATTTATATATTAATTTATATAGCACATTTTCAGCAACAAGGCAATACAAAGTGCTTATGTGTGCATGATGCCTCAAAGTCTTATTATCACATGTTAATATTCCTCCAAATGGCTCAGTTATGGCTGAAGGTAGTGTTATGAAATAAATTACATCAGCCTGAAGATCATGGCTGCACACAACCCAGCAATAAACTCAGAGGAATGTTCACACAATTATATTGCTCCAAATGCTTCTTCAATATGACCATCTCCATGGAGACAAAAAACATCAACAAAATGGATTCTCTAAAAGTAATTCTCTCAAACTAAAATAAAAAGTTTTCCAATCACCACACCACTATTAATATTGCAGACGCTTTCTGAAAATGTAATCAGCGTGAAAATATATTACAGCTCCAAACATGCAAAGGACCAACACAGCATTTCGTAAACAACTAATTATTGAAAACTCCTCTTTCTTAGAAAAAGCAAACTAATAAGTTTAAATATAAACTAAACTACTTAGAAATAATACAGGAGAAATATATATCTAAAACATTTCTAATATTCAAGTATTAAGGTTTTATTTCAAGCAACGTATCCAAGGAGACCAAATGTGTTATTGAGGCATTTTTTGAAACCTGGACCAGGCACTGACCACTTATTCCAAAGATCTGAATAAAACAAAACAGATTTTCTAAAACCAGAACTAACTTTTTAAACCACATAAACCGTGTCAAACCCCCACAATCCTCCAAGATTTTAACTAACAAATGAATCACAACTGGACCAACTGAACCTGAGATGATTGTTTTTCTAATGAATTTTAACATTCACTGTTAACATTCAAGTAACTTCTGAAAATGATATGTCACTAAAATGCAAAGGAACAAAAGGCTGTTTTTCTGGTCTTGAGTAATTACAATAAACTAAATAATTTAGTTACTTTGTAAATCAACAGGCACACATTGATTGTTCTTTAATGATTTTTTATAAGAATAAAGTTGTATGTTGTTATTTAATCAATGTATCCATGGAGACTACACATACCACATTTTTCAAAAAGCTGGTTCCAAAACTTCTTTCAAACCAAAACACTACAAACAGCATTACTGACATTTTCCAAAATGTCAAATAACTAGCATATGAATCACAATACAAATTCAACTAACTCACAAATATGTTGCAGCCCAAAAATGCAAATTATGCCTTCCTAAACAAAGAGTCAGAATTCATCAAAGCTGACTTTAACCAACTCAAATAATGTTTTTTTTCCTTTTAATTTAATTAGTTCACTAATTTGACTATAATTCAAACTAAACACACATATTAAAGTCTATCATTAAATAGGAGGAGGCACATGTTTGCAAAGTGTTTCTTAATTTTTTATTGAAGTCTTTTTAAATAATGTCACCAATGTATCCATGGAAACTAAATATGTTTGTTTAGGCATTTATCAAAAAAAAAAAGAGGACAAAGAACCATCCAGTTTACCAAGAATTGGACACCAAAGTCATCAAACCTGAAACTCTTAGACAAAGAAACAAACACACCAACATGTCCCTATCTTGAAAAAATAAAGAAACTAAACAATTAAATTATTGGCTATTATAAGGGTAAATACTAATTTTTAAATGTCTTTTAAAAATAATATTAAAGGCATTTCATTTTGCGTATCCATGGAAACAATGGAGTGTTTATCACGCATTTTTCAAAAAATAACGGTCAAAAAACAAGCAAATTTTTCAGGAATTTGACGTTAATTTAACTAATTTGACTATAATTCAGTAAAATACATATATTTCTTAAATCACTACATCACAGTTTAACATTATTGACATTTCCAGCGAAATTCAGCGAAGAAAAAGGCTCATTAGTTAAGAACGATCTATGCTAGCAACGAATGCTAATCGTCTATTTTTTCTACAGCAGGCAGTATTTCTTTAAACACACACACAAACACAAATAAACTAAACAAGTCACTAATATCGTAATAACTTGCTTTCGTTTATTAAAAAGTAGTAGAAGAATGATTTAACCTTCCAGCTGTTCACCCTGCTGGTGCTTCTCCTGGCCAGGAACCGTCTTTCGCAGGTTTGTTATCCACGGGCTTCTTCAGCAAGTGCGTATTTCAGCAAGCGCTTCTTTAGCAAGTTTTGCACAGCAGACTTCTCGACAAGCTCAAACCGTCCGAGGCTTTAAAGGCTCCTTCAGGCGTCTCTCTCAAAAGTCCCGTCGCAAAGGGGGAAGAATTCAGAAGGTCAGCGTCTTTTATAGTGTTGACAACGCTAACGTCGTTTCCATGACTTTCATTGACGAATGCACGCACTGGTGCGTCAGAGAAATTGGAGCGCAAATAACGCAGATAATACAAGTCTCGCGTTGTCTTGTTTATCACTCCTCCGTATGCTGCCACCTACTGGCCAACCAGTCTAAGTTCACAAAGACATTTATAAAACTTACTACTGGTGCGACATTATATTTCTGCTTTCATTCTTAACTATGTCAGTTTCGGACATGGGAAACTTTTCTCTGCCGTGAAGCCTAGATTGGAAGAAAAATTCAAATTCAAAATTCAATTCAAAAATACTTTATTGATCCAAAAGAAAAATTAAATGTTGTAGCTCATGTCATGAAGTGCGGGTGAGGCAGACGCAGCAGACCCAGGTAAGATGAATAGTTGATTTTTAATCCAGGAACACAGTCCAATCAACGGGCAGCACGGCCGAGCAGAAGCCAGGGCTCGACGCCGGTAGCAACCGTTAAAACGAATGGTTAACACGAAGGACTCGGAACACATTAGACGAGGATCCGACAGAGACGCTGAGACACAGGTGACATTAAATACCCGGGAGGGTAATCACAGAAAGAGACACACCTGGGAAACAATCAAGGGGAAGACAGGACAACACGGGGACACAGAAAACTCTAAATAAGTACACAGAAAACACAGAACATGACAGCTCATCAATTCAGATTCTTCAAAGAGTTATTGTAGATGGCTGATTACTGTTGACAGGAATTTTTTTTGTAGCGGTCTGTATTGCAGCATTTTGAAGAAGACTGACTGATGACTCTCTGCCCAGCTAGCATCAGACAACGTCCACTGAACGTCCACCGACGACGTTCTCCGAATGTCAAAATGAACCACCACAAGATGTCCGCCGGATGTTCGTTGACATTCGCAGTAGGTCAAAATAAAATGCTATATGGTTCTGCTAGGTCTGTACAAATGCTAATATGACAGCAATTTAATTGGAGTGCAAGGTTTTCAATTGGAACAGTTGCCTTCCATTTCCTAGGGATATTAATCCAATCTTGTAACAAATTGGAAAATTGATGACAGCCACTTAAAACACTTGGCAAAGAATTTATTAATTTTACAGTATTAAAATTAAAGACTACCAAAGACAAAATGATAAAGGGCTACATTTATTTATACATAAACATATGAACAAAAAAGACAGTAATGAAACCTTCCTTAGAACAAAGTACAACTGTACAGTATACATTTTAATACAATGGGTTTTCAGAAAAGACATTCACAATCGGGCTGAAACGATTCCTGGCTGGTG
The DNA here is from genome assembly GCF_002775205.1 of Xiphophorus maculatus. Classification (NCBI taxonomy): domain Eukaryota; kingdom Metazoa; phylum Chordata; class Actinopteri; order Cyprinodontiformes; family Poeciliidae; genus Xiphophorus; species Xiphophorus maculatus. The sequence continues at coordinate 3,190,282 of NC_036456.1, read as the reverse complement.
GATGAGTTTCTGAGTGTGACGAACGAAGGTGTCAAATTTCGTTGCTAACAAGGACACAAAAGCTATAAATGGCTGGGCAAGGCATACCTGTCAAGTCTCCCGTTTTGGCAGGGAAACTACCATTTTTTATCCCTCTTCTCGAAAAAAATTTTTATAACCATTTTTCTGTAAATATCCCATATTGCTCTCCCCCCTGTCTTATGTTTGTACTCTGGTCTACCGGTCGTGTCTCCCCCCCAACACGCTTACGTTCGCCTCTAATCGAACATAACCCTCTATCTCCAAGCCCCCAACTCCAGACGACATTTCCCGTATTCTCAAACCCAAAGTGTGGCAGGTACTGGGCAAGGTGAGAATTCATCTATTGAACTGACTGAAGATGAATACATGAACTAAAAGCTGGAGTATAGACATTTTTATAAGCGTATTTGTGAGCCCGCCCCCTATTATTAAATTGAATATTATGTCAGATTTTTGTACAACTTCTCTTTAGGTTAACTTAGAAAGTGAGCTATTATTGTTACGAGTTAATTTTCTAAGCTACAACAAAGTAACTGATACAGACGCTCAAATGTGAAAAATTAGACTGATGTTGGTAACCGATAGTAACACTGCTGTTATGTTAGATTTACCAATATTTTATTTGATCAATTTTCTGTATCCGATTACTCAATTAATCCTAAGAATAATCGATATATTACTCAATTACTAAAATATATATTTACAGCAGCCCTAATTCACAATAATAAATAGAGGCAAAGTCAGCATTTAAAAACCAACCACTGCTTAAAAATCTGATTTTAAAAGAGATATTTACATCAGAACTGGTGTAATGAGCATCGACACATGCACAAAATAATAATAAAACCAACAAAAACAAACCAAACAACCTTGAACATTCTTAAAACTGTTTTGGTTTTCTGAATCTGACCCTTGGTTCTTTGCTACAGCCCCTGAAAACAGACAATATATATATATTTTAAACTGAGATGTGTATTATAGAGAAATGCTTTATGGTTTTGTGTATTCTGAAACCAACAAAATGTGTGTTTTGTCAGCACAGGGGCGGTTCTAGAACGGCGGTTCTAGACAGTCCTAGTGTGGTCTGGTCCCAAGGAAATTAAAATAAAATCTTAATTTTTATTTTAAGATTTTATCAAAATCTTAAAATAAGATTTTATTTTGAGATTTTAAGAAACTATCTAGTTTTAAGTAGATAGTTTTCACTATCTACTTAAAACTTTTACTAAATCTATAGGATTAATAAACCCAAAACCAGTTTATTATCAAGGTAGAAGGTGTTTATTTGAAAATCATACTTAGAAATTGCATTATCCTCATTTTTATCTGAACGTCTTGTGGCTGTTGGCCTTTTTTCTTTCAACAAGAATGAACGTCCATCTGGAAAAGTAGACATGATGAGTCGGGGTTTTACTATTCAATCTTCTGTTGTCTGAACTCGACAAGCCACAAAATGGTGTTTTAAAGGTTTTGCTTGTAACCTGAAACTTCACAGGAAGAATGGAATCATGTTTTCTGAGCATTAGCATGTCATCAGTCTGATAGGAACAACAAACATAAAAGCTACTCTAACTCTGATATGGCATCTTACCTCATCAGTGACATTTACTTATATATAATACAGTGGAACATTGACTACACCTACGATTTTAGCATATAAATGATGGGAGATACAAGAGCTGGTTTACTTTACCTGACTTGGGATTTGTCACCCCAAACACATCAGAGTCTTCCACTGAAACATTTTAGGCAAACTCCCGGCTCTCTGCATTGTGGGCCACAGGGGGCAGGAAAAGGCCTCGGTACTCAACATACATGGACGATGACATGAGGACTGATCCCAGGGAGCCGAAGGCTTACAGGCTGCAGGTACCTGCTCCGTCTGGAGGTAGTTGTTGTCTCTGCTCTCTCTCCTGGTCTGTACTCATGATCTGCAGAGGGCAGAGCCTCTTTTTTTTTCTTGTGCAGCGTTCTGAATGGCGGCCCTGTGCTGCACGTCATCGGCTTTTCTAATTTATGGATTGGAACTATGATATGTTGATTCTGTTTAGAAAGAGATTTGCTCTGGTTCTGCTGTTACTAAAGCAAATCTATTTAGCCTTTCGGTTCAAGAAAAACTGTAGGTGACAGTGAAAGGTCTGACTAGGACTGACAATACTTCTCCAGTCAATGTGTCAGAGATCACAAACATGACTCAATCAATACATTTTTATGACAGGCTAAATGTGTCTTGGGCATTGATTGTTGATATTTTTTGTTCAATGGCTCCCTTGTTCTTTTTTTTGTAAATATGTTTCTTAATCTTTTTTTCATTTGTTTTTGTCCATTATTCTTTTCACACCCATATTCTCCATGTGCTTTTATCCTTTAACTCTTTTTTCATGCAGCTCTCCATGTCCTGTCAGTTCCTCCCAGGACAAAGTCTGTTTAGATCAGCTTGATCTGTTCCTTTAGACTCCGTGGTAACAGAATGAATGTGAGAAGAGATTATGTATTTGAGGCTATTTTTAAACCATAAAGGATGAACAAATTTTAATGTTTGATCATTAAAATTTGATCAAACATTTTGATTAAATTGTTTGATCAAAACTATTTGATCAAATATAACAAAGTTATATTTTGTTTTGGTACAAACAAAATATAACTTGTTTGTACCAGGCTTCATGCCAATGAGTTTAAATAGCATGAAAAAGAAAATCAAATGATTGTTCTACTGCTCTAAAGCAGATTTACCATCTCAAATGATCCAAATCTGATATCTGAATAAAACCAAAGCAGTGATGGCAAAAAAAAGCTTTTATTGAATTTGCTTACAACTTAAATGTTATTTTACTCTACAATCAGCATAATTACTTTCCATGTTTTCACAAGTCAAGTGAAAGTTACACACAAAAATAAAACAGAATACAATAAGTCCAAAAATACATGTATTATATTACATCATAATACATAGAAATAACCTATGACACTGCAAAATATATTACATTCTTTAATATCTTCTTTCCACAACATGATTTTCACACTGTTGTCAGACTTTTCTTTAGCATTGTGATGACTGTGAAATATAAACTTAATCTTTAAGTGATTAACACATTTGTTCAATTTTTACTCTTCAGAAACCAACAAAATGTGTATTTTTGCACTGAGACACAAAACTCTTTTGTAATGACATCAGATTATGCAGCATATCTTCTTCATTCCAAACATTACATGCACATTATTACATAAAACATGCTACCATGACTTTTTTTTAAACAATATTAGTTTCTGGACAGAGCAAATGAGCTGAACACATTCTTCAACAGGTTCAGTCCAGGAACAAGCTCATCATCATCATCCTCTCCTGTCTGCAGCCAGATATCTCATCCTCCTCTGACCCACAGCTTTCCTGTCAAGCCTCAGATGTTCCATCTTCCACCTCAGTCATGGACTCTTCTGCTTCCACCAGTTTGTCTTCAACCACATTAGGAGACGCTGCTGCTCCCTTTTGCCTCCACCTCCAACTTTTCTGTATCTAGAAGTCAGGTGAAGAAGCAGCCGGAGAGACTGAACAGGAACGAGGATGCAGGTCCAGATGGTGTCGGTCCCAGAGTCCCTCTGTGGGATTCTGCAGCATCTCTTCAACCTTTGCCTGACCCAAGAGGAGTTTCCGTTGTTGTGGAAGACATCCTGCCTGGTTCCGGTACCGAAGAAAAGTCACCCATCAGTCATAACGACTGTAGACCCGTTGCCCTGGCATCGCACATCATGAAGGTCCTGGAGAGACTCCTGGTGGCCCACTTGAGTAAGCAGACGATCAGATATCAGGACCCCCTGCAGTTTGCTTATCACCGTGGAGTTGGAGTTGATCAGACACCTGCTTCAACAAACCCACTGTCATCTGGACAAAGCAGGCAGCACAGTGAGGATCAGGGTCTTTGGTTCTCAGGTGCATTGAACACAATTCAGCCTGATCTGCTCCGTTAGAAACTCCAGAAGACACAGGTGGAGGCCTCAACAATCACCTGCATCTGTGACTACCTGACAAACAGAATACAGTTTGTGAGACTGAAGGACTGTGTGTCTAACCAGGTGGTCAACAACATGGGAACACCACAGGGCACTGTACTCTCACCATTCATTTTCACTCTCTACTGTTCAGACTTCCCGCACAAGTCCAACTTCTGTCATCTACAGAAATACTCAGACGACTCTGCAGTTGTTGTGTGTATCAGAGGAAGACAAGAGGCTGAGTACAGAGATCTGGTGGATCACTTTGTGGCCTGGTGTGGGAACAATCATCTAATCTTGACTGTAAACAAAACAAAGGAGATGGTTGTTGATTTCAGGAGAAACAGGAAACCCTATTTCCATCATGGGAGAAGATGTGGAGGTGGTTCAGGAATATAAATACCTCGGTGTTCATCTGGAACACAGACTGGACTGGAGACGCAACAGTGAAGCCGTCTATAAAAAGAGACAGAGCAGACTGCGCTTCTCGAGGAAGCTACGATCCTTCAAGATTTGCAGCAAGTTGCTGCAGATCTTTAAGTCTGATGCTGAGAGTGTCATCTCTTCTGCTATCATCTGTTGGTGCAGCAGCATCAGAGCCAGGAACCTCAAAAGGCTCAACAATCTGATAAAGAAGGCTGGATTTGTTCTGGTTCTGTTCTGGAGACGACTGGGGAACCTCTGGAGATGATGCAAAGAAGGATTCTTCATAAGAGTCAAGAAAGCTATGGACAACTCTGACCATCCTCTTCATGAGTCTGTATGGTGAAAACAGAGTATCATCAGTCAGAGGTTCTTCAGATTTGCTGCAATACAGACAGCTACAAAAGACCTTTCCTGCTGCCAGCAATCAGCCATCTGCAATAACATTTGAAGAATCTGAATCTGAGCTACAACTACATTTATTTCCCTTTGGGATCAATAAAGTCAAAGCATGTTTGGGTAATTCTTGCACACTACTCAAAGTCTGATAGAAAAAAATATTGAACAATTGGAAGTTATGGTGGAAACATTTTTTGTGGTTTCAATGAAATGAAACAAAAATGTAAAAAAGATAATTAAGTTTAGCTTCTCCTGTGCCGTTTCACATGTTTGCAGCTCGTTTTGCTGTTTGTTGCGCGTTTGCAGTTGTCGGCCACAGTTTCTGATCAAGTCATTATCGCCTCAACTTTCACCATAATCTGTTTACAACCAGTAGATGGACGAAGTAACCTGCGTTAAGTGTTGGTCAACTCATGCTTGGTTTGTTATTGAAGGACCTACTTCACATGGTCCTTCTTTATTCTGTGTCCTCAGGTTTCCCCCTGTTGCATCAGGAAAACTTCATCTCGGGATTTCCAGCAGGATTTTCTGTGTCTTCTCTCTCCTGATGGGTTCAGTGCTGTTGTCTTGTCTCAGTTATGCTGGAGAATCATCACATAACAATACACACATTCCTTAATCTCTGTCTAAATAATAGATGATTGAAAGAGACTTTCTGATCAAATCATCATTAGTCCTCACCTTTTCCACAATCTCTTACAACCAGTAGATCAGCAGGTGGAGCAGGTCTTTCTGCTTTAATTGTTGGTCAGCTCCAGTCATGTGACATGAGTTGACGGAGAAATGAAATAAAGAGAAAACATAACAGGATTAAAAAACTGAGAATACATCTACAGAAAAAAGAAAAAGTTAGAATTTTGACCTCAATTTCATCCATATTAAAATTGCTAAAATTGAAAATATGTTTTCTTACTTTTTTTGTCAACAGGTTCTCTTATCTTCCTCCATCTGACTGGTGGTGTTGAAGGTGGAGGTTTACCGGCTGAGGACATCCAACCTGAAATGATCAGAGACATTATTGATCTGCAGACTCTGAATCTGGGATCAGAAACCAACGTGGGTTCTCTACAATGTTTCTAAATTTGCTTAATATTCAACATCTTACTGATGAACAGGTGAAATTTCAGCATAGGATTTTATGGCAATGCTTGATTTGTTATTGAAGGACCTACTCACATGATGTCTGTCTCTTTATTCTGTGTCCTCAGGTGTCCCCCCGTTGCATCAGGAAACTTCATCTCAGGATTTTTCTGTGTCCCTTCAGTCCTCTGTGTCTTCTCTCTCCTGATTGGTCCAGCGCTGTTGTCTTGTCTCAGTGATGCTGAAGAATCAACACATGATCAGACACACTTTCCTTAATCTGTCAAATAACAGATCACTGGACCAGACTCTCTGATCAATTCATGAACATGTCCTCACCATTTATAAAATCTACTAGAACCAGTAGATCAGCAGGTCCTCTACTCTATTCCTGATCCTCCTTCCATCAGCTCAAACTCATCAAAGCTCTGCTGTTATGAAAGGACTCAAATAAATAAAAAAACACAAAACAAAAGTGTCGGTGAGGAGAAAGTACAGCAGAAAAGAGGAAATAGGTTTGAATATTGACCTCAACCTCCTGCATGTTAAAAAAATTGTTGTTGTGTAAAAGTATATGTCCTTACATTTTTTTTCAACTGGGTTCTCTTATCTTCCTCCATCTGACTGGTGGTGTTGAAGGTGGAGATTTACAGGCTGACGAGATCCAACCTGAAATGATCAGAGAATCAGAGATCTGCCACCAGTAATCATGTGAAAGTGGAATGCAAAAACTTACAAGCAGTGTGAAAAACAAGGGATCCAGAAGGCAGGAACCACATGGACAACGATGAAAGGATCCAGCGATGAGCAGCTAAAACCTGAAAGATTAAAAACTGGGAGACTGGATTAGTAGAGAAACAGGACAGAATAATTCACTATATTGGAGAGCAGCGTGTAGGGAAGCATCACTATTACACCGTGAAACATGGGGGAGTTGAGAGGAAAACACAAAGATGAAGAAAAGCCCTGGTGCAAGGCGCTACCTAAGACTTCCTCAGTCCTGTCAGAATCCTATCATCTAAAATACTAAATCTAGCAGCGGGATAAAGAAAAGCCCGGTGCAAGGCGCTACCTAAGACTTCCTCAGTCCTGTCAGAATCCTTGTCATCTAAAATACTAAATCTAGCAGCGGGATAAAGAAAAGCCCCGGTGCAAGGCGCTACCTAAGGCGTCCACAGGCTTGCTAGAAACCCATTGGCTTTAATAAAAACATGAGAGAAATGATGATGTCCTAATGTGACTTCCCAAATAGGTCTTCAGTTTTTTACGGATCCCAATCTAATCAGAGTCACTTGACAAGACGCAGTGAGGTCTAAACCAAACGTTTCTGGAACTCTCTCTTCCTGTAATTCCACTAGATGTTGAAGGTATTGCTGCCTCTTCTGTGTCCAGTTCAGCCTCCAACCAGGAACAGAAGCTAGAGGGTGACAAAGTTGGACTATCACAGCGTGTTGATGGTGAAAGGACTGAAAATGCGGGGTGACAGAATGGGATCCTCATATAGCATCGTTGGTGGGAGACTGGAAACACTGGGTGACAAAATGGGATCTTCATTGTGCATCAATGTTGAGGGACTGAGGACGGGGGATGAAAAAACAGGACTTTTACGTGCCATTATACACGAGGGGACTGAGGACGGGGATGACAAAATAGGATATTCACATGATGTCCAAGGTGAGAGACCGAGGACAGGTGGTAACACAAAGGCATCTTCATCATAGGGAAAGGACGGGACACTATACTTGATCCTCTGGCGGCAAGCTCATCTTCATCATAGCGTGTTGATAGTGAAGGGCTGAAAACGCGGGGTGACAAAACGGGATCTTCATAGTGCATCAAAGTTGCGGGACTGAGGACGGGGAATGGCAATCCAGGGTCCTCACACGACTTCCAAGGTGAGAGACTGAGGACAGGTGGTAACACAATGGGATCTTCATCATCGGACGGGACACTATACTTGGTCCTCTTGGCGGCAAGCTCCTCTTCAGCAACAGTGTCCCTAGGCCTCTTGGCTGGGAGCTTCACTTCAGCAACACTGTCCCTGGTCACAGATGTCACATGAGCCGCGTCTCTTTCAAACCTACCTGATGACTAGGTTTTGATGGTGGGTTGTCCTCCTTCGCAGCATCCACCTTCTTCGTTGTTCTCCTGGACTTCTCTGGATGCAAAATGGGCTCTTCCTGTGAAGTACAAGGAGCCATGTCTTCTTTGGGCTTCCGAGCCACCCCAATGTCTTGTATGTATCTGAAATTTGGGGGAAGAATCTCAGGCAGCTGTGACGCAACATCGGCCAGACTACTGTCACCGGAGTCCAGCTGATCAACCGTCGATTTCAGAAGTTTCAATGCCTCTTCAAGTACTCCTATGCCCCACAGAAATTTAATGTTTGGTCCAAGGACCTGGACAACCCGAAATCGAGATTTAAAGTCCTGGTCTCATTACCTACCTCGTCTTCGCTCGAGCTGGTAGTAGAGCTACCACTGGAGCTGGTAGTAGAGCTACCACTGGAGCTGGTAGTAGAGCTACCACTGGAGCTGGTAGTAGAGCTACCACTGGAGCTGGTACTATTGCTATCACAGGAGCTGGTAGAAACAGTCCACAAACTGCGGAGATGAACTATACCTCAACTCCTCTCCATGGTCTTCAGAAACCGTGTCGGCTTCATTTAACCACAACTTACCTTGTTCCTTACCATTATCAGGATGTCCCTCCAACATTGGGGATCCATCTGCTGGAAGCGCCATGGTATGGGCTGTGAAGAAAAAAAACAAAGCAAAAAAAGCTATAATTCTGTATCTTGAAAAAATCACAAAGTCCAAAGCAATGTTTAGAGGGAACACTGAAATATATATTTATATATTAATTTATATAGCACATTTTTCAGCAACAAGGCAATACAAAGTGCTTATGTGTGCATGATGCCTCAAAGTCTTATTATCACATGTTAATATTCCTCCAAATGGCTCAGTTATGGCTGAAGGTAGTGTTATGAAATAAATTACATCAGCCTGAAGATCATGGCTGCACACAACCCAGCAATAAACTCAGAGGAATGTTCACACAATTATATTGCTCCAAATGCTTCATTCAATATGACCATCTCCATGGAGACAAAAAACATCAACAAAATGGATTCTCTAAAAGTAATTCTCTCAAACTAAAATAAAAAGTTTTCCAATCACCACACCACTATTAATATTGCAGACGCTTTCTGAAAATGTAATCAGCGTGAAAATATATTACAGCTCCAAACATGCAAAGGACCAACACAGCATTTCGTAAACAACTAATTATTGAAAACTCCTCTTTCTTAGAAAAAGCAAACTAATAAGTTTAAATATAAACTAAACTACTTAGAAATAATACAGGAGAAATATATATCTAAAACATTTCTAATATTCAAGTATTAAGGTTTTATTTCAAGCAACGTATCCAAGGAGACCAAATGTGTTATTGAGGCATTTTTTGAAACCTGGACCAGGCACTGACCACTTATTCCAAAGATCTGAATAAAACAAAACAGATTTTCTAAAACCAGAACTAACTTTTTAAACCACATAAACCGTGTCAAACCCCCACAATCCTCCAAGATTTTAACTAACAAATGAATCACAACTGGACCAACTGAACCTGAGATGATTGTTTTTCTAATGAATTTTAACATTCACTGTTAACATTCAAGTAACTTCTGAAAATGATATGTCACTAAAATGCAAAGGAACAAAAGGCTGTTTTTCTGGTCTTGAGTAATTACAATAAACTAAATAATTTAGTTACTTTGTAAAATCAACAGGCACACATTGATTGTTCTTTAATGATTTTTTATAAGAATAAAGTTGTATGTTGTTATTTAATCAATGTATCCATGGAGACTACACATACCACATTTTTCAAAAAGCTGGTTCCAAAACTTCTTTCAAACCAAAACAACTACAAACAGCATTACTGACATTTTCCAAAATGTCAAATAACTAGCATATGAATCACAATACAAATTCAACTAACTCACAAATATGTTGCAGCCCAAAAATGCAAATTATGCCTTCCTAAACAAAGAGTCAGAATTCATCAAAGCTGACTTTAACCAACTCAAATAATGTTTTTTTTCCTTTTAATTTAATTAGTTCACTAATTTGACTATAATTCAAACTAAACACACATATTAAAGTCTATCATTAAATAGGAGGAGGCACATGTTTGCAAAGTGTTTCTTAATTTTTTATTGAAGTCTTTTAAATAATGTCACCAATGTATCCATGGAAACTAAATATGTTTGTTTAGGCATTTATCAAAAAAAAAAAAAGAGGACAAAGAACCATCCAGTTTACCAAGAATTGGACACCAAAGTCATCAAACCTGAAACTCTTAGACAAAGAAACAAACACACCAGCATGTCCCTATCTTGAAAAAATAAAGAAACTAAACAATTAAATTATTGGCTATTATAAGGGTAAATACTAATTTTTAAATGTCTTTTAAAAATAATATTAAAGGCATTTCATTTTGCGTATCCATGGAAACAATGGAGTGTTTATCACGCATTTTTCAAAAAATAACGGTCAAAAAACAAGCAAATTTTTCAGGAATTTGACGTTAATTTAACTAATTTGACTATAATTCAGTAAAATACATATATTTCTTAAATCACTACATCACAGTTTAACATTATTGACATTTCCAGCGAAATTCAGCGAAGAAAAAGGCTCATTAGTTAAGAACGATCTATGCTAGCAACGAATGCTAATCGTCTATTTTTTCTACAGCAGTCAGTATTTCTTTAAAACACACACACACAAACACAAAATAAACTAAACAAGTCACTAATATCTTTGTAATAACTTGCTTTCGTTTATTAAAAATAGTAGAAGAATGATTTAACCTTCCAGCTGTTCACCCTGCTGGTGCTTCTCCTGGCCAGGAACCGTCTTTCGCAGGTTTGTTATCCACGGGCTTCTTCAGCAAGTGCGTATTTCAGCAAGCGCTTCTTTAGCAAGTTTTGCACAGCAGACTTCTCGACAAGCTCAAACCGTCCGAGGCTTTAAAGGCTCCTTCAGGCGTCTCTCTCAAAAGTCCCGTCGCAAAGGGGGAAGAATTCAGAAGGTCAGCGTCTTTTATAGTGTTGACAACGCTAACGTCGTTTCCATGACTTTCATTGACGAATGCACGCACTGGTGCGTCAGAGAAATTGGAGCGCAAATAACGCAGATAATACAAGTCTCGCGTTGTCTTGTTTATCACTCCGTATGCTGCCACCTACTGGCCAACCAGTCTAAGTTCACAAAGACATTTATAAAACTTACTACTGGTGCGACATTATATTTCTGCTTTCATTCTTAACTATGTCAGTTTCGGACATGGGAAACTTTTCTCTGCCGTGAAGCCTAGATTGGAAGAAAAATTCAAATTCAAAATTCAATTCAAAAATACTTTATTGATCCAAAAGAAAAATTAAATGTTGTAGCTCATGTCATGAAGTGCGGGTGAGGCAGACGCAGCAGACCCAGGTAAGATGAATAGTTGATTTTTAATCCAGGAACACAGTCCAATCAACGGGCAGCACGGCCGAGCAGAAGCCAGGGCTCGACGCCGGTAGCAACCGTTAAAACGAATGGTTAACACGAAGGACTCGGAACACATTAGACGAGGATCCGACAGAGACGCTGAGACACAGGTGACATTAAATACCCGGGAGGGTAATCACAGAAAGAGACACACCTGGGAAACAATCAAGGGGAAGACAGGACAACACGGGGACACAGAAAACTCTAAATAAGTACACAGAAAACACAGAACATGACAGCTCATCAATTCAGATTCTTCAAAGAGTTATTGTAGATGGCTGATTACTGTTGACAGGAATTTTTTTTGTAGCGGTCTGTATTGCAGCATTTTGAAGAAGACTGACTGATGACTCTCTGCCCAGCTAGCATCAGACAACGTCCACTGAACGTCCACCGACGACGTTCTCCGAATGTCAAAATGAACCACCACAAGATGTCCGCCGGATGTTCGTTGACATTCGCAGTAGGTCAAAATAAAATGCTATATGGTTCTGCTAGGTCTGTACAAATGCTAATATGACAGCAATTTAATTGGAGTGCAAGGTTTTCAATTGGAACAGTTGCCTTCCATTTCCTAGGGATATTAATCCAATCTTGTAACAAATTGGAAAATTGATGACAGCCACTTAAAACACTTGGCAAAGAATTTATTAATTTTACAGTATTAAAATTAAAGACTACCAAAGACAAAATATGATAAAGGGCTACATTTATTTATACATAAACATATGAACAAAAAAGACAGTAATGAAACCTTCCTTAGAACAAAGTACAACTGTACAGTATACATTTTAATACAATGGGTTTTCAGAAAAGACATTCACAATCGGGCTGAAACGATTCCTGGCTGGTGGATGAGTTTCTGAGTGTGACGAACGAAGGTGTCAAATTTCGTTGCTAACAAGGACACAAAAGCTATAAATGGCTGGGCAAGGCATACCTGTCAAGTCTCCCGTTTTGGCAGGGAAACTACCATTTTTTATCCCTCTTCTCGAAAAAAAATTTTTATAACCATTTTTCTGTAAATATCCCATATTGCTCTCCCCCCTGTCTTATGTTTGTACTCTGGTCTACCGGTCGTGTCTCCCCCCCAACACGCTTACGTTCGCCTCTAATCGAACATAACCCTCTATCTCCAAGCCCCCAACTCCAGACGACATTTCCCGTATTCTCAAACCCAAAGTGTGGCAGGTACTGGGCAAGGTGAGAATTCATCTATTGAACTGACTGAAGATGAATACATGAACTAAAAGCTGGAGTATAGACATTTTTATAAGCGTATTTGTGAGCCCGCCCCTATTATTAAATTGAATATTATGTCAGATTTTTGTACAACTTCTCTTTAGGTTAACTTAGAAAGTGAGCTATTATTGTTACGAGTTAATTTTCTAAGCTACAACAAAGTAACTGATACAGACGCTCAAATGTGAAAAATTAGACTGATGTTGGTAACCGATAGTAACACTGCTGTTATGTTAGATTTACCAATATTTTATTTGATCAATTTTCTGTATCCGATTACTCAATTAATCCTAAGAATAATCGATATATTACTCAATTACTAAAATATATATTTACAGCAGCCCTAATTCACAATAATAATAAATAGAGGCAAAGTCAGCATTTAAAAACCAACCACTGCTTAAAAATCTGATTTTAAAAGAGATATTTACATCAGAACTGGTGTAATGAGCATCGACACATGCACAAAATAATAATAAAACCAACAAAAACAAACCAAACAACCTTGAACATTCTTAAAACTGTTTTGGTTTTCTGAATCTGACCCTTGGTTCTTTGCTACAGCCCCTGAAAACAGACAATATATATATATTTTAAACTGAGATGTGTATTATAGAGAAATGCTTTATGGTTTTGTGTATTCTGAAACCAACAAAATGTGTGTTTTGTCAGCACAGGGGCGGTTCTAGAACGGCGGTTCTAGACAGTCCTAGTGTGGTCTGGTCCCAAGGAAATTAAAATAAAATCTTAATTTTTATTTTAAGATTTTATCAAAATCTTAAAATAAGATTTTATTTTGAGATTTTAAGAAACTATCTAGTTTTAAGTAGATAGTTTTCACTATCTACTTAAAACTTTTACTAAATCTATAGGATTAATAAACCCAAAACCAGTTTATTATCAAGGTAGAAGGTGTTTATTTGAAAATCATACTTAGAAATTGCATTATCCTCATTTTTATCTGAACGTCTTGTGGCTGTTGGCCTTTTTTCTTTCAACAAGAATGAACGTCCATCTGGAAAAGTAGACATGATGAGTCGGGGTTTTACTATTCAATCTTCTGTTGTCTGAACTCGACAAGCCACAAAATGGTGTTTTAAAGGTTTTGCTTGTAACCTGAAACTTCACAGGAAGAATGGAATCATGTTTTCTGAGCATTAGCATGTCATCAGTCTGATAGGAACAACAAACATAAAAGCTACTCTAACTCTGATATGGCATCTTACCTCATCAGTGACATTTACTTATATATAATACAGTGGAACATTGACTACACCTACGATTTTAGCATATAAATGATGGGAGATACAAGAGCTGGTTTACTTTACCTGACTTGGGATTTGTCACCCCAAACACATCAGAGTCTTCCACTGAAACATTTTAGGCAAACTCCCGGCTCTCTGCATTGTGGGCCACAGGGGGCAGGAAAAGGCCTCGGTACTCAACATACATGGACGATGACATGAGGACTGATCCCAGGGAGCCGAAGGCTTACAGGCTGCAGGTACCTGCTCCGTCTGGAGGTAGTTGTTGTCTCTGCTCTCTCTCCTGGTCTGTACTCATGATCTGCAGAGGGCAGAGCCTCTTTTTTTTTCTTGTGCAGCGTTCTGAATGGCGGCCCTGTGCTGCACGTCATCGGCTTTTCTAATTTATGGATTGGAACTATGATATGTTGATTCTGTTTAGAAAGATGATTTGCTCTGGTTCTGCTGTTACTAAAGCAAATCTATTTAGCCTTTCGGTTCAAGAAAAACTGTAGGTGACAGTGAAAGGTCTGACTAGGACTGACAATACTTCTCCAGTCAATGTGTCAGAGATCACAAACATGACTCAATCAATACATTTTTATGACAGGCTAAATGTGTCTTGGGCATTGATTGTTGATATTTTTTGTTCAATGGCTCCCTTGTTCTTTTTTTTGTAAATATGTTTCTTAATCTTTTTTTCATTTGTTTTTGTCCATTATTCTTTTCACACCCATATTCTCCATGTGCTTTTATCCTTTAACTCTTTTTTCATGCAGCTCTCCATGTCCTGTCAGTTCCTCCCAGGACAAAGTCTGTTTAGATCAGCTTGATCTGTTCCTTTAGACTCCGTGGTAACAGAATGAATGTGAGAAGAGATTATGTATTTGAGGCTATTTTTAAACCATAAAGGATGAACAAATTTTAATGTTTGATCATTAAAATTTGATCAAACATTTTGATTAAATTGTTTGATCAAAACTATTTGATCAAATATAACAAAGTTATATTTTGTTTTGGTACAAACAAAATATAACTTGTTTGTACCAGGCTTCATGCCAATGAGTTTAAATAGCATGAAAAAGAAAATCAAATGATTGTTCTACTGCTCTAAAGCAGATTTACCATCTCAAATGATCCAAATCTGATATCTGAATAAAACCAAAGCAGTGATGGCAAAAAAAAGCTTTTATTGAATTTGCTTACAACTTAAATGTTATTTTACTCTACAATCAGCATAATTACTTTCCATGTTTTCACAAGTCAAGTGAAAGTTACACACAAAAATAAAACAGAATACAATAAGTCCAAAAATACATGTATTATATTACATCATAATACATAGAAATAACCTATGACACTGCAAAATATATTACATTCTTTAATATCTTCTTTCCACAACATGATTTTCACACTGTTGTCAGACTTTTCTTTAGCATTGTGATGACTGTGAAATATAAACTTAATCTTTAAGTGATTAACACATTTGTTCAATTTTTACTCTTCAGAAACCAACAAAATGTGTATTTTTGCACTGAGACACAAAACTCTTTTGTAATGACATCAGATTATGCAGCATATCTTCTTCATTCCAAACATTACATGCACATTATTACATAACAACATGCTACCATGACTTTTTTTTAAACAATATTAGTTTCTGGACAGAGCAAATGAGCTGAACACATTCTTCAACAGGTTCAGTCCAGGAACAAGCTCATCATCATCATCCTCTCCTGTCTGCAGCCAGATATCTCATCCTCCTCTGACCCACAGCTTTCCTGTCAAGCCTCAGATGTTCCATCTTCCACCTCAGTCATGGACTCTTCTGCTTCCACCAGTTTGTCTTCAACCACATTAGGAGACGCTGCTGCTCCCTTTTGCCTCCACCTCCAACTTTTCTGTATCTAGAAGTCAGGTGAAGAAGCAGCCGGAGAGACTGAACAGGAACGAGGATGCAGGTCCAGATGGTGTCGGTCCCAGAGTCCCTCTGTGGGATTCTGCAGCATCTCTTCAACCTTTGCCTGACCCAAGAGGAGTTTCCGTTGTTGTGGAAGACATCCTGCCTGGTTCCGGTACCGAAGAAAAGTCACCCATCAGTCATAACGACTGTAGACCCGTTGCCCTGGCATCGCACATCATGAAGGTCCTGGAGAGACTCCTGGTGGCCCACTTGAGTAAGCAGACGATCAGATATCAGGACCCCCTGCAGTTTGCTTATCACCGTGGAGTTGGAGTTGATCAGACACCTGCTTCAACAAACCCACTGTCATCTGGACAAAGCAGGCAGCACAGTGAGGATCAGGGTCTTTGGTTCTCAGGTGCATTGAACACAATTCAGCCTGATCTGCTCCGTTAGAAACTCCAGAAGACACAGGTGGAGGCCTCAACAATCACCTGCATCTGTGACTACCTGACAAACAGAATACAGTTTGTGAGACTGAAGGACTGTGTGTCTAACCAGGTGGTCAACAACATGGGAACACCACAGGGCACTGTACTCTCACCATTCATTTTCACTCTCTACTGTTCAGACTTCCCGCACAAGTCCAACTTCTGTCATCTACAGAAATACTCAGACGACTCTGCAGTTGTTGTGTGTATCAGAGGAAGACAAGAGGCTGAGTACAGAGATCTGGTGGATCACTTTGTGGCCTGGTGTGGGAACAATCATCTAATCTTGACTGTAAACAAAACAAAGGAGATGGTTGTTGATTTCAGGAGAAACAGGAAACCCTATTTCCATCATGGGAGAAGATGTGGAGGTGGTTCAGGAATATAAATACCTCGGTGTTCATCTGGAACACAGACTGGACTGGAGACGCAACAGTGAAGCCGTCTATAAAAAGAGACAGAGCAGACTGCGCTTCTCGAGGAAGCTACGATCCTTCAAGATTTGCAGCAAGTTGCTGCAGATCTTTAAGTCTGATGCTGAGAGTGTCATCTCTTCTGCTATCATCTGTTGGTGCAGCAGCATCAGAGCCAGGAACCTCAAAAGGCTCAACAATCTGATAAAGAAGGCTGGATTTGTTCTGGTTCTGTTCTGGAGACGACTGGGGAACCTCTGGAGATGATGCAAAGAAGGATTCTTCATAAGAGTCAAGAAAGCTATGGACAACTCTGACCATCCTCTTCATGAGTCTGTATGGTGAAAACAGAGTATCATCAGTCAGAGGGTTCTTCAGATTTGCTGCAATACAGACAGCTACAAAAGACCTTTCCTGCTGCCAGCAATCAGCCATCTGCAATAACATTTGAAGAATCTGAATCTGAGCTACAACTACATTTTATTTCCCTTTGGGATCAATAAAGTCAAAGCATGTTTGGGTAATTCTTGCACACTACTCAAAGTCTGATAGAAAAAAATATTGAACAATTGGAAGTTATGGTGGAAACATTTTTTGTGGTTTCAATGAAATGAAACAAAAAATGTAAAAAAGATAATTAAGTTTAGCTTCTCCTGTGCCGTTTCACATGTTTGCAGCTCGTTTTGCTGTTTGTTGCGCGTTTGCAGTTGTCGGCCACAGTTTCTGATCAAGTCATTATCTCCTCAACTTTCACCATAATCTGTTACAACCAGTAGATGGACGAAGTAACCTGCGTTAAGTGTTGGTCAACTCATGCTTGGTTTGTTATTGAAGGACCTACTTCACATGGTCCTTCTTTATTCTGTGTCCTCAGGTTTCCCCCTGTTGCATCAGGAAACTTCATCTCGGGATTTCCAGCAGGATTTTCTGTGTCTTCTCTCTCCTGATTGGTTCAGTGCTGTTGTCTTGTCTCAGTTATGCTGGAGAATCATCACATAACAATACACACATTCCTTAATCTCTGTCTAAATAATAGATGATTGAAAGAGACTTTCTGATCAAATCATCATTATGTCCTCACCTTTTCCACAATCTCTTACAACCAGTAGATCAGCAGGTGGAGCAGGTCTTCTGCTTTAATTGTTGGTCAGCTCCAGTCATGTGACATGAGTTGACGGAGAAATGAAATAAAGAGAAAACATAACAGGATTAAAAAACTGAGAATATACATCTACAGAAAAAGAAAAAGTTAGAATTTTGACCTCAATTTCATCCATATTTAAAATTGCTAAAATTGAAAATATGTTTTCTTACTTTTTTTGTCAACAGGGTTCTCTTATCTTCCTCCATCTGACTGGTGGTGTTGAAGGTGGAGGTTTACCGGCTGAGGACATCCAACCTGAAATGATCAGAGACATTATTGATCTGCAGACTCTGAATCTGGGATCAGAAACCAACGCTGGGTTCTCTACAATGTTTCTAAATTTGCTTAATATTCAACATCTTACTGATGAACAGGTGAAATTTCAGCATAGGATTTTATGGCAATGCTTGATTTGTTATTGAAGGACCTACTCACATGATGTCTGTCTCTTTATTCTGTGTCCTCAGGTGTCCCCCCGTTGCATCAGGAAACTTCATCTCAGGATTTTCTGTGTCCCTTCAGTCCTCTGTGTCTTCTCTCTCCTGATTGGTCCAGCGCTGTTGTCTTGTCTCAGTGATGCTGAAGAATCAACACATGATCAGACACACTTTCCTTAATCTCTGTCTAAATAACAGATCACTGGACCAGACTCTCTGATCAATTCATGAACATGTCCTCACCATTTATAAAATCTACTAGAACCAGTAGATCAGCAGGTCCTCTACTCTATTCCTGATCCTCCTTCCATCAGCTCAAACTCATCAAAGCTCTGCTGTTATGAAAGGACTCAATAAATAAAAAAACACAAAACAAAAGTGTCGGTGAGGAGAAAGTACAGCAGAAAAGAGGAAATAGGTTTGAATATTGACCTCAACCTCCTGCATGTTAAAAAATTGTTGTTGTGTAAAAGTATATGTCCTTACATTTTTTTTCAACTGGGTTCTCTTATCTTCCTCCATCTGACTGGTGGTGTTGAAGGTGGAGATTTACAGGCTGACGAGATCCAACCTGAAATGATCAGAGAATCAGAGATCTGCCACCAGTATCATGTGAAAGTGGAATGCAAAAACTTACAAGCAGTGTGAAAAACAAGGGATCCAGAAGGCAGGAACCACATGGACAACGATGAAAGGATCCAGCGATGAGCAGCTAAAACCTGAAAGATTAAAAACTGGGAGACTGGATTAGTAGAGAAACAGGACAGAATAATTCACTATATTGGAGAGCAGCGTGTAGGGAAGCATCACTATTACACCGTGAAACATGGGGGAGTTGAGAGGAAAACACAAAGATGAAGAAAAGCCCTGGTGCAAGGCGCTACCTAAGACTTCCTCAGTCCTGTCAGAATCCTTATCATCTAAAATACTAAATCTAGCAGCGGGATAAAGAAAAGCCCCGGTGCAAGGCGCTACCTAAGACTTCCTCAGTCCTGTCAGAATCCTTGTCATCTAAAATACTAAATCTAGCAGCGGGATAAAGAAAAGCCCCGGTGCAAGGCGCTACCTAAGGCGTCCACAGGCTTGCTAGAAACCCATTGGCTTTAATAAAAAACATGAGAGAAATGATGATGTCCTAATGTGACTTCCCAAATAGGTCTTCAGTTTTTACGGATCCCAATCTAATCAGAGTCACTTGACAAGACGCAGTGAGGTCTAAACCAAACGTTTCTGGAACTCTCTCTTCCTGTAATTCCACTAGATGTTGAAGGTATTGCTGCCTCTTCTGTGTCCAGTTCAGCCTCCAACCAGGAACAGAAGCTAGAGGGTGACAAAGTTGGACTATCACAGCGTGTTGATGGTGAAGGACTGAAAATGCGGGGTGACAGAATGGGATCCTCATATAGCATCGTTGGTGGGAGACTGGAAACACTGGGTGACAAAATGGGATCTTCATTGTGCATCAATGTTGAGGGACTGAGGACGGGGGATGAAAAAACAGGACTTTTACGTGCCATTATACACGAGGGACTGAGGACGGGGGATGACAAAATAGGATATTCACATGATGTCCAAGGTGAGAGACCGAGGACAGGTGGTAACACAAAGGCATCTTCATCATAGGGAAAGGACGGGACACTATACTTGATCCTCTTGGCGGCAAGCTCATCTTCATCATAGCGTGTTGATAGTGAAGGGCTGAAAACGCGGGGTGACAAAACGGGATCTTCATAGTGCATCAAAGTTGCGGGACTGAGGACGGGGAATGGCAATCCAGGGTCCTCACACGACTTCCAAGGTGAGAGACTGAGGACAGGTGGTAACACAATGGGATCTTCATCATCGGACGGGACACTATACTTGGTCCTCTTGGCGGCAAGCTCCTCTTCAGCAACAGTGTCCCTAGGCCTCTTGGCTGGGAGCTTCACTTCAGCAACACTGTCCCTGGTCACAGATGTCACATGAGCCGCGTCCTCTTTCAAACCTACCTGATGACTAGGTTTTGATGGTGGGTTGTCCTCCTTCGCAGCATCCACCTTCTTCGTTGTTCTCCTGGACTTCTCTGGATGCAAAATGGGCTCTTCCTGTGAAGTACAAGGAGCCATGTCTTCTTTGGGCTTCCGAGCCACCCCAATGTCTTGTATGTATCTGAAATTTGGGGGAAGAATCTCAGGCAGCTGTGACGCAACATCGGCCAGACTACTGTCACCGGAGTCCAGCTGATCAACCGTCGATTTCAGAAGTTTCAATGCCTCTTCAAGTACTCCTATGCCCCACAGAAATTTAATGTTTGGTCCAAGGACCTGGACAACCCGAAATCGAGATTTAAAGTCCTGGTCTCCATTACCTACCTCGTCTTCGCTCGAGCTGGTAGTAGAGCTACCACTGGAGCTGGTAGTAGAGCTACCACTGGAGCTGGTAGTAGAGCTACCACTGGAGCTGGTAGTAGAGCTACCACTGGAGCTGGTACTATTGCTATCACAGGAGCTGGTAGAACAGTCCACAAACTGCGGAGATGAACTATACCTCAACTCCTCTCCATGGTCTTCAGAAACCGTGTCGGCTTCATTTAACCACAACTTACCTTGTTCCTTACCATTATCAGGATGTCCCTCCAACATTGGGGATCCATCTGCTGGAAGCGCCATGGTATGGGCTGTGAAGAAAAAAAACAAAGCAAAAAAAGCTATAATTCTGTATCTTGAAAAAATCACAAAAGTCCAAAGCAATGTTTAGAGGGAACACTGAAATATATATTTATATATTAATTTATATAGCACATTTTCAGCAACAAGGCAATACAAAGTGCTTATGTGTGCATGATGCCTCAAAGTCTTATTATCACATGTTAATATTCCTCCAAATGGCTCAGTTATGGCTGAAGGTAGTGTTATGAAATAAATTACATCAGCCTGAAGATCATGGCTGCACACAACCCAGCAATAAACTCAGAGGAATGTTCACACAATTATATTGCTCCAAATGCTTCATTCAATATGACCATCTCCATGGAGACAAAAAACATCAACAAAATGGATTCTCTAAAAGTAATTCTCTCAAACTAAAATAAAAAGTTTTCCAATCACCACACCACTATTAATATTGCAGACGCTTTCTGAAAATGTAATCAGCGTGAAAATATATTACAGCTCCAAACATGCAAAGGACCAACACAGCATTTCGTAAACAACTAATTATTGAAAACTCCTCTTTCTTAGAAAAAGCAAACTAATAAGTTTAAATATAAACTAAACTACTTAGAAATAATACAGGAGAAATATATATCTAAAACATTTCTAATATTCAAGTATTAAGGTTTTATTTCAAGCAACGTATCCAAGGAGACCAAATGTGTTATTGAGGCATTTTTTGAAACCTGGACCAGGCACTGACCACTTATTCCAAAGATCTGAATAAAACAAAACAGATTTTCTAAAACCAGAACTAACTTTTTAAACCACATAAACCGTGTCAAACCCCCACAATCCTCCAAGATTTTAACTAACAAATGAATCACAACTGGACCAACTGAACCTGAGATGATTGTTTTTCTAATGAATTTTAACATTCACTGTTAACATTCAAGTAACTTCTGAAAATGATATGTCACTAAAATGCAAAGGAACAAAAGGCTGTTTTTCTGGTCTTGAGTAATTACAATAAACTAAATAATTTAGTTACTTTGTAAAATCAACAGGCACACATTGATTGTTCTTTAATGATTTTTTATAAGAATAAAGTTGTATGTTGTTATTTAATCAATGTATCCATGGAGACTACACATACCACATTTTTCAAAAAGCTGGTTCCAAAACTTCTTTCAAACCAAAACAACTACAAACAGCATTACTGACATTTTCCAAAATGTCAAATAACTAGCATATGAATCACAATACAAATTCAACTAACTCACAAATATGTTGCAGCCCAAAAATGCAAATTATGCCTTCCTAAACAAAGAGTCAGAATTCATCAAAGCTGACTTTAACCAACTCAAATAATGTTTTTTTTCCTTTTAATTTAATTAGTTCACTAATTTGACTATAATTCAAACTAAACACACATATTAAAGTCTATCATTAAATAGGAGGAGGCACATGTTTGCAAAGTGTTTCTTAATTTTTTATTGAAGTCTTTTTAAATAATGTCACCAATGTATCCATGGAAACTAAATATGTTTGTTTAGGCATTTATCAAAAAAAAAAAAAGAGGACAAAGAACCATCCAGTTTACCAAGAATTGGACACCAAAGTCATCAAACCTGAAACTCTTAGACAAAGAAACAAACACACCAGCATGTCCCTATCTTGAAAAAATAAAGAAACTAAACAATTAAATTATTGGCTATTATAAGGGTAAATACTAATTTTTAAATGTCTTTTAAAAATAATATTAAAGGCATTTCATTTTGCGTATCCATGGAAACAATGGAGTGTTTATCACGCATTTTTCAAAAAATAACGGTCAAAAAACAAGCAAATTTTTCAGGAATTTGACGTTAATTTAACTAATTTGACTATAATTCAGTAAAATACATATATTTCTTAAATCACTACATCACAGTTTAACATTATTGACATTTCCAGCGAAATTCAGCGAAGAAAAAGGCTCATTAGTTAAGAACGATCTATGCTAGCAACGAATGCTAATCGTCTATTTTTTCTACAGCAGTCAGTATTTCTTTAAAACACACACACACAAACACAAAATAAACTAAACAAGTCACTAATATCTTTGTAATAACTTGCTTTCGTTTATTAAAAATAGTAGAAGAATGATTTAACCTTCCAGCTGTTCACCCTGCTGGTGCTTCTCCTGGCCAGGAACCGTCTTTCGCAGGTTTGTTATCCACGGGCTTCTTCAGCAAGTGCGTATTTCAGCAAGCGCTTCTTTAGCAAGTTTTGCACAGCAGACTTCTCGACAAGCTCAAACCGTCCGAGGCTTTAAAGGCTCCTTCAGGCGTCTCTCTCAAAAGTCCCGTCGCAAAGGGGGAAGAATTCAGAAGGTCAGCGTCTTTTATAGTGTTGACAACGCTAACGTCGTTTCCATGACTTTCATTGACGAATGCACGCACTGGTGCGTCAGAGAAATTGGAGCGCAAATAACGCAGATAATACAAGTCTCGCGTTGTCTTGTTTATCACTCCGTATGCTGCCACCTACTGGCCAACCAGTCTAAGTTCACAAAGACATTTATAAAACTTACTACTGGTGCGACATTATATTTCTGCTTTCATTCTTAACTATGTCAGTTTCGGACATGGGAAACTTTTCTCTGCCGTGAAGCCTAGATTGGAAGAAAAATTCAAATTCAAAATTCAATTCAAAAATACTTTATTGATCCAAAAGAAAAATTAAATGTTGTAGCTCATGTCATGAAGTGCGGGTGAGGCAGACGCAGCAGACCCAGGTAAGATGAATAGTTGATTTTTAATCCAGGAACACAGTCCAATCAACGGGCAGCACGGCCGAGCAGAAGCCAGGGCTCGACGCCGGTAGCAACCGTTAAAACGAATGGTTAACACGAAGGACTCGGAACACATTAGACGAGGATCCGACAGAGACGCTTCTTCTTCTTCTTCTTGTTTTTTTTTATGGCGGTTGGCAAACAACTTTTAGGTGCATTACCGCCACCTTCTAGACTGGAGTATGGATCAGATGTAAAGTCACTATAATCTTCCCATAATACCTGTTCTCCTTAGAAAATTAAAAATACTATTAAAAACTACGTCCCCCGATGATCTTTGAAGCAAACTTCTAATATCTAATGTATTTTTATTCCTATTTAAATTTCTAATTAACTCCTCCCTTTCTCGAACATACTTACGACATTCTAAAAAAAAATGTTGTATTGTTTCTAATTTCCCACAATAACTACAGAAACCTGTATCATGTTTATTTATTATTTTAAGAGTACTGTTTAAACCTGTATGTCCAAACCTTAATCTACATATAATATCTTCTTCTTTTTTATTCCTGCTACATTTCCTATATTCTCCAACTTTTCTTTGGATGCTATAATAAAATCTGGCATTGCTTCCTTTATCCCACTGTTCCTGCCATTTATCCTTAATATACATTTTACTAATATTTTTAACCTCATTTTTACTCATTTTAATTTTTAAATCAACAATACACTTTTTTGCTGCATTCTTAGCAAAATTATCTGCCAGCTCATTCCCTATTACTCCAATGTGAGCAGGAACCCAAACTAATTTGACCAGAGATCCATAACTTTTAATCCTAAACATTAACTGATTAATATCAACTATAATATCTTGCCTTGATTCTGAATTTTGTTCTACAATACTTACTAATGCACTACTTGAATCTGAACAGATTACAACCGCTCTCTCTCTTGTTTCCTCAACCCATTCTAGAGCCATTAAAATAGCCATTAGTTCACCTGTGTATACTGTCAATTTGTCTGTTAGTCTTTTATTTCTCATAATATCTAAGTCCGGAATTATAAAAGCTATTCCTATATTATTATTTGACATTTTAGAGGCATCTGTATATATTTGTATATATTCCGCATATTCATTTCCAATATAATTTTCCACCTCTTTCTTTTCTAATTGTTTTCCTTTTTCCAGTAAACTTAAATCAACTTCCGCTATCTCAATTATCCATGGTGGGATAACAGGAAGAACAATCACAGGACTAATTAAACTATGATTTATTCCTATATCTCTTATTTCATTTTTTATAAACCATCCAAAACTATTAATTTGCTTTTTTTCTTTTTCTTGACAAGATTGTAACATAATATATGGAGGATAACTTTCTGTATGTCCTTTAATATTTGCCCAGTAAGTTATTGCTAATTGTTTCCTTCTGAGCTCCAACGGCATCTCACCCATCTCAACTTGTAGAGCTGAAATTGGGGTACTTTTCATCGCTCCACAACAAAGTCTTAATGCTTGATATTGTATTCTATCTATGGTTTTTAGTAAACTATTTGAAGCTGAATTATATAAAATACATCCATAATCAAAAACTGACCTGATTAGACCAATGTAAATTGTTTTTAAAGCTTTCCTATCAGCTCCCCATTCTTTTCCTCTTAAACACCTCATTATATTTAAGATTTTTTTACTTTTTTCAACTATTTTATTAACATGAGTCTTCCATGTAAGTTTTTTATCAAACCAGAATCCTAAATATTTTATTTGATCTATCCTTTCAATAACATTCTCATATAATTTCAGACTTGTAATAATATTTAACTTTCTATTTGTAAAAACAACAACTTTAGATTTAGATATTGAGATTCTAAATCCCCATTCTAAAGCCCAAGCTTCTACACTATGTAATGCCTCTTGTAGTTTCCCATTTACAAATTCAATATTTCTTCCCCTCTTCCAGATAAGGCCATCATCTGCAAATAATGAAACACCAAAAGATTTATCTATATTATTAAAAATATCATTAATCATTATACGACAGAGACGCTGAGACACAGGTGACATTAAATACCCGGGAGGGTAATCACAGAAAGAGACACACCTGGGAAACAATCAAGGGGAAGACAGGACAACACGGGGACACAGAAAACTCTAAATAAGTACACAGAAAACACAGAACATGACAGCTCATCAATTCAGATTCTTCAAAGAGTTATTGTAGATGGCTGATTACTGTTGACAGGAATTTTTTTTTTTGTAGCGGTCTGTATTGCAGCATTTTGAAGAAGACTGACTGATGACTCTCTGCCCAGCTAGCATCAGACAACGTCCACTGAACGTCCACCGACGACGTTCTCCGAATGTCAAAATGAACCACCACAAGATGTCCGCCGGATGTTCGTTGACATTCGCAGTAGGTCAAAATAAAATGCTATATGGTTCTGCTAGGTCTGTACAAATGCTAATATGACAGCAATTTCATTGGAGTGCAAGGTTTTCAATTGGAACAGTTGCCTTCCATTTCCTAGGGATATTAATCCAATCTTGTAAAAAATTGGAAAATTGATGACAGCCACTTAAAACACTTGGCAAAGAATTTATTAATTTTACAGTATTAAAATTAAAGACTACCAAAGACAAAATATGATAAAGGGCTACATTTATTTATACATTATTACTAAATTTATAGGATTAATAAACCCAAAACCAGTTTATTATCAAGGTAGAAGGTGTTTATTTGAAAATCATACTTAGAAATTGCATTATCCTTATTTTTATCTGAACGTCTTGTGGCTGTTGGCCTTTTTTCTTTCAACAAGAATGAACGTCCATCTGGAAAAGTAGACATGATGAGTCGGGGTTTTACTATTCAATCTTCTGTTGTCTGAACTCGACAAGCCACAAAATGGTGTTTTAAAGGTTTTGCTTGTAACCTGAAACTTCACAGGAAGAATGGAATCATGTTTTCTGAGCATTAGCATGTCATCAGTCTGATAGGAACAACAAACATAAAAGCTACTCTAACTCTGATATGGCATCTTACCTCATCAGTGACATTTACTTATATATAATACAGTGGAACATTGACTACACCTACGATTTTAGCATTTAAATGATGGGAGATACAAGAGCTGGTTTACTTTACCTGACTTGGGATTTGTCACCCCAAACACATCAGAGTCTTCCACTGAAACATTTTAGGCAAACTCCCGGCTCTCTGCATTGTGGGCCACAGGGGGCAGGAAAAGGCCTCGGTACTCAACATACATGGACGATGACATGAGGACTGATCCCAGGGAGCCGAAGGCTTACAGGCTGCAGGTACCTGCTCCGTCTGGAGGTAGTTGTTGTCTCTGGTCTCTCTCCTGGTCTGTACTCATGATCTGCAGAGGGCAGAGCCTCTTTTTTTTTTTCTTGTGCAGCGTTCTGAATGGCGGCCCTGTGCTGCACGTCATCGGCTTTTCTAATTTATGGATTGGAACTATGATATGTTGATTCTGTTTAGAAAGATGATTTGCTCTGGTTCTGCTGTTACTAAAGCAAATCTATTTAGCCTTTTGGTTCAAGAAAAACTGTAGGTGACAGTGAAAGGTCTGACTAGGACTGACAATACTTCTCCAGTCAATGTGTCAGAGATCACAAACATGACTCAATCAATACATTTTTATGACAGGCTAAATGTGTCTTGGGCATTGATTGTTGATATTTTTTGTTCAATGGCTCCCTTGTTCTTTTTTTTGTAAATATGTTTCTTAATCTTTTTTTCATTTGTTTTTGTCCATTATTCTTTTCACACCCATATTCCCCATGTGCTTTTATCCTTTAACTCTTTTTTCATGCAGCTCTCCATGTCCTGTCAGTTCCTCCCAGGACAAAGTCTGTTTAGATCAGCTTGATCTGTTCCTTTAGACTCCGTGGTAACAGAATGAATGTGAGAAGAGATTATGTATTTGAGGCTATTTTTAAACCATAAATGATGAACAAATTTTAATGTTTGATCATTAAAATTTGATCAAACATTTTGATTAAATTGTTTGATCAAAACTATTTGATCAAATATAACAAAGTTATATTTTGTTTTGGTACAAACAAAATATAACTTGTTTGTACCAGGCTTCATGCCAATGAGTTTAAATAGCATGAAAAAGAAAATCAAATGATTGTTCTACTGCTCTAAAGCAGATTTACCATCTCAAATGATCCAAATCTGATATCTGAATAAAACCAAAGCAGTGATGGCAAAAAAAGCTTTTATTGAATTTGCTTACAACTTAAATGTTATTTTACTCTACAATCAGCATAATTACTTTCCATGTTTTCACAAGTCAAGTGAAAGTTACACACAAAAATAAAACAGAATACAATAAGTCCAAAAATACATGTATTATATTACATCATAATACATAGAAATAACCTATGACACTGCAAAATATATTACATTCTTTAATATCTTCCTCCCACAACATGATTTTCACACTGTTGTCAGACTTTTCTTTAGCATTGTGATGACTGTGAAATATAAACTTAATCTTTAAGTGATTAACACATTTGTTCAATTTTTACTCTTCAGAAACCAACAAAATGTGTATTTTTGCACTGAGACACAAAACTCTTTAGTAATGACATCAGATTATGCAGCATATCTTCTTCATTCCAAACATTACATGCACATTATTACATAAAAACATACTACCATGACTTTTTTTTAAACAATATTAGTTTCTGGACAGAGCAAATGAGCTGAACACATTCTTCAACAGGTTCAGTCCAGGAACAAGCTCATCATCATCATCATCCTCTCCTGTCTGCAGCCAGATATCTCATCCTCCTCTGACCCACAGCTTTCCTGTCAAGCCTCAGATGTTCCATCTTCCACCTCAGTCATGGACTCTTCTGCTTCCACCAGTTTGTCTTCAACCACATTAGGAGACGCTGCTGCTCCCTTTTGCCTCCACCTCCAACTTTTCTGTATCTAGAAGTCAGGTGAAGAAGCAGCCGGAGAGACTGAACAGGAACGAGGATGCAGGTCCAGATGGTGTCGGTCCCAGAGTCCCTCTGTGGGATTCTGCAGCATCTCTTCAACCTTTGCCTGACCCAAGAGGAGGTTCCGTTGTTGTGGAAGACATCCTGCCTGGTTCCGGTACCGAAGAAAAGTCACCCATCAGTCATAACGACTGTAGACCCGTTGCCCTGGCATCGCACATCATGAAGGTCCTGGAGAGACTCCTGGTGGCCCACTTGAGTAAGCAGACGATCAGATATCAGGACCCCCTGCAGTTTGCTTATCACCGTGGAGTTGGAGTTGATCAGACACCTGCTTCAACAAACCCACTGTCATCTGGACAAAGCAGGCAGCACAGTGAGGATCAGGGTCTTTGGTTCTCAGGTGCATTGAACACAATTCAGCCTGATCTGCTCCGTTAGAAACTCCAGAAGACACAGGTGGAGGCCTCAACAATCACCTGCATCTGTGACTACCTGACAAACAGAATACAGTTTGTGAGACTGAAGGACTGTGTGTCTAACCAGGTGGTCAACAACATGGGAACACCACAGGGCACTGTACTCTCACCATTCATTTTCACTCTCTACTGTTCAGACTTCCCGCACAAGTCCAACTTCTGTCATCTACAGAAATACTCAGACGACTCTGCAGTTGTTGTGTGTATCAGAGGAAGACAAGAGGCTGAGTACAGAGATCTGGTGGATCACTTTGTGGCCTGGTGTGGGAACAATCATCTAATCTTGACTGTAAACAAAACAAAGGAGATGGTTGTTGATTTCAGGAGAAACAGGAAACCCTATTTCCATCATGGGAGAAGATGTGGAGGTGGTTCAGGAATATAAATACCTCGGTGTTCATCTGGAACACAGACTGGACTGGAGACGCAACAGTGAAGCCGTCTATAAAAAGAGACAGAGCAGACTGCGCTTCTCGAGGAAGCTACGATCCTTCAAGATTTGCAGCAAGTTGCTGCAGATCTTTAAGTCTGATGCTGAGAGTGTCATCTCTTCTGCTATCATCTGTTGGTGCAGCAGCATCAGAGCCAGGAACCTCAAAAGGCTCAACAATCTGATA